>NC_068303.1:32494406-33125969 GCF_025860055.1 Xyrauchen texanus
GCATGTAGAGGGTTAAAACATCAAAAATATATTTATATATATATATAAATAATATATTGGAATCTATTTTCATGTATTGGCCCCATAATAACAACAGAAACTCCAAGTGATTTTGAGCAACATATAAATAGTCCATTTAATGTCTCAATTAGCTCTCATAAATATTCATTCCACTAAAGTGTTGCTCCAATGGCCCTTAGCGAGACAAGAGCTTACATGTAAACCATTTACCTTTTCTCATCGCCACCCTGCATCAGTAATGAGAAACAAACTTTTATAGGTTGCTAGTCAATCAGTCTCCAAAGTTCAAAAGAATAAATCTTCCTCAGACACATTCAAAGTCTTCTGCAATACAAACAAAGTAAACAAAATATATTGCTCATATTTTCACGATTATCTCAAAACACTTTACTTTGTTTGATTATTCAGTATATCATTTCCCCAACACAAATACATCACATACATATTAACATTTAAAATGTTGAACATTTAAGCAATTCAAAGGATTGTGTGTTTGTTTATTTTTAGCTCTCATCCTGACTTAGGACTGTTCAATGCTTGGAAAGTGTTTTGAATAATTCAAGCTTAATACACCGGCACAAGCTGTAATTCTCTAAAGCAGGTTAAAGGGAATTCTTAGAACCCCCCCCCCCCCCAAACCCCCAACACCCCCCAACTATGAAGCTTAGTAAAAGATTAAGGCAAAAGCGAACCAAGGCAAACCATGACACTACTATCTATAACAATGACCCTGAGATTTGTAAAGTAGGGTACAATGGGGCTTAAATTGGTGGGTAAATTAATATGAGGTACTGAAAACTGCAAGTATGATAATCACAGGGTAACACTTTACAATAAGATTCTATTTGTTCAGTAAATGCATTAGGTATCTTGAACATGAATGCATTAGGTATCATTGTTTGTTCGTGTTGGTTCATGCATTAATTAATGTTAACATATATACAACTATTAATGTTAAAACCCATTTTTTTAACAAAGATTATTAAGTATTGTTCATTGTTAGTTCATGTTAACTAATCTAGTTAATGTTAACCAATACAACCACATTGTAAAGTCTTAGCAATTGCAATACGAAAACGTTTTTTAAAATAGTTTTAGATGAAGGAAGTGTCACAACACAGGACACTGCTGACGATGCTTGAAATTTCAGAGTGACTGTGCACAAATTTTATATAGTTCAAAACAATCAATGAAAACAAAAAGTTGTCCAGAATATGTGCAAAAGTGAATAAAAGTTAAAACAAGTTAAAAAAAAAACCGGAAAGGAATGGAAAAAATATTGTATGCCCTAAAATGGATTGGCTACTTGCACTTGGTGTAAATAGCATCTGCCAAACAGTGCAGCTATTTGCACTCATATAGTCTGGTGGAAACACAGAAATTGTCCTTTCATACTACTTATAATCAGGGGTGGATAGAGTACTAAAAAAATCTTACTGAAGTAGAAGTACTGTTACTTCCCCAATTTGTAGAGAGAATAGAGTAAAAGTAGCTGTCCTAAAACTACTCAAGTAAGAGTAAAATAGTAAAAGAGTAGCTAATTTGAAAGTACTCTTGAGTAGTAAGTATTGCAAAACCTATGCCCCATTATATATATATATATATATATATATAGCAGGATCACTTAGCATGTCATGTCCTGCACAATAAAGGAGGTAATAAAAGGAATAATTCACCTTAACATGAAAATTCTCTCATCATTTACTCTCCCTCATGTTATCCCGTATGTGTATGACATACTTTCTTCTGCAGAACACATATTAAGAGATGTTTAGAAGAATATCTCAGCTCTTTTGGTCCATACAATGAAAGTGAATCTGTGTTAAAATATTGAAGCTCCACAAATCACATAAATCAGCATAAAAGTGGTCTAATCCATGTGCCTCCAGTGGTTTAATCCATGTCTTCAGAAGCAATATGATAGATGTGGTGAGAAACAGATCAATATTTAATAAATGTTTTACTATTAATTCTCCTCCCTCCTCAGTCAATCTCCACTTTAACTTTCTTCTTGTGTTTTTGGTGATTTACATTCGTCATGTATATCGCCACCTACTGGGCAGAGAGAACTTAAATATTGATCTGTTTCTCACCCACACCTGTCATATCAATTCTGAAATCAAGGAATAAACCACCGGAGTTGTATGCATTACTTTTATGCTGCTTTTATGTGCTTTTTGGATCGTGAATTTTGGCACCCCTTCACTTACATTGAATGGACAACAGAGGTGAAATATTCTTCTAAATACCTTCATTTGTATTCTGAAGAAAGAAAGTCATAGACAGATGTCATGAGGGTGAGTAATGATAAGATAATTACAATTTTTGTGTGAATTATTTCTTTAAGTTCCACATTGATTTAGTTCTTGTATCTTTTAAGCCCAGAAATAGTTGTGTTCTCATTCTAATGCATGATGCACAATTTTCTGAAGTGTGTGACTGGTGGAATATTCTACTGAAATATTATCTACAAATGTTGATACTTTTCTATCTTTATAAAGGCTAAGCATAATTATACATTATTTTATCATCTCTACTTTCTTGTTACTTTATTATACCAATTATTACACTCTCTACATCAGGGTCGGTATTATTATATAAAAACTATTATTAAAAATGTCACTGTTGTATTCTATTTGTTCTGAATCAGACGAGGGCAGATGAGGAGTGAGGATCTAAGTGCAGTTCTTTAATGAAGGAACAAAAGGGTGAACAGGGTAACTCAAAATATCTGAACAACACAGGGAACAAACAAAACATCCACGAGGGGAAAACAAAGTATAAACATGAAAAACATCCACTGAGGGTACGGGCAGGAACACAATCAAGGACAACCATAACATTCAACAACCGACAACGAATGAACAAACAACAGGGCTTAAATACACAAGGGTGATGATTAAATTCAACTCAGATGAGAACAATGACACTGGCAGTGATGAGGGCAGGGGATTATGGGAAGTGTAGTTCGGGACAGGTGACAGGGAAGAAACACTGAGCAGACAACGGGGAATCGTAACACTATTACATTAATACTTTTAAAGCTACTCAAGTTATTCGGCCAAAAGTAGTGAGTGGTTTTCTCGTTTCCTTGTTAATGTTGTTTGATTAATAGCCTTTATTTGACATATCCTACTAAACATTGCTCTATTCGGTTACATGCACACTTCAAGTCCAACATTTTGATGCAAATACACATTTTGTCCCACTGTTTAAATTAACTTTATACATAAACGACTGCGTTGACATTAAATCATCACCAAGAATTCTAAAGTATATTTGACCATTTAGGTGTGAATCCGAATTGGCGCTCAAACATTAGCCGCCTGTCAATCAAACAGCACGCAGCTACAGGTGATGCTCTTGATATTACGATTGATGTAATGAACACCCCTGTTCTAGATGTAGAGCATAGGCTAAATATAGAAAACTACTCAAAAGTTTGATCGAGGACTTTTCTATTTTTTACGATTAACATCTAGATCATTTTATTGCCCAGCCCTATTGATAACATTGCATTAATCTCTCACAGCAGCCCAATAATCTCAGAGATAGATATTTATATTACAGGCTACATTATAGACACACAGAATCTAGTAAGCAGAAATATGAAATTTACCTCAATATGTTTCTTCAAATTAGAGACAGGATTAATGCTGATATCAGGCTTGAGCAAGTTATACTCACATGACACGATCACCCAATTGGCCTTTTTCACTGCGAAAAGCCCTTTCAGGTGCGGCCGTGATGTTCAGGTGTTGAATTATGCTTGAGGCATTCTCCACAGTTGGCACCAGATCTGCAGTTAATATAGAAACCAGGTTTAATTTTGTGGTTACTCTGATTTTACTACAAAATGCCATGGTGACACCATGGTTAATTATATAAGGTTAGGGGCAGGGGGGGTCTGTGGGACTCTAAACACAACACACTGTAGTGATGTTCCTATACTGTATGTTAGAATTTATTAGGAGTGAAAATAGGATTCTTTTTTGTTGCCGTTTACAGTTGTATTGAAGTGTAAATACAGTAGCATCTATTGCCATTTGCACTTAGAGCAAATAGCTTCTGCCTAAAAAAAATGACATATTTTAAATAGGTCCTAGAACACCTCAATGTATAAACGCATATCTATTGGAGAGCAAATTTAGCATAATTGAGTGACTATGTCAGTGTCTGAAATCCTTCCCCAGATTATTTACAAACTCAATGCTTTGACAAAACGCCATTCCTGCTGTTCTTTAAACTGTAATGACACAAACTCTGGAAATGAGATGAACCCAGATGTGGGAGTTTATTGCACTGAACACAGGAAAAGAAGAAAAAGCAATGAGAGTCGAGTATTCAGGTAAGGTACAAAGTCCTTGAACACAGTCTTTGGTCATACAGTGAACTAAGGTTGTAGGCACAGATACACCAAACCAACATGTGCCCAAACAGGTAACTTAAACATCAGACAGGGTCAAAAGTGGGAGTCACTTTCATAAACTGAGTGGGTTTGAATAAGACATAAAGTTCATTCAGAGTTCTCAAAGTCATGTTTCCAGCACATTCAGAGTTTGTTGTATAACAGGCAAGTTTCAAACAGGCGAGTAGATATGCAGTAAACTCAAGTTTCACAAAGTCACTTATCTTGCACATCTGGAGCTATTATTATTCAGAGCTAACCTTATTCTTAACATGTTATTTTTGGTTATCACCGTCACTGTCATTTTTCTGTTAAATGATGAGTTCTATGCATTACTTAACTTTTTCAGTGTTCAAATAATTTATTCCATCCCAGTTTAATATGCAGATACAACTGTAAGCCATGCATTATGGAGGTCCAAATGTGACAATATTAAAAATAAATAAATAACATATTTACAAAGGAATTAAAAAAAAAAAGTACTTTTTGACATAAATAAATAAATGTTTAACCCATTGGTATGCACCCTTTTTGAGCACAAACCATGAAAATGACATACCTGAGCTTAAATGGTTGTATTTACTGAACACTTTGGAGTATGGACACAGTTGTGGTATCTTTTGAAAGAAGACACTTTGGGCTTTAATAAACACTTTCAAAATTAATATATGTTGTAATTTTATAAAGTTAGAGAAGCTGAAGTTTATAGTAATGGAATTATTTTGTGCTGAACATGTTTTATAATCTAAAAAAACAATAATAAATGTGCCAAGACAACCCAGAAATACAATCTCAAAGCCACAAGTCTAAAGAAGTTACGTTTCAAATTTGAAGATGATCTAACAAAAAATTAAGTTCCTGCAAGAATTCTGAAAATCTCTGGAAGCATACAGTCAAATTAAGGTTCAGCCTTTCAAGACGACACACAATCCGACTGCACTGCTTGGATATTCTGAATAAAACTATGCCCCGTTTTTAAAAATAGACTTTGGAGACAGGCTCATTTTTTTTACGAGACTCTAATATATAAGATCACATACAGTTTTACAACATGAACGCTGCTCAGATTGCACAGTTTGTTGAAGAACGATGATGAAGGGTAATTCTTTCAGGCGTGATCTCATGTAAACAATGGAGAATATATCAATATTTCTCAGATTTATCACTTTTATGGACAAAACGTGCTATTGGATGTTTTTCAATGAACGCTTGTCATGGACAATTGACCCAAGTGTGGGGATCTGGATTCATCTGGTTATCGCGTTTTCGTAAAACAAAGGTATGAAGTCCGTTTTGATATTGCATGTTTTCATTTGTACTCCTGGCACAAATAATAATTTATTCCCATTAATTACATTTATAGACAGTAAATCATATATTAAATGTAAGCAGAGTGACGTCACCGCCGCGTGCGGGGGAATTGTGTCCAGGATTCAGCTGAAAATCTTGACAGTCAATCTAAATGAAAACGCAACTTCAACAGATCTGATTACAGACACTTTGACATGAACAGAAGGCAGCACACATAAGATTATCAAGTATTAATCATATTTAATGCAAAAGTGGTGGATGTTGGTGATAAAGGCTTGCATTTATTCAGGACCAGTATATATGTAGGGCAGCAGCACAGCGAGGGAGGCAATATGGCAAAGAATGAAAGCTATGCAGCTATTCATTTGAAATTATTTTCCAGATCAACACATCACTAACCCATTTCTTTTTTTTTATCCTTTCTAAACTTTTTATCCCCAATTTGGTATACCCACTCTTGATCACTCTGAGTTTGATTGCGATGCCTGAAGTAGAAAACATGCCCCCTCATTACCATGTGGACAAAGAAGGTGGAAATAAATAAATGTAGAAATAAACAAATGTAGAAATAAAGACATTTGGAAATAAATGTGGAAAAAACATAAATAAATAAATAAATGTGGAAAAAACATAATACAATAATGTATAAATAAGGAAATAAATGTATAAATATTCATTTATATCTGATTTGAACATGTATTTATTGATTTCTATGTAAACATTTTTAGTTTTTTACATTTCTTTGCAAATATATTTATTTACGTATCAATTTTTAATATTGTCACATTCGGTCCTCCATAATGCATAGTAAACACTCTCTGTGGCACTATAAAATTCCTGTTTGTATTGAGAGACCTACTTAGACTTGCCTTCAACAATGTTATTCAGCCAATTGCGTGAGTTGGGGGCGGGACTGTCTGACGGTTTGAACAACATCAGTCAAAGGGGCGTTGCTATGCAATATATCGCCTATAGGATGGTAGGGGGTATATAGCCCCGTTCCACACTATATTTAGCCTGTATATTATACGATTATATGAATTATTTAAAAAATATTGTTTATGATTTAGACAGCAGTAAGTACAGGTATAGGGGACACTTAAAGCTGATGGATGTAATGTTTCCAATGTAAAAAATTATTTTCTCTCTTAATATGCAGAGTTGGTTGATTTCACCAAAGTGTTTAACACTGTGTCACTATCAAAGAATTCCTCTTTCGTTTGAGTGGCACATCCTGCCCGAAACATCAACATTGCCTCAATCAATGGTTTGAGTTTGGGGTGGGAATTTAATTGTACAACCAATCGAAAATGAAGTCTTCTGAAGTCTGTTTGAAAACAGTGATTATTTTTACATTCCATTTGATGATGCAAGTGGTGCTTAAGTTACACATTTAGCTCTTAAGTTTTTTTATTCAATATTTCTTCCTTTTTACTCTGTAAAATGCAGTGGAGATCTTCAAAATGGAATTGTGTGAGGGGGCTAAGTGGTTTGGCATCATATTTTAAACCAAAGAGAGAAAGGAGACTCCCTAGAAGTAACTCTAACAAGGGCAATGTGCCATGTTATTGTTGAAGCCCACACACTGTCATCAGTGTATTAGGTGAAATTAAAGGCATTTACACATACAGGGTTGCTGCCTGGGCAATTAGCCCACTAGACACCCACATGTCTGCCTATCATGGTTTCATAAAACAAGGAGATCTGAGCCCATGCCAGTATACTGGCATTATATGACCATAAAAATTCCCGGCATATACAACAGAGTTCAAATAGTGCCATCTCAACACACCCAAACCATCAGTGAAAATGGGGGCATCAAAAAACTTGTCTAGGCTGAGATGCTGTCATCAGCCGTCAGTCACAGGGATTTCCGGCAAAGTCATCGGAATCACAAAGTCAAAGTCAGCAAGAACAGCTGTCAGAGCACAACAGTGAGAACATCATAGACATTTTCAATTGTTTTAGTAAGTCCCAGACATCTTTCCAAGTACTTGCACTGTGACATACTCTGAAACTAGATATTGCTACTTAGAAAAAGCAAGATATTTTTTTTTTCTGTGTGGTAAAAATAACTCCAATAGAGGTGGAGTTGCTTAGTGGTTAGAGAACTGGACTGGAAACTCAGAGCAACTGAAACTTATAGCAAATTGTCCACTGTTGCCAATGGTTTACTGCTGTTTCACCACTACCGGTGAAGATCTGCAAACTCCTGACAAACATTGCGGAATTCTAGATTTTTTGCAAGGGTTGCTTTGGATGAGAACAATATGATTACACAGGAACTTTATATATTGCTCACGAACATCCTGACATCGACCCCATTCTGCCGAGTTACTGATGGGTGCCAGCTCACATCAGACAACTTTGCATCAATTTAAATGTGTTTACCTTTGCCTGTGGTTCTACTGATAGCGACTTGCAAGAGCAGCCCCAGAAAAATGGGTTCGGGTCCCATGGAAATCAGGAGGTAATCATGTTCACATAAACAATGGTGAGCACAATTTTAAGGTTGCATTTACCCTCTAAGATTACAGTTTCCTCCACTGACTGTTAGGTGTGGGGTTGGGGTTTGAGTGTGGATGTATGGTTAATAAAATATGCATTCCTGTTGACTGAATTACATAATTTACATCTAAAAATACAATTTGTTTTACAACTCGCTTTTGGGCCACTTTGTGGACTTTTCACCTGGAAACTGGAGCTCACATGTGCCAATAAGTTCAACAACACTTCCAGCTTCACTGGGGACAACTATTCAATTTTGATTAACACAGACAAAGATTTTAGCCAAAGAACTTCTAATAAGAAAGCATAATCTTAGAAGAACACTACACCCTAACCCCAACACTAGACCTAACCATCAGTGGATTAAAAATGTCTCTGAGCATAAATGCAACCTCCAAATTCAGCTCATCGTTGCTTATGTGAACACGATTTCTTGCTGGTTTTATGAGACTATAATCCATGTCTCCGAGGCTGAAGAGTAGCTCCAGGCAGCTCCACCAGAAAAGTTAAAACACATTTGAGTTGATTCAAAAGGTCTGATGGAGGATGGTGCTGGTCAGTAACTTGGCAGAATGGGGTCGATGTCAGGGTACTGCAACATTCGGTAGCAACATGGCGAGTTCCCATGTGATCATGTTGGAAGAGTAATAAAAGTACGAGCAAAAAATTGCAAACACCCCTAATAAGATTCCATACAGAAAACCAAGTCAGAGGCAGAGCATAAAAGCAACTGAAATTGAGGTATCAGTTTATACAATCTAAGAGAAATTGACTGCTTCATTTGCCAATATTCACTCCATCTGTTTAAGATCACTTTCTTGGATTTCTGGTTTTCATGACACAGCTCAAGCGAGTTGCCAACTCTTGCTAGTAAAATCTCATTAGAATCCCACAAATCTCATTGGAACACAATGGCTGGGCCCTAAGTCACCTGCCAAAACACTGGTACAAATCCAAGGGGATTAGAATGTCTTGCAGCGATTTAAGCCTTTGGTCCTTTTCCAACCCACACCGTCCTGCAACACCAGAGCCTTCATTCAAAGTACATCCCTTAAAGACTCTATGTTTTCACAGTGGGGTAGCATAATCTCCCTGTGTAAGATGTGGGGATCAAAGGCATTACCTTTTTTAGTAGACTTTGAGATGACATTGAAGCTCCCGTCAAGTCTTCTGTTGTGTGAGACGTGATTGGTTATCAGTTGCCAAATCAATCAAAAAGAAAATCCTTGATAATGCTAAGAACTGTGCTCATTGGCCAAGAAGCACCTGAGCCTCTTAGAATGCAGGTTTGAAGAGCTCTGCAAGGGTTTATTTATAGCAAGGGTGGAAACCATTTAAAGACACCTATTGTGCCACAAAATTGCATTAACAGAAACCTGGAGAGAATATTGCTGTGCAATAAAATTACCTGAATGAAATTTCTAATAGTTCTATTTTCTACATTTCTAAATTTCTAATTCGGAGTGGTCTTGGCGTAGTGGGCTAAAGCACTGAACTGGTAAGCAGAAGGTTGCTGGTTCGATCCCCACAGCCACCACCATTGTGTCCTTGAGCAAGACACTTAACTGCAGGTTGCTCCAGGGGATTGTCCCTGCAATAAGGGCACTGTAAGTCACTTTGGATAAAAGCGTCTGCCAAATACATAAATGTAAATGTAAATGTAATAGTGTAGGAATTGCTACTGCTTATTAGAAAACAGCTCCATCCTTGCATGTGCTATTTTGTGCCTAGTTTACCATCACACCTTGAAAGATGTTCTTCATGCTATGTGTGAAAAACTCTGTTTGGATTTTTGATTGTTTTGGTTTCATCCTCTTCGGTTCATTGCCAGGCTAACCAATAAGCTACTTATGTAATCAGTCTGGTTGCTAAGGCTGAGTTGCTCTAAGTAAAATATTGAGTTGTAGGATAGTGCAGTAATATTATTATAATAATATAATATTAATAATAAAGCAATATCACACTGGCAAGTATTTCCAGCTATGGATGGACAATACAGAATGACTGAGAATGTGATATTGCTAACAGTTCAATGAACAAGTCAATAAATAAATAAATAAATAGGGAAAAACTAAGGACCCCAAAAATACTCTTGCGTGAGGAACTACTTTCTTACACCACAGATTCAGGATCTGCCATTGCAAGCTGGAAAGATGCGCCCACCACACTTTAGAACTAGTAACGACAGTTTGGGCTGTTATTGGAGAAACATAACATTTCTTGGGGAACTGTATTTTTTAACACCGACCCTGAAAGCGCTCTCTCTTCCGCCAAGTTGAAAGTTTACGTCTTCTACCAACTCGGAAACTTAGTCTGTGCTATCAGAACTCTTGGAATGCCTCTCGTCCAATCAGATTCAAGGACCAGAACTAACTGTTGTATAATAAGGTATATCATTCCCACTCTTTCTGGTTTAGAGTGGATAAGTCTGGGTCTGAAAGTGGCTAGTTTAGAAAGCCTACATATCACTTTCCTTATTATAAAGTTTAAATTGATCACTGTTTTATAGTTTCATGCTTCTTAGGACACTTCTTAGGACACTAAATTTGAATGCATAAACAAGAAAGATATTTACATTTTTGAAACTGGTCTGTAACAGAGATAGCTAAGACTAGCTAAGGAAAGATATCAAATATGTGAGCAGGTGGGACAAAACCATTGAAGAATCTACGATGTTAACATACTGTATGAATAAGAAACCACCTAGGAAAAGACCACTGTTATTATAGTATATCTATTTTCTGAAACTGGACTTATTCTCATACTACTATTGCTTATACATAGAGATAAGTATTTTTAACTATCTACTAACTTTAAGTGTTAAACTTTGGTGCAGTTATTTGAATTTCGGTAAGTACAGACCGATTTCAGCTGAATAACTTTCGACCTACAGTCACCGATTTCACAGTGAAATCAGTCTGGACATATCTAGGAACCAGAATATCATATAGATTTGGGCATGGGCTTTTATACTTGGAGCAGTAAGCAACCACCTAGCAACCACCCATAAGACCCTAGCAACCACCTAGCAACCACCCATAAGACCCTAGCAACCACCTAGCATTAACCTTGAAAAGTTTTAAAATTCTGGTTTGATTTAATGTTTTATTATAAAATGATGCTAGATTTTTGTCTCCAATATTTTTAAGTATTTTTTGGTCTTTTACTGCTCTATTTTTCCATGTCTCTAAAATTCTCTTTTCCATTCCACAAGCACATCACAGGAATGCAACTCACAGGAGTGCAACATAATTACTCCTCTTGAAGAACTATTGTGACAGGCGCATTAATTTTCATAAAGCCTGACATATTTAATCCCCTCATGTTTCTGAAAGTCCCTCTGTGACAGCACTTATCCTTGGAGACTTCCTGTTTTTGCTGTAATTACCCTGCAGTGGATAGCTGGAATATCATAGTGACTGAGTGTCTGAACAAATGAACAACTGCACCAATGGGAGCTCAGCACAGCGAGAGCTTCCTTTTGCTCTGTATCTCCCAGCAACTCTAAAGGGAAACCTGGAGGGGCAGTTGTCATTCAGTCACAGTGCAGCTGTCCAAGCCTGTCTGTTTCCTCTCTAATCCCCTACACATGCCGACATAATGCAGCTGGTCACATGACTAGACTCTCTGTCTCATTCACTCTGTCTTCTTCACCTACAATATATGGGGGATTGAAAGGGACTCATCTGCACTGGTACATCAATCACTCATTAAAAACCCCTTATCACAGTCCTCTTACATCAGTTTCAAAGCTCTCATTCATTTACATAATACTTAATTAGTATTTTTGTCTTGTTTTCCAGTAAAAAAACAAAAACAAGATATATTTAATTGACAAGCAAAATGGCATAAGAAATCTGACAAAACTCTGTAAACTTTTGTCAGAGCCACATTTTTAAAAAGTAAAAACAATTTTTTTTTTTTATTAAGTGGAACTTTTAAAAAAAATTGTCTAAAGACCCTTGCTTCTTTTTCATTCTGTTGGGCTCTGTTTAGCTGTTTTTGAACATGGGCCGTTCACACAAGAAAAGCTCTTTAGTCCATATGCAATGTACTTTAATAGTTTTTCTATGTAAACATATGCTAGATGGTGTCTTTGACCATTTATCTGTTTTTTCAGTGTCTTGCAAAACTTTTTCAAACTCATCTCAAGACCCAAGTGTTCATTTCCATTCTGTTGTGCTCCATGTGCCTGTTTGTTTCATTTGTATAGGCCATTCACACGGTCGCATTCTTGTGTCCATCTGTAAACATGTACTAGATGTCATCATTGACCGTTCTGCTGTTTTTTTACAGTCCCTTGAAGTAAACGTTGCATTTTTAAAATGCAATAGGCATTTTATATGCTCACAGTTTCAGCTTTTAAAAACGCGTCTCCAGCCCCAGCATCTGTTTTAATCTGTTGTGCCCTGTTTATCTGTTTTTGAATGCAAGAATGCATCCTGTGTGAACAGTGGTTTATAGACTTGTCCCTGAGAGCAGATATAGAGAGAATATAGATATATGACAAGGGTCTCCCAGATAAAGGTCTGCTTTTGTTTTAGGGGCAGAACTGGTGTCTGATTACTGCACCATGTTTCTGTGTGCTATTGATATCCTGTATGACCTTTTTGACCTCCATACAGAAAGATAGGAGCGAGCATTTTCTGAAACAATTCCAAGCAGACCGGCTTGTGGCATACTGTACAGAAAGCCCTTAAAGGGATAGTTAACTCCAAAATCATTCACACACCCTCATTTGTTCCAAACTCAAAGAAAGTAATAGGTTTGGAACATAAGTGTGTGTGAATAATGACATAATTTTTATATTGGGGTTAACTATCTCTTTAAGAGGCCAACAAAGAGACAGACCTTAATGATTTACGGTGTTGTTGTTGTCATGTTACCCAATCGTATTAGCCCTGGAGCTGTCTCGTGCCCAAACACACTTTACTACTGTATCACTGCACCACCTAGACGAGTAAGGACAGGTAGTTTCTAGCTCTGCTGTGCCAAGAAAAGACTCAGCACGGGTTAATCCCAATTGAGCCTCACCACTAAGTGGATTATTAATTAAGACGTCACATCTTGATACGTCATGATTCACAACCACTCTCTCTCCGTATATTTTCCCTTTTCTTTCTTAATGTAAAACCACAGGCTCTACAAGATTCACCCAGATTAACTGTCTCCTCTGGTTTGTGTAGGTTTTGATGCATGTACAGTAGCCTAAATGTGTGTGTGTGTGTGTGTGTGTGTGTGTGTGTGTGTGTGTGTGTGTGTGTGTGTGTGTGTGTGTGTGTGTGAGCGTGTATTTATCACTTTGTGGGTACCAAATGTCCCCATAAGGACAGTAAAACCCAAAAGTTTTGACCTTGTGGGGACATTTTGTCGGTCCCATGAGGAAAACAGCTTATAAATCATACTAAATTATGTTTTTTGAAAATGTAAAAATGCAGAATGTTTTCTGTGAGGGTTAGGTTTAGGGGTAGGGTTAGGTTTAGGGGATAGAATATAAAGTTTGTACAGTATAAAAACCATTATGTCTATGGAAAGTCCCCATAAAACATGGAAACACTATGTGTGTGTGTGTGTGTGTGTGTGTGTGTGTGTGTGTGTGTGTGTGTGTGTGTGTGTGTGTGTGTGTGTTGCGCTCCATGGTGTGGCAAAATTTGAGCAGCCTCCAGAGTCATAGCTGGGTTCCGCCGACATGGCGACATGGCAGAGGCAGTGTGCGTACCTTAATTGAAAACAGTTGTTTCAAATTTTAGAATGTTCCATGTTGTCCACCAGATGCATCTGGTGTGCCACCCTCTTTTACTGTACACTGAATAATACAGTATGCAAGTATAGATACAACACTGAATAGAAATTTTTTGCTCGTAACATTATACATTTAATTTGCTATACAAATGTATGAAAATGATTATGTTTTGTTTGATCAGTTATTTTGTATTGACTATTTGAAGATGCAATTTAAATGTTTTTAAATAATAATGCAATAGGAAGTGAAAAAAGCATAAAACATCATATCAAAATGATCATTAAAGAATTAAAATACAATGTAAAACATTAAAAAAACAATGGAAAGTAACACAATTAACATACTACCTTTAAAAAACATAATGGCAATCAAATGACTTAAAATACAGGTTATTAAAAAATATATAGCAAAGAGAAAACACTGTACAATAATAATTATATTATACCACCTATACTGTTAAAGTAATATAAAGTAATCAGGACAAGTCAAGCTCAGAATTTGTGGCATAATGTTGATTACCACAAAAATAATTACGACTTGTCCTTCCTTTTCTGTAAAATAAGTAAAAATGGAGGTTACAGTGAGGCACTTACAACAGAAGTGAATGGGGCCAATTTCTTTGAGGGTTTAAATGCAACAATGTGAAACTTACCATTTTATAAAAGCCCTTACATTCATTCTTCTGTTAAAACTGATATATTACACATTCACTTTTTTGCTTATTTTTGTAGCAAATGCTCAATCTTAAATAATGTAGGAGCAACTGAAACTGATGAGTGTATCATCAGATGTAGTTGTCGGAGCCTCTCCATGTCTGAGGATGGATAGTTAGAGTTAAAGCAGCCACTGTAGATCACATTTATTGGGCTACATTTCCAATCCAAGGTGAGATTCAATGAGGTGATACAATACATTTTTGAGCCATTCGCATGGTAGTTTTCTGCTCAAAAAAGATGAACAGTATGATGACAGTTCAAACTATTCTCTCTAAAAGAGGAATAAAGGAAAGCTTGAAAATAAGTGGTAACACTTTACATGAATGTTCCTAATGTTAAGGGATTATAAATGGGTTCATTAACAACAAATAAATACTTTAAAATGCATTATACATGATTGATTTGTAGCAAAATGCAAACTAGTGCAACTTTTATGCACTACCTGGCATATAGTAAGCCATTTTAAACTCACATGTAATAAATGCTTAATAAACATACTTGAATCAACAACATGATGTGCAATCATTTATGATTTATGTCATGATGCAGCAAAATTGGTTACTCATTGGCAAGAACTGCTTTTTTATGATTGTTGTTATAATGCGTTTATAAATTCATTTTAGTGATTAATTAATCAGTTTATAAACCCTTAACAAAGGAAACATTAATGTAAAGTGTAAAATGTACATTTTCTAAATATCCCTTTTGCTTACTCATGGAAACTTCAGCTAACAGCTTGCTTTCAGTGAGTGTGAGGCTGTCATTGCTCTGAATTACAACCTCTAATACAAAGATTTATGGGTGATTTATAGGTCCCCTACGTGACCAAGCCTTGATGAAAATAAGTAATCAATAAGATAATAGCACCCCGACCAATACACAAGACAGGATTTATGGAGGCACAGTAACTCCTGTTGAGTACATGCGTGACAGCACACTCCAAATAGAAGTGTGTGAGGCTGGTTCATATTATCAGCATGTATCTCAACATGTAATTCATTTTTATGTGCTGACAATGGAGAGGTACAGGGAAACAGTAATGGATAAAATCTTTGTTTTGTAAAAGGAATGTTCCAGGTTCATAACAAGTTGAAATATAATTATATTTCTTATCATTTACAATATGAACGCTGGGGCGTTCTGTGTTATATTATATGTAGTTTAGTTCATGTTTTATGTGGTTTACTTAAAATTATTTTAGTATCACATATTTTGTTGTTGTTGTCCTAAGCATGTAATTCTGCTTCTGTTCACTCCATATCCTGCCAAAAAGTAAAATTTTGTTCCACTAGATGGTAGCAAGTACTACAAAAACTTTTTCCTCTTTCACCGTCCATCACAAAATGCCGATCCGAAATGTAGGTGCGCTCTAATGCATTTTAGCCTTCAAATATCTTGGCCTCTGAGTGGACTAGAAGCTCAATTTAGAAAGCTAAGATGCTCCCCTTTGCAATTATGTATAAAATGTTATCATTGATTGTCGATAACATATATTTCCAATTATTTGTTTAATATGCTTTTCCTGGTGGACCCTATATTTTGTTCTGGACATCTAAGATATAACATTGGATATAACACACAAGCAAGCTCACAGACAAGTGAAACATTTTGAATTTTTTGAAAACTGCATAAGGTAAAAGCAAATATTTTTAGCTATTTGGGGCTTAAAGCAGCAGTGATCGGCACATAAAAAAGAGGTTTGTTTTTGATTTCTTACAAATATCATATTTCACTTTGTGATTCTTTTGAAAATCTTTCAAACTGTGGTTTTAGGGCAATAAAATAAACTGTACAGTCGCTTTCGTGAAAATAAGAGCAGTCATTTGTTATATGATTTGTCTATTTAAGTGCTATTTGAAAGAACGTTATTTTCCTATTACTGTTTCTATCACATGACCTCTAGGTGGCGCTGATTTGCGGTGAAAATGTTTTCAGTGCTTATTTTGTTATTTTATGTAACATAAATGCAGAAGTGAAGAAAATCTATGAAAAGTACAGATTCTAAACTTTCAAACAATAACCCACATAATACCTTATGTTTTCGGAGACTTGACCATTTTGAGAAAAAACTTTTTATAGCGCCCACTTTTTGACCCGCCAGCAAGTGTACAGAGTTGAAAAGTGAAATGTAACCATTTATAGTTCTAGAAGGTTAGTAATATAAATGGTTGTGAACCATAAAATGAACAGGCATTAAAATTACATCATCCTGAAGATGTAAACATGGTCACCATATTTTTTACGACAAATTTCTGGTAACTACAGTTGAAGGTATTTTACTGTAATTTAACGGTTGCCCAAGCACCAGTAAAAACCTGCTTTTATAACACTAAAATCATGTTAACTCAAATAATATTTACATCTTGTGGCTTTAATGTACCCTTGAAATGGTGTGTGTTTTAATGTTTATGGACTGTCCCCTTTTCTTACCTAACTGTAACTACATTACACATCATTGTCAATCATTGTTTTAAGGAAAGAAGGCTATACAATGTTTGAAATTGCCAAAGTTTAGTTTTCATATAAAGGTGTACACTACAGTCTTCAAAGACAAAGGACAACTGGGTAAAACAAGGACAGACAGAGTTGTGGAAGGCCCAGATACAGCTAAAGTTTGAGAAATAGATGTCTCGCATGAATCTGCCACATGGTTTTGATGGCACTCAAACACCCAAAGGCTACACTTACGCCAATCAATTTTAGAGATCACATCACGTGAGTGTGTGCATGTGTGTGTGTGTGTGTGTGTGTGTGCCATGTCCATCTGTGGCCTTGTTGATCATCTAATTCGGTGCTGGATTGTCATGGACAACTGCTGGAAGAGATGATGGCAGAAGACTAATGCAGTGACACAAGAGTGATCCATCATGCATCAGCCACCACATACATTAAACACACATGCTCACACATGGCACACCCTCCCCCTCTTGACTGACTGATAACCAGCAGAGACATCAGGTTCACAAGGACCAGCTACTGATGCTGTTACATTTTTACAAACCTAAAGGATCGAGACATGGACATGGATACATAAATGAGTTTAGATGTGAAATGGGAGCTCCCAAGACCCCTAGAGGCATGAGGGTCTCAGAATCACTATAAGAAACATTATTATACTCTCCCTCAATGATTTATAGATGTGCTGTGTTAACACAGTGTCAAAAGTTAACTTTTTATTAAGAGAAAATATTTGCCCTCTGTAGTTGGTTTTCAGGAGGCTTTTTTTTTTTTTTTTTTTTGCTTCATGAGGCCTTTTTTCTATCACAAAACAATACATTTTGTTTCATTCTTTTAATGTTAAAAATGTTTTTCATTATATTTTTCAAATCATTATAAGTGAACCTAAAGGAACATATTAAAACAATAAAACAAATGCATGTCTTGACCCCTTTAAAGCGACTCCCTATTGGTAAAATGTCCCTATTGGTTTCCCCAAAGCTTGTACAGTATATAATTTCATTACATTCTTGCTTGAAGATTTCATGATGGTTCATAAGAATAACAAAACATATGTCATTTAACATATGTTTTTCATTCAAAGCAATTTACAGTTAACTTCTCACAGGAGCGTTCTCCTCAAGCAACCTCAGTTTAAGTGCACTGCTCAAGGGTACAGTGATGACCGCATTCTTTCAGCAACTGTCCAGTCAACAGGCCTAACACAGATTGAAGCTGTTACATTTGATTTATCAGCCCTGAGCCTTAAAGGGATAGTTCACCCCAAAATGAAAATGATGTCATTATATACTCACCCTCATGTGGTTCCAAACTTGCATGACTTTCTTTCTTCTGTGGAACATATAATGATATGTTAGGCAGAATGTTAGGGATTGACAGCCTCATTCACCATTCATTTTCATAGTATGGATAGTCAGAATGTCAACATTCTTCACATTTTCTTATCTTGTGCTTCGTGGAAGCTAGTCATATAGGGTTTGGAATCAAATGTGGGTGAGTCATTTTAATTTCTAGGTTAACCAACCCTTTAACAACTAGGACCCACCACCACCCAAATTATACAGTAGACAACATATCTGACACGAAATGCTCTCTTGTCAACCTCGGCTTTGACTGACACATCAATCAAATTATCCCACTGTAGACCGCAAGCCTGACCACAGGGTTTAGCATCACTGTGTGCCCTGAAACATTATGATGCTAGCTTTGTCCCCATTTTCAGACTGTGCTGGTCATGCAGTGTGACACATCTCATCATGTCCAGCTGACGACGGTTTTTGGAGGTTGCTGTGGGAAGGGACATGAAATATCAGCACTGACGTCCAACAACAGAGATCTGCTGACACCTGAATGTGCCCAAAACTGTTACCCAGCATGTGCCGGGAGGGAGAAGAGCCTGTCAATGGTGTCTGGGGGGTGTATCTTTTCAGTCCCTCAATTGTTTGCTCAAAGGCATGGGTGTTTTTATTCTGTTGTGAGATCTTGGCATTGCAATTTTATACAGATTTCTGTTCCAGTAAAAAGGCTACATGGTTCATGTGTGTGGGAATCAAATAATACAATGGATTTTGTATTTAAATCCAATATGGACTGAATAACAGAAAATATTTTGTCAGTCTAATATTGTCTATGTTCTTAGTTAAACCAGCCGTTTTAAAACTGGGGTCCAGGGACCACCAGGAGGCCACAATGGAGTGCTAGGGGGTCCACAGAAAATTTCAAACAAAAAAGTTTAGATTTTTTTTTAAGTATAAAAAACTAAACATTTAACAAATTTGACATTATTTATAATTGTAACATTTTACATATGTTTCATATATAATGTGACATAGCATTATACTGTCACATTACTTTAATAGTGGGTAGAAAATAATGTAATACAACTTTATACAAAGTAAATATTTTCCAGATAATATTTTATTAATTTATTTTGGCTTTAATACAATGTCAATTTTGGATTGATTGTATATTAAAAGTTAATTGTTTATTTAATAAATTATTATTTATTTAATAATTATTGATAACTTTTTTTCCAATTATTTAACAACATCACGCTTACTATTTGTCTCATTCAGTATTAAAGGGACTGAAAATATATTGTTGCCTTTTTATGTTTTGAACAGGGTCCTAAGGGATCATCCTATTTGGGGGTCCTTGGAATCCAAAAGTTTGAAAACCCCCTAAATTGGCAATACTCTTGCTTAAAGGTGCACACAGTAATTCTTTCCTCATTACATTTTTTTTTAACTCCAACAGTCATGAATTGTAATATTGCAATATACGTATTATCATGAGCCCTCTAAGCACTCACTAAGATAAAGACTCCATTCATGTCTGAAACCTTATAAAAGCTGTTTTATTCTATATGGAGAGGGTCTGCACATGGGGGCTGCCATGTTAAAATCACATGACCAGCTGAATACTACTCGCTTAATCTCAGTAACCATCCTGGTCTCATAGTGAAAACGTGACTTTATATACGTTTTTGCAAAACTTGTTATACATGTCTCCAGGTATAATTTCCTGCAGTTTACATTTATGCATTTGGCAGACGCTTTTATCCAAAGCAACTTACAGTGCACTTATTATAGGGACAATCCCCCAGAGCAACCTGAGTTAAGGGCCTTGCTCAAGGGCCCAACAGCAGCATCTTGGTGGTGCTGGGGCTTGAACCCCCAACCTTCTGGTCAGTAATCATGAACCTCAACCACTGAGCCACCCACTGCCAACCACTGAAATGTACACTAGAGATACTACAACAACTGTTTGTTTTCTCCACGTTCACTCAAATCATGAGTTCAATGGCTGTTATGACTTTATAAACACATATTTTTCTGTCTGTTACTCAGATCCTGCCATAATATGACGCATCTTTTGAAGTATTATACATTTTAACGCTTGTATTACAGACCCACCAACATATATACAGTTATTACAATATTATCAGCTTGCGTGGTAGCACACCTAATAGAGCGTTGGATGTTGAATTTGGAGAACTGTGGTTCAAAACCAGACATAACCTCAAGCTGACATGTGACATGACTGAGAGATAGAAGCAACATGAATTGACATGGTTGCTTCAGAAAATGTCCTTTTCATTTCACTTCTGCTTTTTAAAACACTATCGGTTAAGGTTAGGTGTTGGTTCA
Source organism: Xyrauchen texanus (assembly GCF_025860055.1). NCBI lineage: Eukaryota > Metazoa > Chordata > Actinopteri > Cypriniformes > Catostomidae > Xyrauchen > Xyrauchen texanus. The sequence goes on from NC_068303.1 coordinate 32,515,221, forward strand.
GAGTAAAGATGTCTGTTTTGTTAAACTCTCATTTCTCTTTTTAGACACTATTGGTTAAGTTTAGGGTCAAATTTAAGGTTAGGGAGGTATGTTTTTATTAAAACATCCATCTAAAATTCAGCTTTAAAAAATTGTCTGATTACAACCTCATTTTGCCAGGTTTTGGCAGCCAAACTGGTTATGAAGCACGTCATTTCAGTTTTGCAGAAACGTTACAATGTTCACATAAATTTCATGAGACCAGGCTGGTTATTTGACACTTTCACTCATTGTTTAAAGTAATCATGACTGACTGTGAATACTACATTTCTACAACGGCATCTGAAACTGAAAACTATGTATTTTAAATTATACTGCATCCAAGCCACTAGGTGTCAGTGTAAATCCAAGATGACACAAAGACAAAAGTTGCTGAGTGCACCTTTAACTGAGTTTGAGAAAGTTTTTACAAGCTATTTAATTTTGTTCATTCAGTTGAACATGAACATCACTTGAGCATTAAAGTTCCTCCTCAATCTAAGCACAAGCGACAGACTTCACCATAAAGGTAACCCCCAAATCTCCATTAAATACCAACAAAACAGAACATTAAACATGAACAAATATCCCATTCACATTTTGCTCAAATTAATTAAATAACACTTAATTTCAATATTTGTTCAACCCATCCAGTCCCATGCAAATCATGCTGGGAAATGGAAATCATCTGACCAGTTTCATCAGTGCTACAAAATGTATTTATGTAATCCCAACACAAATGGATTAAGAACACTTAAATTTAACACATTTAATTGGATAAAACTCAATGAAATCAAATTGTGACCAAATTTGTTTTATTATTATTTTTTGTTCTCCCTTTTTCTCCCCAATTTGGAAAGCCCAATTACCAATGCACTGTAAGTCCTCACGGTGGTGTAGTGACTCGCCTCAATCTGGGTTGCGGAGGATGAACCTCAGTTGCCTCTGTGTCTGAGACCATCAATCTGCGCATCTTCATGTGACTTGTTGAGCGCGTTACCTTGGAGACATAGCGCATGTTGAGGCTCATGCTATTCTCCGCAGCATCAACACATAACTCACCACGCGCCCCACTGAGAGCGAGAACCACATTATAGTGACCACGAGGAGGTTAACCCAACGTGACTCTACCCACCCTAGCAACTGGGCCAATTGGTTGCTTAGGAAGCCACACTGGAGTCACTCAGTATGCCATGGATTCTAACTTGCAACTCCAGATGTGGTAGTCAGCATATTTACTTGCTGAGCTACCCAAGCCCCTCTTCTCCTCCATTTTATAAGTTGATAAGCCTATTTATTTTGCTATCCCAAGTTCCCGACTATGCATGGTTTTAGTAAGTTGCTTTGAATTATTCATCGTCATTTTGGGTCGCAAACAACCAGTTGAGAACCACTGATTTATATAATTATGGAGGTTTGGAAGTGTGAATATTTATTATTACCTCCAAAGCTCTCTCTCGCTCTCGCTCTCGCTCTCTCTCTCTCTCAATCTCTCTCTCTCTCTCTCTCTCTCTCTGGGATCAAAGCAGAACTTATTAATGCAAAAACCTGTAGTCATTCAAATGTTAAGCTGATCTCTCTTCCATAGAGCAGCACATTTCAGGCATTCTTTGTAAGCCGAACTCTCAAGGGCAAAAAGACTTCAGCACAGTCAGAGTTTGGATACAATTTATATACATTTATTAAACAACTGTCTGAAACATTTAAGCTAAAATCAATATTTCATGTCCTTTTACTTATTTATTTGGTAAGTAGACATGTAATAAGTGGGATAATGTACAGTCAACTGGTCATTATCGCAAAATAAACCCCTTCAAGATGCAATGTCATATCAGGGGTTATGACTGTACACAGTATCCCTTACATGCAGTTTATGTACCTGAATTCACCCTACATAAGCTATAATGCTACTATCATGCACAATACACAGAGTTCCTATTATAATAGCGTTTTTACATTTCAGTCATCATGTAGCAGCATATGAAAATAACTAAAGAGATGTTCAAAAACAAAGCTGTCCGGGTTTGTCCTTCACTATCCACCCTGTTCTGATTTAGCTCTGCCAAAACACTTGCTCCATTTTCATTTGTTCTCAGTTTTTTCTCCCATCTCTCTGGTGAGCCCATTAGGGGTATTTAGGCTATGGTTGTATATTTAAAGCAGAGTGCATTATTCAGGCTTGGTTTTTTAATCATCCCAGGTTCAGGGTCAGGGTGGATTATGAGATTTGTGGCCTCTTCCCTCTCCCCATTGTTTTCAGGTGAAGTAGGCCATCTCTTACAACCGCCCGTAGCCTCGTATGAACCCAACTAACAGAACGCTGTCAGAATGAAAAAGAGAGGGAAAATATTCACCTTATTCAGCCCGCCCCTTTTTAGCGCTCTGCTCCTCCGGATTTTCTCATCTCACTTCCAGTTTGTATTGAAGCTACCCAGAAGAGTCAATCAAAATAGATTATGTGTGGGAGTACAGAATGTATTTGTTGATGGTGTGAGTCTACACCACCCCTTTAATACGTGAAAATGCTAGTGAGGTGTTTCACTGTCACTGTAAATGTACATTTTTCCGACAGCCGTGGAGGTAAATCACATTCAGACAGCTATGACACACCTCACTTTTTCATGTGTTTAATTGTTATATGTGTAGCTCTGCTTAATGTATGGGTATCAACGTTAAATAAAAAAAAATTAGCCCACAGCATGACGAACCCCCCTTCCTCTCCGGGGGAGGAGGGGTGGGGGGCGTGCCTTGCGTCCCGTCTGCTGGTGGGTCATCCCTGTCTTGCTCGACTTGGGAGTCTTCTGCACCGTCACGTGGTCCCCGTTCACTCCTCCACCTTCTCAGGCAGACGGCAGCCGCTCCTCCCCGGGCAGACCGGAGTCAGACCAACCTCCAGTGCACAGAACATCCCTCCCCGTTCTCGGCGACCTGTGAGGACTCACATCTGCCCCTAGCAGTGGCCCTACTGCTCCAGACGGTCGAGGAGTCACTTCCCTCCTCCCCTCGCAGACGGCGGTCCTCTCAACCCCTCCGCGTTTCTGGGGAATGGCAGGGCACTCCTCCGCCCCTGGCAGTGGCTCCATTGCTCCAGGTGGTTGGGGAGTCCAGTCCCCACTCGCCTCGCTAACGGCGGCCGTTCCCTGCGTCCGGGCAGTCAGGCTACTCTGTCCCCCGGCAGATGGCAGCAGCGCTCCCCTGGGTGGATGGCAGTGTCGAGGACTCCGCGACGGGCATCCCTCCTCCTTCCCGGGTTTCGGCACCAATGTAAAGCAGGTTAAGGGAAAGGAGGAGGCGAGAACCGGCTTGGCAATATAAATAACAGTTTCATGAAAAACTGAACCAAAAACAAACACATTTTTTTTTTTTCAGCAATCAGGCTGATTAGGGACTGGCCGTGCGTTGTTCCAGCCCGGCCTCACCCTACTCCACTCTACAGCTGTCCACACCAATATGTCTCAGTATAATGCCTAGGATCACTGTCATATTGGCCTGCAAAACAGAAACAAAATTTAGTTAGTGCACCTTTAAGCACAATTTAAGTTTTGGTATGTCTTAAGAAATAAAAAATAAACCTACACTTATGTGTTTGAAATGCTGGGCCACCATTGGTTGTTTTAAATTTTTTGTGAATCCTTCAGGGATTTTTTTATGAATTTCCCTCTTTTTTAGATAGAAATGTAAAATCAGAAATAAAAATGTTTCATGCCTGTTCTTCTGCATGTTATATTTAAAGATCTGTATCCTTTTTGGATTAGTACATTATTATATTTCAGACTCAACCAGTGCTGAGAGGGAGACACTGGAAGCAAGTAATCTGTTCTGGGTAGGCATTCTTTCTCATCATGCAGATCATGGGTGCAGATTGCAGCTGGTTGCCATGGATATCTCTGTCGAATTGAGTTGAGTTTGAAAGGCAGTCATACTTTACTCCTTATTCATGTGAACACTGACTTTTATGCTGCCTGTGTTTGAGATCTATTTTGTCCATAAATGAAGTAAAATTGATTTTCTTTTGCATAATTTCTTATAGGATAAGTGTGCATGGATAAAATCATTTGAACATTTTCAGTTATTTTCATTCCTTAATAACATTTAAACATCTTTCTTTGCATTATTCATATATGAATATCAGATTCTTTTTTCAGAGAATAGATGATACTTTAACAAGACCTATTAAATGCACACTGTTGAAGGATGATTAAGAGGACTATTTGTTTTAGTCACTGCATCGAAGAATAATGGTACCACTTTATAACATGGTTCCATTTGTTAGCATTAGTTAATGCAATATAACAATTCACAGCAATTTAATAATATATTATTTTACATCGTTTATTAATCTTTGTTAATGTTAGTTAATAAAAAATATTATTGTTCATTAGTTCATGTTAATTCATAAACTAATGTTTACATATACAACATTTGATTTTAAAATGTATTACAATATGTTGGAATTAACATTAACTAAGATTAATAAATGCAGTAAAAGTATTGTTTATTGTTTGTTCATGTTACAGGATTAGTAAAAATGAAAATTCAGCCATTGCTTACTCACCCCTGTATTGTTATAACCCTATATGACTTTTTTCTTAACACAAAGGGAGAAATTGTGAAAAAATTATGTTTTGCTCATTGATGTCATACAATGGCAGTTTATGGTGACTACCTCTTCAAGCTTCAAAAGAATGCAGAAGTATAATTCAGAAGTCTAATAAATTATTCCATGAGACTATGAGGCAAATATGTGACGTAAACGATGAGTAGAATCCAGAAAAACTAGCAAAAATATTTACAGTGTTAACCAAAACAATACTTATAGAAACAAACTATTAAAAAATTTACAATAGACATACAGTATATATGAACAGTATATACAACTATATTTTGGCTAAACCACTTGGTTCAAAAATACCATGTACATAAACAACTCACTCGATCTCTTTTTTCTAAATCTGGAGCCCTTTTATACCCTTGGCTCCTCCTCTTTGGATAATACTGCTATTAAAATGGTATACATAAATGTATTAAATTGAAAGAAATAAAAACATACATCATATATGCAACTTGTATCAACATAACATAAATAATTTTATAAATATGTGTAATTAAATCAGATACATTTTGTAGATTGCTAGCCTGCTTAGCATTGCTTAGTTTTCTTATACGTTCATTGTTTAATCCTTTGGCATTTTATCACATGCTTCATGTTTTTCTGCTTTTCTACTGTTTCAACAGCATGTATTTTACCACGTGCACCCTTTTTTCTTTTTTGTCTTCTCCACTGTGTTTTACACAGATTATTGCATCAATGTCAAACCTATGCTGATCAGGAACACCATTGAACCACAACAATCTCTAACCCTTGCCACTCAAGAACAATCAAAACAACAACAACAAAAAAATTTTGTAAGTCATGGCATCTGTTCATGTTATTTCTTCCTGCATTGCATGCCACGTTTACTATAGCTTCTTCTATCAGAAGTGAGACATTTACATGTGATAAATGTAAGGAATTAGACTGGCTGATGGAGAAGTTTAATGAGTCAGAGACACGCATCCGAATGCTAGTGGAGGTCAGTGGGCAAGAGTAGATACTGTTTCGAAAGCGGGTAGTACAGAGAACAACACACACACTTTGGTTCCGGCTGTAGAGCCCCTGCAGCAGGGAATTTGGGTGACGTCTCGGCAGCATACTCGCTCAGCAAAGCGATACCACTCTCCTGTTCCTGTTAGGGTTTGCAATCGATTCTTCCCGCTCAGTGATGCACACACTGATAATCATTTTGAAAGAACCTTGGTAATAGGTGATTCTATTGTAAGGAACATGGAAATAAAGTCTCCAGTCACCATTGTTAAATGCATTTCCAGATCAATTTCAGATAAATTTTTCCTCAGTAAGCCAAAAAGTCTAGAAGAAATATAAATACAGTCTTCTTTAGCACTCTTGATATTGTCACCTCCTTCGATTAAAGAAAATTAAAGAAAAAAGCCTGCACTATGGTACAATGATCACTCTTATGCTCTCAAGAGAGCAGCTCGGAAAATTTAGTGCAATTGGAAGAATTCAAAATTAGAGGTATTTCACTGTACATGGAAGGATATTGTCTGTAGCAACAGACAGGCACCAAACGCTGCCAGGTCAGCATATTATAGCAAACTCATAGAATATAACCACAACAATCCTAGGTGTTTATTCAGTACTGTGGCTAAATTGGTTAGGAATAAAGCATTGACTAAACCAGATATTCTGTCACAGCACAACAGTAATGATTCATGAATTTATTTACTGATAAAATAGAAATCATCAGAAATAAAATTGGAAATATGCAATCAAATGTCACTGCACCTCAGAAACCAATGTCTCATAAATGTACTCATGAGCAACTTCAATCCTAAACTGTCATAGGTCATGAAGACCTAACAAAATGTATAAAAAGAAATCAAAAGCCACAACATGCATGTTAGATCCAATATCAACTAAGCTCTTAAAAGAGGAATTCCCTGTAATCTCAGAACCTCTTCGTAATATTATTAACTCTTCATTTTCATTAGGATATGTCCCAAGAAACTTTAAAATTACAGTTATCAAACTGCTTACTAAGATCCTCAGCTTGATCCTGAAGAATTGTCAAATTATAGACTGATTTTAAATCTCCCATTTAAGTCGAAAATACTAGAAAAGGTAGTGTCCTCCCAACTATGTTAATTTCTACAGAGAAATTGTATAAATTAACAATTTCAGTCAGGATTTAGGCCCCATCATAGTACAGAGACAGCACTTATCAAAGTTACAAATGTCTTGCTCTAATCATCTGATCAAGCTGCATTTCTCTTCTAGTGCTTTTAGATCTTAGTGCTTCCTTCGACATGATAGATACCATTCTCTTGAATAGGCTGGAGAATTATGCTGGCATTAGTGGACTTGCTTTGGCTTGGTTTATGTTTTATTTACCAGACCACTACCGCTTTGGCTTGGTTTAGGCTCTATTTACCAGACCGCTACCACTTTGTATGTGTAAACGAGGAATTAACAAATCAAACAAAAGTATAGAATGCCACAGGGATCAGTTTAGGGCCTAAATATGCTTCCCTTGGGAGATATTATCAGGAATTGTGGAATAAGTTTCCACTGATATGTCGACAATACCCAACTTTATATTTTTTATAAACCCAATGAAATTTCACAATTCTACAAATAAGCAGTGTTTCAATTAAATAAAATATTGGATGGACAGACATTTCCTTCTACTTGACAAAACGGAGGTACTAATTATTGGACCAAAAACCTCTAAAAAGAAGCTGCTAAAATAATTTGACTCTAGATGGATGTACAGTTATGTCGTTGTGATGAGGAGGAGATGCACAGCCAGCGCTTCATCAGCTGATTATTGGGAGAGCAAGATAAAGGGGAGTTGGAGGCGCCAGTTCGAGGGAGACAGACATGGCCACACTGAATGTGTGTTGGTTTATGTTTGTTTTATGTTGAGTTTTGCATTAAAACTTTGTTGATTGTTCAGTCGGTTCCCGCCTCCTCTTTGCCCATCCTTTAAATGTTACAGTGGTACCGAATCCTGGGAGGGAGGAGGGATGCGCTGTCACAAAGTTCTCGCCGCTGCCATCCACCAGGGGAGCAGCCACGGTCATCTGCATGGGGACGGAGGGGTCGCTGCCGGACACCTAGAGCCGGAGGAACCGCTGCCATTCGCAGAAGAAGGGAAGGAGCGGTTCTGTCTCCCAGGAACAGGAGGACTCGCTGCTGTCCACTGGGAGAGGAACGAGCTGGCATCTGCGTGAGGGCAGGAGAGCAATTGAGGACTGGGCAACAGTGCATCCTGGAGCTGGCGAGCAAGTTCTTCTCTCTCCTCTCTCTCTCTCTCTCTCTCTCTCTGTGTCCACTCGCCCTTTTTATGTTTGTTTTATGTTAAGTTTTGCATTAAAACCTTTTGTTGATTGTTCAGCCAGTTACCACCTCCTCCGTGCCCATCCTTTAACTGTCACAGTCGTCTTCTACAGCAAAGTACTAGGTGCTATATATGATACAAATCTGTCCTTTGAAAATAATATTTCCAATGTTTTACAACAGCATTCGTCCACCTCACAAATATTGCTAAGTTATGACACATGCTCTCTGTTGCTGAAGACTCATCTATTTAGCCAGGTATACACCTAATGTATCCATAAACTCACAATTAGGCTGCTTTTGTTAGATTTCTCAGAAACATTTCTCTTAATCTATAACTCTGCAATAAATTGAATGGCATCTATTCTAATATTATTCTATTTGTTTCCATGTTACCAGAGCTGGCCAGATCCAGCTCTGCTACTGCTTGGTTTCGGACTCCACTGCAATATGTCGCAGAGTGGTGACGACAAACTACAGCCGGTGCTAGCCAGACATCACTTCTGACTTTTACGATGGGCTTCAGAGGATGAACTGATGCCAACTCCAACTATAAGATATCGGAAACTTCATATGTCATTGCCTGAAACTTAAACTTAGGATGTACCCCACCGAACCTCACCAAAATGACCTGCCAGTTGAACTGCGATACACCTCATTGATCTCTGCCTGTATCACCTTTGTCTATTGATGGACTACACTCTTGAAATGGAATACATAAACTATCAATTAATTGCCATCAAAGCCTTCATCAGCCAACTAACAAAGGACAATGCATCTATGTGAACTTCTGCAGTTAATCCAGGATGGACTTCGAAGACAGTCATTAAACTTACAGTTCATAAAAAATCTTTGCTTAAACACTGGATCTTAACACTTACTTAGTTTACAAATTTAAACAATGACTTGCACTGCACACAAATAACTAATATTGGCATTAATTTATTGGAAGAATATATGCATTTCAATGTCCAGACTTATTTGTTTTAACCGCAGTCCTTCATCAAACTGGGAGATGTAGCTGAAGGTAGCTATTGTCACACAGTGTCTTACACAGATGCCAAACAACATGCAATAAAAGTTTTCTTTTCTCTGTTAATCAGAGTATTTTTCCTAAAAGGCTGTAACGAGCATCGGGATATTCTGTCGATTGCTTGGTTTCTATGTTTGGTGTCACTGTCCACTATGAACTGGCAATGGTCCAAAATGTGATACATGTTGTGAGCACGAGGCGATTGTCTGTGTTCTGCGACTGCTTTCGGGTCCTTGAATAAGGTATAACTTGCAAGTAAGGGCAGCCGGTGGAGTTTATGGTGCCCCTGTTGGGTAAGATGGTGCCCCCCTAGGGAGTTGGTGCCCTACACAGACTGTGTAATATACGTATAGGGAGCGAGCGGCGGTACTGGTAGCTACCTTAATCCTCCTCCATCACACTTTTTAACTGCGGGTTCAAACAAATAACGCTGGACATTTAAATGCATCTATTCTTCCACTACAAACTCTTCAGACATTTTTTTAAGTTCTGTTCTCTGGTTTGTGTGCAGCTATTTTGTGTTTTCTGTTGTTAATATCGCTGGTGTTCCTTTTGAACAAAACAGGTTTTCGCTTGAACGCCCCATCTCGCACATGCTGCATAACTACTGTTGCTCTCGTACAAAGAGCTCTAAAGCTTGCATGCAGACTCATGAACGTGCACAGGTGAATAACGGTCAGTGAACATTTTTACTAAATAATACATTCGATTTTGGATTGTTTTTTTTACAGCAAACCTTATTGTATGCTTTCATAACAATCATGAGTCTCGTGGAATAATTTATTAGACTTCTGTGTCCTTTTGAAACTTGAAGATGCTGTCACCATAAACTGCCATTGTACGACATCACTGAGAACAAATGTTTTTCACAATTTCTCCCTTTGTGTTAAGAAAAAGAAAGAAAGCCATATGGGGTAATAACATGGGGTGAATTTTCACTTCCCCTTCTGTCGCTCTCTCCACGTTGTGTCGGAGAAGCGACACTAGGGGTCTCTCTTGAGCGCCGATATCCACCTCTGATCTATGAAAAAAGGCCAATGAGAGTTGGCAGCCAGTATTTGCATGTCCCGCCCCCGGACATACGGGTATTTAAGCGGCGCAAATACGGGAGTTCATTCAGAAAATTTCTTCGGAGCCGATGGTCTGTCTGCAGTTTGCTGTGAGTTTACACACCACTACGTTCCTGTTTCCTCTGATGATCTGCATGCTGTTGGATTTGACGGCGCACAACAGCGGCTTTCTCCTACTTTGCACGGCGTGCATTGTTGCCCCTGAGCGCTTCGACAGCGCAGCCACACACACACATACTGTGTATTAAAAGAGTTATTTCCCTTAAAAGAGTGAATTTCTCTAAAAGAGCAAAACACAGCGGCGTTGAACGTCCTTTTCAGGACGCGTCTTTTTTAAGATGCCCTTCCGCCCCTGTGTTGTTCCTGGATGTGGTAGAAGCCTCTCTGCTTCAGACGGCCACAGGCGCTGTCTCGTGTGTTTGGGCCGCGATCACACCGAGGCAGCGTTTGTGGATGGTTCATGTTCTCACTGCGAGTTTTCAACAGAAAGCAAGCGACCAAATCGCCCCCAAATCGCTGGGGGCGATTTGGGGGCGGCAGCGGGTGCAGTTTCGCCGGGTAGCCCCCCGCGAACCTCCCGTTCCCCGACACGCTCGCTGGTCCCCGTCCACGCTCGCGGCGATAGCGGCTCGCCTCACGGCCTGGCTGTCTATCCTCCCGAGCCCGAAGCAGATGAGCTCGCCGCCGCATCGGAGAGTGTGATGTCTGGAGCATCACATTCCCAACGCGTCACTGCCGCCTTCGGGCCAGCAGGCCCAGGCTGAGGCCGACGCTCAGATGTCTGACATGCTTTCCCGGGCCGCCGTGAGCGTGGGGTTGGATTGGAACCCTCCATCCTCCCCACAGCCTTCACGGTTGGATGACTGGTTCCTTGGGGCAGCGCGCCGTTCGCGGCCACGCATCCCCCCGGTCCCATTTTACCCGGAGGTGCATGATGAGCTGACGTCTACGTGGAGAGCCCCGCTCTCCGCTCGTCTAGGTGCCACCCGCTCCACTCTCACCACCCTTGACGGCGGAGAGCGCCACGGATACGGGGCGATTCCCCAGGTCGATAGGGCAGTTGTGTACCATCTATGCCCCGGTAGCCCTACCTCCTGGCGTGGCCGCCCCGTACTCCCATCCAAGCCCTGTAGGACAACATCCTCGCTCAACGCGAAGGCCTACAGTGCAGCTGGACGCGCTGCCTCCGCCCTGCATGCAATGGCCCTCCTGCAAGTCCACCAGGCCAAAACACTCATGCACGGGGGTGGACCTGATCCTGATGTGCTGCAGGAACTGCGCTCAGCGACCGACCTTGCCCTGAGAGTGACGAAGGCCACAGCGCAGGCACTCGGACAGGCGATGGCCACCCTAGTGGTTCAGGAACTCCATCTCTGGCTCAATCTGGTCGAGATGCGTGAGGCTGACAAGAACCATTCCTGGACGCACCTGTCTCCCAGATTGGCCTTTTCGGCGACACCGTCGAGGACTTCGCCCAACAGTTCTCCGCGGTGAAGAAGCAGACGGAGGCCATCTCTCACATCATGCCCCGCCGCACACCTGCCGCTACGGGCCCTGCCCCGTCTGCTCGCCGAGGGCGTCCCCCTGCGGCGAGGAAACCAGCTCCTGCTCCGCCTCAACCCGGGCCCAGCTCTCAGCCCCAGCGTCGAGCACCCCGCAGGCGGCGTATGCCCCCTGTCTCACGAACCCCCTGTAGGACCCGGAAGGCTCCCAAGCGTTCCTGAGACAGCCGACCCAGAGCCGAAGACGTTAGCTCCGGAGGTGGTAAGACAGCTCTGTCCCCCGGTGGAGGGCCAGGTGGAGAATCCTTTGTTTTTTCATTTGCCACACCCCCTGACGGGGGCTGTGGTACCCACATTCTCAATAAAAGAGCTATTTCCTTTGCCTCTGGGTCACCTGGCCCGAAAATGCCGTTCTCACGGCAATGTGCTTTCAGATTACGACAGTCCCGGTACACCGGACGTGGCGAGCCCGCCTTCTGCCCACGACTGTCCCCCGGCCGGCCGGTTCAGATGAGTCCAGAGGACGCCGACGTTGGACCTCCTCCTCAGTCACGAACCCGCCCCCTGCCGGGCGCACGGAGCAAGGTAAGTGCTTTGAGTCTATTCTCAGCACCTCAGCCTCAGGCCACAACAAAGCTGCCCGACGCTGCATTACCTGTTCCGCCCCGCTGCGAGGCCCCGCCTGGTATGTCCAAAATACTTGTCCCATTCGTGCCCCTAGCGCAGAGCTGGGAAGCGTGGCTTTCGCTTCCCAACGCGTCACCCTGGCTGCACCGGACCATTCGACTCGGTTACGCAATTCAGTTTGCCCGGCTCCCGCCCCCCTTCAGGGGCGTCCGCTTTTCCGCAGTACACGGCGAGCATGCCAGTTCCCTGCGCACGGAAATCGCGACCCTCTTAGCCAAGGGCGCGGTAGAGCCCGTCCCTCCAACCGAAATGAGGAAGGGTTTCTACATCCCTTACTTCATTGTACCCAAGAAAGGCGGCAGCTTACGACCAATCCTGGACCTGCGAGTTTTCAATCGGGCCTTGTTAAAACTCCCGTTCAAAATGCTCACGCAGAGAAATATTCTGGCTGGCATTCAGCATCTAGATTGGTTCGCAGCGGTAGACCTGAAGGACGCATACTTCCACGTCTCAATTCTGCCACGACACCGACCCTTCTTACGGTTCGCGTTCGACGGCCAGGCGTTTCAGTACAAAGTCCTCCCCTTCCGCCTGTCTCTGTCCCCTCACGTCTTCACGAAGGTCGCAGAGGCGGCCCTTGCCCCGCTACGAGTAGCCGGCATCCGCATTCTCAACTACCTCGACGACTGGCTCATCCTAGCACACTCTCGAGAGTTACTATGCACACACAGAGACCAGGTGCTCCGGCACCTCAGCCGCTTGGGGCTTCAGGTCAACTGGGAAAAGAGCAAGCTCACTCCGGTTCAGAGCATCTCTTTTCTCGGGTTGGAGTTAGACTCAGTCTCAATGACAGCACGTCTCACGAGCGAGCGTGCTCAGTTGGTGCTGGACTGCCTCGCTTCCTTCAAGCCAGGCACAGTGGTCCCTCTAAAACTTTTCCAGAGGCTCCTGGGGCATATGGCGTCCTCCGCGGCGGTCGCGCCGCTGGGGTTGATGCATATGAGACCACTCCAGCACTGGCTCCAGACTCGAGTCCCGAGACAAGCATGGCACCACGGCAGGCATCGGGTAAGGATCACCCCCGCCTGCCTCAAAACACTCCGACCCTGGACAGACCTCTGCTTTTTACGGGCAGGAGTGCCCCTGCAGCAGGTGTCCCGAAGCGTTCTGGTCACAACCGACGCCTCCCGGTCCGGGTGGGGTGCCGTGTGCAGCGGCCACGCAGCAGCGGGCCATTGGAAAGGGGCCCCGCTGTGTTGGCACATCAACTGCCTGGAGTTGCTGACCGTCCTTCTTGCCCTCAGGTTGTGAGGGCAAGACGGCCGTGTGATGTGTCTACCACTTTTCCTCCCCAAGAAAAAGGGCAGGTGTGGTCTCCGCAGGGTCTGGGTAAGACCCCCTTCCCTATATGCGTGTAAGGGCCCCGGCCGTGATTGCTCTATGCGAGAAACATAGAAAGAAAAGAGGCCCAGCCAGGCTGGCCCGTTCCCATGTTGGCAAACATCGCCTTGTTCCCCTCCCAGGGTAACTAGAAGGATCCCGATGTTCTTATGGGGCATTGGGGAAGGGTACGTGCAGCCAGGTACAGACGATGCGCGGCACTGGATGAAATCCCTGCCCGCCTCTGTATCGGCGGTTCACGTACGCGGTTCAGCGCATGGCAAGATTGGAATGGGTCCCCTAGTGTCGCTTCTCCGACACAACGTGGAGAGAGCGACAGAAGGGGAATGTTTGGTTACGTATGTAACCTCCGTTCCCCGAGGGAGGGAACGACATGTGAACGACTGTGTCTTTCCTCCGCCATGTCGCTGAACCAAGCCACTGTTGTGGCCGGACCATTTCTGACTCCTCAGAAAAATCCTGAATGAACTCCTGTATTTGCGCCGCTTAAATACCCGTATGTCCGGGGGCGGGACATGCAAATACTGGCTGCCAACTCTCATTGGCCTTTTTTCATAGATCAGAGGTGGATATCGGCGCTCAAGAGAGACCCCTAGTGTTGCTTCTCCGACACAACGTGTCGTTCCCTCCCTCGGGGAACGGAGGTTACATACGTAACCAATAGTTTTAGGTGAACAATACCTTTAAAACATTTCTCTTTATCGCCACCTCATGGTGTAAATAAGCAATCTGCATAAATGGTCAATGAACAAATTAATTAACTAAATCAAAATGAACGGTGAATGAAAATTTGCTACTTGTAACACAATTTGGAAATGAAGAGCTTAATAATAGCAAAAACCTTCTGAAGGTGAAATGAAAGTCACACAGACAGGATTACAGAAGCATCCGGTAAACACAATGCATCGCCTTCTGCTGGTCTAAACACACACACACACACACGCCTACACACACAGACTCCACCGTCCTGCTGACTTGCTGCTAGCCGATACTTCTGTCTGGTCATGTGATCAAAAATCCCAGGGTGTCTGAACTGTGCATTTGACATTTTTTTACTGACAAATACTGGGGGATTTCAGACATACACACACATACATGTACCTCTCAGGCACTAATGCACTCCAGGCGAGTTATTTAAGATAGGCCAGTTTAACCGAGATTAGGGTCGCATCCACATGGATAACGGTTCCCATATATCCACACTCATTGCTCATTTTTAAACCAATGTTGTGGAGGGAACAGTTCAAATCCAGTAAAAGCAGTTTTATTGCATAAAATCTGATACAAAGGGTCAATGAAAACACAAATCAGACTGCAGTCTGCCCTCCTGCGGCACAGAGCATGGCATGAGATTTAGACTAATGTGTACTAGATTACTGGTTTCTAAAAATAGACTGGGAGGAAGTACAATACACTCTGACATAAGATGGAGTGCAGTGTGTGTGTGTGTGTGTGTTACATGCATTCACTGTGGAGGTCCATTATTGCTCAGATATTCGCTTGCAGATATCCAAGAATAGCATTAAATGACAAGCAATGACAGCAAAACCAATAACTCCCTTCATTTTAAATCCATTACGTTTAGTCACACATACTAATCCCAACATATATCCCAGAGTATCAGCCTCCACCTCCCCATTAATAAATACAGACTGGTTAAGTACAGAGTGGAGCATATCGAGGAATAGAGTACATACTTTCGGTAGGGGGAGTAATCCTGATTGACAGCAACAGTATCATATATTAGTTCTAAATTTAGTAGCAAAGCTCCATGATTGAATGGATGTTATGATCATAAGTCTGATGCTTACGTTTGACCTTAAAATCTAAATATGTGGTTTTATGCACTTTTTAATAGTAGGATGGCAAAGATCGGATGGTACATTTTTTTTTTTTTACTTGTTCCAGTAAAAATATAAAAATATTTTTAGAACAAGTAGCAAAATGACATAAGATATTAAAGGAATATTAGGGTTAAAGTGATACTTCACCCAAAAATGAAAATTCTCTAATAATTTAATCCCCCTCATGCCATCCCATATGTATGACTTTCTTTCTTCTGCAAAACACAATGATTTTTAGAAAGATATTTATCTCTATAGTTCCATACAATGCTTGTGAATGGAAAACAAAAACATACAAATGCTGCATTTATGTTATTTGTGGAGCTTCAAAGTTTTGGCCCAATATAATTTTTTTTAAACCAAGCTGCAAAAACGCTTTTCTTCCGCAGCTTCCCTATGTCACTAGGGGGCCCATTAATTCATGAACGCCTCTTCAGCAACAACATCAACGCATACTTTACAACACTGACAACACTGAAAGTAAGCTCCAGTATTATTAGACTAAATGTCACTGAATGTGGATTTGACAAATCTATTTAAAAAAAACAACCTGATCGACTGCAGATGTGATGCTTAGACCAGGAACATAGACAGAGGAGGAAGAGGAGGATGGATAAAGAATTAAAAAATCCTTAGCTGACAGGCAAGAAATATAAAATAATTATTACATCCACAATCTTGTCAATGATATGACAAACTACACTGAACCCTGGTAACCTCTAATGACCACTATAAGCCGTCCTTCTGACCTCAGAGTGAAGGATACAAAATCACAACGATATGGTCGAGCAGCAGAGCACATCTGATCTGTTGTCAGCAACCCTTTAAGTCGACCTCGTGCAGACGGTCACACTGTGAGATGTCCCCACTGTTCTGAGGTCAGTGGTGATGTGCAGTGCAGACGAGCTCCGTCATTGTGTACGGCATTGAGTGTGCTGGATGTCATCAGTCTTCATAAACTGTCAGCTGTTCTTCCAATGCATGAAACTTCAGTGGAACATACAGTAGATTAATCATTAAAAGATATATTAAATAAAGCCTTAAAAATAATGTTTTGCAATGGTTTACTTGAAGTGGAAGGAAAACAGTGATGATACTCTTCTTGTTAGTAATTTTTTGGGGGTAAATAAATGATACTCCGAGACTGCTTTTGTTCACAATATTTGTTTATTTAAAAATCAACAAATTAATTATGTTTATATTATACGCCCGGGCTCTTAAACTACTGCTAAACTATTTTCCATATTTATCTTACCTAACACTTTCATTGTAACTATCATGTTAATATGGAAAAACAAAACACTATTATTAATCTGTGTTTATTTACATTAAAATAATCAGGGGAATTTAATTAACATTTTTAAGGTCTGGCCATAAATTCCTTCTTAAGATCTGTCTGGCTGACACTTTCATACAGTCCCTTACCACACCCTCCACAGTTTTAGCACAATATGTGTATGTTTCAGGTGGTCCCTTACACACCACAAGCAAAAATTCCAGGGACTATAAGGTTAAATTAACAGTCTTGAACAGTTTCGCTGTGATGCCATCAGACCAGCTTAAATATGGGACAAAACTCATTCCTTATTGATTCGATTGGTTTCCAACCATCCCTTAAAATATGGGATCATCCCCTAGTTAAAGGTGAAATAATGCGTCCTGTATCAAATCAATACAGGACATCATTTGTCCCGTATTTAAGCTGGTCCAGTGGCGTCACTGCAAAATCATTCAAGATCATTAATTTAACTTTTAACTTTTGATATTTGTTGAAAATTGTGCCTGCAGTGGGTAGGGGACCGTCCAAAATATCCTCACATAGTGCTAAAACATGCCAAAACTGTGGAGAGTGTGGTAAGGGACCGTCTGAAAACGTCAGCCAGCAGCACACCCAAGCTTAAACATGCACACTTCTGTCTGGTACAGGACCATTGATGACAAGTTCTGATGCACGTTGCACATGCCGCTGAGGGTTGTTAAAATTTACCGTGAAGTTTTGAGTAGAGAGCGCTTAATGGTAAGACTGTGACTTGATTTGATTTGATCAAAATCAGTTGGAGGGTCAGATTAAAGTGATTGCCGGGCATTGACTTACATTAAATAATGAAATTACATCTTACCAGGACACTTTGAGAAGTGGTGGTATGCAAGACAAAACTACCAGTACTCTATTGAGTAAATTATAGAAGTGAAGGTACTGCATGCCAGTGAGTACCCGCCCACTTCAAGCACTAGATCCAGGCAAAAAAATGTCACTTCATTATCCCATGCAGGGGCGGATTTAGGCATGGGCGAAATGGGCAGTCTCCCAGGGCGGCATCTTGCGGCACATGGCGGTGCTGGCACAACTTTGGGGGCGGTGTCATTTAGAACCCCCGACCCCCACCCCGTCAACAACTTTGATGCGACTTAGCAGCACTTCATAAAAGGAAAATGTTTATGTGGGTTGTTTAATCACTTGGAAATACTGTTACATTAATTGTAATGCTCAGATAGATGTCAGATGCTCTGATGTGTTTGTTTCTGTTCTTGTAGCTCAAATTGAAGAGCATTGCTAGCAACACTAAGGTCAAGGGTTCGATGCACTTATTTTAATTTAATTTAATTCTATTTTCATCGATTGACAGCTCTTATTTGAATACATATGAATACAAGTATTAAAGGGATAGTTCACCCAATAATTCAATTCTCTCTTCATTTACTCACCCTCGTGCATCCCAGATGTGATGACTTTCTTTGTTCTACTAAACACAAATATAGATTTTTTAGATGAATATCTCAGCTCTATTGGTTCTCGTAATGCAAGTAAATGGTGACCAGAACTTTGAAGCTCAAAAAATCACATAAAGTCCCAATAAAAATAATCCATAAGACTCATGTGTGGGTGAGAAACAGAAAAATATTTTCATCCTTTTTTCTTCAAAATTGACATGTTTCTCACCCACACCTATCACATCACTTCTGAAGATATGGATTTAATCACTGGAGTCGTGTGGATTATTTTTATGCTGCCTTTATATGCTTTTTGGACCTTCAAAGTTCTGGCCACCATTGTCATTGGATTGTAGGTAGAACCCAAATACAGAGGCAGTTTAAGGGCTTTTATTAGCCAAAAACAGTCTAACAAGAACAGGAACTGACAGGAAATACAGAATGGCAAACTAATCAAACATACATTTGACAAAACAATCCGGCACAGGACAGAACACAAGAGGACCTTAAGTATGGAAGGGTAATAGGAAACAGGTGACTCAGATAATGAGCAGGGTGGAGAAATGAGCAGTTGTCAGGGCAACAGAGCTAGCTTCTCCATGTGCCACATGCAAATACAAGAGGAAGAGGGTGAAACACAGAAACAAGCACACACAAGCAGAGGAGACTCTCATGATTCTTCCACAGCATGAATAAACAATGACAAAAGTAGCAGGACCATGACAGCCATTCACTTGCATTGTATAAATACACAGATCTGAGATACATACATACATATCTGGGATGGCATACGTGTGAGTAAATAATGATAGATTTTCATTTTATATTTATTTTACATATATTTTGCTTCATTAATATGTCTTATTTTAAGAATGCTTAGATATTTTTACTGGAAAACAAGACAAAAATATTAAGAAAATAATTTTGGTGTGTTATCATTAGGGCCAAAAATCCAAAATATACCTCTTGTGATTTGTTTGATACACAGATGTGTGAAGCATATTTGACTTTTAGCTATCCTTTGTCATGATCATCCTTACAAATCTATGAGGGTCAGCTTTTGAAACACTGTTGACCTTACAGTGAAGTGTCTACTTCTCAATATACACACAGCGTCCTGACCATGAACCCATTCATACACACACAAACATACCTCTCCCTTCATAAATCACTAACAGAGGGATTAAAGGATGTGATCTTCAAAGGAGATTAGAACTGTTTGTTATTTACCCAAACTGTCCTCTGCCTGGCTTTGTTTCTGAACACTTTACACATGCACTGAAGTGTTTTTAAACCAGTGGTTCTCAATTGATGGGTCACAACCAGAAAATGGGTCTTTTCTGATACGGTTGCGGACAGCAGGCAAAAACAATACTAAATGCAAACAATACAATCTTTCTGACCATATCTTGCATAGATAGGATAGGATTCCCTTCAACTTCGCAATATTCTTCAAATGTTTTTTATTCTTGACAATAAAGTACACGTTCGATCAAACTAATGCATTTATGGCATTTTGGCGCAAATTAATTTGTCACTGTGTAGAAACTAGCCAAATTAGGTCAATACCAACATGGACAGATAGATTACTTCTTAAATGGCAAATTACATTTAACCTCTTAACTGGCAGACCCACCTGAGGGACAGAGTGGACACAGCTATTATAGGGTTAAACCTGAACTATAAACTATAAGGGTTAACCATTAAAATGATTCTAATCAGGTTACTTTTGGATTAATTATTCCCCAAGTTTTGATGAAAATCGAATTTGCTATCTGTCACCAGTGCAGCAATACCAGTTGAGAATCACTCGTTAAAACCAGACAGTAAAATTAGTTTAAAACCAGTAGTAGTGTCACACATCATAAATCAAATAATTTAAAGCTGGGTGATGAAGCGATATCAATATTTATTAGGAAAATTTATTTTTGATATAGATGATGAACTTTTGAACAATTTTCGATATTTGGCCTATGTTATACCTTTAGACGAACGGATCAGGTACGTCTCGCTAAAAACGCAAGCAGTTCTGCAAAGTTATACACACAACTAGCTATCTGAATCAACCTCTACCAAGCTATCCGGCTAGTATAATATCATTGTTTATTACAGCACGGCCTGGAATACTAGATTCTGATTGGTCAATGGTGCCATACAACCGCAGCTCCACGTATCAAACTGCTGATCCAGGTTCTGCCTCTTTGATCATTATGTGATCACTTCAAGTAAGTTAATAAAATATTTTCAACTCAAATTCATGTTTTATGTCCACTTATTTGTTTATTTGGCAAGTAGTTTTGTAATATGCTGAATGATGAGGAGTCAGACTCTCATTTTCACAAAAAGAAACCACCAACAGAACTCTGACGCAAACTGGAGGTGGATTTCAGCTGTTCAGCGATTTCTTTCTTATCAAATTACATAACAGCAACGCAAATCAATATTTTATGTCCATGTATATATTTATTTGATTAGTAGCCATCTAATAAGTGGGTTTGGAGAAGGCGTGGTGGAGTGTTCGTCCGGGGAGAGGGGAAGAGGTAAGGATTCATCCCTGGTTAATAATTAGAACTAACAGCTGTTTTTTGTTACAGTAATCCAGGAAGAGCAATAAGAGGAGCCCATGGCAGAGGAGAGGAAAGAGAGAGAAACCAATCAGAACAATGTGTTTGTGTGCAGATTGTGAATGCTGGAAAAGCAAACTGACTCTGAGTTTTGAAGTAGTTATAAAAGTTTGATCCCACTTCCCCTGTCCAACCCAGTCGAAACTTGTTATAGTGGTGCCAAAACCCGTGAAATCTGAGGAAGCTAATGCGCCATCATGAAGTCCTCGCCATTGGCCGAAGTTATCCAATCCTTCGCCAGAATGCATCAGGCCCTGCAGTTGTTCTGGAGCTTGCTACACTAGGGGGAAGGCCCAACCCCCCGGACCCAGCAATCTCCATACCTCCGGCAACCCTTCTGAAAATGGGCCCTCAGGATGAACCGGCGGCATTCCTCTAATTGTTTGAGTGGACGGCTGAGGTGTGGTAATGCCCGAAGGATCAGTGGGCGAAGGATCAATGCCTCCTTCCGCTGTTGTCCGGGGAAGCCCAGCTCGTGGCCCAACATCTGCCTCCAGCTAACCGCCTGGTGTATGAGGACGTTAATAAAGCCATCATACAACGGATCGGCCGCAGCCCGGAGCAACACCGGAAGCACTTCTGCTTGCTAAGACTGAGCGAGTGCGGTCGCCCATTTGCATTTACTTAACAGCTCAGTCACGCATGCCAGAAGTGGCTGCTGGTGGAGGAGCAGGAAGTTGAGGAAGTCATAGATCTGGTGGTGCTGGAACTATTCATCCTCTGTCTGCCGACAGGAACAGCAGAATGCGTCCAACTGCCTGTGGACCGCATACCTGGGGCAGAAGAGCCCTCGTTTGTCTCTCTCTCATACTCTCTCTTGCTCACTCTCGCTCACTCTCTACAACCAGATACAACCCAGTTGTTGATACCGAAGAGCCGTCGGGAAATGCTATTTAACCATCTAATGTCCCATTTCTGTTGGCCAGGCATTCACGGAGATGTTCACATATGTGTGCGGCATGCCATGAATATCAGTTGGTGAATCCACCAGCCACCCCAAAAGCACCATTGCACTCTCTGCCATTAATCAAGATCCCCTTCGAGAAAATTGGCATGGACCTCGTCGGCCCATTAGAAAAGACGGCACACAGACATTGCTTTGTGTTAGTCCTGGTGGATATCTGGAAGCAGTGCCTCTACGCAACATCTTAGAATGCAGTGGTGTGGAGTCCAATTCCGAAAGAAATCCTCACTGATCGAGGCACTGCTTTTATGTCTCATACACAATCTAATAGACAATTTGTGGGCACGACTGAAAAAGCATGTGCGAACAAGGAGGCCTTCAAACCTGACTCAGTTACACCAGTTCTGTCTGGAGGAATGGGCCAAAATTCCAGCAACTTACTTTGAGAAGTTTGTGGAAGACTACCCAAAAAGTTTGACCCAAGTTAAATAATTTAAAGGCAATGCTACCAAATATTAACAAATTGTATGTAAACTTCTGACCCAATGGGAATGTGATGAAAGAAATAAAAGCTGAAATTAATCATTCTCTCTACTATTATTCTGATATTTCACATTCTTAATATAAAGTCGCAATCCTGACTGACCTAAGACAGGGAATTTTTTCTATGATTAAATGTCAGGAATTGTGAAAATCAGCCAGTTTTTATCGCACAATAAACCTCTACAGTGTAATCAGGACCCGACATGAAGTGGAGCGGTTTGTATCATCCTGAAGGGGTTTATTTTGCGATAACCTGCTGACTGTATATTATCCCACTGTCACAAGTTTCGACTGGGTTTGACAGAGGAAGCAAGATTCAGGTATGGGTTTTGTTCACTCTTTTATTACTACTTCAAAACTCAAAGTCAGTTTGCTTTTCCAGCATTCATATTCTGCACACAAACATGCCACGTGGCCAACGCCCATACAGCTGCTGAAATGGGGAAAACTTGAATGGGGAAAGCCACTTATCCCATTTCCTAACGTCCTTATGCACAAACTTATTCATCATTTTTTTCAGGGTTTTATTAAACCGTTCCACCAACTATTTGTGGGTGATAAATACTGGTGCGAATTTAATACCCAATAATTTGTACAGTTTGCTTGGAGTACGTGACAAAAAAGTAGTGCCTTGATTAGTGAGGATTTATTTCGGAAGATAATTCTGAAGAGTGCCTCCGCAAATCTGCGTGCTAAGAGGTTGCACAGAGGCACTGCTTCCAGATATCATGTTGCGTAATCCACCAGGACTAAACAAAGCAATTTCTGTGTGCCGTCCGTTCTAACGGCCCGACGTGTATTCCAGTACATGATACTAATTTAACATGCATTACAGAATTATTAATAATTATATTGCTATTAATATTATTGTTAATAATGGAAATTGTCATCATTCACCACCATGATGTTCCAAACCAATATGATTTTCAGAAGCAATATGATAAGTGTGGGTGAGAAACGGATAAATATGTATAACTTTATAATATAAAAAGTCATTTTTTTATTATTAATTCTCCTCACAGCCCAGTAGATGGTGATATCACCCAAAACATGTGAAAGTGGAGATTTAGTAGTAAAAAAGTATTTAAATATTGATCTATTTCTCACCCAAATTTATCATATCCCTTCTGAAGACATAGATTGAACCAGTGTCATTTTAATTCCTTTAATGCAGCCTTTATGTTCTGCCTGAGTGGTATGTAATTGTCCCTATCGACTTCCCGAGCACAAGAAAAAGGGATACGAGAAGAATTGGATGCTATGCTTTAGATGGGGGGAATCTCACAGTGACTGGGCCAGCCCGGTGCTGGTCCCTAAGAGTGACAGGTCGGTCCGGTTCTGTGTGGATTATCGGAAAGTAAATGCAGTGTCTAAATTTGATGCATACCCAATGCCTCATATTGAAGAACTGATAGATCGGTTAGGTACAGCTCATTTTTATTTGACATTGGAGTTGACATAGGGCTATTGGCAGATCCCCTTAACCCCAATATCTGTGAGAAAATGGCTTTTTCCAAACCATTTGGATTACACAAGTTTGTGAGACTTCCGTTTGGTTTGTTTGAGGCACCAGCTATGTTCCAGGAGTTCATGGACCGAGTCCTCAGACCACACTCGGCATATGATGCTGCCTATCTAGATGACATCATAATTTACAGCAGTGATTAGCAGTGGCATGTACAACATCTGAGGGCCATCCTGAGATCACTGAGGTGAGCGTACCTAATGTACCTAACTATTCGGCCGTCACCAGCCTGCTGATTGATCTGACTAAAAAGGCAGCACCAGATCTGGTCTAGTGGACAGAACAGTGTCAACTACACTGGCTCCACCACAAGGATACTAACGTGCAGATCACCCATTGGTATCTGGTGTTACAACCTTTTATGTTCGAGGTGGTCCACAGTCCAGGGGCTCAGATGGCTTTCGTGGATTTCCTCTCCAAATAGGGGGGGGTGAATTGTGGGCTGGCTGGATGACTCCCTGGCCTGGGGAGTGGGGGTGTGTGATGAGGGCGTGATGGTGCGTTCGTCCGGGGAGAGGGGAAGTGGTAAGTATTCATCCCTGGATGATAATTAGGACTAACAGCTTTTTCTCGTTACAGTACTCAAGGGAGCGTGATAAGATGAGCCCAAGCCAGAGGAGAGGAGAGAAAGAGACACCAAGAAGAACAATGCATATGTGTACAGATTACGAATGCTGGAAAAGCAAACTGTCTGATTGTACATTATCCCTTACATATTGAACAAGACAGCACTGACATTGCAATACAGCTAATCAACTGAACACAACAGCAACTCCAAAATTAGCACCAATGCTAATTGGTGTAAAAAGTTAAAAGTTTAAAGTACACCTTAGCCAAATACATTTAAACTTAGTTTTTTCACAATTCCTGACATTTAATCATAGAAAACATTCCCTGTCTTAGGTCAGTTAGGATCACTACTTTATTTTAAGAATGTGAAATATCATAATAATAGTAGAGAGAATGATTTATTTCAGCTTTTATTCCTTTCATCACATTCCCAGTGGGTCTGAAGTTTACATACACTTTGTTAGTATTTTATAGCATTGCCTTTAAATTGTTTAACTTGGGTGAAACATTTTGGGTACCCTTCCACAAGCGTCTCACAATAAGTTGCTGGAATTTATGCCCATTCCTCCAGACAGAACTGGTGTAACTGAGTCAGGTTTGTAGGCCTCCTTGCTCACACACACTTTCTCAGTTCTGCCCAATCAGATTGAGGTCAGGGCTTTGAGATGGCCACTCCAATACCTTGACTTTGTTTGACCTTAAGCCATTTTGGCACAAATTTGGAGGTACGCATGGGGTCATTGTCCATTTGGAAGACACATTTGCGACCAAGCTTTAACTTCTTGGCTGATGTCTTGAGATGTTGCTTCAGTATATTCACATAATTTTCCTTCCTCATGATGCCATCTATTTTGTGAAGTGCATCAGTCCCCAGAGGTGGGTCGTAACGTGCTACATTTAAAAAATTACTTTTGTGAGTATGTTTCATGGTGAATTCTTGTCACTCTTACTCAAGTAAATTTCTGATGTTGTTACATTACTGGATTTAATTTAATAAGTGTTGATAAATGCGTAATTTATTGAATGGGACTCTTATGACAGTGGACCTTCACAATTGCATACTTTCACTCGAGTCACGTTCAACACTACAGCAGCAAGCAAACAAAACTAACGTTTCTTCACTCCACACAATGACTTAATTTTACACCAAGACAAGGATATATTTCAAAATTAAAATTGCAGCTCCAACTTAAGAAAACACGGTTGGCTTAAGAAAAAACAGGGGGCTTGCATGTCCCCCTCAATGTCTATGGTTGCTACGGCACTGTCTGAAACATGGTTTCAAATGGAATGCAAGAATGCAACCTATAAGAACAGCCCAACTTTACCTTGGACAGATTGATGGGCTCAATGCTGTAATTTTCTTTCACAAAAAGGTAATTTCATTGAATTATCAGAATTTGTATATTTATTGTTATCTTTGTAATAATTGTGATTACTATACTGTATATTATGTTTATTTAGGGGAAATTTCAGCAAATATTGCTCAATTTAATTAATTGCGAATAATTTGTTGAATTAATTGCCATTTCATGTAATTAAATAGATTTTTTAAGAATTTAACTGAGCCCTAATAGAAATATACAGGGCAGCTGCCTATAGTTCTCTCTCTCGAACAAACTGCCACCTCCGGTTGCCTTTATCCCTCTCAGGATTGATCAGCCTGATTAGGGGCCGTGTGTGCAGCATCACAGCCCAGCCCTGCCCTCTGCCCTGCCACAATGCATTATGTTGAAGATTTATTCAAAAACCCCAAAAGTTCTATATAATATGGTTCCATAATAATATGCTTCCATATGACTACACTGTACCACAGAAGCTTTCCCTAACCAGATCATTTACTGCCAAGAGCTACTGGCTGACTGTTTAAGAGGATGGCTTCATGATTAAACACAATTTAATCAGCCCATGTCTTATGGCCACTTTAATTAATTTACGAGCACCATGAGTTAATTAGCGCTTGCACTTTGAAATCAATTATATTGAGTTTGAACAAGTATTCCTGAAATGAAATGTCAGATTCCAGATATCAGATTAAAATGGTAAATATATGACATATTATGTTTCATCAAGGTGCTGCTCATTCCAAACTATCAAAACGTTAGAACTGAATTGGTGGTTCTTGGTAAGGCGATTGGAACATCCCCATATGTACATTTGGTGTAACTTGTCCCACACGGTTTGTACTTTATAAGTGAGCAATGAAACATGAGTTATACCTCGACCCAAAATACCCTTGCAACTGTATTGCAATGACCAAGAACACACATGCATCCACCTAGCAATATCCTAGCAACTGAATAATGACCCTAACAACCACCCAGAACAGCATAGTGAGTTTTTTCACAAGATATTATTTAGGGCTGCAACAAACGATTCTTTTGATAATTGATTCATCTTCTATTAATTATTTGATTAATTGATTTATCGGATTAAAAAGCTAAATTTTTATCTTCTGTATTTTATTAAAACTGTTTGTTTTTTTGTTTACTGGGTTTAATGATTTGGTTCAATTCATGGTGTAGAAATTCATGATTCGATACTCTCAATAAATTTGAAACATAGCCTGAATCATAAAAAGTTCAGTTTGAATTTATTTTTTATTTTTTTTATTTATTATTGTTACTTTTAGGACAAAAAGTAATGTTCATTAAAGAATAAAATGATTCATTGGGGATGGAGTGGGACTAAAAATCAGCCAAGCAGCGGGCAATGATGGCACCAGAATAGAAATGTTAAGAATTCTGCTCAGTGGAAAATACATTATGTTAGCTACATGTGTGTGGCAGGGCGGAGGGCGGGGCCGTGTGCGTAGGATCACGGCCCGGCCCCGCCCTCTGCCCTGCCACAATGTGCTTGTGCACCTTCACTGATTGCATACTGTACATCTTAAATATCTTAAATTAATAATATTAATATTGTTAGTTTTAAAATAGTATTGTCACTGATTACATGTTTCTAAAATATTATTTTTAAAAGTACATTTTTATGGTAGTTTATGCTTATCCAGTAAAATAATGTTTGCCATAGTATAAATTTACTGGTGAAATCAGACATTACATGTGCGTATCAGCTCTGTGATATTAGTCATTTCATTTTTCAGACCTCATTGAAATTACAGAGAGTACCCTCAGTGTGGAAAAAATAAATTATTGTACCGATTCCTAAAAAGACCAATGCCAAACAAATGAATGATTTTAGACCAATTTCTTTAACATCATTATTAATTAAGTGTTTTGAGAGAATTGTTAAATTTTGGCTCGTAGAGCATACTAGTCAGCTGATTGATCCGCTACTATTTGCCTATAGGAGAAATAGGAGTGTGGAGGATGCCACTCTGACACTCTTAAATTACATATATAAACATGTGGATATCAGTAAGCATCATGCTCGTTTATTATTTATAGATTTTTCTTCAGCGTTTAATACTATTCAACCAATTCTTTTAGCTGAACGTTTGCTTTATGAATTTAATGTCCCTAAGTGTTTGGTGGCCTGGATTTTAGATTTTCTGACCAGAAGATCTCAAATAGTACGGGTGAATGAAGAACATTCCGGGGAACTGCATTCTTCAGTGGGCTGTCCCCAGGGTTGTATTCTTTCACCTTTATTATTTATTTTATATACAGATAGGTGCAGAAGTCAATATCCAGACAGACATATTATTAAATATGCCGATGATACAGTGGTGCTGAGTCTGTTAAAGCAAAGTGACACAGAGCATGGGCCCATTTTGAAATATTTTTTGGATTGGTGTGAGAGTTCTCATTTACAAATTAACGTATCCAAAACTTAGGATATGACTATAGAATTCTATAATTCTGTCGGAACTCCATCTAAAGTAGTTATTGCGGGTAAAGAGGTTGAGAAGGTCAGTTCATATAAGTATTTGGGTACATTAATTGATGATAAACTTAGGTGGGTGGAAAACACAAATCTTATTATATCGAAAGCACAAAAACGGTTATATTTACTGAGGAAGCTTAAGTCCTTTGATGTCACGGTTCATAAATCCTGTCTCTTCCTCGTCTCGTGCTCTGTTGTTTACGTGTGTGTGTGTGTGGATGTGTGTGGGCGTGACTGCTCGTTTACGTGTTCAGCGATTAGCTGTAACCACTTCCCTTCACCAGCTGCAACCCATTTCGTCATCCTTAAATACTCACCACTTTCTCATCTCTTTGTAAGATCGTTGTTTTGTGATGTCCGGTTGTGTTGATCCCTCTAAGCTCCAGTCCTGTTCCCTCGTTGTTCCTGTTCGTGTTCGTGTGGATGTTATGTGGATTCGTCGTGTTTGTTCAGCACTCCTCACCACGCTTCTCACTGGATTCATCTGACCATTGGAGTTCCTGCGCCACTAAACCGTCACCCCGGACTTTTCCCCAATCTTCACATTTTGACTGTTAATAAACTTATTGTCACTTGCAACTTGCTTCCTAGCTTCATTCGTTACAGAACGATCTGACCCAAGATGGAAGCAGCGAGTAACAGTTCAGAGAGACTGAAGGAATTCGTGAACAACAGCAGACTTCGTATGGAGCACCAAGAGAAGAATCTCAATGACACAGCTCGCGCTGTTCAGGCTTTAGTGGCGCAGGTGTCCGGACTCACCCAGCAAATCCAACTTCTGCGAGCTCCCACTGCGTCGCCCGCACCGCCGATTCCCCAACCACCACCAGCGGATCCCTCCCACTCGGAGCCCCGCCTACCGGTTCCAGAGCCGTATTCAGGTGAACCCAATTTTTGTCGAGCTTTCCTAACACG
The DNA here is from genome assembly GCF_025860055.1 of Xyrauchen texanus. Classification (NCBI taxonomy): domain Eukaryota; kingdom Metazoa; phylum Chordata; class Actinopteri; order Cypriniformes; family Catostomidae; genus Xyrauchen; species Xyrauchen texanus. The sequence continues at coordinate 32,544,255 of NC_068303.1, forward strand.
ATGCTCAATGCATTTTTCTCTATAGCCCAGAACATTCCAGGATGAGAGAACCAAGGTCGCCTTTGTCCTGACACTACTGACTGGGAGAGCGGCGCTATGGGGAACAGCGGTGTGGGAGAACCAAGACGAATGCTGCGCCTCGTTCCAAGCTCTGTCTGCCGAGATGAAGCAAGTTTTTGACCGTGCCGCTGCCGGTAGAGAAGCAGCCAGAGTGCTGGCCGATTTGCGTCAGGGAGAGAGATCCGTATCGGACTTCTCTATCGAGTTCCGGACCCTAGCAGTGGAAAGCCAATTGAACGAGGAGGCGCAGTGGGACATGTTCCTGCATGGGCTGTCTGACCGTGGCCAAAGTGAGATATACGCCATGGACCTTCCCACCAAGCTCAACGACCTCATCGCTCTAGCGTTAAGAGTGGACGCTAGGCTGTCCAGAGTGGAACAGCGAGCACAGACCAACCGTCCTTCGGGAGGACTTGGAGGCCAACGCTCTGGAGGTGGGGACACGGTCAGCCCCGTCTGCCATCCCGAGCCCATGCAGGTGGGTCGTGCCTGGCTTTCCCGGGAGGAGAAGGAAAGGCGGAGATCCCAGGGCCTCTGCATGTACTGTGGAGGAGCTGGACATTTCGCTTACAACTGTCCTTTAAAAGGTCCAGCCCGATAGTAAGTATGAGGCTACTATCGGGTGGGATCTCCGCTGAGAAGACCTCATCGACATCTACTCTCCTTCCGGTAAGACTCCAATGGTCCACCCACCGTCACAACTGTTGAGCACTCCTGGATTCTGGGGCTGAAGGTAACTTCATGGATTACACGTTTGCACGCAACCACCAAGTTCCCCTCAGGTCCCTCACACATCAGATTGCTGTACACGCCCTCAATGGCCAGGAACTTCCCACCATTTCACTAGCCACTGAAGACATCACCCTCATCACGTCAGGCAATCACACCGAAACCATCTCCTTCTACATCCTGGACACTCCTCTCGCCCCCATCGTCCTTGGTCATCCCTGGCTCACCCGTCACAACCCTAAAGTGGATTGGCAATTGAAGTCTGTGTCGGCGTGGAGCACTCAATGTCATAAGTCTTGTCTAATGTCTGCCTGTCCATCTGTTTCTGTCCCTGTGTTTCAGGAGGAGACCGTGGATTTATCTAACATGCCCGCGGAGTACCTGGACCTGAAGGAGGTGTTTAGTAAGTCTCGGGCTGCTTCTCTCCCTCCACATCGTCCCTATGACTGTGCCATAGAGTTATTGCCAGGTACGTCTCCGCCTAAGGGCAAGTTATATTCACTCTCGGTTCCAGAGAGGGAGGCTATGGAGAAATATATTTCTGATGCTCTAGCAACAGGGTTCATCCGCCCTTCCTCTTCTCGCGGGGCGGATTCTTTTTGTGGGGAAGAGGGATGGATCTCTGCGACCTTGTATTGATTACCGGGGGCTGAACAGCATCACGGTAAAGAATACTTATCCTTTGCCGTTGATGTCTTCGGCTTTCGAGAGGTTGCAGGGAGCATCTATCTTCACGAAATTGGATTTATGTAGTGCTTATCATTTGGTCCGCATCAGGGAGGGGGATGAATGGAAGACCGCTTTTAACACCCCCAGGGGGCACTTTGAATACTTGGTCATGCCGTTCGGCCTGTCCAACTCCCCAGCGGTCTTCCAGGCACTTGTTAATGACGTGCTGCGAGACATGGTCGACCAGTTCATATATGTCTACCTGGATGACATATTGATTTTTTCTTCTTCTCTCCAGGAACACGTGCAGCACGTCCGGCAAGTGCTTCAGAGGTTGCTAGAGAATGGGCTTTTTTTGTCAAGGCTGAGAAATGCGCTTTTCATGCACAGTCTGTTCCTTTCCTAGGGTACATCGTGTCGGTTGAGGGAATGCGCATGGATCCTGAGAAGATCAAGGCTGTGGTGGATTGGCCAAGTCCAGATTCCAGTAAGGCTCTACTGAGGTTTCTGGGGTTCGCCAATTTCTACCGGCGTTTCATTCGCAATTTCAGTCAACTAGCCGCGCCTCTGACCGCCTTGACCTCTCCCAGAACGACGTTCAGGTGGTCAGACGCAGCCGAGGCTGCGTTCTCCAAACAAAAAGGCTGCTTCGTTTCAGATCCCATTCTGATAACCCCTGATCCGTCACGTCAGTTTGTGGTAGAGGTCGATGCGTCAGAGGTGGGGGTAGGCGCAGTGTTATCCCAGCGTTCTCCTTCAGACAGAAAGATGCATCCTTGCGTGTTTTTTTCTCATCGCTTGTCCTCGGCCGAAAGTAATTATGACATTGGTAACAGAGAGTTGTTGGCAGTCAAGTTAGCCTTGGAGGAATGGCGCCACTGGTTGGAGGGTTCGGGGGTACCCTTTATCGTCTGGACCGATCACAAGAACTTGGAATACATTCGCACAGCTAGAAGACTAAACTCCAGGTAGGGTCGGTGGGCTCTTTTTTTCGGTCGTTTTGATTTTACTCTCTCGTACCGCCCGGGTTCCAAGAACATCAAACCCGATTCTTTATCGCGTATTTTTGATCGCTCCGAACGCCCGTCCACTCCCGAGTGCATTTTACCAGAGACTCTATTCATCTCTTCACTCACATGGCAGATCGAATCGAAGGTCAAGACGGCCTTAGAAGGGGTAACGCCCCCGGCTCGGTGCCCACCGAATCGTTTGTTTGTGCCGGAGGGGTTACGGTCCAGCGTTATTCAGTGGGGACATTGTTCCAATGTGGCTTGTCATCCGGGAGTTAATCGAACTAAGTTTTTAGTCAAGCAACGATTCTGGTGGCCTCTGATGGCTCGTGACGTTCACAGTTTTGTCTTGGCGTGCTCAGTTTGTGCCACTGGCAAGACTTCCAATCGACCCCCAGACGGGTTACTTCAACCGCTGCCGGTGCCTTCGAGACCCTGGTCCCATATCGCTCTAGATTTTATTACCGCCCTCCCACCCTCCCAGGGGTACACGGTAGTTTTAACCGTGGTGGACCGATTCTCGGCTGTGCTCATTTCATTCCCTTGCCCAAATTACCCTCAGCCAAGGAGACAGCGGTGATCGCCATTGACCACGCTCGTTCGATTACATGGCCTCCCGACAGACGTGGTTTCTGACAGAGGACCCCAATTTGTGTCAAAATTTTGGTGAGAGTTTTGCAAACTACTGGGAGCTGACTGTCAGTTTGTCCTCAGGGTTTCATCCCCAGAGCAATGGTCAATCTGAGCGAGCCAACCAGGACTTGGAGAGAACGCTACGATGTTTGGTATCCAAGAATCCTTCCTCGTGGAGTCAACAACTCTCTATGGTGGAGTACGCCCACAACACGTTGCCAGTGTCATCCACGGGCCTATCTCCGCTTTGAGTGTAGTGTAGGTTACCAGCCACCAATTTTTCCTAGTCTGGAATCCGAGGTCGCGGTCCCCTCCGCTCACGCCTTCGTCCAGAGGTGTCACCGCACTTGGACTAGGGCCCGTGAGACTCTACTCCAAGTGGGGTCACGCACCAAGGCCAAAGCCGATCGCCACCGGTCTAGGCCTCCCGTATACGTCGCTGGTCAAAAAGTGTGGCTTTCTACTAAGAACATTCCTCTCCGCTCCGTATCGAATAAACTGGCACCCAAATTAATTGGCCCATTCACTGTCACCAAGATTGTTAGTCCGGTGGCAGTCCGCCTCAACCTTCCTCCGGCGTACAGGAGAATTCACACCGTCTTTCATGTATCCAAAATAAAACCCGTTTTTTATTCCCGCATTAATCCGCGGGTTCCGGTCCCCCCCCGCCGCGACTCGTAGATGGGGAACCTACTAATTCGGTCAATCGCATTCTGGACTCAAGAAGGAGGGGACGCGGATTTCAGTACCTGGTGGACTGGGAAGGTTACGGTCCGGAGGAGAGAAGTTGGGTACCGGCCAGGGACATTCTGGATCACTCCCTTATCGATGATTACAATCGGCAGGTAAGGGAGCCTGGGAACGCCAGGAGGCGTCCCTGGGGGGGGGGGGACTGTCACGGTTCATAAATCCTGTCTCTTCCTCGTCTCGTGCTCTGTTGTTTACGTGTGTGTGTGTGTGTGTGTGTGGATGTGTGTGGGCGTGACTGCTCGTTTACGTGTTCAGCGATTAGCTGTAACCACTTCCCTTCACCAGCTGCAACCCATTTCGTCATCCTTAAATACTCACCACATTCTCATCTCTTTGTCAGATCGTTGTTTTGTGATGTCCGGTTGTGTTGATCCCTCTAAGCTACAGTCCTGTTCCCTCGTTGTTCCTGTTCGAGTTCGTGTGGATGTTATGTGGATTCGTCGTGTTTGTTCAGCACTCCTCACCACGCTTCTCACCGGATTCATCTGACCATTGGAGTTCCTGCGCCACTAAACCGTCACCCCAGACTTTTCCCCAATCTTCACATTTTGACTGTTAATAAACTTGCTTCCTAGCTTCATTCGTTACATTTGAAGTGGATAAATCCATATTGATAATGTTTTATAGATCTTTCATTGAAAGTGTTTTAACCTTTGGTATGATCTGTTGGTTTTATGGATTAAATGTTAAACGTATATCCCAGCTTCAGCACATGATTAATTTAGGGTCAAAGATTACAGGATCTGTACAGTTGGGTTTGTCGGCTTTGTGTGAGAGAAATGTTCTCAGGAAGTTTTTGACTATCCTAGAGGATACATCCCACATTTTGTTTTTAGAATTTGAATTGCTTCCCTCAGGAAAGCGATATAGAGTGCCCAAGTGGAGGGCCGTTAAAGCTTCTAGGTCTTTTGTTTCAAACGCAGTTATGAGTGTAAATACTTATTTGAAACAAAGATAAAGGTACCGTAAATTTTAAATAGTAGCTATATGAAAAATTATTATAAATGCCCGGGGTTTGTGATGTTTTTTCCTAAGGTTTTGTGATGTTTTGCTGTTTTCTGTTTTATAAAAATTTGTATGTTTGTGAGGTCGAAGCTACTTAAATTGCCCTGTAAAGGGACAAATAAAGATTTACTACTACTACTACTACATTTGGCATTATCAGGACTATCAAATATAAGGATCCTTTGGGATTATATACAGTTTAATACAGTAAAATCATCTTTAAATGCAGTGCAGATTCACTCTTGTGCTGAAAAATTTAATTGCTCATTGTATTACATGTGCTTACATGATGAGGGGAAACCGTCTAAAACACTTTAAAACCAACACACTTTGAACACTGAGACATTGGTGTGATATACATGAAAGCTGCACGATTGATTGCATTGAAACTGAAATTGCAGAATGATGTTGCACAATTACTAAACCGCAAAGCACAGTTTAATCTAAACGATTTTGCTCCCTTTCTCCATTCCTACTGGTTTGATTGACTCGGATGCACGCTCACTTGCTCAGTGAAGTTTAACAGAGACTTACTCGTGGTAAAGACAAACAGCTTTGCAAAATGGAAATACCATATTTATATTATAAAACGTAGAAAATAGCATTATATGCTGAGAGAAAGATCTCTGAAGTGCATCAAAACAGCACAAGCACCCTTTCAACGCACCTGACGCAGCAACCGGTCTAGATTAAACTGTATGCTTATTATGATCTTCTTTGAAGTGTATATAAAGTGCTCTCATTCAAACTAATCGATAATGATATGGATTAGTCGATGATTGCAACACTAATTATATTATCTCTCATTGCACAGGTATCAAATCAAAGTTGCATACATATACTTATCTACAGTGTATTGCATAGAATGCAGATTGTAGAATCTACCAGGGCTAAAACCATGTAGAAACAAATAAGAATTAATATTGGAGATTAGGATCAAGCTGTATGTGTGCTTGACCTGGCCACTACAGATGCATGTAAAAGTTCCTTCTAGTATCATTGTTGTTGCTGTCCTAAGTGAGACTGTAGGTGGGTCAGACAGCCCTTCTGCGGGGTAGAAAATGCATCCAATCTGGTGGGCCAGGACCTAATGGGCTTTTGACACAGAGGGGGGGGGGGGGGCAAACACTCTCCTGCTGTCCCACTTCTTTTGTTAACCAACATCTGGCCTAAATCTCTCAATATCTCTCTCTCCAGCTCTTATACTCTCCTGTTTTCTTCTGAGCTACAAATTGGATTTTATCTTTTTTATCTCTCTCTCTCTCTCTCTAACAGTGTGTGTCTGGAACAGAGAGAACGCTGTGTAAAAATAATGGTGTTTGTGTGCACTATATGATCTCAATATCCACTAATCACTTTTTCTAGGTCTTCATTTTTACCAGAGAAAAAACATAAATACAATAAAATTAATCAGAAGTAGGAATCATGGGTACATGGACAATTTATCATTTAAAAAACATATTAAAATGTGAGGTGTGTAGTCAACTTAGCTTAAAGGTGCACTCAGTAACAGTTTCCTCATTAAAAACGTTTTACTCCTGAAGAATTGAATTGTAATTTTGAAACATATATATAAAATCATGAGCACACTCATGAAATGAAGAATCATGTCATATCGGTAACATTATAAAAGCTGTTTTATTTTCATGGGTTTTAATTTCATGGGGTAGTTGGACTTGAGAATGTCTTGTCGGCGTCATGGATGAACAACCCCATTGTTGTGTTTGTCAAGACAATCGAACTAGCGAATTTGTTAGTAGAGAGTGTTGTGGAGAATGGTGGCATATTTAATTCAGTGCTTCCTCTTTCTATTCCTTCAAAGAGAGGGACATTATCTAATGTACCATCATTCATTAAGAATGAGTTTTTAGTTGGAATGCTCTTTAGAAATGGAAAATTGGTCTCTACAATAAAGATGATTCCAATCGGAAGTCCTCTTTATTAAACATGTGGTGTCCTGCAGGCGCTTTTTTTTACATGGTTTTGAAGGATAATGCTGATGAACTTGATCTGACTCTTTATTTTCATCATGAAGATTTCGATGATTCTAATGAGAATGTAGCAGAAATGCTAAATGTAATTGCCGCAGTTGATGCGGAGGTGCCAGGTCCAAGCAGGGTACCGTTAACTTAAATAGATGTAGGGAAATGTTCTGGCACAGTGATGTAATGATGTAATAGCTGCTGCTGGAGTAGAAGAGGCTGATCAGGCAGCATCAGGGGTGGACTGGGAAAAGAAATCAGCCCAGATTTCTTTTCCCAGTCCACCCCTGATCAGCCTCTTCTACTACAAAGGTTGTTGGGGTAGGGGGGGTCATTGTCTTTTTCTGCATATTGCTGCCCCCTTTGGCATACCGCCATTCTGAGGCCCATTCTGCATAACGCAGCAGCTCATTTCAGTTTATCGCGGCCCCATCAGTCTGTCCCGATTGGCCCCAAAGTGCTTCGGCCCACTGAGGAAAAAGCCAGGTATGCCAGATTACCAATCCTGCCCTGGGCAGCATGTGGATCAGATGAGTCGGATGATAGTAATGGCGAGATGAGACTGTGGAACATGATATGGTAAATTTAGATATTGAAGGCTCTATGGTGGAAGCAGATGAACGCTGTTTTTTAATGTGTAATAAGGTTCATAATGTGAGCCAGACTGCCACAGATTTTTTCCGAATGCAGTGTTACGGGCAGCTTACCCCAGATTGGTTTCTCTTGCTGGACTTACACTGTAGATGGCATTAAGTTGTTTTTGAAAGTGACGAAAAATGTGAGGAAAGTCAAAATGGAGGAATATTTTCCAGACAGATTGCAGTTCATTGAAAAAGCAAAAGCTTTTAAGAGTGAAAACTGGTTTACTGACCAGGAGGTTTACCGGCTTAAAGAAAATTCTTACCAAGTTAAATGCTCAGTCAGGAGGGTCCAGGGAAAATAGCCAGAATGGATATTAGATATGTCTTTTTTTGGCTTTATTTATAAAAAAAATTCTCCAGTTCTGGGTTAAATATATCTTGCTTCCTTAAACATCAATGGAACAAGAGATATTAGGAAGAGAGCTCATTTATTTGAAATAATGAAACAAAAGAGGGTTGACGTATTATTTGCACAGGAGACTCATACCGATGTATCAAATGCAGCAGAATGGGCTAAAGAATTTGATGGGTTGGCAATTTTAAGTCATTCTACCTCGATAAGTGGTGGAGTTGCTTTGTTGTTTTCCAAGAACTTTATACCATGTTCATGTAAAGTTGAAGAAAAAAATCAAAGGTAGACTTTTAAAGGTCAGAGCTTTGTATGACAATATATATATATATATATATATTGATAGAATGTTTTGTTTTAAATACTCTGTGTACATTTACGCATTTGGCAGACGCTTTTATACAAAGCGACTTACAGTGCAATTATTACAGGGACAGTCCCCCCAGAACAACCTGGAGTTAAGTGTCTTGCTCAAGGGCACAATGGTGATAGCCATGTGGTTCGAACCAGCAACCTTCTGATTAACAGCCCTGTGCTTTAGCCACTAGATAGATTTTATGTCTAGAGATAGAAATTATGTTGAACCACAAATGCAATCACGGAAGAGGATAGTTCAATTCATAAAATCTCATGGCCTTATTGATGTCTGGAGAAATTTCCATGGCACACAGAGACAGGACACTTGGGCACATGCATATGATAATCGGTTACCTTTGGAAAGGCTGGATAGATTTTATCGGTTTAAATATCAATTGAGTGTTGTTGGAGATTGTTCAAATGTTCCAGTAACCTTTTCTGATCATAGTTTGGTAAGATGTATATTATGCCAATAAGTCATATAAAATAAAAAAGCGCCTATTGGCATTTTATTAACAATTTACTGTGTAATAATTTTTTTTGAGAAGTTTTCAAAGAGTTTTGGGCAACTGTTAGGAACATAAAAGCATCATTTCAGACCTTGCAGCGGTTGTGGGATTTTATAAAGGCACAAGTTAAACAACTGTGCCAACAATGTAATCACAATGTTACAAGAGACATATCTAGTTCAATGAGAGTGTTAGAAGATTTGGACAAACTTCAAAAACCAAAAAAGATGAGACCCGTTTTGAATCTCTAAAAAGAAGAAAAATTATTTGGCTTAAATTTTAGGTTTAACTACACAAGGTGCTATAATCAGGTCTCATTTTCAAAGTATTGAATTATTTTTTAATTTAGAAAAAAGGAATGGTCAGAGAAAATTTATTCATGCATTGCATTCGGAATCATAGGTTCTTTTGTCAAATCCTTAATATATTCAGAAAAGAGCAATTAGATTTCATGAGGATTTGTATAAAAGCAAACTTGTAAAGTCACAAGATATTAATCATGTTTTTTTTTTGTTTTTTTACTTTCCTCAGATAATCAGAGACTCTAATAATGAAATAATCAAGGCTTTGACTTTGGGGTAACTTTAGATGGCCCTTAAAAGTATGGAAAGTGGAAAAGTGCCAGGTATCGGTAGTATTCTAATCCAATTTTATAAATAATTTTTGTCAGGGGTGGGTCCAGATTTAGTAACAGTGCTTAATGAGAGTTTATCCAATGGACAATTGCCACAAAGTTGCTGAAGAGCAATCATTATTTTATTACCAAAGAAAGGAGATCTAAATGAAATTAAAAACTGGAGACCAGTAAGTTTATTATATAGTGAATATAAAATACTTTCTAAAGCCTTAGCAATTAGACTAGGTGATGTCCTGGAACTAGAATGTTGTAAAGACAATTTTGAAGTAGCTATTGAAAAGGTAAAAGGGTGCCTGGATAAGTGGACATTTTTACTCCCTAAAATGTTTTATAAAGGGTGAATACAGATCATCAACAATTTGGAAGCCTCTGATCTTTGGCATTGCCTAGCCTGTATAGACCCCCCAGCTGATGTATTAATATTTTGAAGAATTGAAGGCTTAGGACTGGATAAAGCCTTATTCTGGATGGATCCCCTGAAGGTTAAAATAACCTAATGTTCCATTTTTTTATTGTAATCTTTTTAAGGTCTGGTCAGTTTTTAAAGTACGAAGGGAAAGCAATAAAATTTTTTGCATTGGTTACTACAGGAGCCATTGGTTTTTGGCTAACATTTGGATTTACTACACGAGATGTGTTTTGCTGTACCGGAAAGGACCCTATGCACTGCCGGTTTAACGACAATCTGTCGTTTTCAATGTATAGTGGGATCCACTTTTAAGAATGTGATGTCAACATCTGAGCAATTGGTGCTTAGATCATAACGTGTAGTTGCAAGGATACATGAAAAGTGGAGATCTGCCCATACTGAAGAGGAAGTTAAATTGTTTGAACATTATTCAAATGGGTCTATTAACCCTGATTGTAATTACCCTTTTCCTAATCTGTGGATATCTTCCGATTTGGGTGTTTAACAATATGTTTGTAGAATGTGAAGAATTGATGATTATGGGTTCAAATATAGCATCTGGAAACGTTTTGTACAGAAGTAGTGTTAAAGCCATGAATAAGAAGTTTTTGGACAATAAGAGTGATATACCTTGGCATAATGTACTTCATTTGGGTGAAAATGAAAAAACAGAATGTAGAGCATTGTACAAGTCAAGCACAAGAAAATTGGGACTTACAATGGAGGTTGTTACATGGTGCAATTGCAGTTAATGCTTTTGTTTCTGTGATAATGCCAATGAAGACTGTCCTTTTTGTCTGCAAATTGAAACTGTTTTCCATGTCTTTATGTATGGCTCTAGGTTGGAACCTTTATTTAATGTTTTAAGAAGGATTTTTAACAGTTTTGAAGGATTGATTTTTTGGAATTTTTATTTGTGGTTTTAAATTTGCAAAAAACATCTTTATACGTGTCAACAAATTTTTGGTTGGGTCAAGCAAAAATGATGATTTATGCTATGAGAAAAGTAACAATTGATCAGAATGTCTGTGGAGAATTAGAGGCCATTTTTGCAAATCAGCAAAATCTATCATTATGATTGACTTTCATTATTATCAATCAGTGCATGATCATTTGTCTTTTGATTTGGTGAATTGTGTGAACTTTCTGAAGAAGAATTATGTTTTTCTTATTTTTTTTAAATGATTTGTTTCTGTTGAAAATTGCATGCTTGTGTTTCAAGAAATTGTGTTTCTTGTATGAAAAATATGTGTATTTTAATAAAAAAAAGTGTTTGAAATCTCTCTCTCTCTCTCTCTCTCTCGATTTTTTTGTTTAGTTTTTTTTAACAGGTTGGAATTGGAAAAAGCAGCCTGTGACACCGGAGTGGGCAGGAGTGGGACAAAATCTTATGGGTGCGGGACTAAAAGAAATAGATTATAAGTTCTATATAGAAACCCTAAAGGGTTCTGTCCCTTGCTTCATATATGGAACCCCTAAAAGTTAATTTATAAAACACTTTTTAATGGTTCTTAGGCTATGTTCAGACTGCAGGCAAATCTTTTCAGGCAGACTGTCTGCACTATTAATTGCAAGTGATCCAATCAGATTTGCGCGTTCAGAAATAACCAACCTATGCATGGGTTGAATGATTCTGCGTAGGCGTTTGGATGATGGACCGGCCCCTTTTAAATGGCCAGCAGGACATCAGAAGCGAGCCTGATGGACTTGCAGTGAAACGAAGGGTGAGCCCCATTCGGTGAACGAAACCGGACTGTACAAATATATTCGTGTCGTTCCTGTTTGCCCTTCGAACAGTATTGGGTTTAGTTTTTGTTCACGCTTCAAACACCTGACAGCCAGAATATAGTCACGTTTCCCCGCAGCTTGTGCTGGGGTGCGAACATTAAAAACTCACATTCAGAATCGAGCCTCTGTCTCCATAACAAATGGTCTTGAGACATGCATAATATAATTTAATGTTCATCAAACACAAGCGTATACAAAACACACAGTGAAAATAAGCACCACATATTGCCCCCCCATAAAGAATGCTGGAGCCGTTGTGGCGAACCAGTTTTCACAAACAAAAATTTCCCCCAATGTACATTTTCTCGCATTCAAAATACCAGGGAAAAGGTTTATTCTGTCAGTGTCTCTGCTACAAAGGCATCTCAAGGTGCTCATCTTTTATGCCTGAATACACTAAAGGCAAAAGTATTGTCAAATTCCCTTCAACCAACCTAAGTAGTAGATAAGAGAAAGCTTCCCTCGCATGTGCCGCTGGTTGGAGGGAAGACGCCAAATGTAAGCCAAGCACGCCATCTAGTAGTTACAGGTCGCGCTGTAGGCAAAAGCCTATATGAAGTTATAGGTATGGCCCCTCAATGGGCCGCTCTTTTGAATGATGGGTTATCCCCCGCAATGGTTGATACCATTCTGAATGCAAGAGCTCCATCAACTAGTAAGCTTTATATGTTCAAGTGGTGAATTTTTGCTTCTTGGTGTACAGCGCAAGAAGATCCAGTTCAATGGCCTGTCGGTACAATGATGGATTTTTTTGCAAGAGCGTTTTGGGTTGCAACCAGGGCTGGACTGGTTATCTGGTATATCGGGCATTTTCCCAGTGGGTTGACGCACTTTGTGGCTGATCAGGGGTGGAATGGCCATCAGGAGAACCAAGCGGGCTGGTGCGTCGACCACGAAACATGACAAATGGGCCACGATAAGATAAAATGAGCCACCACATTATGCAGAACAGACCCAAAATGGCGCCTCAATATGCAGAACAGGACAGCAAACACCCATTCAACAACTGTTTTTGTTCTCGCTTGCTCGCTCGCTCGCTCAACAAGTTTTGGGCCAGTTGCCATGTAAAATCCCAGGAAGATTTCTCTTCCCAGACCAGCCCTGGTTGCTACACTTAGTCCATGTTGCCGATATAGTGGCTGAGCATGACCATATCTATGGCGTCTCTGTTGGTAGACATTAATGCGCACCGGACAGCAACAGTCGGTCAAAACTTTCACTAAATGCATTAGATTGTGGTTTGATTTTCACCAAACATTATCGTATGCCTTGACAAGTAATTTTATTTAAAAAAATATATTAAAAGAAACATGCTAGCACATTTTGTTTTAGAATAGTTCTAGTAGGACCAATTATTGGAGTGCATATATGCTTCTAAAAAGCAATGCTGAAATAAATGGAAATAAATTCATAAAAATAAAAAAATTATAATAATTTTACTTACATACTTGTATACATTTGTGCAAACCTGTACTTCCCAAATACTGTAACAATAATGGAGTTATGTTTCTACCAATATTTTATATTTTTTTAATTGTAAACTGCTCACCCTTATTTACTAGTTCATCCTTCCACTCATTCCTTTCAACAGTATATTTCCTACAGTGTATTAAAACATGTTCAACTGTTAACACCACATACCTCACATAGACCTGTTGGATGTTTGCCTACTAAGTGCATTGTATTGTTCAACCTTGTATGCACCAATCTTAATCTTGAAATTATGTTCTCCTCAAATCTTCTCCCACTGGGTACTCTTCCCTTACCCACTTCTGACTGTATAAGATACAGATGTCTACCTTTTGTGTCAGTGTCCCAATACTGTTGCCATAAATTCAGAATATACTTTTTGATTATTTACTTTTTTCTAACCTACTAAAACGAATCTGGATATCAACAATCTATCTCTCTCTCTATGGCCTTTTTTGCTAAAAATCTGCCTCTTCAATACCTCTCAACCAATATCCCACAAAACCCACAAAAACTGTACCTTTATACCACTTTGCTGAAGAGAATGTAATTCTTGCAATCTCTATTATCATATCTTGTATCGTTTCTGACTTCTGCTCATTCAGACTTATTAGAGCTGAACTAGAATCTGAGCATATTATTGCTTTAGATATTTTAACTTCATTAATCCACCTAATTGCCATAATTATTGCAAACATCTCTCCAGTATACACTGATAGGTAATCTGATATCCAGTTATTTTTATACACTTTTAACTTTGGAATTATGAATGCAACACCCACATGACCTGTTATTGGGCCTTTCGAAGCATCTGTAGAAATGTGCATATAATCCCCATGTCTTGACCCCACATACTCCCTTACATATACCTCAGCATCATATGGACCTTCCTCTTGCCTTCTTTCTAATAATTTTAGATCAACTTCTAGTTGGGGCATAACCCACAATGGCACTGGAGATAAAGGAATTATTGGAGCATATCTGAATTCTTCCAGTCTCATACATTTTACTAATTTCCCCAAACTCCATCCAAAACTATTGCACTCTTTCTTCTCATATTCCCAACTAGGCATCAATACCATTTTGTAGGGTGATTCACACTTTGACCTCTTAGATTTACTCAGACAGAATGGAAGGGGAGTGAGGTTTATATAGAGGAGTTGATTGATGCAATGTTTGGAGGCAGGTGTGGGTGATCAGTACTCAGGAGAGTGAGTTAGGGATCAAAATCTCAAAATCACTTTATTGTCAAACAACTATATACACACGTGCAAAAGTGGGTAAAAGTCTTGTGTGCAGTTCCGAGCAACATAACAGTGTTGACAGTGATGAGACATATACCAATTTACAATAAACATCAGATATACACAACACAATTTACATATCTAATATACACATATTTACACAACACAATATATGATAATAATATACAATGTACAGTAAACAATACACACAATATAGAATACACATACACACAATATAAAATACACAGTATACAATAAAAATAGTATATATAAAATATACAGTATGTTGTATTGTGCTGTATTGACATTCAGGCTGTTGGTTGATAGTCAGTTGCCAGTAATGTTAAGAGAGAATATAATTTAAGACAGTCCAGTGTGAGATAATACGATTAATAAAATACAGTGCTAATGTATACTGATCGTGAGGGATCAAGAGTTCAAAAGTCTGATTGCTTGGGGGAAGAAGTTGTCATGGAGTCGGCTGGTGCAGGTCCTGATTCTGCGATACCACCTACCTGATTGTAGCAGACTATGGCTCGGGTGGTTGGAGTCTCTGATGATCCTCCGAGCTTTTTCACACAACGCCTGGTATATATGTCCTGGGGGAAGGGAAGCTCACCTCCGATGATGTGTCTGGCAATTCGCACCACACTTTGCAGGCCTTTGCGGTTGAGGGAGGTTGCTGTTGCCGTACAAGGCAGTGATGCAGTCAATCAGGATGCTCTCTACAGTGCTGGTGTAGAACCGTGTGAGGATGTGGTGGTTAATTCCAAACTTCCTCAGCCATCTCAGGAAGAAGAGGCGCTGGTGAGCTTTCTTCACAACAACCTCAGTGTGGACGGACCATGTGACTTCCTCTGTGATGTGGACATCGAGAAACTTGAACCTGTTAACTCTCTCCACTGGTGCTCCAATTATGGTGATGGGGCTGTGTTCTCTGTCTTTTCTCCTGAAGTCCACCACAAGCTCCTTTGTCTTACTGATGTTGAGGGAGAGGTTGTGCTACTGACACCAGCATGTCAGAGTGTGCACCTCCTCTCTGTAGGCTGATCATCATTGTCAGTGATCAGACCTACCACCATCATATCATCAGCAAATTTAATGATTGAATTAGAGCTGTGTGTTGCCACACAGTCATGTGTGTACAGGGAATACAGGAGTGGGCTGAGAACACTGGTCTGCGGGGCTCCAGTGTTGAGGGGCAGTGATGAGATGTTGCTGCCCATTCTAACCACTTAGTATCTGCTTGACAGGAAGTCCAGGATCCAGCTGCACATTGAGCTGTTTAAGTCCAGAGCCTGGAGTTTCACATCAAGCTTGGAGGGCACTATGGTGTTGATTGCTGATTTGTAGTCTACAAACAGCATTCACACATATGTGTTCCTTTTTTCCAGGTGGGAGAGAGCAGTGTTTAATGTAGATGCAATGGCAGTAGTATGCAAACTGCAGTAAGTCCGGTGAGGGAGGCAGCACAGAGCAGATATAATCTCTGATTATTCTCTCAAAGCATTTGCTGATGATGGGAGTCAGAGCAACAGGACGCCAGTCATTTAAGCAAGTGATTTTGGATTGGTACAGGCACAATGGTGGACGTCTTAAAGCATGTCAAGGAGTCAAGGAGAGGGAAAGGTTGAAAATGTCAGTAAAAACACTAGCCAGTTGTTTCGCGCACATTCTGATGACACAGCCCAGAATGCCGTCTGGACCCACGGCTTTACGGATATTCACCCGTCGGAAGTATTGGGTTACATCCGAACTTGCCTCTGTAGCTTCAGCCGTGAGAACTCTCTCTGCAAGGGCGGTGTTATTTCCCTTGAAACAAGCATGAAAATGATTTATCTCATCCGGGAGAGAGGCAGCAGTGTTCACGGCGGAGTTTTTATTCCCTTTGAAGTCTGTGATGATATTAATTCCCTGTCACATGCTTCTAGATTAGGTAGTGTTGAACTGTTCTTTGATTTTTTTCCCTGTACTGGCATTTGGCTTCTCTGATTGTTTTGCAGAGGGCATAACTTTCTTGTTTATGCTCCTCCACGTTCCCAGAAATAAAAGTGGAGGTCCGCGTATTAAGTGCCGCAGGAACATCGCTATTAATTCATGGTTTCTGGTTCAGGTAGATCTATATAATTTTGGTCAGTAAATCATCCTCTATGCACTTACTGATTAAACACATTATGGTATCAGCGTAAACCTAAATGTCGTCATCAGAGGCAGACTGGAACATCTCCCAGTCCGTGTGATCAAAACAGACTTGTAGCACAGAATCTGATTGTCCGACCAGCACTGGATCGTTTTGATGGCGGGTGCTTCCTGTTTCAGTTTCTGCCTGTAAGCGTGCAGAAGCAGAATGGAAGAGTCGTCCGTTTTCCAAATGGTGGATGGGGGAGGGATTTGTAGCCATCCCGGAAGGGAGAGTAGCAATGGTCCAAAAACCAGTCACCTCATGTGTTGAAACTGATGTGTTGGTTGTATTTCGGTGTGATTGATTTGAAATTGGCTTTGTTAAAGTCTGTGGCCTCAGGGAGCTCGGTTTCCTTCTCACTTATACTCCCATACAGTTCCTTGAGTGCCCGGTCTGTGTCGGTTTGTGGTGGGATGTACACAGATGTGATAATGACTGCTATGAATTCCCTCGGTAGCCAGAATGGCCGACACAGAAGCAGTGGTGGACGAAGTACACATACCATGTACTTGAGTTAAAGTAAAGATACTCAAGGTAAAATATTACTCAAGTAAAAGTAGAAGTGCTGCCTTTAAACATTCACTTGAGTAAAGTACAAAAGTATTTGCCTTCAAATGTACTTAAGTATCCAAGTACTATGATTTTTTATGGCCATAATGTCCTATTATAATTGGTCACAAGACTCTTGCTTAACTCAGTCTACATGAAGACTAATGTCACTCTTGGCACACCAATCTATTAATAAAATGACATTAATTAGTCAGATGTGTGTATATATGTATTTGAATTGAATACATTTTTTGTGTGTTTAATTTTGGAGGGAAGGGGACTGTTCCCATAAGGTATAATACATTTACAGTATTTACTGTATATATTTTTCTCAAGTGTCTATGGTCATAATTATTAACATCCTAATGTTATGATACATTCACATAAACCTGCACAACGCCATTAAATATATATATATATATATATATACACACACACATACATACATACATATATATATATATATATATATATATATATATATATATATATATATATATATTCTATGTTATGGGAGCAGCCAATTTCCTCCAAAATTAAACACAAAAACGTATTAATGCAGTGTTTCTGCTACTCCCCAGAAAAAAAATGCTATTATATGGAAGTCATTTTAGTGTCAACATAATAAGCAATGTACATTATGTGTCAATATTTACCGATAATTGCTGCAATAATAGCTGCTGCTCTCTGCCCCGCTTAAAATCATTGGCAACGCAATTTGTTTGGAACTATTGAGAGCTACACGAATCACGTGACCGCATGGCGGCGAGATCACTGTCGCAACCGTCTATGTTCGCAACTCTCATATTTAACGGCTCTGGGGTGCGTTTCCCGTACAACGACGTAACTTGCTGCTCCACTACCTTAGTACGATGCACTGTTGAAGAAATCAACTTGCTAGTCACGACTGTTTCCCGAAACCGTATTGTCGCAAATTGGTTGTTCAACCACGTTGGTTAATGATATCACACATGTGGTGGAGTAAAAACTACTTTTAATTAATCTGTTTGCGATCGAATTAATGCTAGATGTTTTGCTATAAATTACGGACATGTCATCTGAGGACTCTCTCATATTTTTCTCAGTTATTTGCTTTATTTCCAGATTCAATCATAGGCTCGTTCTTACGCACTAGAGCACGTTCACAAATGCGCACTCTTCAAAAACGGTGCTTTAAATCTATTGACAAACTAAAAGACATAAAGGGCATTTGTATGTCTTCTAAATAAAAGATACTGATTGTACTAAATGTCATCTTGCTTATTTGGCTCAAGATAATAATTTATTAAGCCCACATGTTATAATAACAAGAAACTCTGCTTCTAACCACAGGTCGAGAGCTGTCGTTCCAACCACACAACTCTGCGATGCTGTTTGCGAATGTTCGTTGGAACGATGGTTTCGGTAAACACCGACACGTTGAACTATGATGATAATGACGGAACTTGCGACCATAGTTGGCTAACGATGCTTTTGGGAAACGCACCCCTGGTTCGCGCTTAGTAGATGCCGCCAAGGCAAGTTCAAAACAAAGCGCGCGCTGTACTGTGATTGGTGGCTCGTTTGACCAGTTACGTTTTTATCCACTCATAAATAAAAAGGAACGACTGATTTTTAAAAATGTAGTAGAGTAAAAAGTAAGATATTTGACTTGGAAATGTAGTGGAGTTAAAGTAAAAGTCTCCCCAAATTTAAATACTTCAGTAAAGTACAGATACGCAAAAAAGCTACTTAAGTACAGTAACGAATTACATTTACTTCGTTTCTGTCCACCACTGCACAGAAGCATGAGAAATTTCAGATCAGGAGAACAGAAAGACTTGATAGAATGTATGATCCTCTGATCAGACTCTCCTCAGACATCCCAGTTTCTGTAAGACAGATAAGGCAGCAGTCCCTCATCTCTCATTGGAAAGAGATACGCGCTCTCAGCTCGCAGAGCTTGTTGTCCAGGGACTGAACATTTGCCAGTACAATACTGGGTAGCTGGGGAATATTTGCGCGACATCTTAGTCTGATGAGAACGCCGGCCCTCCTTCCCCTTTTCCGGCTATGTTTCGTGGCCGGGCAGTCCAGACAAAGGGCTCTGCAGGCATGTTTGTAAACAGCAGATCGGTATTAAGGAATTTAAAGTCCTGTTTACGGTGTGCTATTGCAGAACCAATGTCCAAAAGTGTTTGTCTATCATAGACGATAAGGCAGAAAACATCCAAGAAAAAAAGCATAAGAATTGCATTCAAAACAAACAAAAAAATGCAATGACGTGTCGGAGTTCGCAATGCAGCAGCCATACTCGGTGCCATCTTGAACTCTAAAAAAGATTTGTCTTGCAAGAAAAGAGAAAATGTGGGAATAGTAAATTCCCACTTAACTTGAAGTTTGTCAGATGTATTAGGGAAAAGGACCCAAGTAAGATGTAACCATTAACGCCCATAAAAACCCACACACCTCAAATCAGTGGACATGTAAAGGGACCTGTGAAGTTTGACAGAAATTTACAGAAGAAAATTTGGCTCGTTGTTACGACTGATGCAGTCCTGCTGTGAGGGCCTTTTATATGTTAATGACTGGCAATTGTGAGTGAAAAGGTGTTTCAAGCTTGCTGTTGTCAGCAAAGAGCCAGCAGAGAGATGCTGGTTGAACCCAAACGCAGTATTTTAATGAAGGTCAAAAACTATAAAATTAGAGATTCCACAATGTATATAAACAAAAGAGATTAGCATCAACAATAAGAAGGATACTGCCGAAATGCATACAAAAGGGGTGGCTCCTGATGCCCAAATGAAGAGGATGACACTAAGGAAGAGATCTCAGGTGGCCAGCCAGGGCACCATGGGAAGTCTGTAAGAGGGTCAAGAGACCATGGAGGAGTGGTCGGACGGTCAGGAGGCCAGGGAGGAGGCTGCGGATGATCAGGAGACCATGGAGGAGTGGACAGACTATCAGGAGGCCAGGGAGGAGCCTGCAGATGATCAGGAGGCCAGGGAGGAGCCTGCAGATGATTAAGAGGCCAGGGAGTTGGCCACAGGGCAGGGAAAGTGTTAGGAGGCTTGGGAAGCAGTTATAGGCAGGGAAAAGACACAGGGAATGAGGACTCTTGTGGAGGTAGATCTAGAGGTGGAGCAGGCAGAGCCACAGTGTTTTGAGTCTCGGGAGGAAAAGCCGCTGGAGTAGGAGGGGGCGGCTCCACTGGAGGAGCAGGGATTTGAGTTCCACAAGGAGGTTCCGGAGGTGGAGCAGGCAGAGCCACTGGAGGATCAGGGATTTGAGATTCAGCAGGAGGAGCCAGAGGAGTCTCTGGGAGAGTGGACGGAACCACTGGAGGAGTCACCATGGTCAGGAGCACTGGCAGCGACTGGGAAATGGCTTCTGTGGCCGTGAACATGGGCAGTGCCAGAGGAACGACCTCCGTGGTCATAAGCAGTGATAGAGGAATGACCTCTGTGGTCAATCACACAGGCAGTGATAGGGGAACGACCTCTGTTGTCGTGAACACAGGCAGTGATAGAAGAGTAGGAGCCCTTCTTTTCCTCTTCCGGACAGCCATGAGCACAGCTGTGGGAGACCCAGAAGGCGGATCCAAGGGAAGCTTAAGGGGCAGAGCCATGGGAGGCTCAAGTTGTGGAGCCACGGGAGGATCAATGGAGATCTCTAGGACCACCTAGGCTGGGGAGAAAGTGGTCTCAGTTGAAGGGCGCTCGAAGACCACTGGAGCCATAGTAGCCACCCTGAAAATTCCTCTATGGCTGGAGCTGGCATGAAAGCTGGATCTGGGACAGACACAGTTTCAGGAACAATCAATGAATTGGGCCAGGGTCCAGGGGCTTATGACATAAGGCATGAAACACTTCACTGGACCATCCAATCCAATCCAGAAGAGGTCCTTCAAAGCCACATCATTGAAGTCAACCTCATTAGCCAACTCACGGTAGTTCCACTACATTGTCCTCCAGCGAACGATTCCCCTGATGCAGCTGGAGATGTTTTACTGCTGGATTCATGTTGTACTGTAAGCAACTGGTACTGATGCTGGTTGAGCCCAAATGCAGTATTTTAATGATTACGGTCAAAAACTATAAACTTAGAGATTCCACAATGTATATAAAAAAGAGATTATCATTAACAATAAGAAGGTTACATAACACGTAGCTTTGAGAACAAAAGGATGAATGTTATTGTATGCTGCCATAGAAAAGACTAGACAGCTTATAGCTGAACGTGAAGGGCATAAATAAAGGAACAAATTATGGTTAACACAAAACAGCTGAAGACAATAAGTGATGAAGGGTGACAATGATAACCCCCAACTCGTACAGTCGAAGACAGACACACGATCTCAGAACAAGTCAGCGCCTCTAGAACATAAATTAAACAGAATGCACTTCTCGTAACCGAATACATGTTATCATCTACCAAACAACTAGCAGCATGTTCTCTTACTCCTTCAGGTACTCGCATCCAGTTCCTGGAAACAACGATGAAAGCATGTTAACGACGCAGCAGTTCACTGAAAGTGACGCATAAAAGGCAGCACATATACTACCATTTTTATAGCCTAGGGGAGCAGCTGATAGGCTAAAAAAAAACAAATAACAATAATGAAAGCAAATCGCCCCTCCTGCCACACTGGTCTAAGCTTGTTATGCTGGTTTGGTGCTGGTCTAGCTGGTGAACCAGCATAGACAGATTTTTCATCCTCAAAAACTAGCTGGTAAAGCTGCCGTACCAACCTGGTCATTTTGTGTTGGTTTACCTATTCAGTCTTCTGTTACTAACAATATTGTATTTCCTTTTTAGCATCCTGCAAGACTTCTAATGAAACTATGAGGAAGAAGTATTCCTACTTTCATCCTGGAAAAGGCAGAGCTGAGAGTCTCAATCAAGATTGTGGTAAAGAGAGAGAAGAGTAAGCTTAAAATCTATTATACGGTTAATGTACCTTTTTTATGCTTATGTTTTTAGGAGTTCTTTAAGTGGGAGTTATTTTCAGTGGTTAAATGACTGATATGTTTTGCAGTTGCTGGAGACCAGGGGTCCGTTCTTCGTACCTCGCTTATTACATCCGAGATCAAATGACACATCCAAGATGACATCATCATACTAATCATGATCTGGCTAATTAGGTTCTTCGAGCACAGCTGTTGTTTATGATTAGTATCGATTGTAGAAACCTTGATCAGCAACGCTGCTATTGGCTCTTCACCATGGCCAAAGAGCATGCCTAGTTTTTCTCTGCAACAGAGAAAGATCTATTGCTTGAAGGTTACGCAGAATTTGAAGGTTTAATTAAAATGCCAGGGAACACGTCAAAGTCTGCAAAAGCAAGGAGAGAGGGCTGGCAAAAAGTAGCAGACAAATTGAATGCGTAAGTAGTGACCATGTTAGATGTTTTTATTACATATTACAGTATAGATTTTTGTATTTTAATAATTATTTTGTTTATCATCTTTAATCTCAGAGCCACCACGGGACCCACTAGAACATGGGAACAAGTAAACGTGAAATACAAGAATATTCTACAAAATGGTAATCTTTACTACTTGTCCTTTTCTTAGTCTCTTTTAAAAGACACTGTTAAATGATGTGTTTGTCTTGTTATAACAGCAACCGAGAAAAAGGCAGAAAAAAAAAAACAGGTTGTGGTCCTGCATCCCCACGTAACACCCTGGCAGAAGAGCTGGACCTTGGGTAGAATGTGAAAAGACCCATTGTTGAGGTCATCCCTTCTTTAGATCCACATCTAGGGACAAGTAGCAGCAACACCTTCATTAGGCCTACTGGTAAATGAGCTTTCAATTCTCCTAGTACACTGTAAAATAATTTGTTAAATTAAGTATAATCCAAATTGCTGTTACAGTCATTTCAACTGTTAAATCTTGATTAGTGATGAATTGCTTTAAATAAGTTAGAGTTAATAGTTCACTTTAATTTAGAGTCCATGTAAAAATATGTTGCCATGAATTATTGATCACATTTTCACAGTGGTTCATTGTAATGACATTGTGCTTTTGTGCAGTTTTACATAATATACCGACACTTGGTGTACCTGTTCCCAAGCAAGTGCAGGCTGAAGCATATGCAGTAAGTGGACTTTTTCTAACTTTTTACATCAAAAGGGAAGAAAGCACAACACGTTGTAATGCCCATTTGTTTCCATTGCACAGGACAGTGAATAAACCCTCTCAGATGACTGTCCTTTGGAGGAAGTACCTGTAAGTGCATAAATAACTTGACTTAATTTATATATACTCATGTACCTATTATTTCTGACTGCAATATGAGTTCCAGGAGTCCACATCCACAGAAAGGCCAACAGAAGAGTCTGCACAGAGAAGTGATACAGAGGTATTGTACTTTTCCATTTTATTTTGGTTGCATGAGGCATGCATTGTTCATTGTTTTGTCCACAAATGGCACAGGGTGACATCCGTTCCCTATATAAACTGAGTCTTCAACACAAAATAGAGTATTTTTCCATGAAAAAAACTAAAATGAAAGGGAGAAATAGAACTTGACCACTTAAAGAAGAAGAAACTGGCATTAGAGATAGAGCTGTTTCAAAAGGAACTATTTCACCATTTCACACTGAGTAGGCTACTATTGTTGAACTTACATAACTATAGCTCTTATTGCAGGCAGAAGATGACTGATTACTGATTACTTTTCTTTACAAAGAATAATTGAAATAAAACTCTCAAGGGACTAAGCATATTTGTCTTGTCATTTAAAAAACTTATCAAAAATGGTCTTCCACAATTCTGACTCATACAGCTCTGCCACTAGGTTGGTCCAAGTGCACTGACTGGAGGTGATCATCAGGCTGCACCTCCACCACAGGGGTCCTCTTCTTTGTGATGGTGGCAATGTTGTGTAATAAGGCACATGCAACAATAATGTCACAGGCCCTGACATGTGCAACCCTCAGACTTTTCAGACACTGAAATCTTCCCTTTAGTTGCCCAAAGGTCATTTTAATGTGTGCCTTTGTCCTAGCTAGCTGCATTGTAACGGGTTTGTGGTCCGGGGTTTGGGTCAGGGAATGGTGTCTAAAAATACTGCCTGCAGGCATAGCCCCTGTCTCCAAGCAGGATCCCATCATAATCACCTGTATAATGGACAAATGCAGTCCTGCTAGGCTCAGCATAAGTGTATGCAATACAGTGACCTTGACATCTATATTATCCCTTACCACGTTCAAATAATGTGCATAAATGTGACTCTGAAAATTATTGAGTCATGCACAGATCCAGGCCATTTTGCTTCAACATTTGTGATATGGCACATAAAGTCACACACCATCAGAGATTTTAGTCAGTCAACTGTATGTTTTTTTTTAACATTCCTTTTTTTTTATTTGATATAATATTACTAATCTGGAATATTAAGAATCCTAATAGTAATTTACATGCACATTTACGCTGTGAACCCCATTTCAATTCACAAAATCCCCTTCATTGGGGCTTGGTGGGGCTTTGATGGGGATGTGTGTGCAGTCTATGGCACCAATCACATTAAGGAAGCCTGGGGGACAAATAAGTCATACTTATTGGCATGGTCATAATTGCATGATCTACATTAACAATTTCTAATGTACCTGCAATGGCAAAAAAATTCAGTTTTACAACCTGGGGTGTTAAATGGCTCGGAAATACCACAAAAACCCCTAAAAACTGCTTGAGCACCAGGTAAACTTTGCGAATGGCTCGACAGACAGGATGGTTCTCCGCATCTCCAATAGTGCAAAGGAAAGTGCCTCTCGCAAAGAATCTCAAGGCAATGCACACAGTTTGTGCTGTGGTTAAAGCCGGACTCCGAGTCGAACACTTAATATGTGGTTCCAACAAATGAATGATGTAAATGACACCCTCACAAGAAAACAAATATCTCTTAAAAAGTATAGTATAAAGGATCTGTGCTAAAGGATCCTGCCTATCATGCAATACGCGATTAATTCAAAAAGCTCTGCAAATTATCCTTGCTCCTTCAGGTTGCTGTCGTAAAAATGAACAAGACATGGCTGTTACAAACTTCCCGATTCACCTCAGCTTATAAAGCTGCAATCTAATCTTGTTTACATGAAACAAGCCTGCTCCCAAGCAGGTATAAACTTACGGACCTGTTGCTATGACAGCAAGTCCAGGATGAGCGTCAAAGAACCTAACAATCCAAGATCATGACAAACTGTCAATAATCAAATCAGATCCCAGATCAACAGATATAGACACAGGAGCATTGTGTATTCTGTGGACATGATGTCTGATTAAAAAGATGGTGTCTTTGGGAGGCCAGTGTGAGCTGTATAACCAGCAGCTTTGAGAAGCTCTGTTGTCCTGGAGCCACAGAAATGTAAGTGCAGCGTAGTTCTAGCGGGAAGACTAGCAGCTGTACATCATCGCAACATTAGCTGGGTAATTCCCAGCCAATCACATGTAAGATGTTGCTTTATAAGTCTGCTCACAATCTATCACATTGCTGTTTCAGTGAGCTAACACAGCAACCTCCACCACCACCAGTTGAGTCCCATCCTGCATGGGGGTAGGCTCCTCGCCCCTGCCTCCTATCTGCGGTAGTATATGATGATTCCCAGTACAACTTCTTCGGACCGCCAGAGCGGGCCTATGCCAAAAAGAGACATTACTTTTCTGTTTTATATTCATCAAATAAATGTCATCATAAATTTCACACAAGTCTGCAAGTCTTCCTGATAGAAGAGACTTGATGCAGACCCACACTATACTGGGACTGACACTTTCATGTGATGACGAGTCAGATTCCAAATAATTTACTGAACTCTAATTGAAGCTTCACAATGTGTTTCATATGTTTGTACATTCAATTATTGTTATATTATGTATATTTCACGTTTTCCTTTTAAATAAATATCTTTCAACCCATTTATGTTGTGTCAACATTGATTAAAGGCCTGTAATAAGAGACATAAGCTAAATGCTGTTTGGGATGGGGTGGGCTACATTTCAAGTTTTTCATACAATTAAATCCAAGGCATACAATGACATGATAGTGGTCAAGTTTAAGGGCAGCCAATCCAGTTTGAGATAAATGACCAATAGGGCAACTTTTGTCTAGAATGTGAGAAATGCAAATGTGACTCAGGTGTGAAAAAGTCTCCTGACAACTTAAGGGGATTACTTACCATGGCAACAAATGGCCATAACATGGAAGGAATTGTAAGTCATTAAACATCTGAAATGGTATACAATCGAATGTATACTGCCCTGTGGAATTTGAGACTCTGGGCCAGTAGATTTTTGAATGCGTCCGAAATTCAGCGGTTTATACATGAGTCTACTGGTCCAGAGACAGCGCTTTTCATGCAGTGTTAAATATGAAATTTACAGGATTTTGAGCATGCTCAGTTGGACCATTTTAAAAGCCATTTGTGGTATAATAATACCCTCCCGCTTAATATTGCCACTAGTGTGCTATCATAACTTGCTCTTACTCAATTTTCAGTCCTGAATTTCAAATAAAATACTTCAGAAAATCAGCAGCATTAAGAAAAGAAGCTCATTAAAATATGGGTGCTATCTCCGGTACACAATTACTGAATAGTATACACCTTAACGCTTCTCTGAGGTCAACTATTAAAATCATTTAAAGGTCATTCGATGGTTATGTGAAGCTCAGGCTCAACATTCAAACTCAAGCAGGAAGAACCTAGGTGAGTCAATAAACAATTGATGTTTACTAATTGCTGTCTCATCCTCAGAAAGTCACAACTTGGGCCTCTGGCTTTAACAGCTCTACACAC
Source organism: Xyrauchen texanus (assembly GCF_025860055.1). Taxonomy (NCBI): domain Eukaryota; kingdom Metazoa; phylum Chordata; class Actinopteri; order Cypriniformes; family Catostomidae; genus Xyrauchen; species Xyrauchen texanus. The sequence continues at coordinate 32,571,000 of NC_068303.1, forward strand.
TTCTGAAAATATATCTTTGAGGTCAAATATCACACGCACAAGGCACCTTGAAAATGCTAAATCATATGGATCGTTTGCCATAATGCTTTTCTAAAGGGCCAGATTATGGTATAATATATAGCACATCAGATTATGGAATTACAGAGAATGAATCCATTCAGTGTCATGCACAGTTCCTACAAGTCACGAATCCCGAAGTCAGATGATGAGTCTTGACATTCATTTCAAAGCATAGGCACATAATCCTGCAGGATGCTGTTTACAGGAGATGCTGATCCAGCAGTGCAGTGCGTCAACTCTGCAGGTCACAGGCTGCATACTGCCTCAGCCCTCTCATCATGTTCTGCATGACACAACACTTGGCAAAATGTAAATGGCAACACAAACAGTACTCAAAGTATACAAAGTACATATGTACGACACACCCACTTATGAACATCATTACGTTTGACAACAAAATACTGTTTGAAAGCAAGTGTCTTCTGCAAAGAAATGATGTTCGACATTTACTATGAACTTATAACCAACTAGTCTCAAGGTGATTTTAGTGCAGGTATGAAATCAGTTCCTCTCAAGGTGTCCTAGCAGAGTAACTACAGGTGTAGTATTTCAGATTAAAGATACACTCGATTATTTTTTGCTAATTGCTTACAATTAATTAACTTATAAACAGAAAGAAATAGTAGAACACAAACACAAATGTTACTGAGTGCACCTTTAAAGGAATATTCCAGGTTTAATACCAATCAAGTTCAGTCGACAGCATTTGTGACATAATGTTGATTACCACAAAAATTTATTTCATCGTGCATATTCTTTTATTAAAAAAAATTGAGGACACAGCGAGGCACCTACAATGGAAGTGAATGGAGCCTGTTTTTGGAAGGTCCAAAGGGGTGTGCTATATTGCGAAAATGCCTACGTCAGGCATATGAGGTATTATTTGAAAGCTAAGAATCTGAACTTTACAGAGATAACCATAATTTTATGCATATGTATGCATTTATGTTACTTAAAATACCAAAATGAGGCCTCAAATCATTTGCATCGCAAATTAGTGCCCCTAATGGTAATGGTGTAGAAATATTTATCTGAAAATAAAAGTCTTTCACATAGCACCTAAATGGAAAATTCCTATATCATATATGGGAGTGGTGGTGGTGGGCTAAAGCACATAACTATTTATCAGAAGGTCGCTGGTTCGAGCCCCACAGCCACCACCATTGTGTCCTTGAGCAAGACACTTAAATGCAGATTGCTGCGGGGGGATTGTCCCTGTAATAAGTGCACTGTATGTCGCTTTGGATAGAAGTGTCTGTCAAATGCATAAATGTAAATGTAAATATATCAAATGAAAGCTCTCACAGGAATGTGACTAAACAGATGTGTTCCCCTAATACCACAGTTTGAAAGATTTTCAAAAGAATCCCAAATTGAAATATGATTTATGTAAGTCCTTAAATACAAATGTCTCTTTTGTGCACAGATCATTGTTGCTGAAACCCCTAAGTGGCCAAAAACGTTATATCTGCTCTTAACATAGGCAGTTTTCTAAAGCATTAGTCATTGTTTACTTGTCTGTGAGCTTGCTTGGCTGAATAATGTTATATTTTAGATGCCCAGAACAAAATATGCCATCCAGCAGGAAAAGCGTGCTAAAAAATAATCCGAAAGATTTCGACTATTTATGATTAAATTATTTATATCATCGGGGAAGATCTTAGCTTTCTAATGACACTTAGTTTGAGCTTGTAGTCCACTCAGAGGCTAAGATATTCAATGAAGCAACAAGGGTGGTGCATGAACTGAAAATTAGACTGAATGTCTATGGACGAGCTCGTCTGTGAGGGCTAAAATGCATTAGAACGCATCTACATTTCAGATTTGTATATTTTGATGGAATGTGTCCAAGAAAAAATATATTTTCTAGTGCCTGCTGCCATCTAATAGATTGAAATCAGACTTTACAAAGTGTGGTCAACAGAACCAGATTTTAAAAAAAAAACAACAACTTTGTTCATCATAAGATTGTAAACATATACAATATTATTTATGAATAATTGGAATTTATTTGCAATTAGTCCAATGTATGTGTGAATGTGTGAGCTTTTAAATTTGAGTATGAAAAATGGGCAGCAGCCCAAAAATGCACCAATGTATAAAGGGTTAAAGGTTGAAACGTAAAGCCTTTAATTTTAGAAAATAAAACTGTGGATACTGTAACGCAAAGACCTTCACTTTTAAGTGTGCCTCAAGGGTCCAAATACTTTCGGGGGCCACTGTATGAAAATCTCACCTTTTGTACAAAAATGTTAACATGGTCACGTTTACTGACATTTGATTAATGACCTAGAAATAGTGCAGAATCTAAAATATTTTATTCATTTTACTTTATATATTTTCTTGCTCTTAAATTCATCAAAATCCTTAAAAGTTTAATTCTAACCCTAACATAAACTAACCCCTAACCCTAAGGGGTTAGCCTAAACCAAAACCTTTAAAATGTGTATACAGTTTGGTCTTACATTGAAAAATAAAATTAAGATAAACTGTTTTAAATAAAATCTTATAGGCCTTAAATAGGCCTAAACATAAAGACACATTGAAACACGTCACCTTTTATTAAAAAAAATAAATTAAAATGGAGTAAAACAGGACTATTGAAAGTAAAAAAAAGACTATTAAAAGATTCTTTTCTGCAGCTTGTTGAAATGGATGTATGTGAGCGCCTTCTAGTGGAGAGAGAATGAATGCACAACCACAACACACGTCAGGACAAACACAAGCGGGACCCATTTCATTTATTGAGTTAATGTGGGGCTTTTGTGTGTTTAACAAGATTTTCTTGGGTATCACAAGACACATGGATTAACAAATACAGATAGAATGCTCTGTTAGATACACATATACAGTATTAGGGAACAGGCTATAAATTAAAGCAACAGAACACAAAAGGTTGGTTGCATTAAACATGCCAAACACCAATCAGGGTATCCATATCAGTGTGGAAACACACCCTCTGGCCTTAAATATGACATGATCATGCTCCTATACGTCAGTTTACAAGCTACTGAGACAATAGACATTGAACAGACAGACGGAACAGAATTGTTATAAACATATGGATCACAATTATTGGATTAAAAATAATAAATCTAAAGCACAAGCATCCTCCTCATGTGAACAATCACAGCCATTACGGAGAACAGTGCAACTGGCAGCTACCCTGGCTCAAGTGCTAAACCTTTTGTTATAGAGATTAGTACATATTACACAAAAGTGACGTACAAGTTAAATTCCTCACCCTCATAACATCACTCTTATTTAATGTGAGAAAAGCAGCTCACACTGTGTGGAACAAGAAATAAATCACCCAGGGAATAAAAGAAATCCAGAGAAGTTAGTTACTCACTTTAGTGGTTAATGTACGCCAATATTACGACATCAATATTATGGCATACCATGCACAGAAAAATAATAAAAAAGCTGTTTAAAACACAAAAGGTATTTTAAAACATACATTATTTGACACTGCAACACTCACTGTTTTCAATTCAGTGCTGTGTACTCAATTTGAAAAGGAGGCAATTCATTTCAGTTTGTTGCTTAGTGAAACAAACAAAAGGAAAGGCAGGCTTAAGGCTTTTTTATACTGCAAAACAAATGTAATTTCAATCATATCACAGCAACATGTATCACTGCAGGGGAGGATCAGCCCCCTGCTGGCTTTTCATATCCCACACATAAGATATTAAATGCAAAAACAATCAGGGTTTTATCATTATCTTATTCAAAAACAGACAGACCACCATGCCACCCCTCAATACAATTGTTGATTTAACCATCAAGTGGTTTGCAAAAATAAAGATATTCTTAAACTACCCCATAAACCTCTAACCTTCAAAAAACTAAAGCAAAAAAAGCCTAAAAATCATCTTAAAGTTTGCCTTGGAAAATTAGACAATTAACGTATCCAGCGACTAGATTAAAAAACAGCTACTTTTAAAATGGTTATTGGCATGCCATCCGGAGCGCTTCTAAATCTGCTTCAGAGCCAGCTGGGGGAATAAAAGAATACAAGAAAAGTCACAATCACACTTTTAATATTAAAATCATTTAAATGGTTACAAGAGTTACAACATGCTGTTGCCTACAGCCTGGTCTCAGTAACATCACCGTACATGACTGTGGCAACACTTTTGCCAAACTGAATTATGCTTTACACGTTTGCTGCAGTTTCCCAGTGAAATGTCCAGAGGGGGGCGCCAAAAGCGAGTGCAATGGTAGTGTAATCGGACAAGGTTTTTAAGGTGAATATTGGGGGTTTTAATGAGTACAGCGTACCTCCCTAACCTGAAACTTTAACCTAAACAATAGGTGTTTTAAAAAAGCAAATGAGAGGTGCACTAAACACCTACACCTAATTTATAATGTTGTTCAATGAAATACAGCACGAAAAAGCAACCGTGTATTCTCGTGTAAGCTTGTGTACTTGACTGGACTCAAACCGCACTCTTCTGAGTCTATAGTCCAACACTCTTTCAGGTGAGCTCTCGTGGAAGCTAGTCAGGTTGGAATAAGTTTGTAAATGTAGGTGGGTCTGTAATGCAAGCATTGAAATTTGGAATTTTTAAATAAAAGTGTTTCAATATAATAACATAGCAGTGAGTGAGCAAGAGCAAAAGTGTTTATTAAGTCATAATCAGCAGTTGTAGTCATGATTTGTGTGAAATAAATAAAACGTACAGCTATTGTAGCACCTCAGTGTTAGTGTGTGGCAGGGCGGAGGGCGGGGCCGGGTCGTGATCATACACACCCGGTCCCTTATCAGGCTAATCATGCCTCCGAGAGGGATAAAGGCCGACTGCGGAGGATTGTGCGGGAGAGAGACATGTCCGTCATGTGTGTGTTTGTCTGCTGGATGTTGGTGAGGGCGTTGATGACTCCAGCCAGCGGTCAATGCTCCATAGCGGCGCTCTCTTCCAAACCACTCGGCACCACTGTAAAGAAGTTCAATGGGAAGGAAGAGGCGAGAACCGGCTTGACAATATAAATAATAGTTTTAATGATAAACTTAACAGACAAACACACACATGACGGACATGTCCGTAAACGATCTCTCTCTCCCGCACAATCCTCCGCAGTCAGCCTTTATCCCTCTCGGAGGCTTGATTAGCCTGATAAGGGTCCGGGTGTGTATGATCACGACCCGGCCCCGCCCTCCGCCCTGCCACATAGTGTTAATATCACCAGGAAACTGCAACGAAATGTAGAATTGGGCACGTAAAAGTAGGTTTGCAAAAATGTTGTTATAGTAACATTCATTTAATGAGACTGGGTTGGATTCTCACTTTAAATCATTATGAAGACACTAGAGTGAAACAGTACCCGCCCACTTTTTCAGCCGCCTTCATTCCGGAAGTATTTTTCCCATTCATTTTTTGTTCTAAGCCATGAACCAAACCTTTCAGCTTCGAGGTGAATCACAACATTTAAAAAAACTTTGATTTGAACTTTTGAAACAATCAAGTATTTAAAAATCAGACAAAAAGACAGTACAAGGCTTTAAAGGAATGTTCTGGGTTCAATACAAGTTAACCTCAATTAGCATTTGTGGCATACTATTGATTACCATAAAACAATTCTAAAAAGAAAATATCAAGGTTAGAGTGAGGCACTTAAAATGGAAGTGAATGGGGACAATTTTTGGAGGGTTTAAAACCAGAAATGTGAAGCTTATACTTTTATTAAAGCACATACAGTACATTAATTATTCTATTAAAACTCATGTGTTATTGGAGCTGTAAAGTTTTTTAAATCGTAATTTGTAGTCATTTTAGAATTTCAGGTTTTATTGACAAACCTTACAGAATTAGAGAGTCCGCAAACTTGACGTAAATTCGCCACTGATCATTTTCACATGCAAATTGCAGCAAATTGTTCATTGTTCCCAAAAATTAGCTGGAGGTTCACCACTACTGGCAAGAGCTGCAAAAATCTGGAAAACATTTGAACCAGACTGTTGCACTCTATAAATGTTATTGGTAATAAAATAGAGCACTTTACTTTGCATAAATGAGTTCACATTTACTATATAGTGTGCTAAATTATTCATAATGTGAACATTATTAACCTTTTTTAACTTTTTACATCAGCAGGATAAGATACACCATATATCATAGATGAATGTGTTTGAACCACAAACTGTGACTGTTTAAAATCTTAAGGGAGAAAAAACTAATTATTTAGAAAAGATGCGGTACAAAGTTGTGCATTGATCGATCAGCTCACCTTCTGAGCAGCTTCTGCAAACTTCTTGGCCCCATGCAACAAGTGGCTGGACTATTCATTAGCCCTCATCAGACGCTCCCCGCGCTCACTCAAAACCTGACTGGCCCTCCTCATTACATTACCCATCTTCTTTACCGCCGGAGGGGAGGGGCTACTCCTAGATGGTTTTACAACAGGTGCTGTAGATAAAAAAGGAGATGTAATAAGTCCCTTACCAGACAGATTTCACTGAATTTGGTGTCCTGAACTATCACACTGAATTCATGTAAATGCCCTAGACCTGTGAGCAGATTATTTCTATAGCCAATCAGAACAGTTTAAGGCGCTTTCTGCCTGTCAGACATTTTGTGCGCTCACAGGGCAGACTATTTATGGCAAGCAGGAAGCTGAGAGTGAGGTAGTTGACGTAGATCATTTAAGTTTAAAGGTGCACCCGTTAATTTTTTGTTTATGTTGCATTTGCCCATTTAGTATTTTTCTTGGACTTATACTGACACCTAGTGGTGTGGATGCAGCATCATGCAAAAGCAATAGTTTTCAGTTATTGATGATGAGTATTATACGGCTGGTTATGTGATCTCAACAGGCAGCCCAGCTACATATAGTAAAAATGATATGTTATGACTGAAGACTGAAGGGTTTGTTTAAACGACAACAATGTACTAAAAAACAGAAACGTTTTTCCTTTGCGTTTTTGAAACGTTTCGCATACAGACGACAACGATCCGCGAAAACGACAAAAAAATGCTGTATTATGCATGCCAGGCCAGTAGTTGGCGATGTCACTTTGTAAAGAAACACTACGCACATAAGCATTCTTCCACAGAGCGGTGAATACAAACAATGAAGATGGTGAAAGCTGAGCAATTTTGTCTGGACGGACGATGAGATTGCTTTATTACTACAAGTGATCCTGGACTATAAAGCACGCAACCTTTTTAAGGACTCCAATTGGTGGTCTCATGTTGGTCTGTTTGCCCTGGAGGAAAGGACAAAGTTCTTGAAGTTCATGCTTATAGACTGAACGTGTAATACGCATGTGCATGACGTCATCGTTTTCACAAATCCACATTTTTGTCCATTTACACGGAGACGATAACGACATAATTTTCAAAAACTTGCACTTTGAAACCCGTTTTCAAAAGTTTGTGTTTCAGGCCCCAAAACGACGTTGTTGTGTAAACGAACAGCCAAAACATTGCCTGCAATTCACAGCAATACATTTTGGGATATGATAGGTGTGGGTTAGAAACAGAACAATAATTAAATCCTTTTTTACTCTAAATTTCCACTTTCACTTTCAAAAGTAAAAGTGAATTTAAACAGGCACCACATGTAACTTTCAGATGTAAAAGTGAAACTGGAGATTTAGAGGGAAAATTTTAATTTTGATCTTTCTCACCAATACCTATCATATCACTTCTGAAGATATGGATTTACCCACTGGAGTCATATGGATTACGCTTATGTTTCCTTTGTGTGATTTTGGAGCAACAAAGTTCTGGTCACCATTCATTTGTATTGTAAGGACCAACAGAGCTGAGATATTCTTCTAAAAATCTTTGTTGGTGTTCTGCTGAAGAAAGAAAGTCATGCACATCTGAGATGGCATGAGGGTGAGTAAACGATGAGAGAATTTACATTTTTGGGTGAACTATCCCTTTAATATGCAGAGTCAACTACATGTAAGCCAATTGTAGGTTGATTTCACCTAAAAGTGTAACATTTGTTGTACTATCAAAACATTTCTCTGTTTGTTTGAGCAGCCCATCCAGCTCGACACAGCAATATTAGCTAAAAGCAATTGTGTGAGTTTGGGATGGGACTATCTGTTTGTACAACCAATGGTAGACAGGGGATAAATCTGCTTGAAAACAGTGATTATTTTAGAAATTCCATTTGCTGATGCTACTGGCGCAGAAATTACACATTAAAGCTTTCAGAATCATTTACACTTGAAAATGCAAATGCAATTCCAACACACTGCCACAAGCTAATCTCATTAATTGATAAAAAATAGACATCATAGCATATATTTAAAATAGAAGGGCTCTGAGTTGATTTAGTTTGTCAGTACATTGGATTTTCTGCTCCAAGGGCTGCTTGGCACCTCTCCCATTCATTACACCCCAATGATCCGTGATTCACCGTGAAGCCTGGTGCCACTTCACTCATCTCCGCTCCCCCTCCCTCTCCCTTAACGCCTGTCTTTGTGTACCCGTGCATGCCTTCATCAGAACAAAGTGGCCTCTGAACCATTCGGGCCCTCTTTGCAATGGAGCCATTCTCCACCACTGCAGAGAGATTGATCAGTGCACTACAAACAACCCCCGCCAGTAGGGCCGACAAAGTGCCCTCTCTTCCTGCCTGCACCCTGACTGATGTGATCCACACAACTAGACACACAGGACTGGATGGAAATGAACATCATTGCCTCAAAGCGGTGTCAGAAATGAACTTTTTCATAAAGGGGCTCTATTTGCCCCTGGACTTGATTTTCAAAGGCATTTTTTTAACTTTGAAGACATATGTTGTTTCCGACCATTTAAAACATAATCCGTGTGTCATCCATTCATGCCAAATACATCAATACATTTATACAAATTCTCAAGATTGAAAATGTATTGCTTCGTACTCATATTTTATACCATAATATGTATAACTAAGACTATAACTATAAGGACTATAGCAGATGTTACAAATCCAAGGCAGAAAAATTCACTAAGATTTTGAATTTAATGGGCATTTTTGTCATTTCTGACCCTACTTGTAGATATACAGTAATTACACAATTAAGCCACATTTTCAAATTTTTGAATGTCACTGCGCATTATATAACGAAGTAGAAAAAAAAAAAGTATTAATTTTAAAGTAATGGCACAAACACTTATCAAGCAAAACTTTCACAAAAAGAAGTTCGTTTTTTTCAAATGATAAAACTATTTGGATACTACAGTATTTGGATAAACTGTAAACGTATTTGGATACTTTGTGGTGGTAAAAAGTTAGTGTTACTCTGCTAGAGCATAATTTATTTGCAGATGTATCTAATGTAATAACATTCAGACAACATGTGTGATTTTTGTGTCCCAATACTTTTGGGCCTCAATCACATTTAAAGGGTATAATATTTTTTGCAATGTAAAATACAATGAATTTAGACAACACTCTAAAAACACTGCACCAAAAACTACTTACCTTTACCCTGAATCTGGCCTTTGTTTGAAGTCATGCTGTTCTTCATTCTGTTCAGAAATATCTTGCAGCGGTAAATGGCCATATTAAGAGAACAACCATCTAAAATATAGAAAAGAAGACAGTGCATTTGTTTTGATTTAATATTCTGGGTTCAGTACAAGTGAAGCTCAATTAACAGCATTTCTAGTATAATGTTGATTACCACAAAAACTTATTTTGACTTATCCCTCATTTATTAAAAAAGTGGTTACCGTAAGGCACTTAAAATGGACGTGAATGGGGCCAGTCCTTAAATGGTAAACTGCACAGTTTCACAAGTAAACATTGTGTTAACATGCTTTTATGGTTAGTAAGTGCTAAAATCGCTTACTGACCTTACCTACATAAAGTAACGTCCAATAATAGGATTGTGTGGTTTTGTTGTCATGGCAACAAAGTTGTAAAATTGGATATAACTACCTTGATAAGGTTAGTAAGTGATTATATCATGCTAAAATCATGTTAACATGTATATTGTTTAAATGGACACCATGCCTGTTTAATTTTTTTCATGTAGTAGACTCAGGAACAGAGATGTTAACCAGTTCCAATTATTCCTTCAAGTCTTTAACTGTCACTCTATGGTTCTTTTTGACCTCATTGAACTTTATGCGGAGTGCCCTATGAGTCATCTTGGCTGGACAGCCACTTATAGGGAGAGTAGCCACAGTACTAAATTGTCTCCATTTGTATGTGTGGGCAGATGAATATCAAAGTTCTTCGAAATAACTTTGTAACCCTTTCCAGCTTCATGCAAAGAAAAAATTATTGATAGTAGGTCTTCTGAGATCTCTTTTTTGTAAGGCATGGTCCACATCAGCAGATGCTTCTTATGAAAAGCAAATACAAAATATTTGAGTGCTTTTTATAAGTCGAAGTAGCTCTAACCCACACCTCCAATCTAGTTTCATTAATTGGATGTCAGGTTTGCCAGCTCCTGACTCTAATTAGCTATTGTACATCATTAGCCAAGGGGTTCATATACTTTTTCCAACATAAACTGTTTGAATGATGTAGTCAGTATATACAAGAACAATACAATAATTTATGTGTTAATAGTTATAACCGAATGTGTTTTTTTTTCTTTTCATTATTGTAACTTAGATGAAGATCAAACAAGATTTTAAGACAAATTTATACATAAATGCAGGTAAGTCCAAAGGGTTCACATACTTTTTCTTGACACTGTACATTTAAATTCTGACGGGAAGCCATAATTGCAAACTTACTTTCTAAACTCATCTCACCTCCCATTAGTTTTGGCTGACAGTTGATAAAGTCAGTCTGGCGTGTAGCACCATGGCTCTTCTTGATCTCTGTAGCTCCAGGTATCTTCGGGTCTCCAGGGGACACGGGGATGCCTTGGCCAAGATTTGCCTCCCAGTATTTCTGACAAGCATGGTACAGAACTTGCACAAACATGCACTTCTCTGCAGCTGAGCTAGCCAACCATTGATCAGAGTTGCGATCGAACACTAGATCAAACTCAGGAGAGTCCTGAAACAATATCCAGAGCAGTCAATAAAGAAATGCAGAAAAAGAAGAGCTTGATTTAAAAGGAAAATGAAGGGTAGTCACCTTATTTTGGTTGATGCCATTGACTTGACGAAGCTGCTCCACAGACCACTGAGATCTTTTAGAGAACTGTCGTGAGCTTGGGTACTTTTTAACTTTAGTGATGTAGATTTGAGCTGGTCTTGTGTTAGTGACTAAATGGAGAAGAAACTTGAGTCAGCAATGCCAGTCTGCCTTCCATCAAACTTCTCAAGAACATCTGAAACCTTAAACTAATACATATTTTTAAACTGGCCATTGGCTAATTGTTCATTTTTACAGATTATATGGAGATACCTGACAAGCAGAGGAAAGTTAGGTAGTCCTTCTTGCGGCCTGCACTGAGGAAGGACAGACTCTTCCTCTTCAACCTTCTCCTCACCTCTATGGCTACCAGTAACTTTTCATCTTTTGGGACAAAGATCTCACGGCTGATGGCTGACTGAATGTTCATCTTCAAAGAACCTAGAAATGTTTTCAAGAATCGACAATACAATACTTTCCATCCCAAGAACTCCTCAACATTTTAAAACACTTCAATAATCAAAATTAAATACAAAATACATTCATGATGCGATTCCTCCAGATATATATATTCTACCGTTCAAATGTTTGGGGTCTCTTACTCGTTCTTTTTTTTTTTTTTTTTACATTTAGAATAATAGTAAAGTCATCAAAACTATGGAATAACATAAATGGAAATATGGGAATTATGTTGTGACAAAACAAAATCCAAAATAAATCATAACTGTGTTATATTTTAGCATCTTCAAAGTAGTCCCCCTTTGCCTAGAATTTGCAGACATGTACTCATTACATGTTCTCAACCAACTTCTTGAGGAATCACCCTGGGGTTAATTTTAAACAGTATTGAGGGAGTTCCCATCTATGTTGGGCATTTAGTGGCTGCTTTTCCTAATTATTTGGTCCAAGTCATCAATTTAAAAAACATTTTTTTTAATATAAAATTTTAGTTTTGTAATTAAATAAATTACTATGTTGACAATTATATTTTTGTCAACAAATATCATTTCAAACATTTAATCATATGCCTTCAGAGCAAAAGATTTTTAAGATCACATGAAACATTTCAACAAACATGGACACAAATATAAATTTTTTTATGAACTGTGTTTTAAACTAATATATATAATTTTTTATGAACTTGATACGGGTTTTAAACTAATATATATAATTTTTTATGAACTTGATACGGGTTTTAAACTAATACATATAATTTTTTATGAACTTGATACGGGTTTTAAACTAATATATATAATTTTTTATGAACTTGATACGGGTTTTAAACTAATATATATAATTTTTTATGAACTTGATACGGGTTTTAAACTAATATATATATATATATATATATATATATATATATATATATATATATATATATATATATATATATATATATATATATATATATATATATATATATATATATATATATAAAACATATCGGACAACCTTTGTCAACGTGACTCATCAAGGACTAATGAAATTTAACGTAGGCCTATTTTTGTATGTCGTTAATTTTCACTAACAGCGGCGGGAACTTTCAACAGTCTTTATGAAATTAGTCGAAGTCTAATAACACTCAAAAAATGTGTCACAATTTTGAATTTAGGAACACGAAAATCTGAATCTGAATGACCCTCTTGAAAGTTCACCTGTTTCCTTTAAAAAGTCCCCAAATATCGAACGGACACACCCTCTGCTTTACCTTCCTCTATCTCTCTTCCTTCAGCAAACCCCGAAGAGCAGTGAAAAGGTTTTAGTACTCCCGTTTGTATCTGCGTTGTCAAGCCATCTTTATCCCTCACGTAGTATAATAGGAGACTGCTGGAGATTGGGGCGTGTGTGGTGCGTCCTGGAGAACAAACACAGGCTTTGTCCCAAAACCTAGTGAGTTCACTGAGCTGCCTATCTAAATAGCATTTTGGGCATCAAAAAGCGAGCCCTAGTGAGTGTGCTGAGCTGACTCGGAAACTCATTTATGCCAAAAGTAGGCAGCTCACTAGATTTGAACACACACACACATCTTTGTTTAACATATTATAATTTGAATAACTTCATACTAAACCAGGGCCTCATTTCTGAAACATCGTAAGCCTAAACGATTGCTATATCATCTGTTTCCCAAAAGTTTTGTAACTTAAGTAGTGTTTGAAAACCGTCGTAGATCTACAGTATGAGTGCTCTTGAGTAATCATAGAACGCTTAAAGGTATTTTCACCAAATGCTCTCATCGTTTACTCGCACTCATGCCATCCCTATGTGTATGACTTTCTTCTGCTGAACACAAACGAAGATTTGTAGAAGAATATCTCAGCTCTTAGGTCCATGCAATGCAAGTGAATGTTTTCCAGACGTTTGAAGGTGCAAAAAGCACATAAAGGTAGCATAAAAGTAATCCATTTGACTCCAGTGGTAAAAAACATATCATCAGAAGCGATATGATACGTTTTTTTTACTATAAATTCTCCCCTGCCCAGTAGGTGGCGATATGCACAAAGAATGTGAACTGCAAATCTTTTTTTTTTTTTTAAATGTGAAAGTGAAAGTGGGGATTTATTGTAACAAAGGACTTAAATATTGATCTGTTTCTCACCCTCACCAATCACATCGCTTCTGAAGACATTAATTTATCCACTGGAGTCCTATGGATTACTTTTATGCTGCCTTTATGTGCTTTTTGGACCTTTATATTTCTGTCCACCATTCAATTGCATTGTATGGACAAGAATATTAATTCTTGGGTGAATTATTCCTTTAAGATTTTAGATTAAAATATATATAAGGGAAAGTGTATATTTCAGCTGCTGTCAGGCGGTCACCACCTCTTATACAGTACATCTTTCCTCAGTTTGTGAGACCTTTTATCTTTTTCTGTTCACTAATAGGTATGCATTGTGAAGTATGCAGTGAGTTTTTTCTTTTTGGATATATTACATGTGTTTCAGATAATATGGGGCCAAAAAAATTGCATGTATAATAATAATAACAAGAATACAAGAATTAGGAAAAACATTTTTTTTAATAGCTGTAGATGAATTATTGCATGCCACACTCCAGGACACTGCTTACAATTTCATGCCCAGAACCCATAAACACTTGGCTACTCCTTTGTGGCCATCTGCACCCCTGTGTCTGCATTTGTCTCTGACTTATATGAGCAAAACTAATTTACCCGCCATGGATTAATACAATTCTTTTGTATTGATTTCCATTTACTTTTTGCTAACCAGAATGCATCATCAAATTGTGGCTATAGTAGAGTAATTAATCTACACAGCTGAGATAAAAAAAATAAAAAAAAAGATTGAGACTCAAGAGCAGGTGGTCAATATCAATTTTAATGAAAAACACGAGGTTCATAAAATTGGAACAGCTCGGTTTTCACTTAAGCTAAACAGTAAAGACTGGAGTCCAGTTCTGATATATGCACATAAAGCAGACAGTTCCCTCTGACCACAGGCCTGATGTGAAATCATCAAGACCTAACTCTATTCGGCTTATTGGCACATTCAAGGGATGTCTTACATCAGGTGAGGTAAGGAGAGATGTTAAGTGCTTTTCTCTTGGCATTGTAAAGGCATGGGGGTGTTCTTCAGGATTACTGTATACAAATCATACAAAATTAATACATAAAACATGGAAGTAACACAAAACAATCGTTATTTTAAAACAGCAATGGTTCTTTAGTGCTCTATTATGTAACAAAAAGTAACATAACAAGTAACATTTAGGATATGTCATCATTGACAAGAAAGAGAATGCCACAAAGAATTTCTAATGGGGGATGTTTAAGGGAGAACTTCTCTATCATGCATGTTAAAGCATAACATAATCTTTAATTTAGTGGTGGTCATACCAAAGAGTGCATTCAAATATGCAGTAGATTTATGTGTCTATCATGCAGGTGTAGAGAACAAACTAATGCCTCAACACGTCTATCAGAAATAGAGTAAGGAGCACCTGGAACAGGACTAAAATGTCTTTTAAGCAGGTTTCACTGATGGCTTTTCCTCTTCAAACTATATCTGTTGAAGTATTATTCCATCAGGTCTATGTGCACTTCCCCCGTCGACAATCACCTCAATATTTGGCCACTTTTAGAAGTGATGCAGATTGTGTTTTATCATCTAAATAATATAAACATGTAATAGCAATGTGTAATTTATCAAAAAGAAATAAAAAAATCTTCAAAATTGCTATTTTCAGGCAAGAAAAATGATCACATCAGATGTATTACTCAAAGAAAATAATTGTGGACTTTCAATTCATCAGATTTTTGTCAGCCACACTATACGACCTTCAACTTAAAGGGATAGTTCACCCAAAAATGAACATTCTGCTATCATTTACTCACCCTCCTGTTGTTCCAAACCCTTACTGTATGACTTCCCTTCTTTGGTGGAACACAAAAAAAGAGATGTTCAGCATCTGTCACCATTCACTTCGTTGAATCTTGTTCCATTCAAAGTAGGTGAATAGTGACTGAAGTTCTCAGTTCACAACAGTCCACAAAATGAAGAAAGTCACGCGTGTTTGGAATGACACGAGGGTGAATAAATGATAACGGAAGTTCCCTTCAAGTTAACACACATAAGTCAAAATGTAGAATCTTTTGCTTTTGGAAAAGGTGTGATCGTTACCACCATCTCATCGAGGTTAACAACCAATTATATTTTGGGTATGTGGGAGAGAATGTCTCTTCCATAGGTGTGCATGAATGTGTTAAAGGAAAAGCAAGGCAAGGACAGGATCTCTGATGCACAGTGAATAAGGTCTGCTAAACTAAACAGGCTTTGAAACCATTGTAATTAAGGGTGGTGCCGATGAAAAGTTTATAGGTGTGTGTGTGATGATTCAGGGTTATCCTCTGCCACGTCGTTCGCTTCATTTGGCCTGTACATGAATGTTAGTAGAAACAGAGCCACATCATGGGAGCACCAATAGGCTGTGTGCGATGTCACCGCTGACCAATAGCGGCTCTCCACCAGGCCCTCCCTCAGCTCAAAGTCGACCCGTTTCTCCAGTTCCACTGAAAAACAGTATAAAAGGGGGTTGCTATTCTCACAGGTATTGGAGGCATAGGTGAATCATGGACCGGGCCATGGATGGCACTTTTCCGCTGCGCATTATGGTTTGGTTCGACTTGACTCTACTCGCTTTACATTTCTGAGCTTGCTTTTCCACTGCAGTTTAGTGCCGCCTCAACGTGGGTGGGATTATAGGCTGATCATCATAGTTGTGCCGCCTCTACTGTCGTGACATCAACTTAAACGCAACACAAACATTACTGACCATAAACAATAACACAACCGCTAGCTGTAAGCTACTAGCTCATTGTACTGCATAAAGCAGTTGTTGTATGGGGATTTTACACAAGTGTAACAGTTACATTGGCCTGGTTGTTTTAGAAGCAAGCTTCCAGTAGCTGGTCAACTAAATAAAGTGAAGCAATCAAGCAAAGTATAGAGTTAATGTAAAAAAAACGAACCATCCTCCATCGTGAACTCCAACAACATCGTGGCTGAGTCCAGAGCTAGATAGCGCCCATTTGGTCGAACAACTTCCACTTTTCCTTGATGGTTCTGTAGACACTTTTAATTTTGTTTTACTTTTCCCTACAATGTTGGTAGGTCCAGTGGTAGCCGTGTGCGGCCAACAGCTGAAACACTTCCTGAAAGTCTATTTCGTTTGTCGCTAACGAGAGGAACGTCTGCACCTCGTTTATTCACCACGCCGTGGTTTTGCACACAACCATTTCTTTTTACAATTCGAAAGTCATGTAAACACATGATACTGCTATAGCTGTTGCTAACTTAAAAACAACGGTTTGATGTCCCGTATCGCAAATCAAGTGACGCTGGTAGTGACGATTCTCTCGGACCAATCAGTGATCTGCAGGATTTTGACGTCACATTTAGTATGGGCTTGGCCCGCTCGGAAGTTCGACCAAGATGATACTAAAAAGTCCCTGGTACCAGGTACTATCCACAGTTGAAAACCCCCAAAAAGCGAGCAGAGTCGAGTTGAGTTGTACCGTGCAGTGGAAAAGTCCCATAATAGAACCCTTTTTCCTTTCTGTTTTTAATAAAAAAATTTGAGCCACTCTTTATCCCTATAACGGCACTTGTATAATATTTGACCAATCACTTTATAGAGCCTCTACATCATCAACATGATTCAAACTTAGCTGAAAAACCTGTTGTATGCTGTGTACTAGATGTTTACTGCCTCCTGGTGAAAGTTTCAATGCTCTTCTGGAAGTAGAAGACCTTGTAATATATTTTCCAAAATGGCTACCTTCACATTGTGATGCACTCGTCTTATTTATGTTAACTCTTTGGTGATTTTGACAAAGTAAAATGAACAATGACGATTATATTTTTACTAATATTTCAAAAGGAGTATTAACTGAATTTAAGCAATATGTGCTAACTTAAAATTGCATTATTTTATTGACAAGTTCGTGTTGAAAATATGTATATAAAATATGATACAACAGGCTTTTGAAGTTTATCTCTCAATCATCATTCCATTCCATTCATGTCCACCACAATAAAAAAGCTTTTAAAATACTGATGCAAAACTTTTAAAGATATCTTTGAAGTGTGATTTATTTTACATATGCAGCTTGTTCTGTCATAATATCTAGTGGTTTTTATACATATCTCATGGTTTGTTATTTTAATGTGATCTTACTAAACAAAATGTTTTACAATATAACTTTTTTCAAACATCAATAGTGTTTGGTGTATAAAAACATGATAATTGATTCTTTTTTAAAAAATCATATTGCATTTGAGGTGCTGAATTGTAATGTCATACATTTCTATAGAGCAAGGAGTACTTGCTTGTTTTGATTATTTGCTGAAGTTGCCTTTTTCTTGGCAAAAGCAAATTAGCCAATTCAAAGCTCTGTTATACAAGGACAAAGTTACGTATAAAACACATTTGCAGACTTTAGGTTGCGCTGTATGTTTCGCACTGTTGATTTAAATGAACCTGCTAGTAAGAGTCATTTGTTCAGGAATCAGTGAATAAACGTCTCATCGAAGGGGCTCTGGTGTGTAATATGATATCAATTCAAGAGCTCTGTCAACTCTGGAAACCAAAGGCAGTTGGGCCATTCAGGCGCAACCAACATAACAATTTCCTCATTCTACCATATTTTGCACAACACTTAGTGAAATAACTGGATGGGGGAAACACATACTTTCGTCCCACTGGCCATTAGTGGGCTAGACCATCCAGGCCCAATGGAGAAATAACTCCCTGACTCGAGAGCAGATCTGTGCCGCTATTCAGATGACCAGGGACGTGCATTGCATGTATTGACAGGAGATGCCTCTCACACCATAAGACGAGCTGTTGTGTGAAGTTTAAAATGGGTGCAATCTACCTCCCCCTGATGGGTTATGTATGTCACAACCGCTGTGTTGTCGGATCGGACCAGGACGTGAAAACACTGGACGAATGGGTGGAAGGCTCTCAGGGCTAGAAATACAACTACTGTAGTAGTTTAAGACAATGTATGTGTCCAGTCATTTGTGCACCTGTCCAGGTGCCAAAAGCCGGACGTCAATTGCATAGGGCTCCCCAGGCTGTATTGGAGGCATCCGTCATGACTACTTTGCAACTGACAACTTGACGAAGCACTATGCCCCTCTGAAGGAATTAGGGCATTTTCCTGTGTTGGCCATAAGACCCAGATACCATTGAATGTTTCTTTCCCAGCATGAAGGTGGATTGAATTCGCTCCTCAGGCGAATGTGCTAACATAGCAGCCGAGTCAGGTTTTATTCCCAAGAATGACATCTGTCGACTGGGCTTCAGCATGTTCTTCGACCAGTTGACTCCAAGTCCCAAATGCTCCAAATGCGCAAGTAGCAGGTCTCTGCTCCTATGACTGTGCTTAAAGCAACCAATCGTCAAAGTAATTCAGTACGCAAACACCGCTCAGCTTAAGCAGAGTGAGTGCCTCATCGACACATTACGTGATCGTGCGGGGGGCTAGGGATAAGCAGCCCTTTCGAAGGTGATGGCAAATCTCAAGAATAGCCTGTGGTGAGGGGCTATGTTTACATGAAAGTATGCATTTTTCAAATCGATCAACACAAACCAGTGTCTGACAAATTAACCAAAAGATGACGCTTCGCAGACACTAGGCTACCCATCGACTGTCTATATCATGGGTGGTGATTTTGGTAGCTAGGAGCCATATAAGTGGCACAGCGCACGCAGCTCATTGAAAGACTTGGGGTCCAGCACACTCTCGTCCATATCGCTGAGCAGGTCTTCATGGTAAGCTTGCAGCACCGTCTTGGTGAGAGCCGAGCCAGCCTCACCAACCTGCAGTGTTTGGATGGGTGCGCAGGTCTGATTTTCCATGACGGGCTAGAGGAGGGGCACAAGTGCCTCTCACACACACACTACTAACTCTTCCCCCAGGGGAATCTCTAAATAACCGTCCTGCTCAACGCGTTCCAGTGTTGTGAAGGTTGTGGCTTCAATAAATACAGTAGCGTTTATGAATGCACTTCAACAATTGAAAGGACATGAGTAGGTGGAGCTCAAAGCGCTATCTGCCAATAAAATTGTTACGATTCAATCGGTAAAATACAGTGTGTGAAGTATCAATTACTGTGGGCAATGTTCATGCAATACAATATAATAAACAAAATAAAATCAAACTTTCTGTTTTATTGCATAAATAGCATATTAAGCCAATTCAACGCAAGCAGATATCAAAGGAACTAGCTGTTCAAACGAACCTGCTCATAAGAGTCATTCTTCAGTCATTTGGACTACACTGGTCGTGCTGTATGTTTCCTGCTGTAGCTTCAAATGAACTGGCTCATAAGAGTCATTCATTGTAGATTCAAGTGAACAGGATCAAAAGAGTAATTAGTTTAGGAATCAGACTATACTGGTTGCGCTGTGTTTTCCACACTGTCAATTGTAAAGAAATGGCTCATAAGAATAATTCATTCAATGGTCATGCTGTGTTTCGCTCAGTAGATTAAATGGACCAGCTCATAGGAGTCATTCATTGTAGATTCAAATGAACTAGCTCATAATGGTCATACATTCGGGAATCGGACTACACTGGTCACGCTGTATGTTTTGTGCTGTAGATTCAAATGAACCTGCTTATAAGAGTCATTCATTGAATATTTAGATTAACTGGCTCATAAGATTCCTTCATTCATGAATCGCACTACACTGGCTGCACTATATGTTTCATGCTGTATATTCAAATAAACCGGCTCATAAGAGTCATCCATTCTAAGCAGACTACACTGGTCGCACTGTATGTTTTGTGCTGTAGTGTAAATGAACCAGCTCATAAGAGTCATTTGTTTGGGAACCAGACTACACTGGTTGCGCTGTATATTTCATGCTGTAGATTCAAAAGAATCGGTTCATAAGAATCATTTGTTGTATTTTTTATTTTATTTTTTTTGTCCCCTTTTTTTCCCAATTTGAAATGCCCAATACCCACCCACCGCACTGCGGGCAAGTCTCAGTTGCCTCCGTTTCTGAGGCCATCAATCTGTGCATCTTATCACGTGGTTCGCTGTGCATGACACCGTGAAGAGTCACAGCACGTGGAGGCTCATGCTACTCTCCACACACAATTTTTCCACGCACCCCATTGAGAGCGTGAACCCCTAATCGCGACCACGAGGCGGTTATCCCATGTGACTCACCGGGCCAATTTGGTTGCTTAGGGACCTGGCTGGAGTCAATCAGCATGCCCTGGATTCGAACTCACGACTCCAGGGGTGGTAGTCAGCGTCAATACTTGCTGAGCTCCCCAAGCCCCATTTGTTGTAGATTTTTTTTTTAAAGTCTCATAAGTGTAATTTGTTCAGGAAGCGGACTACACTGGTTGCACTGCATTTTTAATGCAGTAGATTCAAAAGAAGCGGGTCATATGAGTCATTTGTTCAGGAATCAAACTACACTGGTCGCACTGTTTCGCGCTGCTGATTCAATACCTGTGTTTCTGTGTCGCTGAGTGAGTATTTTAGTACATTGTTCCGGTGTTCCACACATTACCTTTAACAAACTATGAATATAAAAAAAATTGTGCATAATGGCTTGCACAAGCATATGATACTTACAGGAAGAGTTATCCATAATAGCAGAGGCTGATTGTGACATGCTGGTGTCTCCTGCCTTCTCCTCTCGTTTCTCCTCGATTTTCTCTTCTGTCTTCTCCTCCGTTTTCTCTTCTGACTCCATAGACCTGCCTTCTTCCCCAGTTACTTCACCCCCTTTCTCACATGCTCCAATCTCACAGTCAGATGGCTCCTCCTCCACACCACCCACCTGCCCACTAGAGCGGGAGAATCGGGAGAAGAGCATCCCGCCAATACCTTTACCTATACTTGCCGCACCTGTTAAACACACACACACACACACTATTACAAACTTAATTTATTGACAAGTGTATTTCCAAATCTCCAGTTGTTTGTGACACTTCCTAATTGCTCTCTATTGATCTGATGACTTGCTGAGCTCTTGTGGTTTTTCGTTTTTCGCACTCAAATCAAGAACTATAAACTAAGGATTTGCCGTAAATGAAGTAAGATTTTCTCAATATTTGGAAACCTAAAATATTTGCAAAATGTTCCCTATTCAGGTTAAAGTGAGACAAATTTAATGGACCAGGACCTCTTGGTGGTCAGACTATCTTACCCATGATGCTGGCTTTTCCCAGGTTGGTGATAGACTCGCCGTAGTGTCTGCGGGGCTGTGGAGGGGAGGTACACGGGCTTGGGAGGCTCTCTGTGTCTGATACTGAAGCATTTTCCTTTGATGGGTTCAGTAGAGTGGGACGGATCTGGTCATACGGTGTGGGGCTTGTGGTGTTGTACCTAAAAATCAATGTACCAAGGTTATTATCATTAACAAAAACTATTCCGAATATAACAAAATATAAAATATTTTGTTAATTAAAAACTAAAAATGTGAGTTTGAAATTAAACTGATACTATTGGCCTACACATATCACACAAAACTTGACTAGTTTTCAGTGTTTGGACTGATTTCAATTATTTCCCAAGCCGTACTTTATTAACAGTATTGTTGTTTTCACCATAGGTGAAATGATTATTTAAGATAACTTACAAAGCTTTAAAATCAGAGATACAATGAGCTCAGAGGTTGTTAATCGATGGTATACGCATCTGTTGAAGCCATCAGTCTGTGTTATTTAAACTTTTATTTTTAACAAATCATGTTTAATAGCAGAATAACTTGTGAAGAACTACACTACCCATAATTCTGAACAAAGATCCACCAATCAGAGAATTGCAACCAACAAAGAATGCCAGACTAGCTCTGCAACAATCGGCCACTTCATTAACACTCTCTCTCTACTCTCTCTCTACACTCTCAAACTACTTAGATATTTGTATTTCTCTGAATATTTTGCAATCAATTTAAATGTAATATACTGTTTCTATACTTATAATCAACAACTTGAAATCAAGTTTTATATTTTTCCACCTTTTATTGAATTACGTCATTTGCAAGTCTACATGGGTTTGTAGTTCATTCACTCATGAAAGATGGTAAGTATCATTTTGTCTGATTTTCAAATATTTTCTTGCTTCAAATCAAAGTTTGTAATGGTGTGATTCATCTCACAGCTGGTTGGTTTTGTTCATGGTTTAGAACTCTTTTATGAAGGATTTTGTGGAGAAAAAAAATGAATGGGAAAAATAATTATTTAACCAAGATGGCTGAAAAAGTGGGCATGTACTGTTGGGCTCGATTAGACAAAAGCAGCCATCTGATTTACATGGAAAACAGCCAATGACAGTTCACTTGTTGCATAGGCAGATTCAATTATTTATGGCGCTGTGTTGTAAGCGATGGGAATTGACAACTAACACTGAAAGAATACAAAACTAAAACTAAAAATTTTCCAAAGATACAAACAAAAAAGAAAACAATTTATGAACCATTTAAACTAACTTAAACTAAGGTAAAGCCGAGGTATGTAATTTCTGCGGCACTGGCGCCACCGAACTGAAATGCAAAAATAAACAATGCTTTCAAAACAGCTTTTTGAATACGCCCCTCGTCTGTTATAGTTCAAACCGTCAGATAGTCCCACGCCCAACTCACGTTGTGAGTTTAGTAACATTGTTGGGGGAGGGTCAAAGGGGCTTGCTCAAAACAAACACAGGAATTTTATAGTGCCGCAGAGACAATGTTTAAAGTTTTCGAGAAAAATAACCTATGCATGGCTTATTATAGTTATCTCTGCATATTAAACAGGGATAGAAGGAAGTATTTTAACACTGAAAAAGTGACATACTTCAGCTTTAACATAAAAACTAGTGGAGTTATATGCAGCTCACAGTGCTGAGTATACAGGAAGCCATCTAGTCCGGCGGCTTATAAGTTATGGAAACAGAAATGTAAGCGCAGCATAGTTCTAGCGGGAAGACTAGCAGCTGTTCATCATCGCACCATTAGCTAGGTAACTCCCAGCCAATCACATGTAAGCCATTGCTTTATAAGTCTGCTCACAATCTATCACATTGCTGTTTCAGTGTGCTAACGTGGCAACCTCCACCACCCCACCACCACCAGTTGAGTCCCGTCCTGCACGGGGGTAGGCTCCTCGCCCCTGCCTGCTATCTCCGGCAGGATATGATGGTTCAGAGTACTACAACTTTGGACCGCCAGACGGGGTCTACGCCAAAGAGAGACATTACTTTTCTGTTTTATATTCATCAAATAAATTTAATCTTCAATTTCACTCAAGTCTGCGAGTCTTCCTGATAGAACTTTCTTTCTTTTCTTAAATCTTCAGAAATATACTGGTAGGATAGAGCATTATTTTACTCACCAGTGGATCTGGGCAGGTGCTATATTACTGTAATGCTTTAGAATGAGGGGCTCCAGTCTGTATGCCTGCAGAAAACCATTTCATTATTCTTTTACTCTGCCTGATTCTATAATTACACTTACAAAAAGTACCATGTTTTTTGGACATTATTATAATAATGACTATAAATGTACCACTTTAAATCAATAGTATTCTTTGAAGAACCTTGGTGTCCCATGTAAATATCTTAGTATAATATACTGTATATGGGCCAGTAACAATAGAGATCTGATTCTGAGCTATATTTAGACTTCAATCTAATCACACTCACCACAGGATCAGTGGGATGGAAGATGTTGAAAAGCCGCTGACAGATGCTTTTGGGAAGGAAGTGGTCCTGCGTTCTGTTGGTTCCAGGACGGACCCCTCGTAAAGCCAAGAACACTGCCAGAGGAGAGCCCATGCAGAAGAAGTTCTCCACCTACAACCCCAAGTCAATGCCCACAAAGGTAATTAGATAAGACTGACAATACTGGATGATGGGAGTAAAAAAAGAAGGACATACTTAGGGCGTCTGCACACAGCAGAGCTCAGATGGAGCATTTGCTGGACAAGAATATGTAAGCTCTGTTTTGAGGGGGTTGAAAGAGCAGTATGAGTTTGTAATCACAAATAGAGCTAATTGATTTTCCGGCAGCACAACTAGATCCGTCTCTGTGAGCTTCGCATCAGTCAACAGCTGCCTATGTCAGAGTTTGTTGTAGCAGAAGTTCTCAATGTTTGGTCGGATGATGGAGCACCACCTCCGCAAACCAATGTGTTTTCATCTACGTCCTTCCAAAGTGTTATCCCCATTGAAATCTACACATGTGCAGCGTTCTCTGATGCAGTGTAAACACTAGTACTGAGTTATCACCCTTATCAACATACCTTGAATTTCAGGGCTGGAGTCCATCTTGACGATGAGGTTTGGAAATGCAGAAGCTGATTTTCCAAGTCCCTCAATCTGCAAATTGAACATTGAGAAATAGATTTAAATCAGTTTTGGAGTGGTCCATTACACAAACTGGATTAATGGGGGGTTATCATTGTGGAGTAGAGTGCATTCAAAACTAAAAACCCTTTAAATAATACATGACTCTAAGAAGGCTTCAGAAACAATAAGAGAACACTAAAAAATCAATGGTATTTTAAAAGCTCATTCCTTACAATAGATCTGTTTAGCCGTGACGTCAATTTGCTAACATGGAAGGCTAATTCACTATAGGTTCCATCAGGAATAAATAATGTAAAATATTGTCTGTGTTCAAATTTACTTGAAGAGACTTTCACGTTGTTCTGCAACAGGGGTGTCATGCACCTAATGTTTTTGAAGGGGCACCAGGGTCAACCAAACCCAACCCACCACCACCACCACCACCATTTATGCAAAGTTCATATTGCTACAACAAGCAGTATAAATCACAGGAAAAGGTATAAACACCTGTTTTAATCAGTAATTGAATCAGTAATGGTTGCATTCGATTGCATTTTTACATTTTCAGATGGTTTTACATTGCTTTCTTGTGCTCTTAACACTTCTTTTGTGCACATAAGAGGCATAAGAGGCAGTGCAAAATGTGTCTCAGCTCAACAGAGAGTGAGCTGAAGCCGATCACTAAAGAAGTTGAACATGTAGCCTTCCTCTGAATGAGGTGATTACTGTAAATGTAGTTTTCCATGTTCAGTGTAAGTTATAGATAATAAAACGAACTAAATGAACTTACTAAAAGAAAATTAACCAAATAAAATGGTTAGTATTTTGTGCCTTGTATTTCTCATTAAATCAGCTGGGGGGGCTTGATTGACACTTAAAAGCACTCTAAAGTAGGGTTGCAAAGGGGCGTAAAATTTCCGGTAAATTTCCGGAAACTTTACATGGGAAGTTATGCTACGGAATTTAAAACTTTGGGCACTTGGCTATATGCTGATGCATCTTTGTGGCATTCTTAACATAGGTCTTTGCACAGTATTTGCAAATGTACACAGCCTTTCCTTCTACATTAGCTGAGGTGAAATGTATCCATACATCAGATGGCGCATGTGTCATTGTTCTGTAGAATAAGATTAGAAAAAAGCTTGTAAAAAACATGAATGCAATGCCATGCATGGATATATAAATAGTTAGCTAAACAATTAGAATATTCTGGAATGGTAAAAACATTTTACAATTGATGCTGGACAAATGAATAGAAATAGGCTAGATGAATAGATGAACACTCCTCAAGCAGCATGCTAAATCAAACTATAACCTACATTCTTGTATGATAACAGAAAACTGGCTAGCAGAAGGCAGAAGAAACAGCATCGCTGTTGAGCCAGCTAGCACCATGATGGCTAGTCACTTAAAATGTCAATGAAATGGTGTTAGCTATCTTACATTTAGCATAACTGAATTACTTGCTAGCTTGCTACTGTATAAACACATTTTGATTTAGTATTTGCTTGTTATATTTTAATACCATAGATCAAATATATTTACCCTAATAATATCAATAAAACATGTTTGACTGGATGTAGACCTTTGGCTCAAATGCAGTAGTGTGGCTTCAATAGTCCTGCTGTAGTAAGTATCCTGCAGTAAGTGCATGTGATTGAGGAATGTGCATTCAATCTGGTTGTTTTAAAAAAGATTATGCTGCAAGACGTTTTTTTTTTCAACTACATTTAAGTTCCCTGTTATAGGCTAACCTGCAATATAGCAAATTTCCAGTTTATTCCTATATTCCCGTTAATACCATATATTCCCGTTAATTCCCACATATTCCCTTTGAAAATTCCTGGAATTTTGTAACCCTACTCTAAAGAAATATTAGTTATTTTTAACATCTTGGATTTAAGTATCTATTACCATTTAATTATATTTTATAAATTGAAATAAAAACGTTTTCAAGGGGACAAAAATCATAATCGCATTCCTGCAGGATTTAATCTCAGAGTACGCACAACAAACTGACCCAGAAAAGAAGTGTGCCCTTATTGTCAAGGGGGGTCCGGGCATGTTCCAGAGGTTGACGTTTTTAATTTTATTGAGTGCATATGCATCTATTGGCTAAAGCATTTCTAAACGAGGCTGATCATACCAGAGTGATTATTTCCATTAAGGGGCAATATTTGACACCTGGAGTTATTTTTCATGGGCATTTATTACATTTTAAGAGGGTATTTTTGGGCCATCATCTGACACAACAGTTCTAATTCATGTTTCACCTTTGTGGTTTTAATAAACTATAATTGTCACATACAACGGTGTATCAAGAGTTATTAGGATTTATAATGAATATATTAATTAATTACATTTCAACAACACAACGGCTAGGGACGTGTAAAACGGCATGATTTAAAAATTGACTAGTCGATGGGTTATGCCAATGATTAGTTAAAGCTCTGTATAATTAGGTTGGAGTCATTTCCCCAAGACACCAATCAGATGTGTTTCAGTAGGATTTCAGATATTCAAAAAATAAATAAGCTTAATAACAATAACATTTGATTGCACAAAACTGTCAAAGTCATCAAAATCAGAGCGGAAAAGTCAGATATTAAAATATTGTTGTGGTGCTTTTAGTGTAGCAATGTTTTTCACCCTTAGATGCATGTTTTATCAGTACCTCTTTTTGTTTGTGTCTTCATTGCATGACGAGTAAAATGAATACATTTGAATATAAACAAAGTAAAAGCAATAGAACAAAAAAAACAAACATCTAGAATGTCTAAAAAGCATGTGGATAAAAACATTACACACAGCTGCTCATAAAATCATTGTGATATACTGTATGCGTTCGGGTATATTGACTAAATACAAAACAAGAAATAGCACTAACAACACTAACAACAATAGATATGGTGTAATAGTACATTTACAAAGGTATGAATTAATGTAATGTTATTTAATGAGGCGCAAATTTATCATAAATTAATGCCAAGGGCTAACTTCTTTAGTTTGACCTCTAATTTCAAGTACAGAGTATTTAAACCTACACTTAAGCAAATCTAAATATAGAAATAAAGTGACATATCAAATATCAAACTAAACATTAATTTACAAAAGTTAGCCTAACTTACTCTATGATGATAGTCTAAGAGTCTAAATTCCAGGTTGGACGTCAGAGTTTTAAAATACTACGAAAATAAACGATATGTAGGCTATAAAAAAAATAAATAAATAATAATCTGTAGATGCATTTAAAATAAATAAAGAACTGAACAGGGCATTGAATTTTAAACATAGGCCTCGCCACGTTAAAATGAACTGTGTTTTAAATGCTAGCTTTTCATATTCCGCAGAGAGATTGTTTTTATTATTATAATTCATGAGAGAATCAAACAAAAAATAACTAGGTTCCGCCCAAAAATGCTCACAGTAAAATAATAAAACATATTATTCACAGAATTTGCAAAGAAATGATGCAAGGAAAGGGAACGAGTACGTACAATTTTATAAGAGAAGAACCCATAGACGAGTGACAGTGACTGGACGAATACTGTGGAAATGTCGCCAAGCAAACCATCTTTTTGTCTTTCGTCTTTTGAAACATGCAGAGAAAACACGAAATGCTGTCTCTTCATCGTGCCAGTAATCGCAATTGCCATCAATGTTTGACACATTACAGTTTTCCCCTAGACTGTAAAAAGCGCGGGTCGTCTCGATCCGTTCAGCCGCCTTTCTCAATGGATACACAATCTGCTGCTATAGAGGAACCATGTAAACTGCCTTTCATTACTTAAAAAACTAACAGTTTTTAATATGACTGGAAAGGAGAGGAACTGCTGCTTTCTTTAAACATGAAGAAAAGAGAGTGTTACGCTGCAAAACCAGTCAAACGCATTTCAGCACCAAAGCGCTGATCAAACAACAATATTGACAATGTATATTAGACTATGACTGTTCCACTGAGACAGACACAGTTAGGAAAGGTTAACTGCACATAAGTTGATTTAATTATTTAGCTTAACATCGCACTTCCCCATATGTGCTCAACTTCCCCGTGAGCGTGATCCAAGGCAGTCACGGGACTGTAGCGAAACATGTGACTCAAATGGACTGACAAAAAAACTACATTTAGAATGTGAATAAAGACTTCTGCCACATACACATTCTTTTTACATGCAATAATCATTCAATTAATTATCAAAGGTAAAAAAAAAATAATAATTTGGAAGTTAAAATAATCCATTTAAAATCATCTTGGCTCAAATATCTGAGGGGCACATTAACCCTTACATTGAATGGGCAAATGCCTCATAAATTTCACATTTATACCTCAATCGTGAATTTTGAAACCAGTGTTTTTTTTTTTATTATTATTATGTTGCTAGCAAGTTGCTATATAAGGACAACATAATTTTTCAGTTTTTGTCAGGCATGTACACTCACATTTGTGATATTTATAGTCCTCATTTAGCAACTTGCCAGCATTATACCATTTTAAATAACACAATGGCTTCAAAATTCACAATTGAGGTATGACTATGTGTAATTTATGTTCTAGAAGAATCTTATTTTGCTCGTAATTCAAAAATCACTGAAGGAATTCATGGCAAAATAGTAGCCATCCGGGTTCACTTATAAATCCAAAACATGGCTGAACAGCTCTATTGACAACCAAATACATGAATCATGCATTAACAACTAAAAGAGAATGATCAGAAAAGTTATCTTTTAATTGAAAAGCCCAGACAGTAAAAATAACAACTAAGCCTAAATTTTTTCTGTTAGTGCAAAACTCCATTACACCATGCTAGAGTGTTGTGGGTGTTACCATGGCATTGCTATACCATTGATGGTATCTGGGTGGTTGCTAGGGCATTGCTATGTGGTTTCTAGGTTGTTTTGGGTGGTTCCTTACTGGTCAAAAAAAATTAGCCCATCCCCAGGTCTCTATCATCTCCCGATCCCTAGATATAGCTTGTGCCCTCCTTCAATGTAAGCCTATGGGATTTTTTTCACCTATTCTATCATCCAGTAAGTGTAAATCATGACACAATTGCTTAGAAAAACAATAGCACACCTCTCCTCGATAAGCGGTATGAGTTCATGTCAATAATCTTCATAGAATAAACAGTGCAGGGACGAGTTACATGCTGAAGATTTAGGGTTAGGGGTTAGGGCTTTGGTAAGTTTAGGGTTAGGTTAGAGTTAGTAATTATAACAGTACTACTGTTAGTGCTGATTGAGAGTAAGATTGATGTTTGCCTAAGCTTACACCACTAATTAGGCTAAAACATTAAGACTAGGCCTGTCACAAATATGAAATATTCCCATGATTGCGGTTAGATATTGTGCACTTCAAATTCCAATCACATTTTAATGTCACAAATAAGGGAATTTTAAGCGAATATATAAATGGCATGAACGGCACCTCTGTGTGTCATTCAGTTGAGCTCCGAGCATCACTGAGAAGCATCCCAGAGGTCAACCAGAGAAGCTCCTATACGGAAGAGTGCATGAAGCGCTCAAGCGCTCTGATGTGTGCCGTCAACAGAGGCTTGCAAACTCCCACAAAAATATAAATAAACAAACAAACAATCAAATACGGGGGGGGGGCCTGGGTAGCTCAGTGGTAAAGACGCTGGCTACCACCCCTGGAGTTCGCTAGTTCGGATCCCAGGGTGTACTGACTCCAGCCGGGTCTCCTAAGCAACCAAATTGGCCCATTTGCTAGGGAGGGTAGATCACATGGGGTAACCTCCTCGTGGCCGCTATAATGTGGTTCGTTCTCGGTGGGGCATGTGGTGAGTTGAGCGTGGATGCCACGGCGGATGGCGTGAAGCCTCCACACGCGCTATGTCTCTGTGGCAACGCGCTCAACAAGCCACATGATAGGATGCGCATGTTGACGGTTTCAGACGCGGAGGCAGCTGGGATTCATCCTCCCCCACCCGGATTGAGGCGAGTCACTACGCAACCGCGAGGACTTAAAAGCGCATACACCCAGTGTTAATGACAGTGACACAGAGGAGGAGACTCGTGCGCTTACTCTATTTCTGTGGAAAAATTATTCAACGAAATCTCAAATGTTTTGCTTCACGAGACATAAGGGCTTGAGCATTAAAATGACATGTGAAAGTGAAGAAAAAAGGACAGAAATATTTTACTGTTGCATAATACAATATAAATGTTAAATTGATCAAAACTAAAGTTTATCAAAAAGAGAGACATATTTAAAGTATTTAGAAATATTTTGATATTTAAAACATAATTTTTCATATAATTCATACAGTTTTAAAGCCTTTTAAGCCTTTAAAGAAATAATATATCCCTATTTATTTTTTGATTTATAGATTTGAAGTTTAATACTATAAAAAAGACGTCTTAAGGTGTATGAAGCACACATGCACCTTAAGAAATATGACAATTCAAATGATAATTAACTGCGAAAGCCCTAAAAGAAACAATTAATCATCATAGCCCTAAAACAGACACTTAATCATCATAATTGCAATTATTAGTTTGACAATTAATCGTTAGCCAAATTTCATAATCGTGACAGCCCTAATTAAGACACACTTGACTTAATTTAATAGCTATTATTATAATAATAATATAACTATTATTAGTAGTAAACCTTAAGCGTGTGATGCGAAGGTCCTCCAGTAGCTGATGCTTATAACCATGTCTGCTTACATCAGCATCCATGGAATCTGGCACCTCTTCATGAACAAAGCGTACGGGGTCCCACCCCGTCATGATGTCAAAGGTGATGACACAGCCGAGCGAGTGAGAGACGATGGACACTTTTCCTTTCTCCGCAAACTCTGGGTTGCGCTCGCAGAAGAGCGTGTAGAGCCGGTTCAGCTCTTTGGTCAGACCTCGGGTGATCTGAGGATACAAGTGCAGTGAGCATGAAACGAAGGAGTGTGACACTTTATTCGTGTAAATAGAACAGGGAGAGTGAGAGTGGGACACAGTAAGTGTCTGTGCATGAGTGGGCATTCAGTCAATTATAACATGAGAGAGGCTAAGGCCCTGTTAACATCTGGTATTAACCTTGTGTGACCCTGAGTCCACATAAGCAACGTGTAATTTAAATGAATAAAAACCAACTGAATAGTTGGACTCCAGACTGTCATTTAAAGAGTTAACTTCTGCCACACCAAGTCACATGACTTGAAGTCATTCTTGAAGTGCTCCTACGGATGCAGTACCAACAAAAGTTTTTTCACTGAAACCTGTTTGGTTGTAAAGAGTAAAGTCTCTAGTTTCATTTGATATGCCACTTTAAAAACCTGATAAACATGATGCCCACATATGTGGAAACTGGCACTGCACTTCCTCAAAAGAAGAGAAAACTTGTTCTAACACATCTGTGGGTCATTTCATTTCATTTTAACATACATTTTGTTAGATTTAATTTTGTTATCACTATGCAATACGATTCTATTAATTAACATCCGATCAGCCACAAGATTTGGCAGCACGAGGGGGACCTACACAATATTAGGCAGGTGGTTTTAATGTTGTGGCTGATTGGTGTATGTTTACTGTGCATTTTCACATTGCGAATATATGGTGTTCATCCAAAAGCTGAAAATCTTTGCTTTCTGAGGCTTCATAAGGAATTAGGATGAACATAAGTTGCATTTCAACCTGTTCTGAGACCAGTGCAGACAGACAGTACTCTGGAGGTTAAGTAATTTACTAAATAGGGAGCAAGGGAGCATCATATGGCTTTCTATTCAGCTAAGTGCATTCACTCTTAAAATACAACCAAAGGTTAAGTTTCAGGCTTCAGATGATGTTTGGACCGCTCAACATGTTTGGCAGACATGGGACAATGTTAATCAGTACATATATTCAGAATTGTATAATGCATCATTTTATTTGAACATGGTTTGCAGTAATTGGATGATGCTTATAATTACAATTCAGCTTTCCTGAAAATCAGCTGTAACATATCTGTAACATCTCAAAAACATGAATAAGCAACACTGCTGGAAACGTAATAAACTACTTAATAAAAACATCTGACTTCCTATAGCTTGGTATTATTAAAAATTTCACATTTTAGTCCCACTGTCCACCATATGTGGAAACCAATTTGCTATAGATAAAATATATATATATATTTGTACTTGTTTATTAGGTGCTTCTAGTTACAAAATCATATAGGGAAAATGTACACAGCAGTCACACGGGGTCTCAGGAATTTAAGATGTGTTTCAGGTGATCCAATCACAAAACAATAGGTGAGACACATCGCAGATAACACCTGGTAGTAAGATTATGTTTAGATTTCGAAAGAAAGGTCTCCGATGTCATGACTACATTCACCACATTCATCACTTACTAGGTCAGATTGTTATTGCAAATTTATAAAGCACAAAAAAGCAGAAAGATTGTTGTTATTTTAGTGTATCTCCTATATTAACTGAACTTTGGAAGTTTCACACAATCTGTTTCACTGCTTGTTGGACTTTTTGAACTGTTTGATTAGATAACAGTGGTTAAATCCATACCTTCAGAAGCTATATGATAGGTGTGGGTGAGAAACAGATCAATATTTAAGTCCTTTTTCACTATAAAGCTCCATTTTCACCTTTCCAATTTCTTCTTTTATTTTTGGTGATCCACATTCTTCATGCATATCGCCACCTACTGGGCAGGGAGGAGAATTTATAGTAAAAAGAACTTAAATATTGATCTGTTTCTCACCCACACCTATCAAATCACTTCTGATGATATGGATTTACCCATCGGAGTTGAACGGATTACTTTTATGCTGCCTTCATGTGCTTTTTTGATCTTCAAAGTTCTGGCCACCATTCACTTACATTGAATGGACCAACAGAGCTGAGATATTCTTCTAAGTCTTCAATGTGCGTACAGCAGAAGTCATCGCATCAGGGATGGCATGAGGATGAGTAAATGTTGAGAGAATTTAAAATTTTCTATCCCTTTAATAATGCTGCCTCTCTTTTGAAACACCCTTTATGTCGAAAGTGCCTTAAAATACTGTCTAAGTAGGCAGCAGCAATCTAGGTTATGAAAGATGTATGAAAGAACTAAGAAAGAAAAGGAATATTATAATGAATGAAAGAGAGGAGGATTATGATCTCACCTCGTCCCTGTATAAAGGGCTTGTGTAGTACATGATGTCCATTGCACTGCTGTTCAGCATGTCTCTCAAACCTCTGACTTTATCAGGAGTAATGGAGTCCACAGTGTCTGAAAGAAGACATTTAATCAATGTTCTGTCATAATGGCCAACAATAATTGTTTTCAAACATAACGTTCTTTGTGTTTTTTCATGTTTATGATTGCCTATCAACAATACCTCCATCGAGCGCAAGTTTAGATCGCCATTCCACAGGAAGGAACTCAACGTGTTCATTTGTTCGGTCAGAAAAGTGCTTCTCCTCCATCTTACGGGCAGCATCACGCATCCTAACCATCAATTACACACATTATTTTACAACACACATCATTCAGGGCTGATATCTAGATGATCACTTTCGTGATAAATTGTTTGATTGGTAGACTCACATGCTTGTATTTCTAATAATACGCCCCTGATCCATCTTCTGGCCAATCCCATGCACCACAAAGACTATGTGCGTTGTCTCAGGAGGTGTGTCCTCTAGTGCCGCCTCCTCCACGTAACCTCGGTGGAGACGGGTCCCACTGCTAGAGGCTAACCAGACAGGAAGGCACAGTTACTGTCAATCCCAATATATTATTTGTAGTTTTCAGAATTACTGAAATGTTATTTTACAAAAAACACTTTTTTAATTGGTTTCCTCAACAACCATACCGTAAGAAAGAAATTAATTCTACTCAGAAACGTACATATTTATAATATTTTTAGCTTTACTTAATATGCATTAATGTATACAACACAAAATCCATAAATTATGTTTTAAGTACTACTAACTCAAACGATCAAGTACAGAACTGAGGATGTGGGGAATACTCATAAGACCTTGTGCTTGAATAATTTAAGCACATTTGTTTGGTCAAAAGGAACCTATTGGGGCATTTAAATAGTTGTTATAAAGAATTGACAGGGACTTCAGCTCTTTATAGTATTATTGTTGTTGTTGTTTATCTGTAATTAGTTGTCTTGTGTAAAGTCACCATTACAGTGATTAGTTCCCTTTTGTGTAGCTGGATCCTGCACAATCCATGTAATTTTTTCTTGCGCACGTGAATGTGAGTAGCTGAAGTTCATTCATGATAGGGCACGAGAGCAACAGTTCATGCAACCCCCTCGCAACATCCAGCATTCAAGAGAAAATTCGTATTGTTTATATAAAAACAGTTCCGTCACAGAGACGTGACAACAGAACACAAGACAGCTGCACACAAAACAGAGAACAGAACTTACTAAACATAAGTTAACAGTGGACGGAGTTAACCGTGCAATGTCAAAAATGGAAAACAAGTGATCAACAGAATGTCCCGTTGCTCATTGCAGCTGGTTAGGACAAAAACTCTGATTACCATAGAAAAGATTATTTTATAGCGTGTCTTTAGCTATCAGGCTAGGACACGGTTTGACCATGGCTGCCTGTATCCTCTTCTATGTTTCTGTTTGATTGATATCTGTTTGAAAACTCCAGAAAAAATAAGGCTGGGCATAGAAACGCATCAATTCTTTGACTACAAACTCTTCAGACATGTTTAGTAAGTTCTGTTCTCTGTTTTGTGTGCAGCTGTGTTGTGTTCTGTTATCACTATCTCTGTGACAAACCTGTTTTTAGATCAACTAAACGAGTTTTCGCGCACAGGAGATCAACGGTCAGTGAACATTTTCACTTAATAATAATACATTAGATTTCAGTTTGTTTCTCACCAAACTGTATCGTACACTGTAAATCATTTTAACGGTAAAAGACTGTAAAAATGCTACAGTAAAAAAAAAAAAAAGGAAATTGGTTAATGAGTAGTTACCGTAAATTATACGTTACAATCTTTAAATATATTTAAAAAGAGAGTACATGTAGTTTTATGGTAAAATGTTGATGTAAATATTTTTTAGATGTAAAAAGTATGATTTTCCTATATAATTAATGGTAAACATTTATATTATGTTTAACAAGAGAATACATTTACTGTAAATTATTGTTACAATTATGATAAAAACTATAACCGGGCATTCCCAGAATTCCCCGCAAGACCCATCACATTTCATTACGTTTTATGTGAATAGATGTTTCTTCTTATTTTTAATATCAGTTTTGTACATTGGGGTGTTATAGTTAATATAGTTTAGTTCATTTTTATTGCATTATTTTAATTTCACATGTGTTACCCTGATGGTGTTTAGTGTTTGTGTGAGAGACACTCGAGCACTGTCTCCACATATTTATTGATCATTGTTCTTGGAAGGGTCACTACTGAAGAACTTCATGTCATAATGTGCCCATTTGTAATTACAACAGTGACAATAACAATACATTTTAAAGTAAAAAGCAGATTTTTACAGTTTCAGAAGGTTAAAGTATTACGTTTAGCATTTAATAATTTAAACGATGGTACTGCACTATAACATATACCGTAAAAACAACAGTTTTAAACTGTTAAATTTACAGGTTGGTTTTTACTGTATTTTTTACAGAATTATTCTGGCAACCACAACTGCAAGTTAATTTGAAACAACATGATATAAGTTGTTAAATCTTATTCATGTGGCATACCTTTTCAAGTAAATACAGTTGAATGAACTAATACATGTGTGAATATCTAACAAAGATTTTCGAGTTAAGTTGAATTTACTTAAAATATATATGTAGCATTTTTGCATCACGTTTTTTAAGTAAATCCAACATATTTTTTTAAGTGAAGTCAACATGTAGCCCAAAATCAAAAGAAAGCAAGAAACAATCCTATTTTGCATTAAAAAAAAATTAAGCCTATTTTTAGAGCCATAAAGTTGTTTTGCATTTTGACACATTTTTTCAATTAGCACATTTTTAATGTAATGTGGGAAAAAAAATATTTAAATAGTAAACATTCTATTCATATATCATGGTTATATTTGTTTTACTGCTTTTAATTAAAAAATTATTGTATTACATTATTTCTTACCGTAATACAGTAAAAAGTGACTGTATTACAGTAAAGAAAATCTGATGAGAATCATCATTGAGAATATTGAATATTTGCCCAACAGCATGCAATCAAGCAAAATATTGAATATGTAATCATTAATCAAAGGTGTTACAAACCTTTTGAGAATCCCAGTTTCTGAGTGACAGTTCGTGCTATCTTGGAGGTGGTAGCATCGCTGTAAAGGTACACTTCATCCACGCTGTGCCAGTCCACATGGCTCCGGCTCAGTTTCAGACTGTGAATGGCTGAGTGAATTCAGGGCAGAAGTCAATCAGGCATGTTTCACATTACTTGAGTGTTAAATAATCTTCACTTCTAACCAGACCATTTCATTTAAGGGCCTTTTAAAGTACGTAACACTCTTTAGTACAAAAACCTGAAAATACAACAAGATGTCTGATTTGGGTCATGATTCATTCACCTAAGTGACTGTGCTGCTAGTTCATGGTGAGTTGACATTGTTTTGTGTATTTGGCCCCTACCATAATAATCCCCTAACCCCAAGTCCTATTTATGGCATGCCCCCTCTATTACCATCCTTGCTGTCCACCGTGGTGGTCACCGCTTCTGTGTCAAATGTATCTTTCATCTGTTGGCCTCGGAAACGGGCCAGGTGCTCCAGTTCAATCAGGTCACTGTCCTCCACCTCCAGGGGTAACCAAGTGCCATCTGTAAACCACTGACCTCGCATCACCGGGATATGGTCTTGTTCTATGAAAGCAAGCACACTGAAATTTTATCCGATGCAATATTTCACATTACCTTAAAGAAATAGTTAATCTACAAAATGAAAATTCTGTCAGCATTTACTCACCCTCATGCCGCTCCATCCAAACCCATATGACTGTCCTTGCCCCCCTAGCTACAGCAGATCGGAAGATTTTCAGTGAACAATGACGAAATTTCATTCTTAAATTTCTCACACAAAGCTAAAGTATGTCTTCAGAAGACTTGGAAGATAGCAGTCAGGTCATATAAACAACTTTCTTGACACTTAAATGCATGGCGGAACTAAGGCGGGCATTGCAGTGAATAATGTCGAAATTTCGGACTTAAATTTCTCACACATCTTTCTTGATACTTTTATGCATGGCCTGGACTATCCCTTCTTTTGATACCCCTTCCCGGTTCGATTGCCCACCCTAAAGATCAGTATTTCCATCCAAAGATCGCATCTTAGTACAGGACCTGCTTTTATGGTGCTTTCATGTCCTGTAGCTTGATGGCTCTCGGTCACCATTTCACTTTTGTTGTATGGAAAAAAGCTTTTGGTCCAAGAAAAATAACACACCATATGCGTTTGTAATGGCACGAGGGCGAGTAAAAGATGAGAGAATTGTCACTTTTTGGTTTAACTCAATACTCACGGTTCCAGTACACTGGGTAACAGTCTTTCTCTTTGATGTCCACCTCGTACAGCCCCCCACGGACACACACGGCATCCACATTAATGCTTTCTGAATCCACGTCCGTCTCGCCTGTCGAGCTTCTAGCCTCCCCAGCATTCACGCGCACCGGCTGCGCTGCTACCGACGCCGCTTGAATACTGACCGCCGGCGCTTCACATGACGATGCCAACTCGAATAAATCCTCTGCTTCCTCACCTCCGACATCTCTGCGTTTGACCTCGTTCGGGTTCAGTTCGCAGAATTTGCGATAAGCCAACTCGATTTTCAGAGAGTCGTGTCCCACAAACGGCTTCCATGTCCTCTTGTCCTCTTTGTAGAACCAGCGCACCTCCTCGGGTCCGAGCTCCGTGACAACTTCACCGCGGTGCCGCGAGCTGTTGGAGCGGTTGCGCTTTTTCGTAGCGACGTTCCCATCACTTTCGCTGTAGGGGATGTCGAGATAATCAGTCTGCGGGTCAGAACCGAGACGGCCGTGATAGGCGGCGTAACCCTCTTCCACCAGGCCTAACATCAAACCGTCCTGGGATAGCCCGCGTTGGCCTCGGGGCAGCGGCAGATGTCCATCTATGCCCGGCTGCACCGCATTCATCTCGCAGTGAATCGCATCGCCGATAGGCTCATCATCAAAGCAGGATGTGTACGCATCGTCCATCCTTCCCCATTCACTGGCGCTGACATTTTCCCTGCTTTCCGAACAACTCAAAGACGTGTTGTCCTGACAACCGCTCATCACTGTCACCGCTTTCTAGAATACAGCAAACAGGGCGATTCCAGCAGCGGTCAGCTGATCATAATAATAACAACAACAAATCTAACAATGTCATAACCTCTCGTTCCCCCGGCGCCATCAAAGCGGTCAGCATATGTACGGGTGCGTCAGTTTAATGATATGAAAATCTACTAAATAAAAGCGAATTCGTTGGCACAGTTCTCAACTTATAGGGAACACAAGCCAACCTGTTCCCTTTCCATCAATACGGCGATTGTACAGTACTTTCTCCCTATGGAGCCCCTCTGCTCTTTCTGTAACGCCCCACCCTTTGCGTGACGGCATTGGTGTCATGTGCGTGTTTGGACCTCCAGGCTACCGTAGCGGCTGTCACAACCGGAAGTTTATGTTTTTGAGTGCTGCGGAGTGACGGAGGGACGCAAGACTGCAGGACAGCCGCCCTTTTTATTTGTAAATTATTTATTTTATCATATGTGCCGGAATTCGTGCGCATTGTATAAATCTAACAGTTTGAGCATGGCTGCGGAGTTTTTAGTGATGTTGTATGAGTATTCTCCTCTCTTTTACATTACTGTCATATCAGTATGTTTCATCATCACTGTAGCTGTGGTGCTGGGCTGGTAAGTTCATATGTATTAGGATAAATGACTGTTTTAGTACAATTTGAGGTAGTTTTGCACTCTGTGTGGACTGTATAAAGTGATGGGCCACGTGTGAGACACCAATGAGAGTTGATATTTGTCTTATGAATCTTTAGTTAGTTCCCTCTTTAAAAGCAGAAGTTAATTTCTACACCCTCGTGTCTTTGGTTTCTTCTGTCAAGGTTTGGATTCGATGTTCCAGTCATTTTACGTAGCTCGGATGAGACTGATTCTGTCACTCTTGTCCCTGAGAGGAAGATGGTGCAGGTGATCAATCCCTTCGCTTTGGAGATGGGCTCTACGGCTGGTACAGTCATTGGTGAGAATAATAATGTTGGATCATTCTAAAATGAATGAGATTTGATCAGTAAGTGGATGTGTCTTCTCTAATCATGTCAGAGGGTCTGAGCTTGCGGCCGTATTGCCTTGAAGACGGCGTCCTCAGCTGTTTCTGGGGTTGTGGTGTTCAGGCTCTCCAGAAAGCACTTCAGAGTCACCAGCGAGGGCCCAGACTTGGCACCCCAGAGCTGTTTAAAGATGCTCTGGATTTCAGCTACCACCACTGCCAAAGCTTCAAGTATCCTTCTCACAGTCATGGAAAACCTGGAAATGTTAGGGAATTCAAAAAATTTGTTTTATAGGAGGCATAGGCATCTTAGCAAATATTAACGCTGACTACCACCCCTGGAGTCGCGAGTTTGAATCCAGGGCATGCTGAGTGACTCCAGCCAGGTCTCTTTAAGTAACCAAATTGTCCTGGTTGCTAGGGAAGTTAGAGTTACATGGGGTAACATTCTTGTGGTCACGATTAGGGTTTCTCGCTCTCGGTGGGGCGCGTGGTAAGTTGTGCATGGATCGCGGAGAGTAGCATGAGTCTCCACATGCAGAGTCTCCACGGTGTCATGCACAATGAGCCACCTGATAAGATGTGTGGATTGACGGTCTCAAAAGCAGAGGCAACTGAGGCTTGCCACCTGTATTGAGGTGAGTAACCGCACCACCACAAGGACTTACTAAGTTGTGGGAACTGGGCATTCCAAATTGGGATAAAAGGGGATCAAATAAAAAATGGGAAAAAATACAAATAAATATACACAATATATATATATGTATATGTATTAGTGGTGGACCGATATGGGGTTTTCAATGGCAAATGCCGATATCTAAAGATAGCCGATGGGTAATATAAATGCCAATAAACATAATACAATTAAATAACAGCAAATCAGATGTACACAAAATTTCTAAAGTGAAACAAACACTTATTTTAGGCAATATTCTTACTCAACTTTGCATAAACTTAAAAAGGAAAACCTTGAAAACAGATAGTGACTTTCCATTGAAAAATCTATTGGTACATTTGTAAACTGACACTAGGGAATGTTAACACTTCTGTTAATCGACCAAATGAACACGGTAATCAGCCGATGCCAATAACCATAAAATACTGGCCAATTAATCGCCATGGCCGATATATCGACCTATCACTTGTATATATACACACCGATCAGCCACAACATTAAAACCGCCTGCCTAATATTGTGTAGGTCCCTCTATTCTTCTCATCACAATTGTACAGAGCGGTTATCTGAGTTACTGTAGACTTTCAGTTTGAATCAGTCTGACTATTCTTTGTTGAACACTGGATATATTTTTGTTTGTTTTTGCCTCCATTCTGAGTAAATTCTGGAGACTGTTGTGTGTGAAAATCCCAGGAGATCAGCAGTTACAGAAATACTCAAACCAGCCCATCTCGCACCAACAAACATGCCATGGTCAAAATCACTGAGATCACATTTTTTCCCCATTCTGATGGTTGATGTGAACATTAACTGAAGCTCTTGACCTGTATCTGAATGATTTTATGCACTGCACTCCTTCCACACAATTGGCTGATTAGATAATAGCATGGATGATGGTTTGTGTCAGATGGGCTGGTTTTAACGTTGTGTAGGGCTGAAACGATTAGTCGGCATCATCGACAACGTCAGCATTAAAAAATTGTCTACAAAAATTTTCATTGTCTAATAGTTGTTTTATCTAATTCAACGTAACATGTGATCACAATAAACTCTAATGATGACGAGTGAGAGCAGCACTGCAGTTTACACCTGACTGAGGAGAGGAAGAATTACACAGCTCACAGTCCAGATGCAAACAGCTTCAGGTGATGTAGATTGCAAAGATGAGGGAATTATAATGCAAAATTACTAAATAAGTAAATACAGAAGCGCTCTCGTTGTGGAATAAGCAGAGCCGGAGCTGTTTAAAGGAAACACTCTAGTGTTAAATCTTAAATGCAGTTTTAATGCGTTATAGCTTTATTAAAGTTCAAATAATACAGAAGCAGATCATGTAAATAACTACAAACTCCGAAACTGGCATTTTTCTGTGCGGTCAGCTCCTCTTCAATGAGTTGCGCAAATGCCCCTATCTAAGAGGGAGAGATTGAAACTGTATCCGCCTGATGCACACTCTGTCGCGGGGATGCTTGTCCCTCGAGTGCACGCATAATTCAGCTATATTATAACGTGATGGCTCACAACTTATTGAATCATAATATATGTCACTGCATTTCTTATTGTGAAGAAAATTGGCAATACGCAGCTTTATTAATAAGAGTTTTTTTGTGAGTTAAAGATGGATTGATGAAAGGTGAGAGAGGAAGTCTTCGCCCCATTATACACTGCAACAAAATCCTTTTTTGATTTGATTTTGTTTTGGCTTGTTTTTCAATATATATATATATATATATATATATATATATAACTCCTTTAAAACAACAAATTTTCTTTAGCAGTTTTACTGCAGAAAAAATTGTCATCTGAGAATGTTGAATATAATAATAAAAATACAAATATTTTAAAATATCTAAAAATCCTCAAAACAATATACATTTACTTATAATCCCCATTATATATATATATATATGATCATCTAGATATTGGTCCTGTGAAATCATCGTATAGAGTAAAACCGTACTAACCAGTGATGTCTGTGAGCGAAATGTTCTCTTGAATCTGTTCTTTGTAAAGAATTGGACAAATCAGTAATATTAATGATTAATTGGAGAATCAAAATTATTTTTAAGTATGCTTAACTGGAAGGGTCAGACATTAAGTGGACTCAGGACAAAAATGCCCCATAATGAATTTCTCTATTTAGGTCAGATTTGAGATATTATTGTATAACACTGTGTTGAGTTGAATTGAAAATTGTTTTGCATTGAGTTTATGTTTATTGAATTTAATTGGTAAGCAATAATACATTTTTAATCTATTTATATGTAGAATTTATGTCAAATGTAAGGATTTTACATAAAAGGATAACACAAATATATATATATAAAAAAAAAAAAAAAAATCCCCATTAATGTATAAATTAAATCCAGCAGGCAAATATTGCCTCTTAAAGGTGCACTCAGTAACTTTTGTCATTGTGTCATCTTGGACTTACACTGACACCTAGTGTCAAATAAACAGACATTATGCGAGTAGGATTTGGCTGATCATGTGATTCCAACATGGCCGCCCCCATGTGTGGACCCTCTCCATGTAGAATAAAACAGCTTTTATAAGGTTACTGATATGACTGGAGTCTTAATTTGAATGTGATTTCCTACATATATTGCAAAATTACAATTCATGTCTTGAGTTAAACTTTTTTAATGAGGAAAAAATGTTTCTCCTTTAAAGGAATATTCCAAGTTCAATACAAGTTAAGCTCAATTGACAGCATTTGTGGCATAATATTGATTACAACAAAAATTATTTAGTCACCCCTCCTTTTCCTGTTCAATTATTT
Organism: Xyrauchen texanus; assembly: GCF_025860055.1. NCBI lineage: Eukaryota > Metazoa > Chordata > Actinopteri > Cypriniformes > Catostomidae > Xyrauchen > Xyrauchen texanus. The sequence continues at coordinate 32,614,633 of NC_068303.1, forward strand.
ATTTATTTTTTTCAAATCAAGGTTACACTGAAATTTTTTGAAAAAATGTTTCTACTAAAATTAACAGACCCTATTTTTAAGTAAAGTACATAGTTCTAGGTGGCACTGATTAGAAACTCTCAAGAAAAGTTTACTTTGCAATACTATTTTGTACATTTTAATTTAGCCATACTTTTAAATGTATACTGGCATTTCAATGCGTTTTTAATGTACTTAGTCATGTACCACGTCACACGGAAGCTTTCCACAAAGAAACTTAATGTATGCTTTGTAGTCTTTTAGACAACATCACCTTACTTTAATGGTGAAAGAAACAAGTTTCAGAGCTGTGCACATAAAGCTGAACACGCTGCACAAAACACGATGACAGTAACAATCAACAGATATTTATTTTATTTTTTATTATGAACGGTAATTTTGAGTAAAAAATTAACTATAGACTTCATTAAACAAGAAGTTCATAAATTTAACTAAATGAAAAATAAAAATGGTGTAAATAATCTTGCAAACAGTGTAACCAATGAAGCTCATTAAATATTCAAGCAAATTCATGCTGGGAACACCAGCTTCAAAAAATTTATTAAAATTTACTTATTTCATTTACCTGTGAAATGTACTCAAATTAGCCAATAAATATGAAAAGGTTTTCTACTTTAGAATAAATACACGATGACAAGTTGTAAAGATTACAAACAATCATATTTAATTAAAAGCTAGAGCATTCATTTTTACATGTTTGAATTGAGTACAACTGTAGAATTTACTTAATATTTTCAATGTAGAAAATACTTCACCTATCTGCTAAATTTTCTTCACCTTCAATATGTTTTAGTGTAGTAAGGCACTTACAATGGAAGTGAATGGGACCAATGTTTTATATTTAAAAGGCAGAAATGTGCATCTTTTGTAAAAGCACTTACATTTGTTTAAACTTATTATATGAACTTGTAATTTTTACTGTAATTTTAGGGTTTGTTGGCATTACATCGTCATGGCAACAAAGTCGTAAAATTGGCTATAACTTTACACAGAAAAGGTTAAGTGATTTTATCACACTGAAATCATGTTAACACGTGTTGTTTACATATTAAGTCTATACTATTGAAACAGTGAGTATTTTAACATTTACAGATTGGCTCCATTCACTTCCATTGTTAGTGCCTCAGAAACCCACATTTTTGTTCCTATCCTTTAGAGAAATACTTGTTTAAATTGTTTAAACAATTCGTGCTTATAACACACCAATTGCAGTTAAAATTGTGTGTATATAACTACAAATAACAGAATGCTTTCTCCTTAACGAAATATCAGTATACAGAAAGAGGAAAGGGAGGAATGCTTCACCCAGATGCCACCAGATCTCGGGGTGAGCGATTTTGGGTTGCTGCCTCGGGATCGGTATCCCCTGGTGGCTGTGTTGACACTGGCCAATCCGGAAACAAGGGACAACTACAATATTGTAAGCAGCAGAGACTTTGTTCATCACCTTTGACTTATTTGTAAGGGATGAAGTTCATTACACAGGTAATGGTGAGGTTTCAAGCTTTTATCATTTTTTTAGGTGACTAGTGTGACTGTGCTCCATGTCCCTGATGATAAATATAGACTTTCGGGGAGAATCTTGTTCCAGTATCTTCTCACAGCACATGGGAGCATGTATGATTTGAAGGTATGAAAGTGAATCCCCAACATTTTTGTTATTTTAAACTGTTCTGAGATCAGAGGCAGTCATCTCATTTTGATCACACATCACTTCCATCACCTGAAGTGTAATTAGGGTCAGTGTTGAATTATGAACCTTTAATTAAGTGTCATTTCTAGAGAGGGTTTGTGTACTAAGGAGCTCTGTTCTTTTCTCACAGCCTCTTTTCATGTCAGCTGACACCAGCAGTATGTCTGGACCCACCGAGCCTTCTACCAGCACACAAGGGGTGGTATCGCAACTTGAAGGTCTAGATGAAAAAGAGGAGGAGTCTGAATCAGAAGGGGAGTGGCCAGACACCCAAGGCAGGGACTGTGTGGTGTGTCAAAACGCACCAATAAATAGAGTGCTGTTGCCATGCCGACATGCATGCGTATGCGATGGATGTGTGCACTGCTTTCAGCACTGTCCGATCTGCCGTGCTTATGTCTTTGAATCTTTTTCTCTGTGTAACTGGACATCACATGATGAAGAAAAGGACTTAATGGAGGATTAAATCGGTCTCTGAACCAAATGCAAGCAATTCCTTGCTGGACTGAACATAAAAGGAAACCTTGTAGCTTCTATTAGGTTAATGGATGCAGGCATCTGACCTTTACCTACAGTTGAAGTCAGAAGTTTCCATACACCTTAGTCAAAAACATTTTCATTGGGTCAGTAGTTTACATACATTTTGTTAATATTTAATAGCGTTGCCTTTAAATAGTTTACCTTGGGTCAAACATTTTGGACAGAACTGGTGTAACCGAGTCAGGTTTGTAGGCCTCCTTGCTCGCACATGCTTTTTCAGTTCTGCCTACAAATTTTGTCCTGCAGCAAAGCACCCCCAATACATGATGCTGCTACTCCCATGATTTCCCGGTTGGGATGGTGTTTTTCTTGCAAGCCTCACCCTTTTTCCTCCAAACATAACAATGTTCAATTACGGCCAAACAGTTCAATTTTTGTTTTATCAGTCCAGAGGATTTTTCTCCAAAAAGTAAGTTCTTTGTCCCCGTGTGAGCTTGCAGACTGAGTTTTTATGGCGGTTTTGTAGCAGTAGCTTCTTCCTTGCTGAACAACCTTTCAGGTTATGTCTATATAGGACTTGTTTTACTGTGGATATAGATACTTGTCTACCTGTTTCCTCCAGCATCTTCACAAGTTCCTTTATTGTAGTTCTGGGTTTGATTTACATTTTTTGCACCACTAATTAGCATTTAATGCAACAAGGGGTGCAGACTGAAGGAGACAGAATGCATCTCCTTCCTGAGCGGTATGATGGCTGTGTGGTCCCACTGTGTTTATACTTACGTACCATTGTTTGTACAGATGGACGTAGTACCTTCAGGCATTTGGAAATTGCTCCCAAGGATGAACCAGACTTGTGGAGGTCCAAAAAAAACATTTGAGATCTTGGCTGATTTTCTTTCCCATGATGAAGCACTAAGTTTGAAGATATGCCTTAAAATACATCCACAGCTACTCCTCCAATTCAGTACTCCCATCAGAAGCTAATTGTCTAAAGGCTTAACATACTTTTTTGTAATTTTCCAAGATGCTTAAAGGCACAATAACTGAGTGTATGTAAACTTCTGATCCTAAATGCTAATTTTGTGGTTACAAAATTTGTTTTAAGGACGTCAACCTATGTAAACTTCCGACTTCAACTGTAGGTATGAAACTTGTTATTTTAGCATTATACAACTAATTTTAGGTTTTTGAAATGGAGAGTGCTTGAGAAATGTGTTTAAGATTTGAATACGTTTATAAAATAGAATATTTATTTTTATTTTTTCATTATATTGGTTAAACTAACAAATACATGTTTCAAAATGGGTTCATTGTGGACTTTTTTTTCACTCAAGGTATAGCCTACTTAAAAGGATTTTAAGGGAAATACTATGGAAATAAGAAAAGAATCATCTTTTATCATTGACTTTAATGGTGTGGTAAGAAGCAGGCCAGGCACACCTTTTTATTTTTCAGAATTGTAAAGAGTCATTCCATTTAAGAGGCCAACAGGTAAACGTTTTAACCAAACTGGGTCTACACAATGCATGAATATTTCAAACAAGTCACTTGATGGTAATATAACATTAGAAATATAACAATAATACTTTCTAATGTTAACAACTATTTCAGCAACTTTAAAAAGTTATGGTCTCCACTGGCAAAATACAGTTTAGTGAAACCACCTCACATTTAAACTTTGCACAGAAATGTTTTATATAGGTTTGTAATCCAGCTTGGACTCCAACTTTTTAGAATCTGCCACCTTCCTCACAGCCTTCATGAAATCCTCCTGAGTCACATACTCGTGATCGGTCCGGATGGCAAACATACCTGTCAGATAAAATGGAAAACAACGTCATACACTGGCTAAACTCCTTAGTACGCAATTAGTTTGGAATAAGACACTAGCTTACTGAATTATATTTTGCATAGTGTTTAAAACTGTACAAATTATACAATAAACATTTCTGTCACGAGCCCACCATATTACACGTCTTAATCAGTGGGTAGAGTCACGTTATTTTGCAAGTAATAACCGTTATATTTGAGCTTTTTTATTTGAGCATTTATCCAATTGTGTAAAATGTCTCACTGCATTGCTCCATTTTGAGAATGTGATATATTTACACTTACATTTATGCATTTGGCAGACACTTTTATCCAAATTGATAAAAACACAAACACAAAGGGGTGCACTTATTACAGGGACAATCCCCTAGGAGCAACCTGGAGTTAAGTGCCTTGTTCAAGGACACAATGGTGGTGGCTGTGGGGATCTAAGTGGAAACCTTTTTCATAGTTCTGTGCTTTAGCCAACTAAGCCACCACCACCACTCCAATATAAAGCTGTCAAATTACATTTAAGGAGATATAAGGAACAGGTCACTCAAAAATGAAAATTCTCTCATCATTTACTCACTCTGATGCCATTCTATAAGTGACTTTCTTTGAGAATTTATATTTTTGGGTCAACTAATCCTTTAAGATAGAAATGCACATTCAAATGCTAAAATGAGCCTTAGAATTTTGGATGTGCCAAGCACTGATGACTTATATTCTTGGGCTAAAACAGATGCAGTGCAATTAAATAAACAGAACAATGGTGTCTCGAGATGCATTTTAAAGGCTAAATGTTACTTTTGAATAGACACAGCATCTAACAAATAGCAAAATGCATAGTTTCTGCATGAGACTTTTAAAAATAATACAGCAAGACAAGATGCAACAGTCAAATATGTCCGTCTAGCGAGTGCTTGTATAGAAAAAGACAGACACATTCGGAGTAAACAGCCCCTAAGGTGGTCTTTGGCGGTTGTGTCTTGACAATGCCTTGCTATGTTACCAGCGTCTTGCCGCATTAGCATTTGGCATGTACATTCGACTGTATTTAATAAAAAAAAAAACACTGTGGTACCACCAGTATTATGAAGCTTGAGTCTGTGGTAGTACTGTGGCACCAGTTTAGGCTACTGTGCAACACAAAGTTAAAATAGTCTACTGAAGCGTTTCTTTTCTCTTTTTTTTACTTAATTTTTGAGAATATGAAATGGTTAATTTTTTTACTTTGTTTTATGCACCTTTTCACCCTAACAGCCAGATATGGTCTTATGTTCTAAACAATCACTACAACAAGGTGCCGATTGGTTGGTTTTTGATTGGGTGTGGCCTCTTGTGGATGTAGGAGATTTGGTTGTCAGATGTCTTGTAGATTTTTCACACTACCTGAACTAATGTCTTTAAAATTTGAATATAACTCATATTTTGGTACCATTTCAGTAGAAAATTCAAATTTAGATTCTCAGCTCTATTGACAGCCCTTGTGCAATATAGAACATTAATAAAAATTGCTTACTGTGAACAGCATACAAACTGCTAAACTGATATCACTAGTATTCCAGTATTGGAGACGCCTTACCAGCTTCAGTGCACACATTCCTCAAATCAGCTCCATTGAAACCATCTGAGAGCTTGACGATGGCTTCATAATCTGAGGAGCCAGAGTGAAATGTGATTAGAGAAGAAAAGGAAACATGCCAGAAAACAATTCACATTCAAAAGAGACAAAGTAGCATCTTCCTGTTTTAATGCAGACATACCTATATCACCATGTTTGGTGATGGGCCCGGAGTGGATCTTCAGAATGTCTAGTCGAGCCTGTTCATTGGGCAACTCAATGTCTGTGCATCAAAAAAGAAAAATACATTCAACTTGCACGCATTGTCACATGCGAGCACTGTTATGTCCAACAGTGATTGAAAGAATGAAGAGGGAGGACAGAAAAAACAACTTACGGATCTTTCTGTCCAGACGGCCGGGACGCAGGAGTGCAGGGTCTAAGGTGTCTGGCCGGTTGGTGGCCATGATCATCTTGACACGATGCAGAGTGTCGAATCCATCCATCTGATTCAGCAGCTGATGAGCACAGAGAAAATAGTAAACACAGAAGTCTTTTGCTCATTTATAGGTCCTTGTATTATTGTAATTTCTTGCATTGAAGCAGGAAAACCATTTCAAAACAGTACATGAGAGAACATGTCACATTACGGCCTTGCTAACTCCTGAAGTAATACCAGAGATTTTCCTTTTTCTCTTAGGTGTACAGTGAGGAGTAACTTGGCCATGAAATCTGCTGTATGCTTTTCTAAATTAGTTATAATTATTAGTAGAGGATGTTCTAATCACTACATCTACCTCTATGCAAATATACAAGCACTAAACTAATCTATTTCCATAGGCACCTGCTGAAAATATTTGAAAAATACAATACCACAATAACAAAATCTGGCATTATTCACAGGGAGGCGAGTAACCGAGCAAGTACCTCCATCAGTGTCCTCTGGATCTCTCTATCTGCAGATGTTCCTTCAGAAAACCGACGTCCACCTTCAAAGACAAATCATTCAATGTTCACCCAACAAGAACAACCAAACAATTCCCATTGCCTCTTATAAGAGCAGCTTGGAATATAATGTGGCGAATATGATTACCAATGGCATCAATCTCATCCATGAAGATAATGCACGGCTGGTGGTCTCTGGCATAGTTGAACATCTCTCGGATGAGTCTGGCACTTTCACCAATGTACTTATCAACAATGGAACTGGACACAACCTAGTAAACAACACGCTTTAGTCAATAATATGAACTTTTTGGAGTATGATATAGCAACATCTCATTTCAGCTGTTGTATGTCTATAATATGGTCTCATTTACTTATTGACAATGTGCTTGTTTTACAGAAGGTAAACAAACAAACCTTAAGGTAATTGCAGTCCAGCTGACTTGCCACTGCTCTGGCAAGAAGGGTCTTTCCAGTGCCTATTAGATCAAATAGAAGTTTACTTTGAGTGAAAATGCATATGCATTCACGCACACTTCTGGAACTAATTGAACATTATTTTAATTAATATCCTACCAAACCATTATAGGGTGACTAACCAGGGGGTCCGTAGAGGAGGCAGCCTTTAGGAGGGATTATGCCCACCCTCTGGAAAAGTTCAGGATTGGTCAGGGGCAGCTCAATTACCTACAAAAGAGTGTTCAATAAAATATCTCCACAAATCTGACAATAGTCATGGTTCCATCCAAGTTACGAATTTAATTTATGTGAAACATCAGAATATTGCAAAAACAATGTCACCAAAGAAGTGTTTCCATCCCATGTGTTTAAGTGAACAGAATAGTCACCTCTGAGGAAATTGGCACATAATGGACATGAAAACAGAAATTGAAGCCTTTGTGGCTCTTTCATTAAATGAAAAAAAAAAATGACTTTCGGTTTAGAGCGCGCAGAGAATAATGCTCTGATGAACTTTGTTTTCTTGCTTTCAAAAGCGGATGCCTTGTGTCATCATTCTGAGATGCTATTCTTCTCACCAAAAAATTTTACAGAGTGGTTATCTGAGTTACCGTAGACTTTGTCAGTTCAAAACAGTCTGACCATTCTCTATTGATCCCTCTCATCAACAAGGTATTTCCATCCACAGAACTGCCGCTCAATGGATGTTTTTTGTTTTTGGCTCCATTCGGAGTAAATTCTAGAGACTGTCCTGCGTGAAAATCCAAGGAGATCAGCAGTAACAAAAATATTCAAACCAGCCAGTCTGGCACCAACAATCATCCATGCAATTATCTAATAAGCCAATCGTGTGGCAGCAGTGCATAAAATCATGCAGATACGGGTCAGGAGCTTCAGCTAATGTTCACATCAACCATCACAATGGGGGAAAATGTGATCTTAATGATTTTGATAAATGGCATGATTGTAGGTGCCAGATGGGCTGGTTTGAGTATTTCTGTAACGGCTGATCTCAAGTCATTTATGAAATATTCACGAGTCCTGTGTGTCAAGTCAAGTCTGAAGTGATTTTAAGTTGAGTCTGAACTCTACTAAAATGCCACTCGAGTGTGAATTGAATACCCATCTCTGTGACACTGTGAATGACAAGAGTCTGCATCCCTTCACACTTATAATACTCATCTACACTCACTTTATTAGGTACACATGTACATCATCTTCATGCGATTATCTAATCAGCCAATCGTGTGGAAGCAATGAAATGTACAAAATCATGCAGATATGGGTCAGGCGTTTCAGTTAATGTTCACGTCAAACATCAGAATGGGGAAACATTTTTGATCTCAGTGATTTAAATGGCACGATTGAGAGACTGTTGCGCATGAAAATCCCAGGAGATCAGCAGTTACAGAAATACTCAAACAAGCCCGTCTGGCACCAAATATCATGCCATGGTCGAAATCACTGAGATCAGATATTTTATACATTACACTGCTATCACACGATTGGCTGATTAGATAATTGCACGAGAAGTAGATGTACAGTTTAAGTCAGAAGTTTACATACACTTAGGTTGAAGTAATTAAAACTAATTTTTTACGAGTTTTGATTTTTCAGTTTTTTATTTTGAATAAATTTGCAAAGATTTCAAACAAACTTATTTCACGTTGTCATTATGGGGTATTGTTTGTAGAATTTTGAGGAAAATAATTACATTTAATACATTTTGGAACAAGGCTGTAACATGACAAAATGTGGAAAAAGTAAAGCGTAGTGAATAATTTCCGGATGCACTGTAGGACGAGCTGATGCGGTGCAGCAGATTGCAGTCCAAAGTTTCAAAGGTTTTGTACTTCAAGAATGAACAAAGTAACGTTGACGAGTTCGCAGGTTAGTGTATGAAACTGGTGTAACTGTGCAAACGGAATGATTCGAAATGGCGACGTATATTATGCAATTTAACTGCATGTAGCCTTGAATAGGTCATTCTTTCAAGCTGTCAAACCACAAAACTACATACTTGTAATTAAAAATACATCGTATAGGCTCTATGAAAGATCCAGTGATGGCTAGAGTAAATAATCTTCATCTTTTGATAATGATTTGGGTCTAATTTAATGGAAAACATTAGTTGTTCTCTGTGGCACTGCATAATTTTGATGCTGAGCATTGGCAGTGTGCGCGTACTTTTGTAGAAAATATTTTTTGGAAAAAAGAATTTTTGAAAGCACCATGTCGTTTGCCAAACGCGTCCGGTGAGCGACCCCCTTTAACCTCTGAAAATGTTTTTAAAGATTTCCTGTTTCAGTGGCATACTCAAAATTAAAGGCTTATAACTCGACAAAAAAAACAACTAAAAAACAAGGAGGGTCAAGTGTTTGGTATCATTGTAAAGAAAACTGAATTAATGTTAAACTACAATTAATTATATAGATTATGATAAATTCTCAGCCTAAGAAACTGCTGAAAAAATTACAATTTAAACAAATTTTATTAGGGTTTATCTCTGGGTGTAAATAAGGTGGCTACCCCCCATTCATGTCAACTGTATCTGAGAAAAATTGTGTCAATAAGAAAAAGCAATCAAAAGTTATAGCATAACTTAATTTATCATGTGTCATTTATCTTAAGTGTCCAAAAAAATCTACATGTGTCCAAAAGCCTCTCCAAACAATAAATAATAACTGTACAGAAAAAACTAATTACACATGCAAACACAACAATGACTATAGGTATGCATAGCATTCAGACATGATTTTAGTAATGAGACTTCACACATGAGTTTGCATTATTGAGTCTGTCATTTACTTTGTGCCATCTGTAACTTTTTGCTTAATGTGCATTATCTAATGATCCATCCGATTACCTTGTCTGTGGTCTTGTTTGAAAGAATCGCCTCTTAATAATGGTATGTGAAATTTTAAGCAACACTGGCACAATTAACAAAGACATATACTTCACTATTACTCACTATATTTTTATCTGTGAATAAAACAAATAGGCTGCTTGAATTCTACTGTTTGAGAGCTTTCCAAAAACATTTGATGCATGGCTATTCGATAATTTGGATGTTTTTACTGATTGCTATAATGTGTACAGTGCATTTTGTTTTTCATAAATTACCAAAACAGAACACTTTTGATTTGTCTGCAAATTTCAAAACCCTTGTTCGGTTTTGTCATAATGTCTGCATGCATTAGAAAGTCGAGCTTATACGATTTCAAACAATACCTAGTTTGTGTTGGTCAAGACTGTAGTTGTTAATATTTTGATGATTATTTTGTTCTTGCAGGCCCAAGCTTAAAGGGTTCATTTTCACTGCCAATCACACTTTACCAAAGCTGTTTTGAGAAATATGTTTGAAAGACAAAAACTACTGTGCAATGAGCAGGCCTCTTTATTTCTGAATTTTTATTTTTTTATTACAAACAAAATCCTGATGTATAGGGAAAATTTTCCAATTATCTATGCGTGAAAAAGTTTGTAGATAGAACCCTAGCTAGCGATATGCTATTTGAGTATGTCAGACATTGCAAACCAACCTCTCTCAGTTCACGGATCTGCTCTGACAATCCACCGATTTCAGAGTAAGAAACACTGCCAGGATCTTCATGGGACATGTTGTACACGAGAGGGTCAACTTCACGAGGCAAATATCTTGAAAAACAGTGAACAAGAAAACAGTTATTAATGAATAACCCTCCTCTTTCACATTTAAACTACAGTCTTATTGGGATAGTTCACCCAATACGAAAATTATGTTGTTCCCAACTTACAAGACATTGTTCCGTGAAACAAAACATTTAATGTTTGGCACAATGTTAGACTCAGTCACTATTCACATTCATTCCATCTTATTTCGATACAGTGAAAGTGAATGGTGACTGAAGCTAATATTTCACCTAACATCTCCTTCAGTGTTCCACAGGACAACTAGAGACATACAGGTTTGGAACAACATAAGGGTGAGTGAATGATGACTTTGGATGACAAGAGAAGGCCAATTACACAGATACAACTTCGCATTCTCATTTTAAGAGCTCTGGTCATGACTGGCATTTAATAGATATATTCTTGAAGAGAGGTGACCCTTACCTCATGATAGTCAGAGTTGTCATGTCCAGAGCCACTCTGGTGCCTGGTTTAAGCTGGGTTTTATCCAGCTGAAGCAAAATATATGTTATGATGTTAGAGAAACCAATTTACAACCACACATTCATTTCTTATTAAAAATATAAAAAGGCATAATTCAACCATAATGAAAATTCTGCCATCATTTAATCAACCCTCATGTTGTTCCAAACCCATATGACTGACTTTCTTCCATGGAATACAAAAGACGTTTTCTATACAATGAATGGTGACTGGTGACTCATTCTGCCAAACATCTTGTTTTGTGTTTCATAGAAGAAAGTCAAACGCATCTGGGATGGCATGAGGGTGAGTAAATAATGACAGATTAAAATTTTGGGGTGAACTATTTCATTAAGTATTAACTCACCTGTCTACGACATCCAACAACATATCGTGGGCCATTGGTTGCTTTGACAATAACTGCAATATTGGGAGAAATTTAAGCACAGAGCTATAGGAAATGTGTTACAAAACACACCGAATCAGAATAAACTTCAGCCAGATGTACTTACACTTCTCTTCTGTCAGTTGTTTCAGCACCTCACCAACAATCTACAAAGACCATAAGATATGCAGACATGTCACAATTGTTGTGTGAAAAATAAAACCTAGCCTATTTAGGTTAGATCTTACCTGTCCCACACTCTGTAAAGCTTTCAGATCATTCTCAGACTTCTCATACTGTTTGGTGAGCTCCTTCAGCTGTTCTCTCACTGCAACAGAATATTCCAGGTCATCATAAATGGATATGAAGTGTTCATTAACAGGTTTCAGCTGCTTCATGAATCAAGAGATGCTAATCCATCAGAGAGTTAGTGGAGAATAATGGCTATTCTTTTATATCTATATGTTACTAAATATATGTTTTGAACACTTGAAAGCATGCCTCCAGATTTAATTTATTAACCTTTACCCTTGGGACATTTTTGTCTTTTTAGTTTTTCTATCATTTTGGCTGTGTTAATGCCAATTGCATAAATCTAACCAAAGGTGTGAATTTTACAGTTCCTGTAATACATCTATAGTAGTTAAACTTAGGACCTTAAGGACAAAAATGTCCCCATTGAAACAGCAATATTTGATCCCAGTGCCATTAAAGCATAAAATCATGAATTCTATGATATTATACTTTCATTTCAGAGCCCTGGCTTCAAAATTTAAATGTTCAAATTTGATCAGATTCCGATATCGGAAATCAGTATCGGCCGATACGATCCGATACCAGTGTTGATGTTTTTTGCATTATTGTGTGTTACTAATTGGGTGTGCTCTTTAATATGTAAAGAAACACAAACCTCTAACTACACATTATTTCAATATAAATGTATAGGTTATTAAGAAACACTTTATTATTAACTAGTATACTGGATAATGTAGCAGCAAAATTAACAGTAATACCAGTCTTCAAGTCTTCAGTAGAAAAGAAACAGTTTTGTTTTTCGCAACTTGTATCTGGACTTAAAAGGATCTCTTTTTTGTTAATTTAAACAAAAAGTGTAAAGCACTTTGAATTAACACTGTGTATGAAATGTGCTATATAAATAAACTTGCCTTGCCTTAATTTAGTTGAAAGATATCAGCTAATTTTTCATTCACGGTTATTTTATTTTTTTTAATCCATTCAACTTGAATATTATTATCATTTGTTAACAAATAATAATATATTATAATAGTAATAGATCTCAATCGTTCGCCTTTAACTTTTAAACCCTCACGCTTTTATTTTGACATTCTGAACTCTCCAGGAAGTCCTGTATGTGTCTGTTTGTGGGCAAGGTCACAGTAGTTTAATTCGCTTCTATTTCAAATTCTGGTAAAATGCACCTCTAGTGCTGTTCTAAATGCATATTATAATTAACCGAACTATTGAGCATCTACATCTGAGATGGTGTTCGTGAGTAGCGCTCAATTATTGCACACCGCGTGAAGGCTAAAATCAAATCAAATCTCTTTATTGTCACAAGACCATATACAACAGTAGGAAAGTCTTGTGTGCAGTTCTGAGCAACATAGCAGTCATGACAGTGATGAGACATATACCAATTACAATAAACATCAGATTTACACAACACAATATTAATATACAATGTACAGTAAACAATACACACAATATAGAATACACATACAATAAAAATACAAAATAGAGTATATAAAAATAATATATATACACACATTAGTTGTATTGTGGAGAATATAATTATGACAGTCCAGTGTGAGATAATAGATTAATAAAGTGCAGTTCCCGTGTATATTTATCATGAGCGATCAAGTGTTCAAAAGTCTGATTGCTTGGGGGTAGAAGCTGTCATGTAGTCAGCTGGTGTGGGACCTGATGCTGTGATACCACCTGCCTGATGGTAGCAGTGAGAGCAGCCCATGACTCGGATGGCTGGAGTCTCTGATGATCCTCCGAGCTTTTTTAACACACCGCCTGCTATATATGTCCTGGAGGGAGGGAAGCTCACCCTTTGCAGGGCTTTGCGGTTGTGGTCGGTGATATTGCCTTACCAGGCGGTGAGGCAGCCAGTCAGGATGGTCACTACAGTGCTGGTGTAGAACCATATGAGGATGTGGTGGTTCATTCCAAACTTCCTCAGCAGTCTCAGGAAGACGAGGCGCTAGTGAGCCTTCTTCACAACAGCCTCAAAAATAATATATACACGTGTGTGTGTGTGTAAACTGAGCAGCACCATTCACTGACGCACTAGAGCTGCGCATGCATGTTATACATTTACTTATTAAGAGCTAACGCATGGCTTTGAATAAAATGTACGAGTCATATGATCTACTGTGTGTTTTTATGGTCCTTTTATGTCATTTTTTGAGCTTGACAGTAGCAAACATGACTAACACACAGTATCGGATCTGGATCGGCTCGTCACACCGATACCCAATCTGTCTAAAAGCTTCAGTATCGGAGCCGATACCGGTATCAAATCAGTGCATCCCTATTTAATATTTCCACCAGATTGCGCAATTTTTCTCATGTTTAGCCTATGGAGCAAATACATGCTTTTTTCCTATTTTCTGTTTGCTGTATTATAGAGCAGGGGCTTTCCAATTGGGGATCAGGGACCCCAAGGGGCTGCGAAGGGGTGCTAGAGGGTGCATCCCTACAGATAATAAGTACGGTGTCCAATACATCGGTGCACATATTATTTTAATAATTTATTTTTGGAAAATAATAAATTTTTTGTTTTTCATAAAATACAATAGTGGCATTATACAAACAACTGGCATTTCAAGGTTTAAAATCCTGAAAATGAATTAATATTTGATAGTTATGATAAGGACTGATGTTGGATAAAAATCTTTGTCAGGGAAAGTGGAAAATAATATTAATATAATATTTTTATGGCAGTACTTTGACGCAGTCATTTTAGTCCTCGAAGGACCTCTGTGTAACTTTTCTTTTTTTATTGACTTAGAAGGGTTAAGCTCAAAGAATTTGAGCTGTTATCATTAGCAGCTAACAGATCTCGGTACTGCATGACAAAGCGACTTACTGCGCAGACAGCTCAAAAGAAACTACAGCCGGAGAAAATGCCAAACTGGCGAATAACAACCTGCCATGACTGAAGAGGAAGAGACAGATATCATACGTACACTCTTTGAGGCGCCCATCAATCTCTTTGTGCTCGAGTAATTTCTTTCTGTAGTCTTGTAAACCTTTCTCCCTGTTATCCGCCATGTTCACTGCCGCTCCGCTCCGCTCTCGCTTCTTCGTGCAGTTTAATAGCAGTTGGGAAATCCATCTGAGGGCGCGTTATCGCCCCCACAGGACAAACAGCGCACTTGACATATCAGCTTCAGCAATACCAGACCCTGCGGGTAGAGAGCGTAAGAACACTCTGAAAATGGACGTTCAAACTGATGCCTGTATTCTGACGAATATATTTTTGAAAGCAATTTGTTTTTAATACAAACATTTTAATACATTACGTCCACATTTCCAGGCTCTTCTAACATCCCTTCTACCAAAGTGCTGTATTACTTATGGACGACATTACAATTGAGCTTAAAATAACCAAAAAGTGATGTATTAGGTTTAATACACTCCAAAGACTATTGGAGATTTGGACTTCTTTAGCTTTCCATCAGCACTGGGGTATCATGACAAAGCCAGTATTTTAGGAGTCCTTTAGTAATGTTAATTAAACATAACCATAAAACATACTGTAACATGCTGTGACAGTAACTGTTAGAGTATAATGAAGAAAACACACACAAAAAATGATATAAAATAAATCATCTATCCAACACCAAATACAGATTTATAATATTTTACAAAAGACATACACTGGCGGCCAAAAGTTTGGAAAAAGTTACAGATTTTGCTGTTTCGGAAGGAAATGTGTACTTTAATTCATCAAAGTGGCATTCAACTGATCACAAAGTATAGTCAGGACATTAATGATGTAAAAAACAGCACCATCACTATTTGAAAGAAGTAATTTTTGATCAAATATACACAGGCCCCATTTCCAGCAGCCACCACTCCAACACCTTATCCTTGAGTAATCATGCTAAATTGCTAATTTGTACTAGAAAATAATTTGCCATTATATAAAACACATTTGATTCATTAAATGAAGCTTAACAATGTATTTGTGTTTGTTTTTGAGTTGCCACAGTATGCAATAGACTGGCATGTCTTAAAATCAATATTATACCAAAAATTCTAGAGATAGTTTCTCTAGAAACAATCATTGTTTTGAGAAATGAAGGCTATACAGTGCTTGAAATGGCCAAATAACTGAATATTTCATACAAAGGTGTACACTATAGTCTTCAAAGACAAAGGACAATGTGGGGATGGGGCCGTGGTCATCTGTCTGTCTGTGGGAAAGAGAGAGTGGTAAGGCTCGTCACCTGGGCTGTCATTATCATTACAGACAACTGGATCTAACAAGGACAGAAAGAGATGCAGAAGGCCAGATGTACATCTAAACAAGAGGATAAGTACATCAGAGTCTCTAGTTTGAGAAATAGACGCCTCACATGTCCTCAGCTGACAGCTTCATTGAATTCTACCCGCTCACAGAGCCGGCCCAAGGCATAAGCGAATTAAGCGGCTGCTTAGGGCCCCGGTGGCCACCAGGGGGCCCCCAAGAGCACATTTTTTTTTTATTTTTTTGTGATTATACTGTCAATGGACAATGGTAATTATACAAAAATGCAATATTAAATGCAATATTATGTTAACGGGCTGCAGGATGCAAGCACATTCAGACAGCAAAACAGCAATGTCACAAAAAAGGACATATCCTCTGGTGCAGAGAAAAGGAAAAAGAAGAAAACAGAGGAAGAGAAAAAACAGTACGATAAAGGTATGTTAAGTAGCTAGGCTAAGTTATGAGCTAACATTAGCTGGCTAGTTAGTTAACATAGCCTATGTAGCATATCTTCTTTTTTAGGAAAGTTTGATTAATCATCCGTAAATAGTCTTGACATCTTAATATATTATTAGTACAACATATTACTTAGCAAGTTTTAGATTAAAGTTTTTGTCTTCTGTGTAAAAATAACTTTCCTGGGTATATATTTTGTAATAAAAATAAGCTTCTGTTCCATAAACTTTGTACTGATAACAACTTAAAATTATTTACATTAGTCTACCATTTTGGGGTCTTTGCTATTATATTCCAATATCATTATGCCTCAGTTAGCTAGTTATAGATTAAGAGTTGTTGTTTTAGGAGTACAGATGGCTTGCTGCTGTGTATAATAATTTGTGTTGAGAAAATATGTACTCTTATGAAACTTCCCTAGGAGCACTGTTGAAATATTTTGGACGTGGGGCACAACCAACGCCACCTGCCCCAAGTTCCAGTGCTACAGCTGATGATGATTTTTCAACAATCCCAGATCATTATATTATATGGATAAACCATGCCTTTGTTTTTGACAGACAGTTGCATTACCTTCTAATATGACATCTAACATGGCTAGCTTTTATTATTATTTTCATCTTTCATCAGCTCCATCCTCTGCAGGCGAGGAGCACTTCCCATCATGTACATCCACTGATGTGGTCATCTATCCTGTCTGACTCAGAAAGGACTAATCTGGTAAGCAGAGGGCCACTGCCTGTAAAGGAAAACTTCACATTCCCTGAAAAACCTGATGGCCGAAGCTTCCACTACACCTACAGAAAGTTAATTAATGGGGAAAAAATTTAAGTGGAGCTGCTCGCTTATTCAAAAAGAAATGATACTGTCTACAGCTTCTGCTGCAAATTGTTCTCTATGAAGTACACAAAACTGGTAACAGAGGATCAACAGGATTGGGTAAATATAGGTGTGCTACTGTTGCATTTAAAACCGTAGAAGGGTAAAATCATGCCAGGCAGACATTGGAATGTTGTAAGTAACACAGCTACAACTAATACAATTTATAAGGGGTTTGTTAGATTTATAGTGTGCGAATAATCAAGCATTGACCATATTCAATCATATTGGCGGCACCGAGGGGCCCCCAAATCAAATTCTGCTTAGGGCCCCATAAAGGCTTGGGCCGGCCCTGCCCGCTCAACACCAGTTTCATGTACAGTAAAGAGAAGACTCAGGGGTGCAGGCCTCATGGGAAGAATTGCAAAGAAAAAGCCACTTTTGAAATAGAAAAACAAAAAGAAAAAGTTAGATTGGGCAAAGAAACGCAGACATTGGACAACAGATAATTGGAAAAGAGTGTTATGGATCTTAACACAATTGAGCTTTTGTGGGATCAGCTAGACTGTAAGGTGTGTGAGAAGTGCCCGACAAGACACATCTATGGCAAGTGCTACACAAAGTGTGGAGTGAAATGTCACCTGAGCATCAGGACAAACTGACAGCTAGAGGATCTGCAAAGATGTCATTGCTGCACGTGGAGGATTTTTTGATGAGAACTCTTTGAAGTAGTTTAAGAAGTTCTGAAATAACTTCCAAATTGCAATAATAATCGTTCATGTTATCAATGTCCTGACCATACATTGTGATCAATTTAATGCCACTTTGGTGAATAAAAGTACCAATTCCTTTCCATAAGACAAAATCTGTCCATTATTCGAACCTTTTGCCGCCAGTGTATTTTTTTATTCTTCCTATTTGATTAATGTAAGAGGCTGTATTACAGAGGTAAGCTTGTTGCAAAAAACCATATTAGGTACAATAGATGCCATATTTAATTTGTGAATACATAATTTGTCAAATTCTTGCTATAAACCAGATACTAGATTGGGTCAGTTACAAATTATTTATATTTTAAAGTAAAATTAAACTTAGCATTATAAGAGGAGGCTACATTTTAGCTGGTGGATCAAAGAGGTCACTCAAAGAATCTACCATGTCCATTGACTTTCTCACAAAACAAAACATTTGTTCTTAATAGTGATTCGTTTCTTGTTTCCAATTTACATTCTATGAGGAGAAAATTTGTACAAATGTTCTGTGTGGAGTTTACATGTTCTGCCCGAGTTCGTGTGGGTTTCCTCTGGGTGCTCCAGTTTCCCCCACAGTCCAAAAACCTGCAGGTCAAGTGAACAAGAGAGTCTAAATTGCCCGTTAGTGTGAGCGAGAGTGTGCGTGTGAATGTATATGTCATTGTGTGTTAGCCCTGTGATGGACTGGCCACCTGTAGAAGATGGATGGATAGATAAAATAATCCAAAAAAGTTGTAAAATATTACATAAATGATATACAGTATATAACATTAAAAAGTACATAAATAAATTACAAAATATTGAAAAAAATAAAAAGAATGAAAAAGCAAGGAAAGGTAGGATGACAGATTGATAGAACAAAATGGACAGAAGAACTAATGCAAAGATGATCCCACCAGCACAGAGCAGGATGGAGAGCTCTCATTTCTTTGGCCTGCGGTGGGAACTGAGAAGGGAGAAACAGGACTTAGTTGTACTTTGACATTGTTCAAAATCTTCTTGAAATCCATTCAGTATTTTCTTGAAGGTGAAACTAAATACATTGCTGTGTTCTATTTTTAAGTCTATATTTATCTTGCCAGAAAGGAAGTTACCATCTTAAGTGTGATTTTCACCACGATTTTGCTGTCATTAAAAAAAATATTGCGGATCATAAAAGATTTATCTTGTTGTACTGGGCAAAATCGTCAGTCTTTGATCACTTCTTGACAGCTGATGCGATGAACCATATCCTCCTCTCAAGTTCTGGCAATGTCCGAAATTCTGCGTGGGGATCATACACTAACTGAGCACTTTATTAGGAACACCTGCACACCTACTTATTCATGCGATTATCTAATCAGCCAATCGTGTGGCAGCAGTGCAATGCATAAAATCATGCAAAAATGGGCCAAGAGCTTCAATTACTGTTCACATCAACCATCAGAATAGGGAAAAATGTGATCTCAGTGATTTTGACTGTGGCATGATTGTTGGTGCCAGACGGGCTGGTTTGAGAATTCCTGCTGATCTCTTGGGATTTTCACACACAACAGTCTCTAGATTTTACTCAGAATTGTGTCAAAAAACTTTCAGTGAGGGGCAGTTCTGCAGATGGAAACGCCTTGTAAATAAGAGAGGTCAACGGTGAATGCCCAGACTGGATTGAGCTGACAGAAAGGTTATGGTAACTCGGATAACAACTCTGTACAATTGTAGTGAGCAGAATAGCATCTCAGAACGCACAACACGTCAAACCTCGAGGCGGATGGGCTACTACATTAGAAGACCACATTGGGCACTTTATTTGGACCATAAAGTGCTCAGTGAGTGTTGGAAATATTTGTCTGTTAGTGGAGTAACAGAAGGAATTTCAACTTTGATGGAGGACTAGTGTCACTATTCACTGTTGTTTGCCTTGTGTTTCTCCCCTGTCATCTGTTCCTCCCAGACTGCATTTCCCCAAATTCCCTGCCCTCATCACTGCCAGCTGTCCTTGATTGTTTTCACATGTCTTCCATTAAGTTATTATTCATTGTGCACAGAATGCCCTGTTGTTTGCTTGTTCTTTGATCTCCTGTTTATTGACCAGTTTCCCACTGTTTCCTTTGTTCCAGTGTTTTCCCATTGTGGGTGTTTCTTTTGTTTCTGCGTTTACCCCATTATTTTGTACTTTGTTTATTTTATTAAATACTGTTTCGCCACACATAGATCCAGCTCTGGTGACTTCCTTCCTAACGTTACAGAACAACTGACCACAAAATGGATCTAGCAGCCTAATTCATGGACCTAAGCCAGGTGGACTTATCTATAAGGGAATTTTCACACTTCTTCTCCCCTGTTGCACACTGGATTTGATGATGCCACCTTAAAAACATATACAAAATCGGACTCACAACATGCCAGTGGAGGGATTTGCCGGAGACTGCAGATTACACGTGGGAGGAATATGTGAGGCTTGGAAACACTCGCTTCAGAGGATCCTCCTCTCTCAATAGCGGTTCGGGCTTCCGAAACTTCCACACCTGAGTCCTCACCATGCCATGTCACAGCCACATCTGAGTTTGCTCCAAGCTATGTCACAGACATGTTTCTGTCTGCTCCGATCTCTGTCACAGTGATGCCACAGTCGGTTCCACAGCACGTCACAGTCACACTACAATCGGTTCCACGGCACATCACATCAGCGCCTGAGTCCTCTCCACGGCATGTCACAGCCACATCTGAGTCTACTCCACGCCATGTCACATCCACGTCTGAGTCGGCGCCACATCATGTCACAGCCACATCTGAATCTGTTCCATTCCATGTCACAGTCAAATCTGAGTCCGCTCCATGCCATTTCACATCCATGTTTGAGTTGGCTCCACACCATGTCACAGTCCAGACTTCCACGACTCATTGCTCCAAGCATTCTGCGGCCCTGGTCTCGAAGCCATTCACGGCCCTTGTCTCCAAGTTGAATTATCCACCACTGATATCTGGGTGTAGGGCCAAGGAGCCAACACCCACGCCTGCTACAGCCAACGGCCATGCCTGCCACGGCCAACAAGCCAACACCCACGCCTGCCATGGCCAACGAGTCGAGGCCCATGCCTGCCACGGCCTACGAGCTGATGCCCATGCCTGCCATGACCAACAAGCCGAAGTCCACCCCTGCCATGGCCAACAAGTCGACTCCACGCCTGCCTAGGCCAACGAGTTGACGCCCACACCTGCCACGGCCAACAAGCTGGAGGCTTCATCCATCTCAGAGCCAGAGTCGCCAGCCTCGTCCATCCTAGAGCCTACGATGCAAGTCTCGTCCGTCCCAGAGCCTGCATTGCCAGACTCATCCGTCCCAGGGCCTGCATTGCCAGCCTCATCCATCCCAGAGCCTGCAATGCCAACTTCTGCCACCTGGAGGAGGAGGACGAGGACAAAGGCTTCTGTTTCCAAGTCTCAGCCCATGTTCACGACCACAGAGGTCATCTATGAGTCTCTGCCCATGTTCACTACCATGGAGGTCATTTCCAAGTCTCTGTCCATGTTCACGACCACAGAAGTCGTACCCAAGTCTCTGTCTGCACCCACGACCACAGAGGTCGTTCCTGAGTCTCAGTCCAAGGCCACAACCATAGAGAGTTCGCTCTCAAGATTCTGCTCATGTTCACAAACTCTGAGGTAATTTTCCAGTCATCCTGGACTCTTAGCCTCTAGCCTGCCATGACTCTGCCTTCTACGGCTTCGCCCCCTGAGCCTCCCATGACTCTGCCTTCCATGGCTCCATCCCTCGAGCCTCCTACTGCTTTGCCTTCCATGTCTCTCCCTCGAGCCTCCTACAGCTTCGCCTTCCAAGGCTCCATCCCTTGAGCTCCTACGGCTTTGTCTTCCATGGCTCTGTCCCTCGAGTCTACCATGGCTTCGCCCCTCGAGCCTTCCACGTTTCCACCTGCCATGGCTTTGCTCCTCAAGCCTTCCACGGCTCCGCCTGCCCCGACTTCACCCATCAAGCCTCCTACGGCTCCGCCTACCATGGCTCCACCCTCAGAGTCTTCCACGGCTCCAGTCTCTACCTTGTGGCTGCCACCCAGGCCTCCTGATCCAGTCCCTATCCGGAGGTGGTCTCCTGGCCGTCCGCCTGATATACTCTGGTCTCCTGGGTCTTCTGGACATCCACTTGATCTACTCTGGTCTTCTGAGTCTCCTGGCTGTCTGCCTGATCTGCTCTGGTCTTCTGGGTCTCCTGGCCATCCACCTGATCTGCTCTGGACTCCTGAGTCTTCTGGCCGTCCACCTGATCTGCTCTGGACTTCTGGGTCTCCTGACCATTCGCCTGATCTGCTCTGGACTCCTTGGTCTCCTGGTCATCTGCCTGATCTGCTTTCGTCTTCTGGGTCTCCGGACCGTCTGCCTGATCTGCTCTGGTCTCCTTGGTCTCCTGACCATTCGCCTGATCTGCTCTGGTCTCCTTGTTCTCCTGGCCGTCCGGCTGATCTGCTTTGGTCTTCTGGGTCTCCTGACCATCTGCCTGATTTGCTCTGGCCTTCTTGATCTCCTGGCTGTCTGCCTGATCTGCTCTGATCTCCCCTGTCTCATGGCTGTCTGCCTGTTCTGCTCTGGTATCCTTGGTCTCCAGATCCATCTTGGCCCTGCCTCCCTGACCAGCTTTCAACAATCTTCAGTGGAGTTGTAGGTATGCTGCTTCCCCTGCAAAATTTATGTTAATGTTTTACACCACAGCTCTCTCAGGTACTATTTGTAAAAGAGAATCACCTGACAAACCTGTTATGGAGGAGCTACCAGGTTTTTTTTACTGTTTGTTTTAATGTTAAGCTGTCATCCGTAATGTCTTGTAGAGTTTTGCTGATTAATTTGGACTCTATAAAACATACTTTATGTATGTTTTATGTATACATTAAAATAAATACAATACAATGTATTTACTGTGTAACTACATGTTGTTCTGCAAAATTCTCACAAGATTTCCATCTGAGGTTGACGTAGGGCTAGTTTTAATGTTAGTGTTAGGATTGAGGTAGGGTTATGTTAAGGGCTAGTGGTAAGGTTAACAGTGAATCATCAGATGTAATTAAATACAGGTACTTTAAATGTAAGCACAATGCAACAAGTATGTACATAATTAGTACATTGTATAAAATACTTAAGTACACAATAGTTAAAGACAGCTAATATAAAGTGGAACCATTATTTTGGTCTTTCCACTTGACTAACTTTCATCTGATTTTGGGTGATAACAGACCAAAATATAACTCCTTTTTCACTATACATCTTGATGTCAGCAGTCTCCTTGGTGTGTGTGAGAAACAGCTAATTATTTAAGTCCTTTTTTATATTCTCCTTCCTGCTCTGTAGGTGGCGATATGCATGAAGAATCGCCAAGAACAATAGAAGAAGAACTCTTAGGAGAGAACAAACATAACTAGGGCGGCTGTGGCTCAGGTGGAAGAGCGGGTTGTCCACTAATCTCCGGGTTGGTTGTTCGATTCCCGGCCCACATGCTGAAATGTCCTTGGGCAAGACACTGAACCCCAAGTTGCTCCCAATGGCAGGCTAGCACCTTGCATGGAAGCTCTGCCGTCATTGGTGTGTGAATGTGTGTGTGAATGTGTGAATGAGATGCAGTGTAAAGCGCTTTGAATACTACTAAGGTTAAAAAGGCACAATATAAGTACAGACCATTTACTATAACCCCCAATAACTTTTAAATGTTAATTAATAACACCCCCAAACAGTCGCCAAAACCTATACTGATGTATCTCATGAATTATGCAATTACAACAGCCAATATCAAGTCCTGAAGCATAACCAACAACAGACATTAAAATAATTCAAGTAGTTTTAGCATCGGATATTCATTTCAATAAGTAAACATGCCATTTTGCCATTTGCACCAAGAAAAGAGAAAAAACCAAAAATTGCAGTTGTCTGATCGACCCATCCAAGCACTGATCTACAAATGCCATGGACCTGAATAAAGAGCAGCCCTAGACACAGGGCATAAAACACAGGGCATATTGTGCTTGTGTAACATTGTTAAATGCAGACACAAACAATAAAAAGATTGTCAAATGATTTAATAGACACATAAAAAAGGGTCCCATACACAAAAACATGCGGTTGAACCAATTTAGTGTTCCAGTAATAGCCGAAATCAACGACAACTGCCTCATCAAAGGTATGTGTGAACTGTGAATATAATGATGTGTATGCCAGTCTCTCTCTCTCTCTCTCTCTCTCTCTCTCTCTCTGTGCTGGTGGCGCGGAAACAGATTTGAATCTCCTTAGTTAGATTACGCCAGCATTCAAACTGTGTATGTTGATAAATAACTAGTCAAGTCACTGGGATTTTGACAATGTTGGAAGTGTAAATTGGCCATATTAATTAAATTTTTTTAAATACAATTTTAAATAAATAAATTGGCCACATTGACTGCGGCATTTTGTTGTGATGACATCACAACCAGCCCAGTTATGCACTTTATACAACAACTCTATGTACTGTAGTGAATGGAACACTACACAGCCTGTCAGGCCACAGCCTGTCTGACACTCAATTCATTGTCAGTCATGCATTGGCGCATCTATAGATGTTCTTTTGAGTAAAGGTTACAGACATTGCATGTGAATTTTCAAAGAACATTTAAATGAACGCCTTTAAAGAATGACAGCCTCTAGTAAACAACACCAAGTCTGAACTCTGTTGGCATACATCTTTATATTTCAATGGATGGATTACTGGTGAGGTAAGAAGGTTAGTTTATGTTTTTTTCACAAAAACAAAAAACAAAGCTCACTTTCCAAGAAACTGGTTTCTGTTTGCTCTGTTGTACCAGGATATGCAAATTTGTCCCAGCAACCTTTTTTTAAGGTGCTTTATTCACCCCTCCTAGCTGAATTAACATTCAACTACATGTAAACCACTGAAGGCCTTGTGCAATCCAGGCAGCTACAGCACAATACAGCAGTATAGCCACATAGGGGCAATACAGCCATTTATTTAACAAAAAAAATAAAAAATATATGCATGTTAAAAAAGTCAAATAAATACATTAAATAAAATATTTTGAACTCTTTTTTTTTTTTTAAACACAAATTAGAATGTATTTACATTTTTGGTAAACGCAGAGAAACACAAATAGAGTTTTAGCTTTGCTAACATGTTTAACCAAAAAACTGACATCTCAAAGTCACTTCCTCTTGGTGAAAATTTGACGAGGCATCTTTCCCACAGAGGAAAAAGTGTTGAAAGCAAGAAACTAATAAGCAGAAGAATGCAGATTCTCACCATCATGTCCTCATCTCTGAGTCTGTCAGCATAGAGCTTTGCTGTTCCAGAGAGGTTTGAAAGCAGATTCTGCAATGAGAAAGGGATTTACTGTAAATTCACTGGACTAACATAAATGAAAAATATAATTTGAGGGGCATTTATCTATTTTAGAGAATAAAATAGACCACAGCCAAAGAGGACTTAAAATCCATAATTTAATCCTCAGTTTGTTTGAACAGATAATATAAGTAAATATCTGCCACTCAAAACTTTGCTTCCTCAGCAGTTTGATTTACTGCAGTTATTTTATTTCATAACATTACAAAGCTTGTGACGGCAGCACAGACGTGTGGCAAATGTTTAGTTAACGTATCCACACGTTTAACGGGAAGTTCGATGCCGCAAGTGTGTCTGTGCCCTCATCAGATCCAGGAAATAAGGACAGTGGGAAACACACCACAAAATGTCACCACAGACATATAGCAACAGCCAGTACTTACTCAGTTTCATATCATTCCCAAACAAATCCTTTTAATATGTAATCAGTTTATGTATGCCCATGTGGACATAAACTACTCTGTGTAGTGGATAGTCAATGTTTTGTTTATATGGGCTGAAATCTGAGTGCTGTCTATGACCTCATTCTCATAAATAATCTTACTCATGCGGTAGAGCCTGGGAATTTTATCTAGCTGACAAAGAGACAAGACATCTGGCCATCTTATAGATAAGTGTCTCCTTAGAGAGAATGAGCTAATTTGTCTTGTGTCACAGGTTATGAGTAGAGAGAGAGGACCCAAATGCAGAGTCAAAAAAACATTTATTAATACAATTAATCAATAAATCTCGGGGCAGAGGGGAGTTCAGGAGTCCTGGGAGGCAGCCTCAGGGCAGAAACGGGGTCTGGCAGCCTGTGAGATGGCCACAGGGCAGAGAGGACAGAGTACTGGGTGGTGGCTGCTAGACAGGGTTCAAAGTTCAGGGTGGCATCCGATTGACAGGGATCAAAGTTCAGGGTGGCAGCCGATTGACAGGGATCAAAGTTATGGGCAGTAGTCGCTGGACGGGGGTCTATGTTCTTGGTAGTGGACGCTGGACGTGGGTCTACGTTCTTGGCAGTGGCTGCTGGACAGGTGTCATAAATCAGGGCAGCGGCCACTGGACAGGAATCAGGAGGAAGCAGCTTCGGGAGATGGAGACATGGAAGTCTTGGGCGGCAAAGCCGTGGAAGGCTCAGGGGGCGAAGCAGTGAGAGGCTCAGGGGTCGAAGCCGTAGGAGGCTCAGGGGGCGAAACTATGGCAGGCTCAGGGGACAAAGCTGTGGCAGGCTCAAGGAGCAAAGTTGTGGAAAGCTCAGGGGGCCAAGCCATGGAAGGCTCATGTGAGCTCAGGCAGTGACGGGGGAATGGCCTCCGTTGCCGGGAGGGCTGGCCGCGACTGGGGAATGGCCTCCGTGTTCAGGAGCACTGCTGTGGGAGCGGCCATCATGACCAAGGATGTTGGCACTGGGACGGCCGAGGCTTCAGGCACTTGCTCTGGGACAGACGAGGCTTCAAGCAAACTGGCTCTTTGGATGTTGCAGGCATGGTGCTGGCAGCAGCAGGGGAATGGCCTCCGTGGCCTGGAGCACTGGCAGCAACTGAGGATTTGGTGCCCTCCTCCTCCTTTTCTGGGTGGAGGGAAGTTCAGCTGCTATGACAGCCTCCACCTCTGTGTGGGGAGTGCCCTTATACTCGGGTCGGAATGGGAACGAGAGAGGTCTCAAGAGGAGAACGGCCTTGGCAAATATCTCATATTCAGTGGCTTGCCTTGCTGCGTCAAGAAGGTACTCATCCTTACTCTGAACTGGGAGACAAGATCTAAGGGGTTCATTCAGACCTGCCCAAAAAAGTTCAATCAGAGTGGCCTGATTCTATCCCAGACATGAGGACCAAGATAAAAACTCAAGGGCATATCCCCATACAGACTTGTCTTCCTGCTGTATCTCATTAAGAATGTCAATGTGCCGTAAGAGCTCACAGGGAGGAAAACAAACCTCAGTGGGAAAAGGGGAAAAGAATCTCTCTGCTGGGACCATATGGCCAGTTCGTAATGTCACCGGTTATGAGCTGAGTCAAAATACCAAAGTATTTATTAATACAATAAATCTAAATCAAACTCCCTTGAGGGGGAAAAAGAATAAACACCCACAAAGGGGACAAAAGGGTAATCCAGGCTGCGATAGGGGAAACTGGAGACAGGATTGGAAATTGTTCTTAGGTATTGCTGAACCTCTGAATTAAAACTTAAAACGAATGGTTTATAGCCACCATACTTACATTTATGAATACTAAACTTCACCAACAAAAGCAGAACATTAATCAAATAATATTCCTTATGAAGAGACATGTCATAGCTAAAAAAAAAACGAATAAAACATTTTCAAAACAAAGTTGAAAACTGGTAATAATATGATCTTGCAGAAATCAGACCAAAAACAAGTCGAGTAGGGACAACTCCAAAATAAATGAAAAAATATTTCCACCTGCAGACCACAAAATGTACAGAATATATCGACATCACAATTAAATCTCTCTACAAGAAAATAATTAGCAAGGTAGTACTTATAAGTTTGAAAGAAATTTCTTTGATTTTATTCGTGGTTAAATATTTATGAGGTAATTTCCAAATTTTTCACCATCTCAATCCAGCCACACAAGGGTCAGACATGCTTGTATAGTGTCTCGAGTTCGTTGCATCATAAACCAAAAATTCAAGTTAAATATAGTTTAATATTCAATCTTTAAACACATCTTGAGATCCCTTAGTTCGCATTTGCGCTCCTTTGATTGTTTTGAACGCAAGAATGTAACGCATGTTTGTGTTGTTCTGCCTACTGATGTGTTTTCTTCACTGTATAAACTGTGCATTGCTCATACAGATGAAGTTACACTTACTGCCCTATGGAGTAAACAGGTGGTACTACAAGCTTGCATTCCTCAGGAATCTTCCTTATTATGTTCTGGGGGCATGCGATTAAATGCGTAATTTTTTTTATCGCGTAATTTTTTGTAAAATTAATCGCACTGAATTAACGCGTTAAATCAACAGCCCTAATTTTTACTATATCATGCGTTGATGTGATCTGTGGTTACTCTGGGACCTGGAGACAGGATCACTTTTGCACTCTCTCCAAAAAAACATTTGTTACACACCTTCTCATACCCCTAGACCAAGGAAGGTGTGCTGTAACAATTGGGGGCTCGTCCGTCCAAAACGATAATTGATGCGGTGAGTACAATTTCTCTTTTCTCTCTTAACGTATATTTTTTGCTGTTTTCACTCTTGTGAGGGGAGAGAAGTATCTGTGGTGATGGAAATGGAGTTTGATTTGATAATGTTTACTCTTTCTCCCACCTCAGAGGTTTTTCAGAAGTGTCGAAAAAAGGATCTGCTCTTGATTGAAGATTTCTTTCATTTTGAGGTACAGAGAGAAGCGACCAAACGAGTAATTAAAGAGTCTTTACGAACAGCTGGTGCACCCTGGCATTCTACCAGTTGGTGAGGGGGTAGAGCGACCTGTAGTTGCAGCAGAGGCTGTGGCTGAGGACGTTTTTTCTGGTATAGACGCTATTGAAAAAGCAAGGTTCGATCCTGCATTAGCCATTCGTTTAAAAGAGATAGACCTCTCGATTAAACAGCGGGAGAACGAACATTTCCGCTTAAAATTACGAGTTGTGAGGTGGAAGCAGATCGAGACATTAAACTCAGCAGTATAAAGTTGCGAACTGAGGAGATGACCAGGAAATCCGTTCCTGCTCCGCGCTCTAGGCTCTCCTCAGTCGCTGTTTCTCCCTACACACCTAGACTTGTTACTTTGAATGTAGAGAGAGAAAATCATGAGTTCGATGTTAGTAAGTATATCAAGCCAGAGGTTGATGCTTACTTCGTTGCTTTTGAGTATGTGGCGGGTAAGCTTAGATGGCCGAGGGATATGTGGGCGTTGCTGCTGCAATGCAGTTTCACAGGTAAGGCTCAAGAGATTTGTGCGTCGCTACCAATTGAGCAGAGTCTCAATTATGATGCAGTCAAACCCACTGTTCTCAGAGCGTATGAACTGGTTCCAGAGGCGTACCGCTAAATATTTAGAACACAGTCTAAATCAGTGAAACAAGCACTGTTTGAAAAATTGTGTTTCTCCAGCAAGACCGCAACCTTTGAGCAGTTACAGGAATTGCTCTTGCTGGAGGACTTCAAAAGTTGTCTGCCCGAAGGTGTCTTGTCAGTTGTCTTTTAAGTGGAGTTGATTAACAGAATTATCATTTGCAGTTGTTTACTGTTTATATTCCTTTGGGTTATGCCTTACAGTTGAATGTGCAACTTCTACAAGTTTATTACCCCAGTTTTATCTAAATTTGAATCTATACAAGCTGTTTGTGTTGTGGGACTATTTAGTAGGGAGGTGGACACCATTTACTTTGAAGCAGTCTGTTTTCTCTTGGTTATTTATAGAGAGAGAGTTAGGGAAGTGATTTGTGTTTCCTTTTCCTTTTTGATAGGCAAGTCACTCTCTAAACCCCTTTAGGAAGAATGTCTTTTGTTTGTTATTTTGGCCGGTTCCACTCCTGAAGTTTTCCATTTCTCCCACTGTTTTCTTTAATACAATTGTTATATTTGTACTATATCATGCGTTGTTGTGATCTGTGGTTACTCTGGGACCTGGAGACAGGATCACTGTTGCACTCTCTCCAAAAAAACATTTGTTACACACCTTCCCATACCCCTAGACTGAGGAAGGTGTGCCGTAACAACAGAGGTTGTAATGACAGGTCATTGGTATGATGCACACATTGTGTTTGAAGGAGAAACAATGCCATTAGAGACTATTATGATAAATGGGTATGGAACTCATAACCAGTGCAGAGAATCGACTGCCAAATCTAGAGCCGAGTCAGCAAATATCACCAGTGCTATGTAAGGTATGGCGGAGGATCAGTGCTTTAACAGATTCCCGAACAAACAAGAACTTACTGTTAAACCCCCCCCCCCCTAATTACTGAAATAGAGCCAACCAGCCTCCACAAGCACAATAAATGTATTGACAAAGAGACAATGAACTATTGACAGAGAACGCATGTGACATCCGCATGCTCACCACGTGCTTATCGTGTGGACAGGAAGGGGAAACTTTGAACGTAACAATGTGTGTGTGTGTGTTTTTCAGTTAAACACAGAACTGCATATTGCTAATGAAATACGTGTAATCCCTGTATGTTGTGTATTTCTGAGGTATATCAAACTCGTTAGAACTGTTTCAGTTGTGTGTTTTAAACTCTGAGGCCTCATATTTAATAGCCTCAGTGTATATTCCCTTATTAAGTGTACCAAATATACTTTTCTTGGTATCAAATTAAACCTTACAATTTGGCCTAGCTAAATTCGAATATAAGATCTTCAGTAGAATGATATTACGTTATGTTTTGCCATCTTTTGAGTCATTCAGCCCAAAATCTCTTACCGTCATAAACCCAGCCAGAAACATGCAAATGAGCCGTGACGGAACAAAGGAATCATTCTCCTGCCCAGAGTAATGGAGGCCTTTACGACCTCCAAAGGAATGTTCAGAGAAGTGCTGACCCTCCCTTCATTCTCTTACTGAGAAAGAGAAATGAACCCTGTTAATCCTATATATATATTCTATATATCCATGTGATAAATATTGACATGTATCTAATGTGCCATCTCACATTTTCCCTTAAATGTGCTTGATCTATGTTTTCTTGCAAACTAATGGGTTAATGTTTCAGACTTTGCATACTATGGTTAACCAAAATCATATGTGTGGCATATTTGGTCTCTATAACTTGGTATTTTGAAGATTGAAATGACTGTGTACATGATATGTCGATAACAACAGCATATTAGTATTACCAGTATGTTTCCTATTTTCTTTCTTGCACATGCAATGGGCAATTTTACAACAAAGAGCAATAAACCAAATTCCCGCCTAGAACTCAAACCCTTCTTATTGGTCGAGCCAATGAGAGGTGGGACCTGTTTCCCGAGGGTATAAAATTGCTGCGCCCACTTCCTCTATCCTCTCTCTTATCTCTTCGCTCTGTTATGCTCCTCCGGCTTCCTGCCTTTCTGGTTCTCTGAGCCTTGTGCTCTCTCACTCACTCTTGAATGATGCCAAACTAAAGGCCCCAAGGACTCCCAAGCCCGTGCCAGGCTACGGCCTAGACTGTCCATTCACCAAAGATATCAAGACAACATCATCAAAGATCAACTGGAGCCTCAACAAATTGCATCAGGCCAGTTTAATTCAAATGGGACATGCAAGTATTAAACTTAGTCTCATTATTTGATACATTAAGTATCCTCACCCCTTTCTAAAAAGGGCGTGTCAGAACTAATATGATGGTTTGCTCAGGCTGTTGATCTGCTGAACTTCAAACAATGCTATAACTTCTTGCCTTCCTGTATTCTGCTTCAGCCCTCTTTCCCTTGGTAAACTGTATGAATGTATGTATATGTATGTTAGAGTAGTTTAAATGTTTAGTCTAGTTAATAAAGTCTTGTTCATGTCACATGTAAAGTTGTCTGTGTCTCAAGCTCATATCTAAAGTCACTAATCATAGATTTTGACTACTTGCTCTTAATACTTAGTAAGAAAGACATTTCCCTTGCCCGGAAATGTACATTTCTATTAATTAATTAATTAATAACCAAAATTGAGTGTTCACGGGATGAACCGAGTATTTGGTTGTAATGTTAATGTAGCTACATCAAGTTAACCCGATTAACTGATCCAAATATTCATAATCGATTATAACAAGTTATGATTGATTATTAATATTTCATAGAGCTGATTCGCTACCTAATGGTGGAAGAATATAGAGCTGATTCGCTACATAATGGTGGAGAATGTGCGGGCATGATTAAACAAAGGTTATGAGCTTTAACCACTGTCAACTTAAAAGTGTGCATTGAATAATTCCGGTCAGAATAGGACATGACATGCGAAACGGCATTTGCTTCACTAGTTGCTGGCTTGTTTGGATGCGGATAAAGTGATGGCTTGAATTGACATCTACTGTAATTGAAAGAGTCTTAACACATTTAAGCATATTTTCAAACGGTATCAGTGTACGAGTAATATGATTTTAGCGGAGAAACCCTAATTTCAGTATTAAAGTGTAAGTCTGTTTTGATGAAGGAATCTCAGCTCAGCGGCATGTAAACTGTACCAGAATTGATTGCTTAACCTGTTTCTGATGAAGAAATCTCAGTACAGTGTTATATAAATGTAGATTTGGGCGATGCTCCCTTTTCACAGTATAAAGGCCTTACAAATTATAGTTAGATTGATGTCCTTCATCTAAACTTTATCTGTGCATCTAAAAGCTTAGCTTCCTGGTGATCAGAACTGTGTTTCACTCACTGAAACTCTGAAGTGCATTGGTTCCCATGACAACGACTTGTCACAGGAAGTGCTCACTCCAGATAGCGCATGTGTTTCCTTCCGACGCCATTTTGTAAACAAACCAGCCTAGGTGGCTAAGCTAACCCAACTTAGCAGCCCCTTAGCTTAGGCTAAGCTAACTAATAGCTTCAACAGTTAGCTGCTAGCATAATTTACATGAAGCCTTTATCTACAGCTTGTGTGCATGCAGAGTGAAGTGATCTAAACCATTTTCCTTTAACCCCATTTCTGGTTTCTGAATTTTCACTTTCTCTTTCCTTAACTTTAATTCTTCTCATCTAACTTCACCTGCACCTTTCAGGTGCATCCCTTACTGAACGCTGTTCAGCTAAATTTGCAGTTACTTTGTTAATTAAATCTAAAAACTTAATTACATGTAAACTGTTTAGATAGAGAATAATTTTTATAGTTATTGGGAACTTTCAATGGCACGTTGACTAAACTTTATAGAGGGACAAACACATTGTGTGGTCTTGAACACGCAACAGCTGTGACCAACTATAGAATGATGCCCAAAGCAAATCTAATTGTTAATCATCAGTGCTATTGATTATTCCCAATACAAGGTTATTCTGCTATTTTAATCACTTCTTCAAGTCTTTTTATTATTTTTACTAATAATAGAAGTCAGCTATTAATTTTCCCATTTAACCCTCTTGGTCTAGTGTGGTTTTATTTCACCATA
Organism: Xyrauchen texanus; assembly: GCF_025860055.1. Classification (NCBI taxonomy): domain Eukaryota; kingdom Metazoa; phylum Chordata; class Actinopteri; order Cypriniformes; family Catostomidae; genus Xyrauchen; species Xyrauchen texanus. The sequence continues at coordinate 32,648,083 of NC_068303.1, forward strand.
AAACTGCAAAAGTAACTAGACATACTTTTCTTCTCGATTTTGTGTTTATTTGCAACAAGTTGCTTAAATTTTATGAGCCAGCTACACAAGTAATCTAGACGATTTCTATGGCATAATTTTGAGCACCACTAATAGACACAATCTAATAGGAAAGCTCTTTTCTTCCTCTTTCTTTCTCCTCTTCATGTGTTCAAAGATCAAGCCTGTTGTATGCTATCAGTAAGTGCTGATAAATAATTTGACCCAAAGAAACATCTTAAGTCATTTATTAAATCTAGGCTTACGCTCTTTTAGCAAAGCCACTCAGATCCACACAAATCTGAGCATCCTGCTATTTGCAGCTAAGATAGTAATAATCAGGAACACATTTCAATTGTTAACCACACCTAGCAAAACCTAGCTGTACATTATACACCTTGCTGTCTCACTTTGCCTTTAGCTCCAAATTCTGTTTGATCTTGCATTAGTCTCTTGCCCTTACTCTCACCAGAAGTGTGCCAAAATGTTGCAGATGCTCAGCCTAACTGCCCAGATGGCAGGCCAAAAGGACTGGCTAGGTGTTTTGAGGAACACCCTTTTATCCATGGCTGCTGACGACCTTCAGCAACAGAACAAAAAGCAACTGGAAAACGAGGGAAAAGAACTAATGACAGACGACTCAAACCAGAGGTATGAGCACAAATATCTGACTGAGGTTATCGTCCTGGCCCACAACCTCACAGGTTTGAAACAGGAGGTAAACAACCTCAAGCGCCAGATCACTGAGTCCCAAGCGGAGCTGACACATGCTAAAAGCCGCATAGACCAGCTAGAGATGGAGGCTCAGGACAGACACAAGGACCCTGGCAGAAGGGAGTCACAGGAGGTAATCCACAGACTTCAAGCGGCTCTGACAGCTGCTAAACAACAAGAGCAGCTGGAAAAGACAGCCAGAGAGCACCTGGAAAAGGTACTCTTTCACAAAGATTCACTGTTAAAAACAGCAAATTCTGAACTCTTGGACAAAGATGCCAGAATCATGGCCTGTGAAGGTCAACTGAATGTGTCCAGAGCTGGAGTTAAAGTGCTGACTCAGCAGCTGGACAACACCAAAGATGAACTTGACATGGTCCAACGAGAACTGAGACACTCTTACCTGCTGCAAAAGGAACCACAGCAGGAGAGACATCTCACTCTCCCACTTGCAATCAGCAGAGAAACCTCCCCAGCCAAGCACAGATTTACAAAGGAGGAGACAAACCCCTATGCTTAACACGTCATCGGACAGTTTCCTTAAAGCTTCTGCAGCCGGAAGGAAAAGGATTGATTCAGGCGAATCTTGAAGCGACACGTGTAGCGACACTCAAAGACCTCAACCGAATGGTCAGACATATCCCTGCATTTACACCAGAGCTTGCAGGAGACCACGGCGTCCACGCTTACCTGCGAGACATTGACTTTCACCTGCAGTCTTTGATGAGTGTGAACCATCAAGATAGACTCCATCTGATCTGGATCACGTCCAGCCCAGAGTTGCGGCGCTTTCTGGCTCGACAGCCAGAAAACATCCAGTCTAACTACCAGCAGCTGAAACAAGCCATCATAAGGGAATTCTCAGAGTCTAAAAGCGGACTGATTGCTGCCCTAGACACCAAACAGGGTCGGCATGAAACTCCCTATGTTTACTACCACAGACTCAGGCGAGCTTACTCGGAGCTCGCAACAAACCTGGGATGGAGGAGGACACCAGCTTCAAGAGCCTTTTCCTCCGAAACCTCCATCCTATGGTAAGTCCCCATTTAGGCATTATGGCCTGCCCCACACAATGCCTATCCAACAACTGCGTGACCTGACACAGAAGGCCTTTAACAAACACAAGGCCTCACCCAGCAAACACCACAGGGCGTCCCACAGCAGTCTACAACAACATCCTCCTGTACACCTTTCAAACAGGTGCCAAACAGAGGCTGCACAAAGACAGCTAGAAACGCCTGTTACTGAGTTACAAGAGCTGCTAGCACTAGCAAAAGAGCTCCTGGAACAGAACTCCCCTGAGGAGTACTGGGAAGAACAAACCTCTGACTCTTGCCCAACACCACTCAGGCAAGCTCAAGTCAGCACTGCTGCCAGAGCAGAGTAACACTGCAGACTTCAGACACCTGGTGACTAGGTGCCGAACCAAGGGCTGAACGGCCACCTGCTGCCCTTTTGCTACCAGTACTAGGTCAGTCTGAAACTCTCTCCACACTACACAATGCCCATAACCACTCCCTGCAGCCACAAACAAGCACCTGCCTCAAACGAACTGACTTCATAATGACAGGTGACACACTGTCAAGGCATCTGCTGCCTCTGCACCTGCTGCAGAGACCTGGATGTGGCTACTGTCTACATCACCCACCGTGGAACAACCACCTGCTACAAAACCCTCATGATTCACCTGCCATCCGCCATTGTGATGATTGTAGATCCGATGATGTCTCCAACAGGGACACCACCTGGCGAAAAAGGGGGACTGTAAGGTATGGCGGAGGATCAGTGCTTTAACAGATTCCCGAACAAACAAGAACTTACTGTTAAAACCCCCTAATTACTGAAATAAGCGCAACCAGCCTCCACAAGCACAATAAATGTATTGACAAAGAGACAATGAACTATTGACAGAGAACCGCATGTGACATCCGCATGCTCACCACGTGCTTATCGTGTGGACAGGAAGGGAAACTTTGAGCGTAACAATGTGTGTGTGTGTGTTTTTCAGTTAAACACAGAACTGCATATTGCTAATGAAATACGTGTAATCCCTGTATGTTGTGTATTTCTGAGGTATATCAAACTCGTTAGAACTGTTTAGTTGTGTGTTTTTAAACTCTGAGGCCTCATATTTAATAGCCTCAGTGTATATTCCCTTATTAAGTGTACCAAATATACTTTTCTTGGTATCAAATTAAACCTTACAATTTGGCCTAGCTAAATTCGAATATAAGATCTTCAGTAGAATGATATTACGTTATGTTTTGCCATCTTTTGAGTCATTCAGCCCAAAATCTCTTACCGTCATAAACCCAGCCAGAAACATGCAAATGAGCCGTGGCCGAACAAAGGAATCATTCTCCTGCCCAGAGTAATGGAGGCCTTACGACCTCCAAAGGAATGTTCAGAGAAGTGCTGACCCTCCCTTCATTCTCTTACTGAGAAAGAGAAATGAACCCTGTTAATCCTATATATATATTCTATATATCCATGTGATAAATATTGACATGTATCTAATGTGCCATCTCACATTTTCCCTTAAATGTGCTTGATCTATGTTTTCTTGCAAACTAATGGGTTAATGTTTCAGACTTTGCATACTATGGTTAACCAAAATCATATGTGTGGCATATTTGGTCTCTATAACTTGGTATTTTGAAGATTGAAATGACTGTGTACATGATATGTCGATAACAACAGCATATTAGTATTACCAGTATGTTTCCTATTTTCTTTCTTGCACATGCAATGGGCAATTTTACAACAAAGAGCAATAAACCAAATTCCGCCTAGAACTCAAACCCTTCTTATTGGTCGAGCCAATGAGAGGTGGGACCTGTTTCCGAGGGTATAAAATTGCTGCGCCCACTTCCTCTATCCTCTCTCTTATCTCTTCGCTCTGTTATGCTCCTCCGGCTTCCTGCCTTTCTGGTTCTCTGAGCCTTGTGCTCTCTCACTCACTCTTGAATGATGCCAAACTAAAGGCCCCAAGGACTCCCAAGCCCGTGCCAGGCTACGGCCTAGACTGTCCATTCACCAAAGATATCAAGACAACATCATCAAAGATCAACTGGAGCCTCAACAAATTGCATCAGGCCAGTTTAATTCAAATGGGACATGCAAGTATTAAACTTAGTCTCATTATTTGATACATTAAGTATCCTCACCCCTTTCTAAAAGGACGTGTCAGAACTAATATGATGGTTTGCTCAGGCTGTTGATCTGCTGAACTTCAAACAATGCTATAACTTCTTGCCTTCCTGTATTCTGCTTCAGCCCTCTTTCCCTTGGTAAACTGTATGAATGTATGTATATGTATGTTAGAGTAGTTTAAATGTTTAGTCTAGTTAATAAAGTCTTGTTCATGTCACATGTAAAGTTGTCTGTGTCTCAAGCTCATATCTAAAGTCACTAATCATAGATTTTGACTACTTGCTCTTAATACTTAGTAAGAAAGACATTTCCCTTGCCCGGAAATGTACATTTCTATTAATTAATTAATTAATAACCAAAATTGAGTGTTCACGGGATGAACCGAGTATTTGGTTGTAATGTTAATGTAGCTACATCAAGTTAACCCGATTAACTGACCGAAATATTCATAATCGATTATAACAAGTTATGATTGATTATTAATATTTCATAGAGCTGATTCGCTACCTAATGGTGGAAGAATATAGAGCTGATTCGCTACAGCTATTCAGGAGTTATATTCATATAGTCTGTTTTAAAATATTGTCAGCACTTTGTGGTTTTTTGTTTCACAAGAATGCATGATGAGATTAATTAAGAGTCTGTCACAAATTCTCCCCAGTTCAGAATGGAGAAGAGGTGACAGACATTCCCACCTACTCCTTCTCTCTCTTCGACTGAGGACTCTGGTTCCAAAAAATAAGGCTGGGCATAGAAATGCATCTATTCTTCTATTACAAACACTTCAGAGATGTTTAGTAAGTTCAGTTCTCTGTTTTTGTGCATCTGCGTTGTGTTCTTTGTCACTATCGCTGTGGAGAACGTGATTTTAGATAGACAAAACAAGTTTCACTTGAACGCATCATGTGGTGAGGGGGACTTCCTGAAATGTTGCTCTTGTGCCCATCACGAATGTGCAGAGGAGGTCAACAGGCAGTCAAATCTTTCACTAAATAATACATTCAATTTTGGATTCTTTCTCATCAAACCTTATCGTATGCTTTCATAACAACCATAAGACTCATGGAAAAATGTATTAGACTTCTTAATTATACTTTTGTGTGCTTTTGAAGCTTGAAGAGGCAAACTCATAAACTGCCATTGAATGACATCACTGAGCACAATGTTTTCACAATTTCTTCCTTTCTGTTAAGAAAAAGAAAGAAAGTCTGCTATGTAAGGTGCTAGCCTGCCATTGGGAGCAACTTGGGGTTCAGTGTATTGCCCAAGGACACTTTGGCATGTGGAGTAGTGTGGGCCGGGATTCGAACCACCAACCCACTCTACCAAATATAGTAACTATAGTTTAACCATGGGATTTAGTTAATCCATAGTTTACACACAATTAACATGGTTACTACTACCAAATTACTGTATTATAATATAATATTATTTAACAATTTTTGTAATTACTTATTAACACCAATAACACACAGTTATAAAAAATAAGAAATGTCACCTTTAGATATGTTGTTATTTTAGCATGAATTTACTCGCAGCAGTTGTAGTAGTCTCTGAAGAGGTGGTCATACTGTGAATTTATGAAAGACCCCCATAAAAAAAAACGAAATAAAAAAAATCTCTAAAATTACATTTACATTTATATAGAGTACAAATGTAAAAAGTGTAAGAAATGTATTTTTCTTGCATAAAAAAAAGACAAGTTAATTATCACATAAACTTACAAAATGTGACATGGTGTACAGAACAACTAAGAACCATGATATGGTAACTTGATGTAAAATAATTCATGTATTTAAATGAATAGGTGTCATTAATGTTCCTTTCATTAGACTACTATGACAATTGTTAATACTTTATTATTACTCTAACTAATAAACTAAATCAGATTAGTCGGACTGTCTGTCTTGCCAGTGCCAGCAGTTGCACGCTTGCAGCTCAGTGTGTATTTAGAGAGAACCTCTGTAAAAAATTATAATAAAAAAAGTATATATATATATACACAAACACAATTCACTCCATGGTCCTGGAGGAACGTTGTCTCGTTTTGCTGTGTACTGTACTAACTGTATATGGTTGAAACGACAATAAAAATACACTTGGCTTGACTTGACTTGACTTGACTCAACGGTGCTGTGGCATCCAGTTAGTAGATTGAAAAAGTTCCGGGACAAAAAGTTCTAAACTCTGCAGTTCCTTTGACCTCATGGCTTGGTTTTTGCTCTAATATGCATTTTCAGCTGAGAGACCTTATATACACTAGACGGTTGTGTGCCTTTCATGTCCAATCAATTGAATTTACCACAGGTGGACTACAATCAAAGTGTAGAAACATCTCAAAGATGATCCAGATAAATGGGATGCACCTGAGCTAAATTTCAAATGTCAAAGCAAAGGGTCTGAATACCAGGGGAGGAAAGAGTACTGAAAAATCATACTCAAGTTGAAGTAATGTAGAGAGTCCTGACATGTAATGTAGCTGTCCTAAAAACTACTCAAGTAAGAGTAAAAGAGTAGCTCATTTAAAATTACTCATGAGTAGTGAGTGCTGAGTACCAAGTTGCAAAACCTATGCCCCATTATAATGAACACTGTATGCCGACTTTTAAAATACATAATTTCTCTATGCTAAACACTACATGAATCTGATTCCCAAAAATAAAAGGGAAACAAGATAACAGAAATTAAAAGATTAAAAAGTTATTTTCAATACACTGATCACCATTTTAAATCATAATGTATGAAACTATTACATTTAAAATCAGTTTATGTGCAGGGTCTAAATTTCCTTTAATGACGACAGAGCGTTATTCTTTTACATAAAACATGTTCAAACAATGCAAGGAATGCTAAAAAATGCTAAATAAGCAGGATCATTTGTCACGTCATGTCCTGCACAATAAAGGAGGTAGAGCGGGCATGGGAAAAGTTGTTTGGTACAGGGAATACATCGCGCATAGAAAGGAATAATTCATCTAAAAATGAAAATTCTCTCATCATTTGCTCACCCTCATGTCATCCCGGCTGTGTATGACTTTCTTTCTTCTGTGGAACACAAATTACGAGATGTTTAGAAGAATATCTCAGCTTTTTTGGTCCATACAATGAAAGTGCATCTGTGCTAAAAAATTGAAGCTCCACAAAGCACATAAATCAGCATAAAAGTAATCTAATCCATGTGACTCCAGTGGTTTAATCCATGTCTTCAGAAGCGATATGAAAGATGTGGTGAGAAACAGATCACTATTTAATTCCTTTTTTACTATTAATTCTCCCTGCTCAGTCAATCTCCACTTTAACTTTCAAATTCTTCTTGTGTTTTTGGTGATATATATACTGTACATTATAACTGCTTGATTACCAAAAGTGTTTAGGTCATTAAAGACCCAAGATATGTAATAGTGTTTGTTTGTTTGTTTGTTTGTTTTTATGCTTCCATCATATTTTTATGATTATTTTATATCTATATAAGTTTGCTATCACAGAACATATATTTATTTATTTATTAAGTCAAATGAGTACTATATTCATACAAATGACTACTATATCACATTGATTTTCTGTGTGACAATAGTGAATTATCAGTATTTCATCTGCAAGTTCACATACATATTATACATACTGTTTGTTACTCAAGGTGCCACTGATGTTTAAGTTATTGACTTGATTTACATTTGACATTGCTTTTTAATGAAGAAGAAATGTGGACGAAAACTATAGCAAGTGTAACACATTAACAGTACATGTATAAGTAATGAATCCTGTTCTATATTTGCTGCATCATCTCTTTGATATATGAAAAATAAAAATATATCAGAATATATTCTGTTCTATTATTTTCTAATTGTCTTGAAAATGTGACACTATCTGGGCATTTTGTAGATACATTTTTGATAGAGACTTTATACGTGCCGATTATGTTATATTATTTGGTGAAAAAAAGGGTTAAATTAAAAAAGGGTCTTTTTTTCTTGTTGAGGCTCAGGGTTACTGACCAGAAGGTCGGGGGTTCAAGCCCCAGCACCACCAAGATGCCACTGTTGGGCTCTTGAGCAAGGCCCTTAACTCCAGGTTGCTCCGGGGGGGGGATTGTCCCTGTAATAAGTGCACTGTAAGTCGCTTTGGATAAAAGTGTCTGCCAAATGCATAAATGTAAATGTAAATATAGCAGCTTGTCTGTGAAGTGATTGTGAAAACATGCACGCTATCTGTGTCCTGCAGTGATGACAGGTTCAAAGAACGGGTGGTTCTCATTGAATTACCAGTCTGTCAATCTACAATGCCTGAGCTAATCAGCTTTGCTGATAAAGCCATAAAGGAAAGTGCATCAGACAGCATTCTGTGCAGGAGGCAGTCAGTCTGGTACCATCATAAAGTCCATAGACATATTCCAGATTTCACACTTCCGTTCCAATGAACCATGTGAAGCAAAAAGTTTTATGAAAGTTTATGAGTGTTTTTGAATGTAAAATAATAGGCCTCCTTATTTTGTATTTATCTTTTTAAGATTGAAGATATTAGAATTGTTTGTTAGCAATGTTTAGAACAATCTGGCAGGGGGCAGCTGTGTTTTTATTATGTTCTTTTTTTTACAAAGAAATGTTTAAAAAGTAAAATTTTCAACCTAAAATGAGTTAGTTTAAACGTGAACTTGGCATTATTAAGTACATTATTTGTACTCAATTTAAGCCTTTAAAAATGAATGTTCTAGCTTATAATGATTGTTTGTTATCTTTACCATGTGCCATCATGTACCAACCCTAAAGCAGAAAATCTTGTCATATTTATTTCCGAAGCTGAGTAAATTTCACTTTTGAAGCTTGTGTTCCCAGCATGCACCGGGCTTGAATAATTAATGCACTTGCATGGTTTTACTCTTTGCAAATTTGTATCATTTTTATTGTCGGTTTTGTTATTACGCGTAGTAACGTCATGTTTTGTTAAGTCTGAAGTTCCTTTTCTAATCAAAATTAACCATTTATGATTAAAAAAAAATTATAATTATTGTTGATTTTTACCGTCATTGTGTTTAGTGCACCAAGTGTTAAGGTCTGCGTGTGCAGCGATTGGTCGATGTCAAGTAATGGTGTAAGAGAGTACATAGTATGCAATAAGCTTTAATGTGGAAGGCGTCTGCATAGCACATGGCAAGAAAAAAGTATGCGAACCCTTTAGAATTAACTTAATTGCTGTGCATAGCAAATTAGATTTATGCATTAATTGGTCATAAAATGTGATATCACTTTCATCAAAATCACAAGTTTAGACAAACACAATGTACTGAAGCTAACATCCCATTAAACATTCACAGTGCTGTGTAAAAAGTAAGTGAACCCTTGGATTTAATAACTGGCTGATCCTCTTTGGCAGCAATAACATCTACATTTGGCAGACGCTTTTATCCAAAGCGACTTACAGTGCAATTATTACAGGGGCAATCCCCCCGGAACAACCTGGAGTTAAGTGCCTTGCTCAAGGACACAATGGTGGTGGCTGTGGGGTTCGACAACCTTCTGATTAACAGCCCTGTGCTTTAGCCACTATGCCACCACCACTCCAATAACATCAACCAAGCATATCCGGTAGCTGCAGATTAGACCTGTACTTCAGAATTAATTTTGGACAGAACTGCTTCAGCTCAGCCATATTCTTAGAACGTCTGGATGAGGGGTGGGGTGTGTTGTTGGAATTGCTGGTGGAACTGCTGTGTGTTAAACATGCGCTACATGGACGCCTCTGTGTCAACAAGTCCGTCTCCCCCTGAACGAGATAGACATGATCCTCCCACGAACATGGATAACTAAAATAGGGCAGGCCCCCTGGGAGTTGTGAGCCCCTGGGTTTCAGCCTGTGTAAGCCTGTGCATTAATACACCCCTGTAGGTGGTGCCCTTTTTACACCATATGTAGTGCTGCTTGTTCTTCCCAAACAATTAAAGCATACTTTAAAGTACACAAAACATTTTCCAAGTAGTGTTGTGGAGTTTCAAGGTGGTCTTTGGAAAACTTCAGGCCTGCAGCAATGGTTTGTTGGAAAGCAGCAGATTCCTTCGTTGTGTCCTGCCATGGACACCATGCCTGTTTAACGTTTTCCGTATAGCAGAATCATAAACAGAGATGTTGACCAGTTCCAATTATTCCTTCAAGTTTTTAGCTGTTACTCTCTGGTTCTTTTTGACCTCATTGAGCATTCTGCGGTATGCACTTTGTGTCATCTTGGCTGGATGGCCACTTCTAGGGAGATCGATCAGCCACAGTAATTAATCATCTCCATTTACAGACAATTTGTTAAACTGTGGACAGATTAATATTTAAGGTCTTTGAGAACTTTATAACCCTTTCCAGCTTTATGCAAAGCAACAATTCTTTTTTGCGAGTCATGGTCCACATCAGCAGAAGCTGAATGAGCTTCTAGTGAATTGCAAACTCAAAATGTTTGAGTGCTTTTTATATGTCAAAGTAGCACTAACCCACACCTACAATCTTGTTTCATTAACTGGATGCCAGGTTTGCCAACTCCTGACTCGAATGAGCTTTTTTGTTGTCTTTAGCATAGGGATTCACTTACTTTTTTTCCACAGCACTGTTAATGTTTAATGGGATGTGTTCAATAAAGACATGAAGGATTATAATTGTAAATTAACGCAGAAAACCAGCTTATTCCAAAGGGTTCACACACATTTTCTTGCCACTGTACATGATTAAACACGTTTATATGGAAAGATATATGACTGCATGGTAGTTTTAATAATTTCTAGATGCAGATTCTTCATGTTCAAGGATTTTAGAGGTGTAAAGAGTACTTTAAGAAATCTGTCTGCATGACTACAAACTTGATGTAATGTCCATCTTACAGTAGGCATTTAAACTCTTAAAAGGAAGTCTAGACAGCCACTGTTGAGACAGTAAAGATTGTTAATGCCTGCACTCACTCAAACTAGAGGATGGTTACTGTGTAAACTCTTGTAAGTAATCACAGCTGGTTCTTCTGGCTGTGTTGAAACCTTGGTCTCTGTAGGAATCAGTTTCAGTTTGGCAATCCAAATAACTGAGGGTGCAAGTGACAGTAAAGGACATAACAACTTAGAACACTTCTTTAAAACACAAGCAGGCCAAGATGTTTGAATTCTGCAGAATAGGTTTAAGCATAGGAAAATGTGATAAAATTTAGTTTACCTAAAAATGAAAATGCTAGCATTATTTTCTGTCCCTTGTGTTGTTCAAACCTGTATGACTTTCAAAATGTTAGCCTTAGTCATCATTAGGGCAGGGTCAAAATATTGATTCTGAAAATCACAAGATTGATTTTTTTAAAAAATAATTCTGGACAGCCTGCAGTGGCTTAATTGTGTGTGATGAGGAGGAGAGCGGGGCTGGGCTAATCAGCCAAGGAGAGGGATAGTGCAGACTCACGGCCCGGCCCGGCCCACCTTGTGTTAGCTGGAAGGCCAGCCAACAGAGTATTACAGTAGTCCAGTCTTGAAATGACCAGATCTTGGACCAGGAGCTGTGTAGCATATTCAGACAGAAAAGGTCTGATTTTCCTGATGTTGTAAAGCACTAATCTGCAAGAACGGGCAGTTGATGGGATGTGTGCAGTGAAATGAAGCTGGTCATCTACGACCACTCCCAGTTACTAAGTATGTTTTTGTTCAAATTCATCATCTTTTATCTCAGTTGAGCAGCACAGACAGTTATTAATTTGTTCGCTTTGATGCCACCCTCAGGTATACGCAAGTTCAAGTTCACATAACGAATGCATTATAAAATGGATATAGTTTAAGCATCAGTGACCAAATGGGATTTCACAAACTTGATTTCAATGGAATCGAGAAAGAGAGGCTATCAAAGCTTCAACAAGAGGGCGACTTTTACAACAAAGTGACAGAGATGTTCATTCGCAAGGAGAGATGCATGGATTTTGTGTACAAGTAAAGGAGTTAATATATTAATTACAAATCTGTTATTGATACATAGATGTTAGGCCATTATTTCTGGTTAGTCTGAGGCTACTAGATTGTGATCTGGCAGTCACGTCCTTGTTGTGTTATATCTGTCTCTTTTACAGTTCTAATGTTCAGCACGGTCGTGGTCGGCTCATTGCAAGGTCGGTCGGTCATCTGTCTGTCTGTCTGTCTGTCTATCTATCTATCTATCTGTCTGTCTATCTAACTATCTATCTGTCTGTCTGTCTATCTGTCTGTCTGTCTATCTAACTGTCTATCTGTCTGTCTGTCTATCTATCTATCTATCATCTGTCTGTCTGTCTGCCCGTCCGTCCCTCCGTCCGTCCGTCTGTCTGTCTATCTATCTATCTATCATCTATCCATCTGTCTGTCTGTCTATCTATCTATCATCTATCCATCTGTCTGTCTGTCTGTCTATCTAACTGTCTATCTGTCTGTCTGTCTGTCTATCTATAATCTGTCTGTCTGCCTGCCCGCCCGCCCACCCGTCCGTCTGTCTGTCTATCTATCTATCTACATGTGCAATTTCAAGACAAAATATTTATTTGTGGGATACATACAATTTTAAAGTTTTAAAAAAGCTCAAATGTGACTGAAATAATGACAATTTAATTAAGAAACATTTGTAAAAATATATTTTCGTAATGTCCCAAGTTAATACCCTGTGTAATAAACAGCATTAGCTGAGGGAGAATGTCTTCCATGTGTAAGCAAAATGGACATTATAACTGAAATATACACAATTAAATAGAATCCGAAATTGGAATCGAATAGAATCTGGAAATATGTATCAATGCCCAGTCCCACATCTATTGCAACTTTTCTCCATGCAATGAAAGTGAATGTTGACTAACATTCTGCTAAACATCTCATTTTGTGTTCCACAGTAGAAAGAATGTTCAAATGGTTTGGAATGACAGAAATGTAATTTTCGGATGATCACTACGCACTTATTTAAAACATAAACACATTAGTCAAAATATTTTAGAATAAACACACAAGTAACTGGGATGAAAATGATGGGTGTATATAGTGGCAAAATCATCAGAGCTTTTTGCCGAGTACCGCTTTCATACGGGCCTAAACACTAGTTACTAAATACGTGTTGGGACAAGTCCTGGAATGACATCAGGAAGAATCTAGATCTGAATCTATATCGCCAGGAATATTTCTCAACTTTATATCCTGTTTTAATTCCTTACTGTACTCATGTTACATCTTGGCTGTTTACAGCACAGAATAATTCAGTGGTTTACTGATTGGCATGTATGTTACTGCACATCTCGGCCTCTTTGTTGGTTAAGAGACATCCTGTCACGCATGATGCATGCTCGTGCAGTACACACAAACCAAGAAATTACCACTACATGTTTTAGCACAGTACACCCCATAGCTTGTTTTGTGAAGTCATAATCATAATCATAGCATCTGTAATATTGAACTTTATTTACATAATATATAATAATTTATATATTATGATAATTTAATTCAATTTGTTACATGAAGAAAAAATAAATAAACTTGAATTTCATTTAAAGAGTTTTTTTTGGAAGTAGTGTTACTGCCTGCAATCTATTGATGTTTTTTTCTTGCCAAGACTATTGAGATGCCAAAATAAATAGCAAAAAAATAAATAATAATAATTCAGTGGCCTTTAGGGAAATGGTTCATAATAACTACTGCTGGGACACCAATATGAACAAAACTATTTTAGGATTATATCCAAGATCCACATTTTTACAATCAAGAAAGCTGAGATTTGAAAAATAAATATTTGTACCAACAGAATGTTCTTTCAACTTGATCGTTATAATTTTTGGCATTCCTTTTCTAAAAACATTACAGAACATTAGGTAAAGTTTATTTTCCTTTTATAGGGACACTTGTTTGACCAGTCATGTTTCAGAAGGCTGTAAGAAACAATGTGATGTCTGCATTACTAGTGCACTGTAAAACCCGATAAGTTGAGAATACTCAAACTTTTGTTGTAACCAATTACCCAAAAATATTTAAGTACCTGTATTACACATTTAGCTTTTTTTGTAGGCTTTTAATGACAGAGTTAGTTGAGAGGAGACAGGAAATAACAGGGGAGAAGAGTTGGAATGGAATTGGGAAAGGACCTCACAAACTGGGATTTGAACTTGGTGCACCCGCGGTGCATTAGCACCACATGTCATGAGCGCAGCCCGCTAGACTATTATTGCTACATCAATAATGTTTATAAGTTAAATGATGTAAATGTTACTGTAAAGGTATTTATGGAAAGGAGGATGCGAGACCTGGCTTGACAATATAAATAATATTTTAATTATAAACAGCTGCCCGTAAATCTCTCTCTCTCTTGCACCGCTGTCTTTGGTCGGCCTTTATCCCTCTCGAGGGCTAATTAGCCTGATTAGGGGCTGGGTGTGCGGATTCACGACCTGGCCCCGCCCTCCGCCTGCCACAGTAATATTTTTGTGCTTTTAAAAAGATATTGCACATTTTTAAAAATAATTGTAAATCTATTGTCTACATGAACTCCTACAAAGTTAATTTTGCAGTTGCTATGTACCAGTATAATTTATATTTCTTCATCATTTCCTTTAAAGACCATATTATGATGTTGTCATTTTCAGTTAATGTCTATATGTTGGGCTCTATTTTTGTGGGTGCACAGTTCGAAGCACTACACACTAAGACCGCGTGCAACGTCTTATCCAATTTTCATGACAGCGCTAACTCGAAGTGTAATTTTATGCCAGCATTAAGTGCAAGTGGCCATGGGTGGGAGTGTTTGTGCTATCTGTGGGTGTATGCACACAAACTGTGAGTGTACTGTATGGTAATAAAGCACAATTTGCTATTTTCCTGAGAAATAGGTCATTGCACCAAGACGTATCAAAAGCACTTCCATTTTCAGTTCCTGCATTTGCAGTTTGGACATTCCACCAGCAAACAAACTCTGAAAATACAGTGGCACATCAAATTATGTCCCAGACGATCACTGTTGTAGCCCTTTTAGGAAAAAAAATATTTATGTGATTTGTGTTAAACTATCTAAAGGTCATGGTTTATTTTTATGTTTATATTTACAATATTGTATTTATTGTATTATATATATACAATATATTGTATTTATGATCTAATTTGTATTGGTATTTTTCCACCTGTTGTCATAGAGTGATTGTTAAGTTACTGCAAAATGGTGGACGAAGTTGGAGAGAGTAAAATGTTTGCATTTGGTATGATTTTTTTGACCACTTTGTTATTTTGATTATATTTTCATTTCATTTGAAAGTGAACTGGAGTGTATTCTGATACAATCACTTTTATTACTAGACATGATTCGTGTAAGTAGATGAAAATTATTAATAATATTTACATTCTCTATAATTTAATCAAACGTAAATCCAAATCCTGACGAGAACCACATTTTCCATGTGTATAAAAGGAGCGTGTCACTGTCATAGACATATGCCTGACATTCAACAGGGAGGCAATGTACAAAAGAACATTAGTCAATATTCCTGTTCTTCTAATTAATTGCATATAGTCCGTTTAGACTAACAATATCTTTGTTTATAACGCTGGTGTGTGACAGGGAATGGACTATGTAATAGGACGCAGACGATGCAGCTGGAGAAGAACCTCAGAATAAAACTACACTTAATCCAGCCCATTAGCGCTTTGCACACGCTATTTCGCCAAACCCAATTGTGCATAGACTCGCTTGCTTGCACATGCTTGGTCATGACACATGTTACGCAATCTTTCAGAATGTTGCTCGATGTCTTTGAGGATTTGAGGTGTTGATCTGAGCCAATGAGTGCCAGGCAATGCTTCTTCAGTTCAATGTGAATGATGTTGTATTCTTATGTCAATCACACTAGTATACCCTAAAATTGTTTTTCAAAGATAGATAATACTGTATTTATTTCTTGTAATTTGCATTCTTTACAAAATGTGAGGGCTACATGCCCTAGTTTGTATGGGCATTACACTTCTGATATTATTTATGGGTTTTTGACCTTTTGAGCAAGACAGGAAAGTGGTGGGAGACAGTGAAAACAGGAAATGAATCTAGCCGGATTTAAACCAACATCCCTATGGTATCATTAAAGCTCACAGCCATAAAACCAATACGTGAAGTATTTAGTAACATGTTGATGCTTAAACCATGTGAGACTATCTCACCAAAATATAGCAAAACTATTCATGTTTAAGGAACATCACACAGGCAAGAGTGCTGTTGTTCTGAATATCAGCACGGCTGAGATTCGACCAAAGATATTATTACAGTTTCTGACAAAAATGTGTCACTTAGTTTGTATATTCCCTCTCCGCTAATGGAAATAGTTTCAAATTAGCTAAAGCATTAAGCACAACTCACTCTTTGCACTGCTCTAGTGCTCCAGTTGTGAACTAGTGGTAATTCGTTCATAAAAAGACATCTGTGTTTTTGAACATATCGATCACACTTTTTATTATGTTTCTTTAACTAATATGTACTAACATTAAAATACATACAATACAATGTAATTACTGTGTAACTACATGTTGTTCTGCAAAATTCTCAGATTCCCATTTACGTGTAGGTTTAGGAATAGGGGTAGGGTTAGGATTTAGAGTTTGGTTTCTGGGTAAGGGTTGGGTTAGGGGTAAGGTTAACAGTGTAACTACAAATGTAATTAAATGCAGGTATGTTAACCCTTTTATATGTACCGCCACAGAAATTACAGACACTTGACCAGTGTAGCCTGTCAGCTAGAAAGTCGATTTGAATCTGGCAGCTTGTAATGTAACTGGCTGTTGCAGAAACACATATGTGTGACGGTACTCTACGGAGCCCAGTTATTAACCGTCACATATATGTTTCTGCAACAGCCAGTTATGTTACAAGCTGCCAGATTCAAATCGACTTTTGACACAGGCCAAGCGTCTGTAATTTATATTCGCTCAAACAGTTACTCATACAGTCTTTTAACCACAGAATAAGTTTATTTTATATACATACATCAAACTCATCACCAAAGTACCAAGATTAAAGTTTACAGCTACACACAGTCAATACATCAAACGTGATCTTCCTCTGATGCATGTTGCCATTTGTTTACATTAAAAACATCAAAGAGACTTTTTACGCACATAATATGTTTATTTTACGTAATAAACAGCCTAATTGTCACCAAAGTACCATGATAACAGTTAACACCTTGTATATGCACAGCCGTCCTATCTAAACATGATCTTCCCATCCACGCAGCCATGTCTGCTGATTAGGTGCAGATGTGGTTTTCATTCACACAAACAGCAACTCAAGCAGTCTCTTCAGGCATATAATATGTTTGTTTTCTGAAACAGTAGCCAAACTATAACAGTTTAAACTTGTATACTTATAGTGAAAACATGCTGTCGAGCGTGATTATCTGATGCACATAGCCAAGTCTGTTTACATTAGCGCTTGTCACACACACACACACACACACACACACACACACACACACACACACACACACACACACACACACACACAGTTGTGTTTCCATGTTTTATGGGGACTTTCCATAGACATAATGGTTTTTATACTGTACAAACTTTATATTCTATCCCCTAAACCTAACCCTACCCCTAAACCTAACCCTCACAGAAAACCTTCTGCATTTTTACATTTTCAAAAAACATAATTTAGTATGATTTATAAGCTGTTTTCCTCATGGGGACCGACAAAATGTCCCCACAAGGTCAAAAATTTCGGGTTTTACTATCCTTATGGGGACATTTGGTCCCCACAAAGTGATAAATACACGCTCACACGCTCACACACACACACACACACACACACACACACACACACAATGTCTGAGAAGTCAAACAGTGCATATAGGCAAACCGGACTGCTAATATTATTTATTCATTTGCTTTTTTACAGCTATAAAAATGAAATAAATAAAACAAATATACAACAGAGACATAACCCATTTGTTCACATGTCTACTATATTATATACAGTATTATATAAGTACATTGTATCAAATGCTTAAGTATATACAGTGGAAGGAAAAAGTATGTGAACCCTTTGGAATTTGCAGGTTTACTGCATTAGTTGGTCGTAAAATGTGATCACATCTTCATCAAAGTCACAAGTATAGACAAGCACAATGTGCTAACAACACCAAAACATTTATAATCTTTCATGTCTTTATTGAACACATCCCATAAAAAATCACAGTTTTGTGAAAAGGTAAGTGAACCCTTGGATTTATCAACTGATCGATCCACCTTTGGCAGCAAGAACCTCAGCTAAGCATTTCTGGTAGCCGGGCATTAAACCTGTGTAATGTTCAAAAGGAATTTTGGACCATTCTTCTTTACAGAACTGCTTCAGCTCAGCCATAATTTTAGGATGTCTGTTGTGAACAGCTCTTGAGGTCATTTCACAGCATCTCTATTGGGATAAGGTCTGTGCACTGACTAGGCCACTCCAAAAGGTGGATTTGAATTTTTTGAAGCCGATTGTAGTCGATTTACTTCGATGTTTAGAGTCATTGTCCTGCAGCATCACCTAACTTCTACTGAGCTGCACTATCCTACAGGATAATGTCAGCTCCTGACATTATCCTGTAGGATATCTTGATAAACTTGGGAATTCATTTTTCCCTCCATGATGGCAAGTGGTCCAGGCCCTAAAGCAGCCCCAAATCATGATAATCCCTTCACTGTAATGGGATTATATTTGCATGCTGGTAGGCATGCATTGCACTTCTTCTTTTTTTTTTTTTTACGGCAAACGTAGTGTTTAGAGTTCTTCCCAAACATTTCAACATTAGTTTCATCAGTCCCCAAAACATTATCCCAGTAGTGTTGTGGAGAGTCAAGGTGGTCTTTGGCAAACTACAGTCATGCAGCAATGTTTAGTTGGAAAGCAGCGGCTTCCTTTGTGGTGTCCTGCAATGGACACAATGACTGTTTAATGTTTTCAGTATATTAGATTAGACTAGTTCCAATGAATCCTCCAAGACTTTAGCTGTCACTCTGTGGTTCTTTTTTTTTTTTTTACCTCATTGAGCATTCTAAAGTGTACACTTTAAGTCATCTTGTCTGGATAGCCACTTCTAGGGAGAGTAGCCACAGTACTAAATTATCTCCATTTATAGAAAATGTGTGTAATTGTGGACAGATAAATTTCTAAGCCCTTCGAGATACATTATTAACCCTTTCCAGCTTTATGCAAAGCAACAATTCTTGATTTTAGGTCTTCTAAGATCTCTTTTAACAAGGCATGGTCCACATTAGCAGATGATTCTTGTGAATAGCAAACTCAAAATATTTGAGAGCTTTTTTATAAGTCAAATTAGCCCTAACCCACACCTCCAATCTCATTTTATTAACTGTATGCCAGGTTTGCCAACTGACTCTAAGTAGCTTTTGTTGACTTCATTAAACTAGGGGTTCACATACTTATTCAAAACTACACTGAATGTTTCAATGATGTATTCAATATGCACAAGAACAATAGAATAATTTGTGTGTTTTGAGTTAAAACAGACAGTTTTTTTAATTATTGTAAATTAGGTGAAGATCAAACTAGATTTTAAGATAAATTTATACATAAATACAGCTAATTCCAAAGGGTTCTCATACTTTTTCTTGCCACTGTAGTAAAGTCACCTAATTTAAATTGGGACCAACAAATCTTTTAAGTGATGAATCGTTCGCGTTCACCTTCTATTTTTATATATATACCAGATTTCAGGACCCAAGCAAATCCTCTGTAGCGTGCACGTATGGATGTCCAAATGCAGTTAATACCGGCACAATTTAACCAAAGAAAAATACACCGGACAGAAAATCCATCTGTGACAAATTGCTTTAAAAGCTAGATCAGCAAATGGATTTCAGGCATATACCTTCATCAAAGAAATCATATCTCTGACTGTGCTCTGGGAGTCTCTGAAAATTACATTACAGCGACCAAAGAATAGACGTATAATATAAGGCCAGATGAACAGCTAAATGTTTCCCTGAGGTCTTGCCTTATAAGGACGTCTCTCCCTCCTTTTCCAAATGTCCAATTAAAGGAACACACGTTAAATAAACACATGTACTCTGTCCTGTCCTGCCAGAGTTTGGCAAAGCCCTGTGCCCACAAAGGTCAACAACAGGACATCCATGACTTTTTAATAAGTCTGAGATGCACTATACAAATAAAAATAAAACAAAACACAAAGATGTAGACCATTAGGGAAGAATTAGATACAAATCAGGAAATGACATGCAACTAAAACCATATGTGTTTTACACACGAGCTTATGTGTATTATGGGAAAAGCACAGCAGTTTGAGCAACTGCAGGCTTTCTCAGGTCATTAATCAGTAGAGCCTACATACACAGTGATCTGCATTTTAAGATGTCTGAATGTGTCATTGTAATGGAATTTACTATAAACTAGGAAATTAAATGCCAGCTGTTCAATGCTGGTGAAGTTTAAGAAACATTCTGTAAATGCCATACAGGCATATCTCCAAATACACAGTTCTGAATATTGGTTCTGATTACCAAAACATGTTGTAAAACCCACTTAAAGGGATAGTTCACCCAAAAATGAAAATTCTCTCATCATTTACTTACCCTCATGCCATCCCAGACGTGTTTCTTTCTTCTGCTGAACACAACAAAAAAAAAGTGTTTTTAGAAAAATATCTCAGCTTCTATACAATGCAAGTGAATAGTGTCGAGAGGTCCAACAATTATATAAAAGCAGCATAAAGGTAATTCATAAGACTCCAGTGATATCTTCAGAAGCGATATGACAGGTGTTGGTGAGATCAATATGTATGTCCTTTTTTCCTATCAATTTCCACTTTCACATTCTTCTTTTGATTTCAGCGATTCACATTCTTCGTGCATATCGCCACCTGCTGGGCAGAGAGGAGAATTTATAATCAAAATTTAAATATTGATCTGTTTCTCACCCACACCTATCAAATCATTCTGAAGACATGAATTAAACCACTGGAATCGTATGGATTACTTATATATTGCCTTTATGTACTTTTTGCACCTTTAAAGTTCTGGCACCCATTCACTTGCATTGTATGGACCAACAGAGCTGAGATATTCTTCTAAAAACATTATGTTTGTGTTCAGCAGGAGAAAGAAAGTCATACACATCTGGGATTTTATGTGGGTGAGAAAATGATGTAGTCATGGTGAGGTGTCATGTCTGATGATGCATACTGGCAATTTTAAAACAATATTAAAACTGACTCTTTTAATAAGGCTTTTTTTTTTTTTGGTGAAACTTGACCTTGAAACATGGTTTTAAATTGCTAAACAAATTATGGATTTTTTCAAATGTTGCTCAAGAAACAGAATGCCCAATATCTATTGAGGAAATTAAAGTGTTTTTTTTACCTTACTCTGCTGTTCAACTTCCCTCTACAAATGGCTGTCATTAATCATGCCGCTGTAATATGGTTTTGCTGTTTATGCAAGCTCTTTCTCAATTAGCTTTGACTTGCTGTGACACGAATTGGTCCTGTAAATATTTGCAATGGAACGCATACTTGAAAAGCGATGATGCATAAAATTACACATAAAGAGAGTACAGGAATTTCCACGCAGTTTAAACAAGAAGGATGGGTCTTCATGTCAATCTGTAAATGTAGGCTATTTATTTACAGAACATAGCAATCAAAAATAAAGTTTTCCTTGTGATATTTTTTAAACTTTCCATAAATAAAGACAATAAATAATAATAACAAAGTTTGCCTTGCTAAAAAAATATTATCTTTTGTATTCTACACAATACATGGGTGCCACACCACACACAGCATACGGTGGATCCATCTGTTTCTGATTGCCAGTGACAGCACATCTCTGGACCTCTTGGACCAGGATCTTTAGCATCCACAATTTATGGATGAGCAATAGCTCCACAATCCTTCCCACAAAATCAAAGTGGTTTAGGAATCAGGAGCCAGCATTTCCTGGAATTCCCCTGTAAACTTTCAGCAAATTGACAACTTCTGGACCTTCAGGTGGGCTTGTCTGACACGATGCAGGTTGAATGCTAGGGAGCTTCTCTTGAGTGGGTTTGGACTTTGCAGTCTTGCACATCTTGTGCCAGAGCAGGCGAGGCACTGGGGGACTGAGGATGATGAACACCCAGGGGTCTATGATGGGGTTGGCCGATAAAAAAAGAAGGGCTATAAGATCCTTTTTGTGACCTTCACTGTTGAAGATGGTGTTAATGTAAACTTGAATCTATGGAGACAAAAACACAATTTGAAAATATATAGTGTTGTGTTGTCATATAAATATATTATAACCTGCAATTGTTACATTTTACCTTATCTAACCCTTACAATGAATGTAACCTAATGTAGTCAGGTTGATTCAGTAATGCTAAATCCTATTATTATTTTTTAGGTGTTACCACATGAAGTACAAGTTTAAGATTAACATTTTAGCACCTTTCAAGAGTATGTATTGGTGGTCGACAGATATATCGCCGAGGCCGATAAATTGAATGATATTCCGAATTTTGTAATAATCGCCATCGGCTGAAACATTTTACCGGTTGGCTGATTTGTTTCTTGAGGGCTCTAAGAATCACCTGCTTGCATGTGAAGCGACAGACATGTAAACAACCAGTCACGGTTCGTTTTGTTGTTACATGCCATCGTGTTACTACAATAGACTGGTGTACAACACAGTCTAATTTAAACGGTCCGCATATCAGAGCCGCGTCAGCCGCATTTGAGCCCAAGATGTTAAAGTACTCGCCTGTTTCATTCTCTCTCTCTCTCTCTCTCTCTCTCTCTCCTCAACAGTACTTTTAAAAGTAACTTTTAACTGTCTTGTCTAATGCTAAAAAGGCAAATATTGATAAAACTAATATCATATACCTTCTGCAAAGATGCACATATCTCGTTTAAACAGATGTAATAAACCAACCTCACACAACTTCAGCAGATCCAGCATCCTGTGGAACGCTCATAAATCTTCTGCTAAAAACTGCTATCTATCACACTATTTACAGAGTTAAAGTTTGTGTGAAATTGAGTAAATATACTGCTAAATAAGGGTGTATACATTTTTAACAATTTTATGTTTTTGTTATTTACTATATATATTAAGTTGTGTGATATATCAGCATTGCATAAGCCACCCTGCTCTCTGGATATTGGCATCGGCCATAAAATAACCAATATCGGTCGATCACTAATATGTTTTACCATAAAAGCACTACATTCCACTACAATGTTTAGTAAAGTGTAACCATTTCTTGAAGCTGCTTTAAGTACATTTCTTAAATATTACTATTTTAATTCATTATACTTGCACAGTATAGTGGCCCCTAAAAGTATTTGGACACTTAAGCCAAATATCTTTTTTTTTTCATTCATTACATAACAAAATATCAAGGGGTATCTGCAAACAAGCAATGCTAGAGCTTTTCTCAGAACTAATGTTACTTTTCTGAGCCATTTTTTTAACCAACAATGAATGTATGAAGTCACTTACCCTCAAGTTCACACAGCTGCTATTGCATAGCACATGTTTTGTGAAAGAGCATACAAATTTACTTCATGTGGCAACATCCAAAAAAAAGTGAATCAACCTGAATATATTAGGTCACACACAACAAAAGTTGGGTAATTTTAAAGGTCAGGTCAGACCAGACAGAAATAGCATTCGAAGCGGGTGGAAATAGCCATAGTTTGTGTTCATCACATAAGCCAACAGTGTAAAACCAACAAGAGGTATTGGGGTCATTATTTTATCTTCGTTTTAATCAGTAAACCTATTGTTTGATTATTTAAAACCTAACATGTGACTTTACGTGAAATGTTTTGCTTAAAAGTTATTATAGTGTACAAGGGGGATAAAAAGGGGGTTTGAGCAAACATGAACAGTGCGAAAACACCTTACCACAAGAGGAAGTGAACAAATGACGAAGGCGATTGTCATGAACCCGAGCAGCACCAGATGTTCTACCTCCTTCGTGATTGACCGACGCCTCTTTTGTCCCCTCAGGCGTCGGATAGAGCTTCGGTTCGCTTTGCGTCTTCGATACATGAGTAAAAGATGATAGATGACAGACGCGTTGCACAAAACCGTACATACAATCATGGCAAGCAAACACGACGCGTAGATAATATTGAACACTTTGTTTCTATGCTCAGGTGGGTCCATGTCAATAAAGCACCACGTACCCGGGCAATGCTGAACGTAATTCCCAAACCCGAAGAAAGGTGTGACACAGAAAAGAGCGCCAACCAGGTATATGACAGTGATGGCGATGTACCCGCAACGTTTACGCAAACGCTTTTCGTAGAAGTAGGGATGCCCTATGGATAGCCAGCGCTCCCCAGCCATGGAGAGAAGAATGGCCAGAGTGACAATGCTGAAAAATGTCATCGCGTAACCGAAGTGCGCGCAAACCAATGAGTTTCCGCTCAACCCGAGCAACGACTCGTTCCTCAAATACGCGGTAATCACCAGAGGACTGACGGAGAAAGTGCCCAGCAAGTCTGTAATGATCAAAGATGTGACGAGGACTTGGAACAGGGATGCGGTTTGCTTCCTCCGCCGTACTTCCAAGAGAATTAAAGCGACTACATTCCCAAGAACACCGGCTGTAAACATGATCGTAGACGTTGTGGGAGATCCGTAAGAGACGTCGAGGCGCTCATGGCAACTGTAGTTTTTCGTCTGTGACGCCATAAAACCTTTCTTTTTTCTGTATTATCCTCCCTGGGGTTATTCAGTGCTGTAAGAAGTGTATTTGATAAGGCAATGAAAATATCATAGCAGAGAATAATTAGGATCCATACTTATTGGAAAGTGAAACATTTACGCACAACCCATGATGACTTCGAAATGAGAAGGGAAACGACCACAACTAGTGAGTGAGGTGGAGTTTCGGGAAAGCATGCTCTGATGTGCGCAGCTCATGACTCATTACAACCAATAAACATATCAATCAAATACATTTTGATCAAATCATTTAAAGCGTGATTTGGATTCAGTAGTATTTGTTTGTTTGTTTTTCACTTTTCAATGCTATCTACATTGAAGTGCTTATTGAGCATTAATTTAATCCAATGTGTGTGCCATCTATAATACAGTAAATACAATGAAAATTAACCCTTGTGCGACCTTCTAGACATTTTTGTCTTTTTCTTTTCTTTTTTTTCTCGATAATTTTTGCCGTGTTAATGCCAACAGCATACATTAAGCCAAATATGTGTATTTTGGGGGGAATTTTGTATATTTCTTCTTGTAATATTTCAACCTCAGTTTTAGTCTATATCTATAATACACTGTTTAGTTACTCTCAGGACATTAAGGACAACAATTTCCCCACTGAAACCCATTAAAACTGCAATAATTGATGCAGTGCCATTAAAGCATAAAATCATGCATTCTATGATATTATGTTTTCATTCTGGAACCCTGGCTTCAACATTTTAATTTGTAATATTTTCACTAGATGGCGCCGTTTTTCTCACGTTTAGCCTATGGAGCACATACATGCTTTTCTCCTATTTTTTATTTGCTGTATTATAGAGCACTGCAGGCCAATTGAATTGATGCAGCTAAAATTGTGTGTGTGTGTGTGTGTGTGTGTGTGTGTGTGTGTGTGTGATATCAGGGTGTGTTTTGTATGTGTGTATTGAGAAATATGTGTGTGTTTGTGTTTGTAAAAAACAGCAATGGCATTATAAAAAACTGGCATTTAAAGGGTTAATTAATGAATATTTGGTAGTTATGATCAGGACTGATGTTGTTTCAAAAAATCGATGTCAGTGAAAGTGGAAAATAATATTATTATATCATATTTTTATGGCAGTTTTTTGACGCAGACATTTTTGTCCTCTAAGGTACTGAGCGTGGGTTTTTTAAAAAAAATGTATCTGACACTGCACAAAAAATAATGCATCAAAATCAATGTTTTTGCAAATCATTGACATATCCAGACTGTGATAATCCAAAAATTAAAAAATAAATCAAGTTTCATTATATTAAAAATCTGGCATTTAAAGGGTTAAAATCTTGAAAATAAATGAATATTTGGTAGTTATGACCAGGACAGATGGTGGTTATAAAATTAACTCTTTGAAAGTGGAAAATAATATGAATATATATTATTATTATGGCAGTTTTTGACGGGGATATTTTTTTAAAATCCCCTTAGTGCCCAGTTGTGGGCACAACTAAGTGACCCACGGAGTGAGGAAACTGCTTCCTTTGGGGTTCCCGTTGGGGTTGCGGCAAGCAAAGAAAAGGAAACAAAAGATTCTCTACCCAGCCCTCCACCTTGGGATGGAGTGGTCTGGATACCAGCTCCATTGAAGACATCTCTCTCCCTGTGTTGCCCGTCTCTGGAACGCTTGGGAGCCTTCTTGGTCTAGGAGATGGTTCGTAAGACAGGGCAACGGAACGCGGGATCTTGAGCTGCAGCGGGGCAAGATGTGTTGAATGGCCTCCATCTATTTTGTCACCGTCGAGAACTGCTGGGCAAAGTCCTCAATGGTGTTGCCAAATAGGCCGATCTGGGAGATGGGGGCGTTGAGAAACGAGTCTTGTCAAAGTCCCGCATCTCGACCAAATTCAGCTACAGGTGGTGTTCCAGGACCACGAGGGTGGCCATCGCCTGTCCGAGTGCACGCGCTGTGACCTTCGTAGCCTGGAGGGCAAGGTCGGTCACCGAACGCAGTTCCTGCAGCACATCAGGATCAGGACTACCCAGATGCAGATCTTTTGGTGCCTTGGCCTGGTGGATTTGCAGGAGGGCCAAGGCATGCAGGGCGGAGGCGGCCTGCTGTAGGACTTGGTCGCCAGAGACGACGTCAACCTATAGGCCTTGGAGGGGTGTGACGGTCGATCCTGCCAGGTGGTGGCATTTTGCGGGAACAGGTGCAACTGCTTTATCCAGCTGTGGGAGTTCCGTGTACCCGTGGAGGTCAAGGTTAGTGAGAGCAGACGAGCGAAAAGTCGGTTTCGGGCAGTGATAGGCTAATCATACACCTCCGGGAAGAAAGGAACCGGGAGGGCTGTTCGAGGTTGTGGCTGTGGCTAGTGTGGCTTTCCCCCGGAAGAAGGAAAGCCGTGACCACAACAGAAGAAGACCAAATTAGCTGAAATGCGGCATATTTCCAACAGCGTGCGCTCTTTATAGGTGAGTAGAACAGCAGGGGGTTTTACTCAGCTCGCTGAAACACAACCACACGGCTCCGAAGAAAAAAATCTGTCTGGACAGATTTATACCCGTATGTCGGGGGGAGGGGCAAGCAAATTATGTTCGACAATTCTCATTGGCCTTTTCTCATAGATAAGTGTTATTGAGGCTCTCAAGAGAGACCCCTAGTGTCACTACATCGACACAACGTTGAGTGAGTGACAAGAAGGGGAACTTTTGATTTAATCATCTTGAATAAAAATGAAAATGTTAAAAAGTATCTTGTCTTAAAATAAATGCAAAATTTCAGGGATTTTCATTAGCTACATAAATCTGCAACATTTAAAATATAAAATATCAATTTAACCTTTAGACACTACATGCAAAGATCTCATGGATCAGAAAAATTGTGAATTGCATAGTAACAAATAGGTGTTCGGGAAAGTACTGTGGTAGTTTTTGTTGCTATTTACTGTTTTTGGAGAAAATACAATTAAAGGACCCTTTTACTCTGCAGGGCCTTTAGCCACGTTGTGCTCATAGGTGTTGGGGTTGTTTATCTTGGGGTTTATCTTGTAAAATATCATTAAAATATGTGTATTGTAAATAATATAATGATATATTCTTAAAATAATTGTTTAAGAAATAAAATAATACAAATGCAAAGGGGCAACAACAAAAAAACCCTTGGTGTCCCCTTCAAAAATTGCTCTTGAGAATTGTTATGTTTATTGTCCCCCCCAACATTTTGATGAAATTTTCACCCCTGGTTGTGCTCTATTATTTGCCATTTCGCCCAAGCAGATATTTCCAAACTTTTAGTAAAACTCTAAATACAAAACTGCTCGTTAAGCACATGTTCAATGATCATATGATCACCACCTGAACTCATTTTACACACAATTCTCACCATCTAAACACTCGCAGAAACAATCGCAGATACTAAAAAAGTTTGCTTAGGACAACCAGAAACCTGCAGAATAGAATCATGCAATGCCCTTCATCTCTATGCCAACTGTCTACTGGTGTTCCACAGGATCAGGTTGGAGAACCAAAATGTCTTTTCCTGTCATTCAGATATTGCCCAATTCATTCTCACATCTTCATCCTCTTACAGCCAGTTAATCTCACATATCATTGCAGGTCAGGCAAGCATTTCTTGCTAGTCATCTAAAAAAGCTTCTTTTTTTTCAGATACAAACCTGCTGTTAATCTTGGTCAAGAACCACTTTTGCCAAGACCTTGCCATTTCAGTAGACAACCCAATCATATCACCCACACAGAACGCCAAGAACCTTGGCGTCATTCTTGACACTGACCTGTTGTTTGCACCCAACATACTAACCACAGTCAAGGCATGCAGTGTCAGGCCTTTTCTCACCAGAGAAGCAATTCATATATGGTAAAAGGCTCCAATATACTTCTGGAGCAGTTCTTCTTTGTTATTCATTCAGGGGGGAAAAGAAGTTCTAAACAGCAGAGCAACGGTATACTGTTTGTGAACATTCAGATTCCCCCCACTCTGTTGTGGGAGGTGTTTAAAAGTACATTTAAATATGAGAACGTTACATGTTACCTTGTATTATCGATGTGTTATCGATGGCTTAATGCCTTATTCTATCCATAGAATTCAGATGAGGTCAGTAAAAGAAGCTGTTTTATCCACTCAATGATTCAAAGTAATACATATGCAGTAGATGTTGTTTACCTTGTCTTGTTTACATTCTGAATTCATGAAGCTAATGCGCTAACACGCTATATGCAGCCATAATATGCACCGGTTACACTTTGTTATTTTTATTTATGATGACACTGATTCTACAGCAAAGATAGGTTTATAAGAGTGTTAATATTTAGGGGCCTTGGTAGCTCAGCGAGTATTGACTGTGAATAGCAGCCCTGGACTGGTGAGTTTTAATCCAGGGTGTGCTGAGTGACTCCAGGAAGTTCTCCTAAGCAACCAAATTTGCCCGGTTGCTAGGGAGGGGATAACCACCTCGTGGTCGTGATTAGTGGTTCTCACTCTCAATGGGGCGCGTGGAAAGTTGTGCGTGGATCACTGCGAATATCATGAGCCTCCACATGCAGAGTCTCCGTGGTGACATGCATAATGAGCCATGTGATAAGATGCGCAGATTGGGGAGGTAAGAGAGACTTGTCCTCACGGATTGAGGTGAGTATCCGTGCCACCACAAAGACCTACTAAGTAGTGGGCTTGAGCATTCTAAATTGGGAGAAAAGGGGATAAAAGAAAAAAAAGAGAGTTAATATTCAGAATAAAGACAAAAGAATGATGATAGGCTTACTTTGGGCAGATTTGTGAAGCAGATGGCACATGAGTAAATGGGCAATTGAGAGTTTGAGTAAATTGTAATCTTTTTGGAGACTAATTAAACAAACAAACCAAAAATGATCACATGACATGGTCTTTGAAAATGTCTCTAAGCTGAAGATCGTACAGATGTAGGTAAATTTGCCCCAGCTCGCTATAACTCTGCAAACCGTTGTGTTCATGTTGATTTAACTTGACTGACTGAACAATATACTTTAAACAAAATTAGCTTTCGGCCTCAAAGTAGGTGGAGCTCCAGGTCACACCTACCGATGACATGGACCAATGGCAGTAAGAAGGCGTTAGCAGCTGTTAAGAATTTTTCCTGAAAGTTTGCATTGACCAGCTGTTACAAACCATGAAACAAACGCAAAAACACCCATCTTTTTTGCTTCAGAGCCGGTGTGCCCCGCATCCGCGATCCTCGAGCCAGCGCGCTCAACTTCGTCTGCCCGCAGGAGGAAGAGAAGACGGGCTTCCGCCTCCCGGCCCACGCCTGCCCCGGTCTGCGAGCCAGAGCCCACGCCTGTCACTGTGAGCGAGCCAGCGCCCGCGCCTGTCACGGTGAGCGAGCCTGTGCCCGCGTCAGCCACAGTCAGCGAGCTTGAGCCCTCGTCAGCCACGGTCAACAAGCCTGAGCCCTCGCCTGCCCCGGTCTGCGAGCCAGAGCCCACGCCTGCCCTGGTCTGCGAGCCAGAGCCCACGCCTGCACCGGTCTGCGAGCCAGAGCCCACGCCTGTCACTGTGAGCAAGCCAGCGCCCGCGCCTGTCACGGTGAGCGAGCCTGTGCCCGCGTCAGCCACGGTCAGCGAGCCTGTGCCCGCATCAGCCACGATCAACGAGCCTGAGCCCTCGCCTGCCCCGGTCTCCGAGCCAGAGCCCACGCCTGCCACTGTGAGTGAGCCAGTGCCTGACGCCTCAGCTGTCAGTGAGCCAGCGCCTGTCGCCACCGCAAGCCAAGAGCCAGTGCCAGTAGCCATGACGTCCAACAGCCAGTGCCAGTAGCCATGACCGTCCAAGAGCCAGTGCCAGTAGCCATGACCGTCCCCGAGCCAGTGCCAGTAGCCATGACCGTCCCCGAGCCAGCGCCTGTAGCCTCGACCGTCCCCGAGCCAGTGCCAGTAGCCATGACCGTCCAAGAGCCAGTGCCAGTAGCCATGACCGTCCAAGAGCCAGTGTCAGTAAACATGACCATCCAAGAGCCAGTGACAGTAGCCATGACCGTCCAAGAGTCAGTGCCGCTCGAGCCTCCCAGGGTTCCCCCTCCCGAGCTATCCAGAGCTCCGCCTTCCGAGCTATCCAGAGCTCCGCCTTCCGAGCCTTCCAGAGCTCTGCCTTCGGAGCCTTCCTGAGCTCCGCCTTCCGAGCTTCCTAGAACTCTGCCTTCCGAGCTTCCCGAGCTTTCCAGAGCTCCGCCTTCCGAGCTTCCTAGAACTCTGCCTTCCGAGCTACCCGAGCTTTCCAGAGCTCCACCTTCCGAGCTTTTAGAACTCTGCCTTCCGAGCTTCCAGTACTCCGCCTCCCAGGCCCCCCACTCTGCCTTCCGAGCTTCCTGAGCTTTCCAGAGCTCCGCCTCCTGAGCCTTCCAGAGCTCCGCCTCTCAAGGCTCTTGAGCCTTCCAGGGCTCCGCCCCCCCAGCCTCTCGAGCCTCCCAGGGCTCCGCCTCTCAAACCTCTCGAGCCTCCCAGGCCTCCGCTTCTCAAGCCTCCCGAGCCTTCCGGGACTCCGCCTCTCCAGCCTCTCGAGCCTTCCGGGACTCCGCCTCTCGAGCCTCTCGAGCCTCCCAGGGCTCCGCCTCTCGAACCTCTCGAGCCTCCCAGGACTCCGCCCCTCAAGTCTCTCGAGCCTTCCAGGGCTCCGCCCCTCAAGCCTCTCGAGCCTCCCAGGTCTCCGCCTCTCGGGCCTCCTGAGCCTCCCAGGGCTCCGCCCCTCAAGTCTCTCGAGCCTCCCAGGGCTCCACCTCTCGAACCTCTCGAGCCTCCCAGGACTCCACCCCTCAAGTCTCTCGAGCCTTCCAGGGCTCCGCCCCTCAAGCCTCCCAGGACTCCGCCTCTCGGGCCTCCCGAGCCTCCCAGGGCTCCGCCCCTCAAGTCTCTCGAGCCTCCCAGGGCTCCGCCCCTCAAGTCTCTCGAGTCTCCCAGGGCTCCGCCTCTCAAGCCTCTCGAGCCTTCCAAGGCTCCGCCCCTCAAGCCTCTCGAGCCTCCCAGGGCTCCGCCCCTCGAGCCTTCTAGGGCTCCGCCCCTCAAGTCTCTCAAGCCTCCCAGGGCTCCGCCCCTCAAGCCTCTCGAGCCTTCTAGGGCTCCGCCCCTCAAGTCTCTCGCGTCTCCCAGGGCTCCGCCTCTCAAGCCTCTCGAGCCTTCCAGGGCTCCGCCCCTCAAGCCTCTCGAGCCTCCCAGGGCTCCGCCCCTCGAGCCTTCTAGGGCTCTGCCCCTCATGTCTCTCAAGCCTCCCAGGGCTCCGCCCCTCAAGCCTCTCGAACCTTCTAGGGCTCCACCCCTCAAGTCTCGCGAGCCCTCTAGGGCTCCGCCCCTCAAGCCTCTCGAGCCTTCCTTGGCTCCGCCTCCGGAGCCTCCTACGGTCCCACCTCCAGAGCCTCCTACGACTCCACCTCCCGAGCCTCCTAGGGCTCTTCTCCCCGAGCCTCCTACGGCTCCGCCTCCAGAGCCTCCTACAGCTCCACCTCCCGAACCTTCTACGGCTCTGCTCCCAGAGACTCCAGAACCTCCTACGGGTCCGTCTCCCGAGCCTCCTACGGCTCTGCTCCCAGAGACTCCAGAACCTCCTACGGGTCCGTCTCCCGAGCCTCCTACGAGCCTTTCCCTTGTCTGCCCCTCGTTGCTCCCTGGACTGTCTGTCTGCCCCTCGTTGCTCCCTGGACTGTCTGTCTGCCCCTCGTTGCCCCCCGGACTGCCTGTCTACCCCTTGTTGCCCCCCGGACTGTCTGTCTGCCCTTCGTTGCCCCCCTTGGTCTGTCTGCCCACCACAAGCTTCCTCCTCCAGTCAATGGACATTTGTTCTTGTTTTTTGTGATGTCACTTTTGAGCGTCTGGAATCCGCTCCTTAAGGGGGGACTCTGTTAGGATTACCATGTCTTGTCCCACTGTTGCCCTTTGTTTGTCATTTTTGTCACTTTTGCAGTTCCTTAGTTTTCACATTTGTCACCCGTGTAGCTCCATAGTCTTCTTGTTAGCCCTCGTGTTCACTGTTCATTGTTTTCACCTGCTCTTGTTAGTTTCCCATTGGTTTCTGTTTATCACCTTGTCATCTTGTTTGAGTTCTGTTTGTTCATTGGTTCCCGTTTTCCCATATCCATGTATTTTAACCCGGTTGTTTTCACTCCCCTTTGTCAATCGTTGAACGTTGTCATGCCTGGTATGTGTTCCCTGCCCGAGTTCTCAGTTTTATTTCATCGTGTTTAGTTTCCTGTTTTCCCATTGTGGTTGTTTCTTTTGTGTTTATTCTTTAAATAAGTTGCGTTTAGATCCACTCTTCTCGTCTGCCTTCGCTGCCTCCATTCGTAACACACACATAAGTCGGATACATATTTGATTTTATCTGATGTATCTTCAATGTGAAAAGCCAGGTCAGATTTAGTGTGATTTTACATCAAACTCAACATCCGTCAATTGCATGCTTTATTTACTGCGTAATATGCCTGTTATGGTTTAAAACCTTTCATTTTAAGTCATATTTTTTCTAGTTAATGCATTCCAATTCTAGGCTTCAACAGCTGGGTTTAGTGATTTGTTAGAATTTTACAGTAAAATATGTGCATGAAAACATACAGAGGTAGATTTAACATATGTAACAAGGCTCTTTGCTCATATCACTCGTGCAGAAAACAGTTTCTATATTTCTCAAACTGTATAAAAACACAAATGCAAGCAAGTCAATGGAAATCTGAAATAATTACAGACAACAACTCCTTACATATATATAATGCCATTCTTTGATGTCGGATGTCTTGCTTATATTACATTCTTGAGCTTTAATGGTAATTAAACACCACCATATGACTGCAAATGACAAAATATTTCAATTACTTTATCCATCTGGTCTTATATCACTTGCAGATATCTTGTAAAATAATCATTAAGTGTCCTATTCTGGGGAATATTCTGGAATATGCATATATTTATGCATATTAAAATAATGATCATGTCTGGGTTTGTTATATGCATTCTCAGGGAGTGCTGGTCAGTTAATGGGTGTCGGCTGTTCAGACCAGTGTCTGACATGGGCTACATTTAAAATGAACAGCCTAACAAAAACAAACAAACAAACAAACAAAAAAATCTGATTTGAGCAGAAAATCAAATTTGGGTTAAATTCAGCTGCGGTGTAAACATAGCCATAGAGGCAGCATTATGAATGTAACATTAGAAGATCACAATCTTGATATCAGAAAGACTGCATTATGACATCAGATGTGCACCATTATGATGTAAAAATTTACCATTATGACATCAGACAGGCCCAATTATAACTCAAGTTGCAAACATAAGAAAAAAATGATTAGCAATACTTAAATTCTTTGCATAAGTGTAATTCATGTGTTGTGATTCTGTAATTTCATAGTAACACAAAGTAAATTCGATTTTTATTCTCCTGACTTTAGGCACTGTTTTTGGACCTAAACATGGCCAAAAACAATGCAAACCTGCAAACAGCGATATGCAAGCAAAGAAAGGGTGTCATGAACAGCAAAACATAATGAAAACATAGAATTAGTCTGTATGTTTAAAAATAAACTATTGCAAAAATGTAAATGATTTGTGTTTGTGACAAAAATATTTGTAATATATAATCCGATATACATTTCTGCTCACACTTTTGGCACACATTTCTCACTGAAAAGAGTTTTGCAGTCACGAAGGGAAAGGTGGGTCTACCTGCTTCTTAGTAACCATTCTTTGTAAACTTAATAAGACCATTTATTGATATAAACATGAATCTTAATCTGGTGTTCAAATGTTTCTTTTGTTGCTGTTCATTGTTTTAATTATGTTTTACTTACTTTCAATTCTCATTGGCATCGCAAATGGGGGGATGGATGGATGCATTGTGATATAAGCAATCTCTGTCTTTCTATCTGTTCAGAGAGTTTAGTTTAATTTGTTTTCTAGCATGAGTTCTATGATACCAACTAATTCCATCTATTCATCAAAATGCCTTGCTAATGATAATTACAAGTAAATATAATTAAAGAAATGAACAGCAACAAAAGAAACATTTGAATGCCAGATTGAGTTCATATTTATATATGAAGGTACGAATCATCAAGATTCAACACCATTTACTGCATGACCTCAAAAAAAGAAGAAAAAATGTCAGCTTCTTTGAGTAGCTGATGTGAAGGGCATAAAGTAGCCCAAAAAGTCAGTGCACAGACCCAAGTTTTGACAAACGTCCCCAGCTCATTTTCAAGGACAATCAATACATCCAGGGGGTTGAAAGGCAACTTTTCGCTCTTCCTGCTCCAAAGCATTGATGGCATCTGCTCCTATCTGTGCTTGGTCAATAAGCACATAAAGTGGCATAAAGTAATCCATATGACTCCAGTGGTTGAATCCATGTCTTTAGAAGTGGTATGATAGATAGAATATTGAGATCAATATTTAATTTTTTACTATCAATCTTCACTTTCACTTTTATATTTGTATTCTTTTTTTTACTATCAATCTTCACTTTCACTTTTATATTTGTATTCTTTTGTTTTTGGGTATTCATATTCTTTGTGCATTTCATTATTTAAATGTTGATCTGTTTCTCACCCACACTTTTAATTTAGCTTCTGAAGACATGGATTAAACCACTGGAGTCGTATTCATATTGTTATTGCTACCTTTATGTGCTTTTTGTACTTTCAAATATCTGGTCATCATTTACTTGAATTGCGAGGACCGACAGAGCTATTCTTCTAAAAATCTTAGTTTGTGTTCTGCAGAAGAAAGAATGTCAAACATCTGGGATGGCATGAGAGAATTTTCATTTGAAACACACATCTATTCAACCACTGTACCAAATTCATATAAATATGCAGTGGTTGAATAGCTGTGTGTTTCAAATGAAAATTATGAATGTCAGTTCCTCTTGACTTTCTTCAGGGGAACCCAAACAAAGATTTTAATGGATATATGGTGTTTGTTTGTCCATACAATACAATGCAATGCAAGTGAAATTAAAAACTTTCGAGATCCATAAAGGCGGCATCAATGTAATCCATATGACTTGAATGGAAATGTTGGTTTGTGTTCCACAGAAGACAGAAAGTCATATGAGTTTGAGAAGGCATAAGGGGTGAGAAGGCCAAATGACAAAAGAAATAGCATTTTTGGGTGAACTATTAAAATCATTTGATGAAGCTGAACAGTGAATATAAACCAACACTCAGCTATTTTAAGCTGGCTTCCTTTAAGATGAAGGGGTTCAATGAGACATTTGTACATTTGCATTAAAACATGTAGAAAAGAGATTTACTTGTTGGAGTTACCTGATGCCTGCTGAGCTTCTGCCGTGTGTGTGATGCCTGAGCAGCGGTTGAAGATGAACTGTCTCTCTGGTGATAAAAATGCAGGAATTCTTCGCCACTGCCCGACAATTCGAAAGCACAGTATTTTCCCATGAGAAACATATGGTGTTAACGCCACATGCAGAATATAAATTATTGTCATTGACAATGTCAATGCCATCAGTTTGAGGCAAGCTGCAACCACAACTTTATGCTGCACATGATATTGATGTATGTAGGCCTATTTATTCATGTGGTCTCAAACAATAACTTAGATGCAACTGATGAAGCTGAATATAAACCAACACTCAGAAAATGTTAGATGGTTTCAAGATGTTCAATTTGAAGTTTGCATTGAACATTTTAAATTGGTGTAGAAATGCGATTAACTTACTGGAATTACCTGTTGTTTGCTGAGTTTGAGGAGTTGTAGGTGAAGGCCCTGAGCAGCGGTTGAAGATGAAGAGTATTTGCCTGGTGTAAAAATGTGTGGGCTCCTTTGTGTTTGTTCGACTGTGAAAATGTACACATGTAATTAGCCTCATGCAGACAAACGTTTAATATACTGTAGATTTGCAAACACAACGTAAATAAGCAACTTCTTTAAGCAAATAGAAACTTGAATACACAGAAAATGTATAGCATTAACAAAAACAACAGCAAAAACTCCTTTTGAAGTTTTGGCAAAAACATTATGTTGTCCACCACGAGCTCTCCTCATCCAAAATGGCAGCCAGCCCCAAATCTGCTTGCATAAAATTCAGTCACATTCAGCATCACGTGGTTTCCAATGGAATCTTAAAAATAGGCTAGGTTTACTAAACTACAGATTATTGTCGTTTCACTCAAAATAATTAGCAAAGTTTCTTTATTATCATGAGCATAATCTCAATATCTTATGTAACAAATATAGCGTTTAATTAAGGAAAGTTGACAGCATTGCATTTTCAGTAAAATCTGTTTATTTTAATGAGCAATATTTGCTGAAGCAAGGAATCATTGTCAGTGTAGAATTTACTGTAGAATGTATGTATACAGGTTGTTTCACAGGAAATTGTAATTGTCATTTCATAGCTTTTCTGTGATTTCTGAAGGAAACATTTCAGTTCAATTCTATTAGAAAAAACTTGGGATTATTGGGATAATACAAATTTAGAGATGGGTGAAGCACTCAGGTACTATCTTGAACTGTCAGATCCTGCTGGAATTGATGACGGCAGGGAAACTGAGTTTGCCTCAGCCCAGGAAGTGTCCTAAACTGGTGGTAATGGGGTCGAAAACAACATGCCAGCAAGAGAGCTGAGATGGTTTATAAAACTGTGACGAGGCAGGCGAGGAATGAGGATCTATATGAAGCTTTATTCAAATAAACAAGAAAGCTCAGAAATCAAATAAACCAAAAAGCACAGAATACATCAAAACACAGGGAACCTGGCAAAGAGCATAACCAAACATGCAAGAACAGACAAATAAACTGGGGGAAACAAGGGCTTAAATACACAAGGGAACAAACAAGGGAACGAGGAACACCTGGGGAAACAATCAGGGAATGAGAAACCATCAGGGGAAAACCAATCAAAAAATGAAACAAAAAAGAACTACAAAAACCTAACATGAAACAGGAACTAAACAAGAACGTCAACATAAAAGCACAAAAACAAAAGACAACAGGGAATGTGACAAAATCGGAGGCTGTGCTGTGATTGGATGGGTTGCCTGATTGAATGAATCCAGAGATCTACGCTTACGTTTACATTTCTAATGATTCTAAGAAATTTGAGTAAATTAGATAAACTTTTTGAGCATGCAGGTGTTACTTTTTCTGAAAATATATATTAGTAACTGTGAAAAGGAGGAATATTTAAATCAGTTTGTTGAAGCACAAACAATTCTGCTGAAACATGAGTGCATTGAAAAGTGTTTTGCACTCACCTACCAAAACCCTCCCATAGTAATTTTGGTAACTATGTGGTTTGTGGTTAAAGCATCCTTTCATTTCAAATCGACACTTCACATCCCATGAACTTCTTGAGGAAGAACTATATTTACACACTTCAAATCACATCTGCTCACTCACAAAATGAAGCAGTGTTGGATATTTGCTTTACTGTTCATAAATGTTTATTTTATGAATGCGATTCAAAGAGATAGCATTTTCCCTTTTGGATTATCAGAGGGGATTCAGTACTTCAAGAAGGTGATGATAAAGTATCTGAAGCCTTGAAGCTAAAGAAGCCATTACAGTTCTACGACGAGCAATTCAACATCCTCTATGTAAGTCACACAGCATTATTTATCTGCCTTTATAAACAAGAGAAGCTGGAAAATATTAAAGTTGTATAATTTATTTTGCATGTATAACTCATAATTGAAATGTGGAGTTTTAAGCTTAAAATTGAGTTTGATGTATTGTTTTTAAGCAAAACCTTTTGAGAAGACATACAAAGATTTTAAAATATAATTACTTATTTAAAAAAAATATTAGAATATGCAATTGTATTAAAATGAATGACAGGCCGATATACTGTATAGGCCAGGCCAAATAATTGGCAGGTATTTGGTCATTCTGATATAATTTGCATTGGCCCAATTAACAGAGGTGGTCATTCCATCTAGTGTTAGTTCCAAAATCCATTTTAATATATAGTGCACTTTTATAGCTTTCATTTTTTTTTAAGAATTTTAAGTAAATATTATGTAAATGTATTTACAAAAACTTATATAAAATATATGCCTCCATTGGAGTGGTGGTGGCGTAGTGGCTAAAGTACAGGGCTGTTAATCAGAAGGTCCTTGGTTCAAACCCCACAGCCACCACCATTGTGTCCTTGAG
Organism: Xyrauchen texanus; assembly: GCF_025860055.1. NCBI lineage: Eukaryota > Metazoa > Chordata > Actinopteri > Cypriniformes > Catostomidae > Xyrauchen > Xyrauchen texanus. The sequence goes on from NC_068303.1 coordinate 32,686,785, forward strand.
CAAGGCACTTAACTCCAGGTTGCTCTGGGGGGATTGTCCCTGTAATAAGGGCTCTGTAAGTTGCTTTGGATAAAAGTGTCTGCCAAATGCATAAATGTAAATGTAAAATTAAATTATATTAGCATTATACCTTGTTCATTAGATACAGTATAAGTATTGACATCAGCCATTCGAAACACATATTGGTCCACCACTAATTAAAATGCTGACTCATGCTATTGCTAAAAGAATCTCTCAGTTACAAACTCTCCATTCCTCAGGTCGCCACAAATGGGTTCTTGTCCCTTCAGCCTCCTCCCGATGAGAGCCAGTATTTGAGAAATGTGTTTCCTCTGAGTTTCCCTGCCATTGCACCTTTTCTGACAGACATTGATTCAGGTGCTGTGTTCTACCGTGTGGAGGAATCACTATATGTACTAAACAGGGCTTCTGAAATGGTGCAGCGTGTTTTTTTCGGATCTGCCTTTAAGACCAGCCACACAGTCATCGCTACATGGGACAAAGTTGCCTGTGGAGAAGAAGGGGTACTACAATTTCTATTTACACAATTTTTTTGTTCTTGGCTATTGATGTGCTATACACAGTAAATTGATTTTCTTCTATATCAATGTTTTGTGTGTATGTGTGTTTTTGTGTGTCTGTGTGTGTGTGTGTGTGTGTGTGTGTGTGTGTGTGTGTGTGAGCGTGTATTTATCACTTTGTGGGGACCAAATGTCCCCATAAGGATAGTAAAACCCGAAATTTTTGACCTTGTGGGGACATTTTGTTGGTCCCCATGAGGAAAACAGCTTATAAATCATACTAAATTATGTTTTTTGAAAATGTAAAAATGCAGAAAGTTTTCTGTGAGGGTTAGGTTTAGGGGTAGGGTTAGGTTTAGGGGATAGAATATAAAGTTTGTACAGTATAAAAACCATTATGTCTATGGAAAGTCCCCATAAAACATGGAAACACAACATGTGTGTGTGTGTGTGTGTGCTTCGAATGATCATAAATTCAGAATTTCTTCCATGTCGTTTTCTAAATGCAGGTAACCAGTTTCCAGGTTGTGTTGGCTGGCAATAATTCAGATACTTATGCCTTGTTCTTGTATCCCGAGTATGGGCATCAGATCCTCAAACCTAGAGCAAATTTGACTAATATGTCAAAAGGAAATGCTAAAATTCAAGCTGGTTTCACTAGAGGTAATACATCTACCACAGAAGAACTGTTCTACGACCTGTTTAGCTCTAATGTGACCACAAAGAACCTCTATAAGTGAGTGCATTATACTTATATTGACACATTCTTACATCCATTTAAATTTTCAGCATTTTTATCTTTCTGTATCTTGACTTCATGCAATGTTAATATGCAACATTTAGCACCGGGAACTCAGGTGTTAACGGACTGTGGATTTTCCACATTGGGACCAGCCGTTTCCCATTCCAGAAGGTAGTTCCTGCTTTGGTCATCAGGTCTAATTCTAGTTTGTCCAGACCCAGAGATGAAGACTTAAACATTACAGTAGAATCAAGCATGCCTGTAGATAAACCTTCTTCTGAGGTCCAGATGGACATCCCAGCATCACCTGGACAACAACTTTCAAAGCCAAACCAAGTGCCTTCACACATTGTTTTGAATAATGTGACCAAAATGTGTGGCTTACACTTGAGACACTGCTCCCTGGATGGTTATTGCACAGACTATCCAACTGGTCCATGCTGTCATTGCCGTTCTGGTTACTATGGTAACGGTAGACAGTGTTTACCCATGGGTGAGAAAGTTAAGAGTTTGTGAGATCAGAATTTGTCATTAAAACTATGATGTTAGTTTCTAATACAGGGTTCATTACTAATTTCTAAGAGCTTGACTAAAGTTTCACTGGAAAAATAAAAGTTGTCTTGTATTTTTACAGGAATTTCTCAACCTCTAAGTGGAGAGCTGGCTGGCCTAGTTTCTGTTGGGGGCACTAAAGTTCAGCTGGACAGTGTAATCCTCCATGGCTTTGCTGTGGTAGGAGAAGGTCGTGTACACATCTCCATCAGTCCTGTCCCAGCTCAGGCCGGTTGGGCTCTGATGGCCGTGAGTCCGCTGGTCTCCATATTTGGCTGGCTGTTTGCACTTGAGCACCAAAATTATACGAATGGCTTCAGCATTACTGGTATGATTTGATGCTTCATTATTACACATCTCAGTGATATTATGTAAGTCTAATGAAGAAAAATGATTTCCTTCAGGTGCTGAGATTTCTCTTCAGGCAGAGCTGGTATTCAACACAGAAGGCCAGCGTGTTACCATTATTCAAGAGGCTCAAGGTCTGGATTCATACAGCCACTTGAATTTCGATATTAAGATCCATGGAGATCTACCCATCATTCCCAGTGGAGCTAAAGTTCATATTCTACCATATAAAGAAACCTATCAATACAACCAAACAGGTAATTATTGTAAATAAATAATTTTATCTTGTGAAGGACATTGGAATATAATGTCTGTGGAACAAGATTTTAGGAGGAATTACATTTTCTAGGGATGGGCGGAACAATCCAAAAGTATAAAAATTTCCAATACTAATGTTTATCAACAATATCGATATTGGAGTGGCGTGGAGGTGTATTGACAGACACGGACCCTAGTAACTAATTTTGGAAATGCAGGCAACAAAATATGTTTACAATAAGTATGTACATATTATGATAAATATATTACAATAATTATACATTATAATCCGTAGAATTAAAGTCAGTTTTTTCCAGGTATTTCCCATTAGGCTCAACTTGTGAATAAAGGAAAATAAATGCCTGGGTAAATGGAAAAATTATTTAGAAAAACATTTAATGCGATTTTGGAGCAATAAATAAATGGAAAGATGACAGGTTTTGCAGTTACATATCTACTCTTTACGTATTTTCATACAATAAAATGTTTTACATCTGTGACATTTTAATAAACACACAAGTGCCCACAAGTGTCTGACTGGCAAGTTTTGAAAAACTTTTTAGATCCTGCTGACTGCAGTAGCACTCATGGGTGATGCTTTTCTTGTTGAGCTTCAATGATTATTAAATTCCACCATACACTACCATTTTGGCAGTGGGCGAGGGAAGTTACTGCTGAAAGTCTGAAGCCAAACTTTCCCTTTTAATCCCTTTTAATCAAGGGATTCAGTATGATTCAGGCAGCTCCATATCCCACAATGCAACTCAATTGTGACATCACAGCACAGATCGCACTTAACCTACCCCAGCCCCCAACACAACTTTAGTGTATGATTAAAGGGAAAGCTGTTTACATCTGTAAGTCATGTTAGGTCAATTAAGCAGATTAGAAGCATTATATTGAGATTTAACAGCATAATACTTGTAGCTACCTTAAACTGACTGTTTGTCATAGCCTATGTGTTTATTGTAATGTGACTATTTACATTGTTGTAAAACGTGATTAATCCTTTTTAACAATTAATTCTAATAAGTCAAGACAAGTTCCCCGTCTGTCACTCACACGACATTTTGTCGAAAGAAGCGATACTAGGGAACTTTCTTGAAGGCCTCGGTTACCTCTGAACTTGAGAAAAAGCAAATGAGAATTTGGCAGACAGAATTTGCAAGTCCCTCCCCTGGACATACGGTATAAAAGGAGGGAATCGTGCATCTGTTCATTCAAATTTCTTCTTCAGAGCCGAGCGGTTGTGCGATCAGCGAGCTGAGATAACTACTGTTCCAGTCACCTCTGTAGAGCGTCCAAAACCTTATTCTCGGCACCTTAGTGCAAAATCTGAATGAACGATTCCCTCCTTTTATACCCGTATGTCTGGGGGAGGGACATGCAAATTCAGTCTGCCAAATTCTCATTGGCCTTTTCTCAAGTTCAGAGGTAACCGAGGCCTTCAAGAATGTCCCCTAGTGTCGCTTCATTCAACACAACGTCTCGTTCCCTCCATCAGGGAATGGAGGTTACAACAGTAACCTAGACAATATATACATAAGCATCTGGAATTACAACTAAACTTTACTTGAATCTGTGATTGCACCAATCTTATAAAATGTTGTCTTCTCAGATGCAAAAATCACTAAATAATTCCACAAAATGACATCAGCATCTGTGATCAAGGGCTTAAGGCCCAGGTATACTTCATTTTTGCACGTTCCGGATCGCCTCGCGCCTGGTAGACCGACGCACTCAGAAGAGGACCACGTGCTGCCAAGATTTTCATGACTCTCGCACGCGGTCCTCATGCTCTGCGTGTCATCTGTGCATGCACTGGCCATTGACTGTACCTAAAGAGTGTCACAAAGCAGTTGTAGAATGGATGTTTCGAACACGTACCTATTCGTTCGCTGTCAGAAAAGTATACTCAGAAAGGTGACATTATCCTGTGCTGATGACCCAATTTGCGTCACATATACTGTGCACGGAGGGATCTGCAGCGTGCACACCCGAAGTATAATTTGGCCTTTCGGGTGTTCCAGTTAAACCCATTACATGGGTACCACCAGTAGTGGGCACTTGTGTAACACAAGCAATGATGTACATCCGAATCCAAGAGATGGAGGGAAGTTAGAGAGGGAAGGGCATAAACATTTGAAGTGGAATGCAGCCCGAGAAAGAGGAAACAGCCCTGCTGCTCTGAATTTGATCAGCTCCGATTTTGATGTCAAAATTACTATGCATTACTACAGCGTAAAAAACAAAACAGAATTAAATGTCACATTTAATTAAATGCAAGATTTTAAATGAAACCCCCCAATGATGTGCAAATTAGCTTTCCAGGGGGTGCCCTGTTGCAATCAGGGGGCCTGAGACACCCCGTAATTCACACCATAACAAGCATTCACATATAACGCTTGTGCCGCTCAATCAGTGTAATATCTCACTGGTTTAACAGATAAAAAATATCTTTTGCTGTTGTTTATTGTGTTTTTGTTTAAGTATGGCTTAATTTTATGGCATTAAGTTTCGTATTTTATTTCTGACTTCAATGCATGTCGTAATAACAAAAGCCCAGATAAGATGAATGAGCTTTCCAGGTACAATTGAAGGCAGCAAAAATCACACTGGTAATTACGATTTGTGGTGGCGTTCATGTAAATACGATCATTCTGACACAATTGTGACCATTAGTGCATCAGTGAAAATCAATATGTTCTGTGGGCATTATGGGTAATGTAGTTTATGTCTGACTCAGCTGTTACATCATCTTCACTACGAGAGTATATGGTGGTATCAGAAAATGGTGGATCTGAGACATTATCCTACCTGCTACATCAAAATGTGAGTTTCCGTAGCTGTGAGCACAGCCCATGGACTATGCCGGACTTTCAGCAGATGAATGTGGAGCATTCGATGGTCATGTACACAGAAGAAGGAAACACCCTTAGATATGCCATAATCAACACAGTGGGTCCTTTAGGAGGTAAGAACATGTTGATAACCAAACCCTTCTACATTTGATTTTGGTTCATTATTATTCCTATTTTTATGTACTTTACACTGCACACCCTTCTAAATAACTGGTTTGGCAATTTCAACTAAACTCATTACTAATAAGATATATAAAATCAAGCAGCCGTCTTCTTAGACATACATTTTAAGTAAAATGGGGTGCACCAAAGAGCTCATTAACTTTCAATGTAGAAAGTAAAGATCTGCAGAAAGCCCAGACCTGAACCTTCAGTATATAAACATCTATGGGCTGAATTTTAAAGGCAACTGTGAGCCAGACACCATCACCAAACATCCATGCCTAACCACACTGATGCTCTTATGTCATAATGGGAGCAGTTCCTTGAAGCCATGTTCCAACATCAAGTGGAAAGCTGAACCATAAGAGTGGAGGCTGTTATAGTTGAAAAGGGAGGACCAACTCTATATCAATTCCGATGGTTAAGAAAGTATTTTCTCCTCTTGTTGAAGACTGTAGTTTATCCTAACTGTATGTTATCAGGTGAGCTCCCTGAGCTTGTGGAATTGAACCCCTGTTCATCTGGGAAGCACCACTGTGACCCAATGGCCCTCTGTCTACCTGGCGAGGGCACCCAGTACCACTGTCAGTGTGCCATGGGCTTCCAAGGAGATGGACGCAACTGTTATGGTAAAAAAAGCCTTTGTTTATCTGTTCAATTTGACATCAAGCCAACAGCTTTCCATGATTGTTCTTTTAAGAGTTCCCTCTGAGACTCTGTGTTCTTCTGAAGCCTTTAATAAATTATTGCCTTAGTTAAAGAGCAGAATGGCTCTCTTGTGCTTTGAATCTTTGATCCAGATGTAGATGAGTGTGTAGAAGGGCTCAGTTCCTGTGGTCCTCATTCCAAGTGTGTCAACATGCCAGGTGGCCATCACTGCCACTGTGAACCAGGCTATGAGTTTGACCTTGATTGGCATGAGTGCGTGGGTAAGTGCGGGTTATATTGTAATAGTTGACATTAAATACTTTTGGAAAGTTGACATGTCCTATGGTCTAACTCCATCTAAAATCTTTTAAAAAGCATTTGCTACTCACTTTCTAAAATGACTATGCATACAGCTTTCATGACCTCATATTAATTCAGAGACTACATTAAATATTTTTACTTTTATTGGTCACACCATACATTTCTGGTAAATTGTTCATAAAACCAGTCTTTTTATCTTTTTTGGGATTTTTTTGGAATGGTAACATGACCTAGACCAGACTTGAACTGGGCACTCCCACACAAGAACCACTGTTTATTATTTCAAATTACCCACACTGACCACAAGTCCACAGCTCTGAAATCCCCATAAGACCATTCTTACATAAATTGTTGACCTTAATCAAAATCAACATTTTCTCTAAAATGGTTTTCTGAATGATTTACAGAGAAATGTATTCTGCTTGTGTTTCATGAATGAGGCCCATTGATACTCTTGAATCACAAGTATAATTTATATGACCACACGAGTGGTCAACAGTTTGAGTGTCTTATTTTTAGAGGAGTCTCTTCTTTTGCAGATATTGATGAGTGTTTGTTGCAGCTCTGTCATCCATTTGCTTCCTGTTTCAACACCCAGGGCTCGTTTCACTGCCAGTGCTGGCCTGGAAATAAGGGCGACGGCTTCCACTGCCAACCACCACGTAAACCACAACATTTATCAAGAAACACACAACCCTTCCTCCCTGTCAACTTAAAATAGTAATAATCAGTAACAGTCTGTTTCTCACAAAAGTGCAAGATTAAAATCTTTACCAACAGTTTACTATACTGTTCGTTATAAGCCAATCAAAGTCATATGAGTTATTTGATCTTTTAGTAGACCACATTTGTTTTTCAAAGTGACAATACAGTGATGGAAGGCACAGAACTTGCAGAACAATGTAAATAAGAGATATCAGTAGCTTTCCAACTCATGGGTGCCCTTTTCTTGGAACAAAGTTGAAGCCTTGACCTAGGCATAGTGTCCGCTGATGCTGTCCGCTATGCTTAACAACCACACTATGCTTAGTGACATGTTCCTGGATCAGCATCCATTGTACCTTGGACAAAAATACAATCAACCAATTCCTACCCTAAGGTTTTAGGGTTTAGGTTGAGGTTAGGGGTAGGATTGGTAACAACAGTCCAACCAACCAATCCCTGCCATTGTTATAAACAAATGATTTTAGAGTTAGGGTTAGAGTAGGGCTAGGTATAAGGCCAGACAACATCAAATATTTTCTTCTTGTGGCATCATCTACAGTGGTGACCAAAAATATTGGCACCCTTGGTAAATATGAGCAAAAAAGGCTGTTAAAAATATTTGCTGAAAAAAGGCTGAAAAAGAATGTGAGTCTATATTGTCTCCATGCACAGTGAGGAGGATGGTTCAAGTGGCCAAAGAATGTCCAATGATCACAACTGGAGAATTGCAGAAATCCCTTACATCCCCACAAGTTTTTTTCGAGGGTTTCAAGAAAAAAATAGCCTCTGCTCTCATCCAACACCAAACTCAAACATCTTCAGTTTGCCAGACACTACTGGAACTTCAAATGTGACGGGTTCTATGTCAGATGAAACAAAAAAATAGCTTTTTGGCAGCAAACACCAGAGATGAGTTTTGCACACACAGAGATGAAGAAGTACCCAATGCCCAAGGTTAAATGTGGTGCTGGATCTTTAATGTTGTGGGGCTGTTTTTCTGCCAGAGGTCCTGGACATACATGGCATCACAGACTCAATCAAATAACAACAGATAAAAAATATAAACCTGGCCGCCTCTGCCAGAAGGCTTACAATGGGCCCTGGTTGGTTTGGAAAAAAAACATCAACACAAAAATAGTTCACTGACCACAAAATCAGGGTTTTGCCATGGCCATCCCAGTCCCCTGACCTGAACCCCATTGAAAATTTGTGGGATGAACTGAAGAGGAGAGTCCACCAACACGGACCTCTGAATTTGAAGGATCTGGAGAGATTCTGTATAGAGGAATGGTCTCAGACCCCTTGCCAGTTGTTCTCCAACCTCATTACGCATTATAAGAGAAAGCTCAGAGCTGTAATCTTGGCAAAGTGAGGTTGCAAAAAGTGTTGGGTGACAATAATTATGGCCAATGCGTTTTGGAGAAAACTATTTATTTTATAGTTAGATATTTCACCTGTTTCAATTGTTTTACTTCAATTAAATGTTAGATTTTTGTGATTTTTAAAAGAACATTTTTGTTTTAAGGAAAGATCAAAAGGACAAACAATGTTCCTCTGTTTTTCCCCATTAGAAAAGCCCAAGCCCCCATTAACTGCATGTCAACAGCACAGAGACAGCCTGCAAGAGAGTCTAAACAGCTACCGAGGCCTAGAGGCCTTCATTCCTCAGTGTGATGAGGAGGGGCAGTACAAACTCCTGCAGTGCTTGGGCACCACTGGTCACTGCTGGTGTGTGGACAGTAGAGGGCAGGAGAGAGTTGGCACAAGGACCCTGCCTGGCACAGTGAACGCTAACTGTGATCAACCAGGTATGGATTTATTGGATTTTGTTCTGTTTGCAGTCTAAAAAGGCCACAAGGACCTTTTAATAGCTCAAAAACATCGCCTTAATGCACCTTGTGGATGTAGCCTTCCATGACATGCTGAGGACCTTTTAAGCAACTTAAGCATGATGATTAATCCAGATGCAAGGAAAGAAAATAAAAAAGTAAATTTCTCTGTTGTTTTCAAGTTTTCACTGAATTATTGTTAGGTGTGATGCATTAATACAGATTTGATATTGCCGAGTTTTGACTGAGAAGCAGATCTGTACTTTAAACAAATAAACAAATAATATATTATAATATAATAAAAATACTGCTGATAATTCCCCTAAATGGGCTAAGTAAAAAAGTACTTATATTTTTGCTTATTTTGAGCATATTTTTCCAGACCAGGTCCCTTGTTTCTCTTGTGAGTTCTGGCAACACTGAAACTGCTATATCACCCACCCTTAGGACATAGAACGGTAATTTTACAACGTAAGTTATTAACCATTCTTTTATTTCATTCTAACCAATTACCAGTTGGAACGGAGGTTTCGGAATGCCGGAACTGGAATGAAAAAATACAGTGTCTGCTCAGAACGAACCATAATGAAAAACATTTAGTTTGTCCTCCCTACTTTTTAAAATAATCTTCATTGAAAGCTTCATTTTTGCTTTTCCGGACAAAAACATAAAATAATATCTATATTTCCTGTTCTTTTTTGTTGTCCCTTCAGCTATCATAGAAACACAAACAAACATAAAGGTGGACATAATTAATGTTTTTAATGTATTCAACATAAATAATATAATTTTTTGATTATTTTACATAGGTAATGTGCACTGAAAAGAAATGAACTCAACTGAGAATAAGTAAATGTAATCTGATTACAATAAATCAAACTGTAATGTATTACACATTTTTTTTATTTAAAAGTCATTAGATTACAGTAACTAAATACTTTATGATCAGATTACACCCTAACACTGGATTTACATAGCATAAGATTTGCACCATACTGCCAGATGTTGCTCTGTTTTCTTTCACAAGCTTTGTCACATTTGTGGCATTCAGAACTGTAAGCACACATTTCCTGTTCTTCCCTGTTGTATTGTATTGTATCAGAATGTGCTGTGGGAGTGGCTTGCAGTTCTGACTATATTTTTCATAAGTATCCCTCAAGGGACAGTCTAACTGTAATTAGAGGTCCCAGAGTCATTCACTGAGGCAAGATATATGGATGCTGTCATCGCTCAGTGATCTAAAAAAATCAGAAAAGGTCCTGAAATTCAGAAAATGACCCAAGTACTTTGTCTCTTACTCAGCTGCTCTTGTTCCCCGTGCGGAGACTGTGTGTGAGCGCTGGAGACTTTCACTCATGAGTCACTATAATGGTCAGCCATCCTCTCAGGACTACATGCCTCAGTGTGACGCTCATGGGAATTTCCTGCCTGTGCAGTGTTACGGCAACAGCAGTTTCTGCTGGTGTGTCGACCTCCAGGGCGTGGAAATGATTGGAACACGCTCCTATGATGATGTAAAGCCCTCCTGTAAGTAGTGAAGTTATTTTAAAAGGACTGATTCCATTGAAAAGAACTACAAATTAATTCTGTGGAACGTTTTAGGAACTGATAGGTCGTTTGACATTTGGGGCCCTATTTTAACACCATTACGTCTTAAACATAGTTTTCATATGCACAAAGACAATGTGCATGGCCATGTACTTTTGGATTTTTACATGACGATTAGTCATATTGATCAGCTGACACAAATCATTGCTAGTATTTAAAGTATATATATACTTTATAGCTCTTTGATATCATTTCCTGGTGGAATCCCCAAACTGCAAATACAGATACTAAGTTTAAACTTTCCGCAGAGTATAGAATGTTTCCCATAGCACAATTACCTATTTCTCTGGAAAATGGCAAATTGCAATTTGCACCACTTCAAGAACATACAATAAAACCACAGTTTGCTTGCATATGCCCAAAGATGGTGAAAGCACTCCGACCCACAGCCAATTGGGCTTTGTGCTGGTACAAAAATTGCAGTTAGAATAAGTGCTTTCAAGAAAATTTGATAAGAAGCGGTGAACAGTCATTGCAGCGCTTTGTGCTGTCACAAAAATAGAAAGTGTAATATGTTAGCCTAAACTTGCATACTCTCTCTTTGTCTAACATTGAAATTGCCTTGTTTGCAGATAAGCCTGTTTCACTGCAGCTTGTTATGGTAGTTGTCTCTCTCAAACCCTCCTCCTCCCCATCTCCACAGGTCTAAAAGTGCTGCAGCAGCATGTCCTACCTGCTTGATAAACCATGTGTTATGTTTAATTGTGCAGCAACTGTGTGTTTAACTGTGTGTTCTAGCAGTATCAAGTCTTTATACTATACTGCAGCAGCAGCAACAAAATAAGACCTAGAATTAATAGTATTTGGCTGGTCATGTGATCCCACTATGGCAACACCCATGAAGGTGAAACACATGTACAGTAAAAGAAAAATGCTTTTTCAGTACACAGATATGAATCATTATAACTTTTTTAAATTTTACAAAAAGTTTCTTAGTGTACCTACTTAAAATCCATAATAAAGCTGACTTTATTAAATAGACTGCAGCTAGGCATGACATAATGTCTCACTTTTCTTTAACCTTTCAGGTATTTCCGGTAATGCTCCCCTATTGGACAAAGCACTGATGCATCCTGTCGTAAGCTCCTACCCGTCAGGGCCCGCTATAGTTTATGCTCAAGCGTCACAGATTGGAGTCATTCCTCTTGATGAAACAGAACCAGTTCAAGAAAAGTCCACTGTGTTATTGGCCTTAAAGGTACAGCCTCATGTTCAGATACAAACAACCTATTGAAGTGTTGTTTTGATAAATCTAAGGTTTGAAAAAAAAACTCACTATATCACAAAAAAAAAAAAAGAAAAACTTTATGGGCTAAAATTCATTAGAGCGCCACCTACATTTCAGATCTGTATATTGATGGAATGTGATAGAGAAAAAAAAATTCTAGTGCTTTCTGCCACCTAGTGAACAGAACCAGAATTACTTGTTTACAGTTAGGACAACAAAATAAAGTTTATTTTATTTTTTATTTTCAAAACAAATATTGTAAAAATATACAATATTATTTATGAATGTATATTTTCTATTATTTGAATGGTTCTCTAAAAAACTAGACCAATTTTTTGCAATTAGTCCACTGCAAGCATTTGCACATTTCACGAAGTGAAAGTGTGAGCGCGAGTTGATCGTCTGTGTTACCGGGTCTTTGAGTAACATATAATGTGCGAGTAAGTGCAGCCAATGGAGATTCTGGTGACCCCCTATGGAGTCGGTGCCCTACACAGTCTGCGTAATATGCGTATAGGGAGCGGCAGTACTGATTACCAGCTAACGGAAACCCTGCTGCTGTCTCCAAGGTTCTGTCACAGTGCCTCTGTTTGATGCTGAAAGTTGGAGACATTGCTGGAACAGTAACCTATTTAATCCCGGTTACAATTGTGAGTTGTCAATTGTAAATGACAGTGTAGACTTTTTTGCATGTCTGTCAAAACTAATTTTAATTTAGTTGTGCTGTGTTCATTCTGATGTTCATCTCTGTTGGTGGGGTAGGTTTTGTGTGGATGACTGAAAAATACATCTGGATGAAGCATGTTTTGTCCACTCATGTTTATAAAGATATTTACCAAAAAAATTATGCGATTAATCACGATGAAATATTTTAATCCTTGACAGCCCTAATGATTATAATTGCAGGACTCCATTGTGATTGGAATTGACTACGACTGTCAGGAGAACATGATATATTGGACAGATTTTGGAAGGCATACCATTAACAGAGTTGTGTTTGAGTTTGGGTCTAAGCCAGAAGCTATTATTCAGCAAGGTAATGGTAACACTGTCATTCAAATAAATTATTTTAAAATCTGCTTCACAATATCTTTCCATCTATCTGTTCATCCATTCATCCATCCATCCATTAGGGTTCAAAAATCCTGAGAATATGGGATTCTTTTTTTTCATCATTTAAATCTAGAATTAAACATACAATATATATACATTATATACTGTATTTACTTAAAAATGTAAGATGATTTAAATATAATCATCTACACATCCATCTATGTGGAATCATGATCAATGTGTCATAACATGTTTGTTCACTTTAGTTTCCATAACCATGTAATCTGTAATTCCAGACTTGGGTCAGCCAGAGGGAATTGCAGTGGACGCTGTGCACAGGAAGCTCTTTTGGGTAGACAGTGGGAAAGACAAAATTGAGACATCTGGCCTAGATGGCAGGAACAGAAAAGTGCTGCTTGACTCTGATTTAGTCAATCCCAGAGCCATCATAGTTGACGCTAAGAGTGGGTGAGTGAAATCAAAATCCTTTACTTGCTGCATGTATTCTGTCAAACAGAGGCACTGATTCATCAATAATAATCTGCATTTCAAATCAAGTCATCTTTAAACTAGTGGTGACTGACAAGGGTTTTTCAATGGTGGATGCCAATACCGATATCTAGAGAGCAGGATGGCCTGCTTTCTAGATGGATATAAATGCTGATAAACATAATACAATTTAACAACAGCAAATCATATGAATGTTTCCTCAAAATAGAAAATAGAAATAGAAAACTCAAAAATGAATAGGCAATTTATAAATTGAAAAGGGTTGACTATCCATTGACAAATCTATTGGTAGATTTTAAAACTAACCCAAGTGAAAGTTGACACTCTTGTTAATTGTCAAAACGAACACGGTTATTGGCTGATGCCGATAATCCTGAAAAATTGGCCAAATATTGGCTGATTAATCAGCCTGGCTAATATATCAGTCTATCATGACTTAAAACACATATAATTAAGTGAAGCCATTGACATCTTGATTATTTATTACTGCATATGTGCAATAAACTTACATAGTTCAGTAGATTTGTTCGAAATTGACTTTATCTCATGTTTATCTGCATGCTCTACAGAACCCTGTTCTGGACCGACTGGAACCGAGATGCTCCTAAAATAGAGAGCTCATCACTGGAGGGACACAGAAGGAAAGTACTGGTGCAAGAGGGTCTCGGGTTGCCAAATGCCTTGACTTTGGACCCAGCCACAAATCACCTATGCTGGGCAGACGCAGGTAAAAAGACACTTTCTGTCCAATGACATGTTGAGATTTTTCTAAAGGAAATAGTATTTCAAAATTTTGTTTATATTATCGTAATTTCTTTGCATAGAGAATACATTGAAGACATATTAAGTACATTTACAGGGGTGTCAAACTCAGTTCCTGGAGTTTAGTTCCAGCCCTGCTCCAAAATGCCTCCTTGTAATCTTCAAGTAATCCTGAAGACCTTGATTAGCTGCTTCAGGTGTGTTTAATTAGGGTTGGAGCTAAACTCTGCTGGGCTGTGGGCCTCCAGGAACCGAGTTTGACACCCCTGACTTAAGATAAAAGTCAACTGAATCAACAGGCACAAAGAAACTGGAGTGTATATCTCCTAATGGCACTGGGAGGCATGTGTTCAAGGATGGTTTGTACTACCCATTCAGCCTGGCTATCTACAACAGACACTTTTTCTACACTGACTGGGAGAGGTGAGTTTCTGTGGCACACTGAAATCAACGTGGCTACTGGCAAATCTGTATTATAAGCATGGCATATTGTTCATTGCATTCTTAACCTTGCTAGTTCAATCAAGGGTTGGACAATGACTTGCAGTCTTCCACTTGGTCTCACTGCTGTGCTTAAGAAACTGCTGCATGAGGCTCAGTCACTGAATCATTGTTTCCATGTTCATGATGAGATTTTCCTTGCAGAGATGGCATACTGGTGTTAGATCAAAGCACTGGGACAAACACAGCTTATCTCCCTATTCAGCGGTCACACTTGTATGGGATTACAGTCATCCAATCACAGTGTCTATAAGTAAGTATCCAAGTGGGAATTAAGCATATGTTTTATTATTATTTGTTATTTTGCAAGATAAGTTTTGTAGATTATCAGTGCATGATTTCCAATCATACTACCAGTTTCTCTTATGACTCTGGCACTGTTCTCCTTTTTTATAGAGACCTATGGACGTGTCACTTAAATTTTGTTTGTAACCAAAATGTTAAATAAGAAAATAAAGTAACTAAACAAACCAAATGATTTGCAAAATGCCATTACAAACTGCATAAAATGGATCATTCACCCAAAAATGAAAATTGATTCATTTGATCATTTTTATTTTCTGGAGGCTCCAACTAATCTGTGGAGGGAATAGTCACAGTGTGCAAAAGCATGAATGGTTAAGAGCAGTGTGAGTGTGTGTGTGTGTGTGTATTTGTTTGCTTGTCACTGATAAACCAGGTGAAGACTTCAGACTTTGTAATAGTATGTTGATTAAAAGCTTATCGTGCTTATTGCACAACATTAGAGCAATTTGCCCCATAACCATAAAATTCCCACTGTCTAAAATAATGTTGACACATAATGGTTCATTTTAATCTGACCCTCAGTAGGGCCAAAAATACAAAGGTTTTAAGAGTAGAGGAATACTTTGAAACCTCAAAGAATCTTTTCCAATGGGCGAGCTCCCACAACTTTGCACATTAACTTTTTGCCCTTGTGTTCAAATACTTTCTTATGCAATCTTCCATATTGTTCGGCTATTGGCCAGCATTGAGCCTAATTTCAATTTCCACATTTTCTCGTCCATGGGAAGGAGAAGAATAATATTTGACCACTAGTATGGGGTTTCTGTAAACCCACGGTTTTATATTTCTAAACAAACAGCATGGGTTACCCACAGGCACAAAAACCACCAACAGATGGGCAAGACCACTAAGGAGGCTGGAGACTAAAGAAGCCATAACTCTCAGGCTGTGGAGGGCAGCCAGCACTGGCCCCTTTCCATCAACCTCAGACCCTACATCCGTTCAGAGTGTTCACTAAAGTTTACTCAACAGAGTGGCCATACTCGGAGCAGAGGTGGAACTTTGGCCTGGTCAGAGAAGCCATTGAGCACCCAAGGGAGCGGTTTGAGCCCCTTGGGTGCAGTTAGTGCATATTTCTCTGATTTCGCTTTAACTTCTGGGCTTTGGACATGTTTTGTTGGCCTAGATTTGCAGCACAAGTCAGAGCTTGATCTGTAAAAACAGTAGCTTTGGGATTTCACCCCAGGACAGGGTTCGCAACTAATATATCCCTACATTTCCACAAATAACCACATTGATGATGCAAGACATGTTCCCATGGTACCAAAGCCAGACGAGCCTTCCAGCTGCTCATTGCTTAAACATATAGTGAATTCAATACCAAGCAACAGCAGTGCGAGTGTTAAACAGCCTTCCTCACACGCAAGGTTATGTACACAAATTATTCTGATTCATGAAAGTTGTATGTTCTCTGAAGTAGACTATGCATAATTATGGCAGTGTTTGGTGATTTAAGACTGGAAAATAGGCAGGATTAAAGACATCAATGTGGAGAGCTGAGTCCAATTAGGCTTGTGTAGGTACTTGTGTATTAGAACAGTTTTATAGCTTCTTGCTGAAAAGACCAGCATGAATCTCCATTTGGTTAGTGCTGGTATGATGCCGGTCAATCTGGTGGACCTGCAAAGCTATCCTGTCACTAAACTGATGAAGCTGGTCAACCAACAATAATCTTTCTATTGAAGCTGGTTGACCAACAAAGTCTTGCTGGTTAAATTAGTTGAAGCAGGTCGTACACCAGACAAGACACATCAAGCCACTTCGCATCACAGGTAGGACAGGGCACAGGTATCACACAAACAACTCATCTGTGGGATTCTAAGGGTAAAAATATACTTTCCGCAAGTACACATATGCAGATGTGAGTGCTTGGCCAATGCATTTCAAACGCATGCTCTGGAACATGCATAACAACTGCATCTGAAACCAATGGTCTTGTTGCCTCGCTGACCTATCAGTCAATGACTTTACAAACAGAGTTTGCATAAGAAGGTACCTCTGGAAATTGGTTTGACAGGCTTCCTGGCAGCGTTACGTCACATCGTTGCCAGGATACCACCATTCATTCAGTCCAACTGAACCACAAAGGTCTAATGGTCAATGTGGGGTAAGAACTGTTAAATGAAAATTATTATTATTAAATGTGATTTTTATTAATGGTGAATAATGTATAAAATTTGTATTCATCATGGGCACTTTGACCGGTCTGTGGCTACACCCTTGCGTAACGATGAGCCTTGGGTGCCAAATTTTGGACCACTGTCAGTAGATACTCACCACTGCTGACCGGGAGCACCCCACATGTCTTGCTGTTTCAGAGATGCTCTGGCCATAACAATTAGGCCCTTGTCAAAGTCGCTGAGGTCTTTACTACTGCCCATTTCTCCTGCATTCAACACATTGACTACAAGATCTGATTGTTCAATTACCATTTAATCTACCCAGACATGTGGCCTTGTTATGAGATGATCAATTTTATTAATCTAGAACAAAATCAAGAGAGTTATGTCGATAACCAAGCATATATTTAATAACTACAATACTACTTTCTCGCTAGAAATGAAATCAAAAGTTGGAAAAAGTGGGAAAAAATTACAAATATACACAAACTGGGTATCAACTGATTTCTTCGGCTGCTATTTTCTTTCTTCAGTGCAACATGCCTTGGTCCCTTCCCACCTCCGTATACAGCCTCCAGAGGCAGCATTTTTCTGTTTTCGGACACAGTCAATGTGTGTTCTTGGATTACTGTGGCGGTAACAAACCTCAACACTCAATGGGGCAATGCAGTTAACTTCAAAAGTCTGTGCCGGATGTGCTATAAATATATTGACTTTTAGAGTAGAGAATATATGAACTTACTTGCGCAGCAATATTCTTTTCAAACTGTTGCTCGGCCATGACCATAGTTGACCTGAAAAAGAATACTAGTGTGGAAGCAGAGTTCACACTAATGTCTGCTAGAGCGCCCCTTGCAGCAACGCTGAGAATGCAACAAGCATTTGCATTGTGTTAAGAATTGCGGTCTGACGCCATTTAGAACACAACTACCCACAAAGTCATGCTTGAAGGGTCTGTGGTCATGTTCTTCCATAGAGTATGTTTCTACCTCAAAACAGTGAATATTATCTTCATACAGACAAAAAAGGTATATACATGGATTTTTAAAATTGTTTAAGAGTGAACAAAGTGACGCTGAACCTAAGTTGCAGGCTGTTGTATGAAAATAATGGTGCAACTGTGCAAACTGAAGTATTAGAAAGAGCAACTTCTTTAACAAATTTGCTCTATAGTACATAGCCTTGGCTTTATTCAAGCTGTCAAACAAAAAAAAAGACCAACTATTGACTGAAAAATTGCCTTTACACAATGTATCTTCGAGCCTAGGCTGAAGTCAATAATGTCCCTTGGTATTGAGTGGCACTCAGGTGCACGTAAAAATTTGATCAGCCCTGTGCATTCATATAAACAATGGTTTTTGAGACACTTTTACAGTGACCCCCTCAAGACCCCTGCTATGGACACCATAAGATTGCCAAGTTCACCACACAATTACGGGACACTTGAGCATTCTGAGCGCTTAAAACCAGGACGTTTTGCCATCCGACCTGGGTTTCGATGCTTAAAGAGACAATAGGCTTACAGATGGGAAGTCTTTTTTTCTGCTAAAATACAGGATATCCAGGCTAATACGACACAGTTGGCACCCTAGGACACCAGCACTGCAACCTAGGAACAAGCTTAAAAAAAACACAACATATGCTGGTCTTTTCAACAGGGCTTGCTCTTTCTTTCATCAGTCCCAAATCTCAACTCATCAAATGATTTAGGCCACTTTTTCCTTCTCAATTATAACCATTTTTAGACAGGCATTTGAATGAGTTTTTGTTGTGTGATGGGGCCTCAGTATGCAAGAGACTCCTGTGGAAGCTGTTATGTAACACAGTACGTATTGTTCAAGCCCTCTGCGAGAGGGGCTAATGTATAACCTCCGAGAGTCACAATCATGTGCACGCATCTATTACTCCTCTATTCAAACTGAAAGCTGTCCTATTTTCTCATCATGCACACACAAATGTGTTTGGCCACTTCTGTGGTTAAGGTTGTATTTACATCAAAGAATAAACTTTTGAGTAAAAGTCAGCTATATCAATCAAAAGATCATTTTAGTTTAATGAAAATTAATATTAGTGTAAATCAGTATGTCTTATAATTTGTTTATGAATCATACAATCTGTGTGCTCTCAAGTGTTTCAAAGGAAATGCTATTAGTGTATTGCTATGAAGTGGATAGTTTAGCTATATTGTTCAGTTACCATTTAATCTACCCAGACCTTGACATGTGGCCTTGTTATGAGATGGTCAATGTTTTGGCTCATCGGTGTATGTACAAATAAGTGACGTTTGTATATTAGCTAAAAACATATATGAACATATATTTTAGAAATATGTTTTTTAAATATCGGCATGTATAATAATCTTTTTAAAAATAATAAGTTTTAATTAATAAGTGCCTTTCCTACAGCTCAAGTTAACAACAAAATATGCATAAACAGAGTGACAAATCAGACACAAACAGTAATCACAACAAACAAACAAACAAAACATTAAGAGTTAGAAAAAAGTACTGCGAGAATAGATACGCTTTCAACTGAGACTTGAAAGCCCAGATTGATGAAATAATACAGAGCTCTAAATGGAGTGAGTTCCAGAGTTTCTGAGCCATGACACAAAAGGACCTACCACCCACAGAGGAAAGATGAAATCTGGGGAGGACAAGAAGCTGAGAAACAGAGGAGCTGAGGGAACGCTTCGGTCGTTAAAGCTGCAGTAATTCAGATATAGTGGGGTGTAAGGCTACTGAGGCATTTAAAGGTTAATAGAAGGATTTTGTAATGGATTCAAGAAGAAACCGGCAACCAGTGTAAGTCATGGAGTATAGGAGTAATATGGACAGTACGACTGGTGACAATGCACGCTGCAGAGTTTTGAACGTACTGCAGTCTGGCATTAAGTTTAGTGTGTAAGCCAATCAAAAGGGAATTACATTAATCAAGGCGAGTAGATATAAAAGTATGGACCAGAGTTTCAATGTCTTTCTGACTTAACAGTGGGCAGAGATGTGCAATATTATGAAGGTGAAAGAACGTAGGCTTGTCATAAGAACTAATGTGAGGCTGAAATGATAAGGATGGGTCAAAAGTGATACTCAAATTACAAATGGTTTTCAAAGGTTTGAAAAGCACCCCATCAATGGAAATACTCATATTTGAATTGGTAAACCATATAACACAAGCTCAGTCTTATCCATGTTGAATTTAAGACAATTGGTTTATAACCAGGTTTTAATTTCATTGAGACAATCATTAAGTGAGCATAGTGGGAGCACAGCTTCAGAACAATCCGAAATATACATTTGCAGATCAGCATAACAGTGGTAGTTAAAGCCATAATAATGGATAATAAAACTAAAGGGCAGCATATAAATATTGAAAAGTAAAGGGCCACAAACAGAGCCCTGCGGGACTCCACAATTAACAGTGACATTGTGAGATTAAAATTTCTTAATAGAAACTTCATCTATTGGTGAGATAGGACTTAAACCAAGAGAAGGCTGTGTCAGTAACTCCAATAGAAGCGAGTCGAGAGAGAAGTATGTCATGGCTAACTGTATCAAATGCAGCACTCAGGTCCAGCAAGATTACCAAGACAACCGGAGTCAACAGCTAAAAGCAGGTCATTGCTAATTTTCAAAAGTGCTGTTTCTGTGCTATGGAAAGTATGGAAACCAGATTGAAATAGGTCATAGAAATTGTTAGTGTGCAGATGTACTGTATGTGCAACTTATAAGCAACAACTCTTTCCAGTATTTTTTGTACAAAAGAAAGATTAGAAATAGGCCTAAAGCTGTACAAATCAGAATGGTCCAAGCCAGGTTTCTTTATAATAGGGATAGCAGTTTTCTTTCGGAAAAGAGGCAGATGAAAGAGAGCAGTTTTTAAATATGAGATAGGACCAGCTTTTTATAAGGGGAGATGACACCATGTCCAGCTGGCAGAATGATATGTTAGATTTTTAATTAACTCAGTCACAGAAGTTGGGCTGGTTGAGGTAAAACTAGAAAGTAAGTGGACAGGTTGATCGGGTGGTAGCAAGTTAGTAGATGGTGCAGGATTTACAGCCAGAAAACAATCATAGATAGAGCTTATTTTATTTTGAAAGAAGCAGCGGAATGAGTTACAAAGCTCATTCGAGCCCAAAGCATTGTGCGAAGGGGGGTGAATGAGTTTATTTACAGTCCCAAACAGAGTTCAGGACTTACATTTAGAATGATTAATGACTGAGCAGAGATATGCTGGGCTAGAGGAAATGAGGGCAGACTTATAACTTTGCAGGTGATCAGAAAAGGCTTAAAAATTAACAGCAACACCAGTTTTCCTGTACAATTGTTCCAGTCATCTACCAATTCGTTTTAATCTCCGAAGTTTAGGGGTAAACCATGGGGATGAATGAGAGGATGGCACCAATCTAGTTTTGATTTGAGCATGAGTTTCAAACTCATCAGAGATTGTAAAGTTGTAAATAGAGAGTATTTCAGAGGGACAGGAAACATCAGCATGATTAGATATGATAGAAGCAGAGATCGAGGCAGAGAAAGATGATACGTCTACAGCATTAGCATTGCGGTACATTATTCATCTAGGCTTTTTTAAGGCAAAATCAAAATGAAATTCAATGAATTTGGGATCAGTGATCATAACATCAGAGCATGAAGTGGTTACATTGTCAATAACAAAAGTACAGATCAGATCAAGAGTATGACCATGAGAGTAGGAAATTTACAGGGGTAGGTAGAGTAGCCAAAAACTGTACTCAAGTAAAAGTACAATTACTTAAAAAAAATTACTCAAATAGAAGAAAAAGTACATATAAATAATTACTTAAATAAGAGTAAGAAATTAAAAGAGTATGCAAGTAGTGAGTAACTCATTACTTTCACAAATGACATAATGGATGTTATCTACCCTATATTCCATTACATAAACACATTTAAAGGGGTCATGACATGGTTTTTTTTATTGTATTATTATGTTCCCTTAGGTGCAATTATAGTATTAATATATTTTTTTTTAAGAAAAACTTTTAAAATCTAGTGATTTATGACCTTTTCCCACCCTGTTTCTCATCCTCTAATTCAAACAGTCTGTTTTGGGGGCGTTTTCCATTTAAGACTTAAGTGTTAACGCCCACTGTTATGATTGGCTAACGTCAGTGCCTATATATCAATTATTGACGCCCCCAGCCAGAACAATATGCAAGTAAACTAAGTAAAAACACTGTGATTATTCATAATGAATGAAATTGCGCTTTAAAAAGTAGTTTAAAGTTTAAAATAGATTACTTACAGTTTGCGTCATCGTTGTTCCCAGAATAGTCGGCACGGACTTATCTTTGAGCAACAGTTTTCTGGCAAAGCCAGCATCATATTGAGATTTGTTCTCAAAACAGTCATCCTTAAAATGTACAGAACAAATGCTTAAGTTAACACTGCTGTGACTGGGACGTCCGCAAAAAATAAACTGCATCCATTTTTCCCTGACGTCTGGATCTTTCGGCAGCTTATTCAGAGGTTTTGTTTGACCACAGCCAGGAACAGCACATCTGTGTGGCATCGTAATTTTCCTGTGCACAAGTAGTCTCTGTCAGAGCTCGCTGTCCATCGACTGAACACTTGTGAGGCGCACGGCGATATGAAATGAGCGTAGTTGTCTTGCGCTTAAAGCGTAGTTATCTTGTGCTGGAGGCGGTCATATGCAAACGCTGGTATGTCACTTCTAACCGTCACGTCACTTCTAACCATGAATCCAGAACGAGCTGTATTTTGAGCTTGATTAAATAAATGATTCGTTTAGAATGGGGAGGACGTCTTAAAATATTAAACTTGCAGGACGTTTTAATGATACAAAGACCTCTTATATACCAAAAGATCAAGGCAAATTTGGTTTCTCATGTCATGACCCCTTTAACATATATTACAGAATAATAATAATTATTATTATTATTGTATTTTTTTTTATTAATGGAAATTCTGTCATCATTTCCCATCATGTTGTTCCAACCCCGTATGATTTTCTTTCTTCCATGCAACACAATGAGATATTGCCTGTGCCTGAGTCACTATTTACTTAAAGTGAATGAATGTTTTTTTCCCCTCATATTTTGAAAGTGAATGGTGAGCGAGACTGTCAGTCCCTCTCATTCTGTATAACATCTTTTGTGTTCCACATAATGCAAAGCATCACACTGGTTTGGAACAACATGAGGGTAAATAAATGATAACAGAATATTAAATTATGGCTGAGCTATCACTTTAAAGAGATTTTACCCCAAAATGAAAATGATATCATCATTTACTCACCCTCATGCCATCCCAGATGTGTATGATTTCCTATCTTCAGCAGAACACAAATTCAGATTTTTTTTAATAATATTTTAGCTCTGTAGGCCAACATTTTGATGCTAGTAATGATGAAGTAATCCATAAGACACCAGTGGTTAAATCCATATCTTCAGAACTGATATGATAGTTGTGGGTGAGAAACAGACCAATATTTGTCATTTTTTGCTAGAAAGCAGGGGGCGATATGCGGAGAAGATTGTGAATCACCAAAAACACAAGACGAAGAATGTGAAAGTGATCTGTTTCACTGATTCTCATACACATATCACATCACTTCTGAAGATATTGATTTAACCACTAGAGTCCCAGAACAATCGCTGTGTCTGAAACCGCCCCCTATCCACTATATAGTGCATTACTTCAGGTGTCCGCTATTTTGTAGGAGTTCTGAGTGACCCACTCGTTCCCTACTTTTGTTCACTCATTCTTACCCACAATGCACTCTAATTTCAAGTGTAGATTTGATGTACACTCTGCAATGGTTCATTTCCCACAATCCACCATGGGGAAGACGTACGAGCTGGGAGTTTACGGCTTCCTTCACTCCTGCAATGTTTTATTTCATGCTGAATGTAGTAAATTACATTTTGACAAATCATAACTTGATTAAATTAACATAATAACATATAGAGAGACAAAACATACAGATACATTAAAAAATTTACTCTTTATTTGATCAAATGTGTTTACTCTTTATATTAACACATGACAAACATAATGAAGATTTATTGTATTAATATATTATTTAATAAGAATAACAAGTAGGAGGGTGGGGTAAAATGAGCCAGTTTTTACTTATGTGGATCTCCAGGCATGGGAAATTGAGACAAAAGTACAATGAAGAAATCTACAGTTAATTTGGGATGTTGCCGATCAACTGAAAATATAAGAATGCAACTATGACAAAGAGCCTTGAAAATAGTGAAAAAGTGTTCATGTGACTCAACTTACACCAGGCTAAGGGTAAGTTGATCCCAGTCAGTGGGTAAATTGAGCCATCTGGGGGTAAATTGACCATATTATTTTTCACGTTTTAATGCAAGCATAAAATAAAATAATAATAACTTGCCTCTTTAAAAAAATAATAATTTAATAATACACTTACCTTTCCAAACAATGTTATTTTTTTAAAGCTACCGCAAACAACACAAAACTAAGCAATTAAAGTTTAATTTTCCCTTTAATCTTTTATTTTTTGTATTGGTGAACAATAGTTTTAAACATTTCTGTTAAGTGAAGGACTGCCAGCATAGTTTTCAGGAGCAAGAAATATGGTTATATGCTGTATTTCTTATGCTGTTAATCAAGTCATGTCCAATCACACACACACACACACACACACACATAAACGTGTTTGGCAGAAAGAACGTCCCTTCAGTGTGTTCAGTTCTAATTTCCAATTTTGTTAAACAGTTTCATAGTTTTGAACTTGAGAGAACAAAAGAACAGTTTGAACTTCCAGACCTCAGCACAGTGAAAATGACTATTGGACATTCCATCCATCAAGGTTGCAGGGAAATATGAGTTGTTGCTCCTTCCTTGCAGTTCCTCCAACCTTTCGAGGTTTAGGAAGCTTCTTCAGCACATCATTCAGTGGGACAGATCCCACATCATTTTCTTTGAATGCAAAGGTGGCTTTGTCTCTTTTTGCAAAGGTGGCTTTGACTCTTTTTGTTCCTCATTCTTATGAGGAATCTTGCATTAACTTCATTGTCCTCAAGGCGCACAACCAAGCCAAAATAATGGTAACTGTTGCATTTGGTCGCAAAATTCACAATAATAAAGTCACCAACTGACATATCTGAGATGTCTGGTTCACTACTCTCATCCTGGGAGCTGTCATACTCAGAAGTGTTATCAAGTGGGATGGGAACATCACTCTCCTCAGAGCTGCTGTACACTGGGGTTTTCTTCTTGGTTTCTTTCTACTTGGACTTTCCTTGTTCTTTGATGTTGATTACTTCAGTTTGTTTTTTCTCTTTTCATGTTCCATTTCTATTGCCTGCTTTTCAGGTGTATCAGTCAGGATCCTTGTCTTCATTCGCTTTCTCTTTGTCTGTGCCCTAGGCTGCTGACTTTTGGGTAAGGGTAGAATTTCAGTGGGAGACACATATCCAGGGGAGGTGAGGAGTGAATCTCTCCCACATGTTGAAGAACATGCCTGTGAAGGCAACTCAGCAGAGGTGGAGGTTGAAGCCATGGGTGGATCTTCTTCAGAAGTAGACAGCACATCAGGGTTTGGCCTCTCTGACAACATGGATGGTTCAAACTCTGTTTGTAAGGAGAGATCCCTGTGGACCTGAATCCAGAAGAGATATTCCGTGGTGTCATTGCTGACATGAAAGCCTCGTTCACACATACAGGGATGTGGTATATGCTGGCTGTTTTGCCTGGGTTAGATCTCATCCAGCATCACAAGCTCTGTTGTAATAGGTCTTGAATGGCCCATAGACACTCTTGTCCAGAGGCTGCAGGCGATGAGATGTGTGGGGTGGAATTGTGAGCATAACAATCCCCTTACTCTTTGCTAAATCCAGTACCCTCAGTGAAATATGGGCCTCGTGGTTATCAAGGAGTAGCAGCATGGGATGGTCAGAGGAGCACTTGGTATGCTGAACCAGATGTTCAAGGAAATCAGCAAAGATGTCTTCATTGATCCAGCCAGATCTGGTGGAGGAACCAATTGATCCTGGAGGTGCTCCTGTAATGAAATGGTCTTTGTGTCTTTTTTTATGTACCTCCGCAGTGTTGACCTGTCAATATTTCTGTCCTTCGCCACTGATCTGATGGATTTTCTGCCCTCAACATCAATGGCTGCTCTCTTCATCTCTTCTAAGGGTGTTGAGCCCCAGTTGGTTCTTCTTTTGTAGGTTCTTGGCATGATAGCTTTTATGCAATGTGTAATGTATGGTTAACAGTTGTGTAATACTATATTTAAAACAATGTTTTGCTTAAAACTTAACTTAACTTCAGTGCCTTAAGTTAGGGGTAAGTTGAACCACTGGTTCAATTTACCCCACATCATCTGGCTTACTTTGCCCCATAGTCACCATTTTGGTAAAAATGGCCTAGCTTAGCAATTCAGGCTAACCTTTAGCTAAATGATTCACATGGTTTTATATGTTGACAAATCACCAACATGTACCATACACAACTTTAAACCTAGATACATTTGCTTTGGCACAACAACCAGAGATCGCACCAACCTGATAATGTTCACACAGTCGATGGAAAGAGTGGAGACTCACTCATCAATAGTGACACACCGGTGGCATACAGGCAGACAAACTCAGAGATGGTTCACGTGAGTCCAGTAATCGCTGTAACACATCTTCTTGTGGTTTATTGCTCTAGTAGCTTCACTGTGAGGGAAATCATATTTCTCATTCTCAATTTTGAATCATTTGGGAAAAAACAAGATTTTCAAAAATTCTAAATATAGCTTTGAGACAAATGTTATAAGACATCAACTTAAATATTTACCCTTGATGTTAATACTGGTATCGGAATCGGGTCTGATAATGCGCTCATGTACTTGTACTCGTCAAAATGCTCTGATACCAAAAAGCGTTGCCATCTGGGTACGAATGTCATTATGTAAACATTTAGCACACTAATTAAAATCATGTTATGTCCTAGTGTGATTGTTAAACCACAAATGCTGCTATTTAATTAGATAAATATATAGTTTGCATGTGCTGTGCACTACAAAATGTGAGTGCTTGTGAATGTGTGGAAGGTGTTGTGCAGACACAAAGAAACAAAGTGTTCGTATCTTTTAGAGATCATTGATACATTCACAGAAAACACCATCATTAGGATCACGCAGATGACAGCGAGCAGAGTGCAAATTCACTTTTTAATGAGAGGCACATACAGACTACATATTTATTGAATTATTTTATATATTTAATTAAATAGCAACTTTTTGTGGTCAATTATTACATTGGGTCACATTTTACGGAAGTTAGAAGCTACCATCAAAACACATACAGAAACGGAAAGGGGCAAAATAAAAGCTACATTAAAATGGTAAAAAAGTATGACAGAAACTTTGTAGTTATGTGATGCTGCATTGTAATACTACCATTCTACTACTATTACTACCAATAATAATAATAATAATAAATCAATATTAATTGTATAATATTTCAACAATAACTCACATATGTAATGCTCTATTATGCAGCATTTTATTTGACAAAAATTAAATAATAATGTATTATTATGTATTTGTGCTGTGAGGTTCTGCATAAAAGCAATTCATTTGATAAAAATAATACAATGTCATGTTGAAAATGATTGGTTCTATTTTCATTTTGATTAACATTTTAATGAATTCATTTATTTAATACCATTTTGATGATAAAATGTAATTTAATATAACTGTTGTTATAGATTCAGAAAAAAATAAAAAAAAAATAAAAAACCAGGCATCATCAAGTGCCAAAAAGGAAATGCGGTACTCTAATAAATAAATAAATAAATAAATAAATAAATGTATCGGGACATCCCTAATATAAACACTGAATTCACTCATGTGAGCCACACCCTCTACCAGGAAGAAATAAGTACTTGTTCCCCGTTTGTCATGTTGAACCCTGAGACCTGAGAATAAAATGAGGTTCTGTTACATAAACCCTCTTCTGTAAAACACACATTAAACATTATACACATTGTGTGTGTGTGTGTGTGTGTGTGTGTGTGTGTGTGTGTGTGTGTGTGAGTGTGTGTGTGTGTGTGTGTGTGTGTGTGTGTGTGTGTGTGTGTGTGTGTGTGTGTGTGTGTGAGAGAGAGAGAGAGAGGGAGTGAGAAAGACAGAATGAGTGAATTTAAATGTCTATCTATCTGTCTTTTGTATGGATCGCATAACAAAAACAGATGGATCACTTCAGGAATTTGATGTGTGTGTGTACATATATATAGTTTGAAAACAGCAATTAAGCCAAATCTAACAAAACCAGATCAAAAAGATTTTCAGTGAATAGTGACTTAGTCAAAAAGTAATAACACCCATGTTTTTTTTTTACTCATGTTTTGGATTATTTACATAGAATGTTAGGGTGCATGCAAGAA
The DNA here is from genome assembly GCF_025860055.1 of Xyrauchen texanus. Classification (NCBI taxonomy): domain Eukaryota; kingdom Metazoa; phylum Chordata; class Actinopteri; order Cypriniformes; family Catostomidae; genus Xyrauchen; species Xyrauchen texanus. The sequence goes on from NC_068303.1 coordinate 32,715,237, forward strand.
CCCAGAGCCTATAGGTCTGTTGTTATCTGCTTGAACTTGAACAGATATATAGTCTTCAAGAGCTCATTGGTGAGGGAAAATGAGGTGAAGGAGAGAAAACTGCAACTTGGTGTCTGGGAAAACAAGGATTAATTCCCAGTTGTTAACCATCACCTCTGGCACATAATATTTCTCTCTGACAAGTCCCTGGATGGAGGCAAATCACTTAGCCATGTCTCCTCTCCACATGTGGAAACCATCGGAAAACACTACTCCCTGCTCCTCCGCAGTGGGGGTGGGAATGTAGCATCTGGAGTGGAGTGGAGTTTGAGCCAGGGAGAGAAGTTTTGTTTGGAGATTGCGTGTTGTTGTGTGTTCATCTACTAGAAACTTCACTGCTTTAATTTTCAGGCCGGGTGTTGTTTGATTCATACTTGGAGATGATTTTTGGAAATTACACATACAGATGCATGTTTGTAAAGAATTGGCAATGAGCAGCACCATGTAGAGTTTACTCTATTCTGTAAACATCGGCTCATCCAGGCAGCTCATCATAGTCCGATGACCGGTCACTTGGGACAGGGGAAAACACTAAGCGTTCTCATAGCCCGTTTCTATTGGCCGGGCATTCGCGGAGATGTTAGCCAGGCCATTAGAATAGGCAGCACGCGGGCACTGCTTTGTGCTAGTTCTGGTGGACTATGCAATGCAATACCCGGTAGCAGTGCCGTTGCACAGCATCTCAGTACGTAGTGTTGCGAAGGTACTCTTTAGAATAATCTCCCGAGTGGGGATTCTGAAAGAAATCCTCACTGATCAGGGCACTACTTTCATGTCCCGTGCACTATGCAAACTGTACGAATTATTAGGTATTCAAACGATTCAGACAACCGTGTACCATCCACAAACGGACGGCTTGGTCGAACAATTTACTAAGACCTTAAAAAATATGATTCGTAAGTTTGTGCACGAAGATTCTCGGAAATGGGGTAAATGGCTCGAACCCCTGTTATTTACAGTGCGAGAGGTCCCGCAAGCCTCCACAGGGTTTTCTCCATTTTAATTGTTTTATGGGTGTAAGCCCCATGGTGTGTTAGATGTCATGAAGGAAAATTGGGAGGAGGGACCTTCACAGATTTAAAATTAAATGAAATAATTTCTTGACCTGACAGCAAAACTCCACACACTCGGGCACCAATCACAGGAGAATTTGCTACAATGTTAAGAACGTCAGTACTGGCTGTATAACAGGGGAGCTCAGCTACAGGAATTTGCACCGGGAGATAAAGTACTTGTATTGCTGCCTACATCGAGCTCGAAATTACTCGCAAAGTGACAAGGGCCCATTGAGGTCACACGGCAAGATGAGGAAGTCAATTATGAGGTAGTGCGTACAATTTACCACTTCAACCTATTAAAACCACGGAGAGAGGTGGTCCCTGTATCCTTGGTGATGGTAATCTGGATAGGAGCGAAGGGGAATCTAAAAGCCAATCAGTTTACCCCAGTCCCTTGTGGAGAACACCTCTCACCATCACAATGTACAGAGGTTGCCCAATTGCATAAATTCTCTGACATGTTCCTAACCCCGGCCGCACAAATCGAGACAACCCCAGGAGTAGTGGTATGTAGCCATCCCTACCGGTTACTCAAACACAAGAAACAGGTAGTATGGGAAAAATTAAAGGCCATACTCGATATGGGGGTAATAGAAGAATCACACAGTGATTGGGCCAGCCCGGTGGTTCTGGTACTGCAGAGCGATGGCTTCCAATGGGGATTATAGGAAAGTCAACGCGATGTTGAAATTTGATGCGTATTCAATGCCTCGTATTGTTGAACTGCTCGATCTGAGTATGAACATGAAATCTGACTCGTGGAAACCAGCGCCCTTGTCTTCCATTATCTGCCTGACAACAAACCTTTGTTACAAACATATAATGTGTTTTTAGATGTTTACAATGATTGATTATGATAAATAAGATGCGATCACGAATGTGCTTGCCGGCTATGCGTGCCGCCATATTGTTTACATGCAATGCAACTTTAAGAGTTCATATTAGAAGCAGAGAAGGTTCTAAAAGCTCAGCTCCTCCACTTTCCCAGCACCAGATGTGGTTAGAATGAGTGACGAACAGAATGGGAGAAGGCTCGTGAGGATTGACTAGTTTGTATATTCTTTGTTTGACATTAGAAATCGTGGCTGTATCGCTGCATCAAAACAGTGTGCTCTGACGGTAACGGCTTTAAACTTTTATTTAGTAAATGTTTGAATGTTTGGAACATAAAAAAATCAAGATATTGTGATGTTGAAAATACTATTTGAGCAGCTGGTTCATTATGACAATCACTTCAGTCCCTCTTTTGATGGTAAACATCAGCACAAATGCAGATCACACCGGTTTGATCGTACATGCGAAAGGGTTAAATACTTTAGAATCTTTAGGAGCGATATGATAGATGTGGGTGCAAAATAGATCAATATATAAGTCCTTCTTTAGGATAAATCTACACTTTCACCATCCCTCCTTCGTAAGTTCACAAGAGGACAGAGAACTATCCCTTTAAAAGTTGGGTGAAATGGCAAAGAGTAAAACTGCATTTAAGTTTTCTCAGCGAGTTAAAGGGATAGTTCACCCAAAGATTTTAATTTTGTCATTATTTACTTAAACTCATATTGCTCCAAACCCTTCCATTCTTCCATGGAGCACAAAGTGAGAGGTTAAGCAGAATATCAGTCACCATTCACTTTCATTGCATCTTTTTTCATACAATGAAAGTGAATTGTGACTAATGATAAAATTTTGGATTGCACCTCTTTTTCCCAATGGAAGAAATAAAGTCATAAGGGTTTGAAACAACCTGAGGATGAGTTAATGATGAAGGAATTTTCATTTTTGTGAGGACTATCCCTCCAATGCTGGTTTAGTGCTTATCAAGCTGGTCAACCAGCAAAACTTAACTGGTAAAGCTGGTCAACCAGAATGGGGTCTTTCTAGTTAAGCTGGTTGACCAAGGAAGTCATTGCTGTAAGTCTTGCTGTAAGCTACTTTACAATACTGGTCGAGATTAAGGCTGTCAAATTAAACAACATTGTCAAAGTGACTCAACAGTGTCTGACATTGGCAACATAAAAAAGATCTCTATAATAAAGTAACATAAATAACAGCACTGCATTTATCAGCAGATTGTTATGAGAAATCCACCGATTTGCATGGTAATGTAAAGGACATGTCTGATGTACTGTATCACAGGGAAATTATACCTTTGTTTGGGAAATTCAACAAGATGAAATGCTACATGCCGTGCCGTTTGCCATCAATCTTCAAGCTCTCAACTCACCTATGCAGACTAGTTGCTCTGTTTTCCTGTGAAAACTCTCAATGTAGCATTGCTTGGTTTTAATCACACATATGTATTTATTTATCAAATCAAACAAATCAAATCCCTTTAATGTCACTCAACCATATACACAAGTGCAACAGTAGGTGAAAGTCTTGTGTGCAGTTCCGAGCAACATAGCAGTCATAACAGTGACAAGACATATACCAATTTACAAAAAACATCAGATTTACACAATTTACATATCTAATATACACATAATTACAACACAATATACAATGATAATATACAATGTACAGTATACAATACACACAATATAGAACACACATACACAATAACATACAATTGTATAGATACAATAAAAATGTTATATATAAAATATAGAGTAGGTTGCATTGTGCTGTATTGACATTCAGGCTAAGTGAGAATAGAATTTATGACAGTCCTCTGTATGATTAATTAAGTGCAGTGCAGATGTATTTGATCGTGAGAGATCAAGAGTTCAAAAGTCTGATTGCTTGGGGGAAGAAGCTGTCATGGAGTCAGCTGGTTCAAGTCCAGGTGCTGCGATACCACCTTCCTGATGGTAGCAGTGAGAGCATCCCATGGCTTGGGTGGTTGGAGTCTCTGATGATCCGCCGAGCTTTTTCACACACCGCCTGGTAAATATGTCCAGGAGGGAGGGAAGCTCATCCGATGATGTGTCAGGCAGTTCGCACCACCCTTTGCAGGTCTATACCATACCAGGTGGTGATGCAGCCAGTCAGGATGCTCTCTACAGTGCTGGTGTAGAACCGTGTGAGGATGAGGTGGGTCATTCCAAACTTCCTCAGCCATCTCAGGAAGAAGTGGCACTGGTGAGCCTTCTTCACAATGGCCTCAATGTGGACGGACCATGTGAGTTCCTCAATGATGTGGACACCGAGGAACTTGAAGCTGCTGACACTCTCCACCGGTGGTCCTTTTATGGTGATGGAGCTGTGTACTCTGTCTTTTCTCCTGAAGTCCACCATAAGCTCCTTGGTCTTGCTGATGTTGAAGGGAGATGTTGTGCTCCTGACACCAGCATGTCAGAGTGTGCACCTCCTCTCTGTAGGCTGTTTCATCATTGTCAGTGAATTGTCAGTATCATCAGAAAACTAGATTTTTTTAATTTTGGCATTGGAGCCATGTGTTACCACATAGTCATGTGTGTACAGGGAATACAGAAGTGGGCTGAGAACACAGCCCTGCGGGGCTCCAGTGTTGAGGGTCAGTGATGAGGAGATGTTGCTGCCCATTCTAACCACCTGACGTCTGCCTGACAGGAAATCCAGGATCCAGCTGCACAGCGAGCTGTTTAAGCCCAGAGCCAGGAGTTTCTCATCAAGCACGGAGGGCACTATGGTGTTGAATGTGATGTGAATCTTACGATACATATTATATCAAATTGTGAGTGTTGTATAGTACGATACAGTACGATACAATATGATTAAAAAATGTTTTTACACCCCTAGTGCCAAGTACTTATCAACAGAACGTCTAGGTTATGTATGTAACCTCCGTTCCCCGATGGAGGTGTAGCGTCTGGAGGAATCAATGGACTAATCATTCTGAATAACAAAGAACCCACTGTTAAAACTCCCCTAATCACTGAAATAGCGCCAACTAGTCTCCACAGCACAATGCGCTATTGACAAAGAGACACTCCAGCTATTGACAAGCCCCTTTCCCATGTGACTCGCCTCACACCGCGTGCTTTACCATGTGAGACTTTGAATGTAAAAATGTGTGTGTGTGTGTGTGTCTTTCAGTTAAAACCTAGAAATGTTTATTCTTAAGGAAATATGCGTAATCCCTGTACGTTGTGTATTTCTGATGATAGATCAAAACTAGTTGAAATTTGTTTAGTTGTGTAGTAAAACTCTGAGGCCGTATATTTAATAGCCTAAGAGTGTATATCCACTTTTAAGTGTACCAAATACACGTTTCTTGGTATCAAATTAAACCTTACGACTTGTCCTAGCTGAATATAAATATAAGATTACCTTAGAATTGTATTCTGCTATGTTTTACCATCTTTTGAGTTATTCAAGCCAAAGCCGGACCCGGTCATGCAAATGAGCCTTGACGGGACAAAGGGACCATCTCATGCCCAAAATAAGGGACACTTTTACGACCTCCAAAGGAATGTGCAGAGATTGCTGATTCTCACTTAATTCTTACTGAGAAGGAGAAATGAACCCTTTTAATCCTATATATTATATATATATATATCCATGTGATAAATGTATTGACATGTATCTAATGTTCCATCTCATGATTTCCCTTTATGTTGTTTGGTCTATGTTTTCTTGCAAACTCTAATGGGTTAATGTTTCAGACTTTGCATACTATGGTTAACCGAAATCATATGTGTGGCACATTTGGTCTCTATAACTTGGTATTTTGAAGATCGAAATGACTGTGTACATGATATGTCGATAACAACAACATATTAGTATTACAAGAATATGTCCTAGTTTCTTCATTGGCTACCACCCCTCCAGGGTGCACACCAAGGAGCACCCTTAGAACAAAGAGTAATAAACCAAATTCCCGCCTGGAACTTCCACCCTTCTTATTGGTTGAGCCAATGAGAGGTGGGACACGTTTTCTAAGGTTATAAATTGCATCCACACTGGCCCTTCGCTCTCTTATCTCTTCCTTCTTCTTGGCTGCTCCCAACTCCCAACTTACTTCATCTCTCCTCCCTTCCCCTTGGACTCCCCCCGGCACCCCTCTCTCTTCTCTTCTGCTGAACATTGCAACTTCTCGGAACAACCCTTCAACTCTCTCTTCAAGTGAGTCTCAACTCCACGCTCTGGAAACACCGAACCGAAATCCTCCGTCTCAAGAACGCCACGAGGATACGACATACACGCAGTCTTGCTCAGCCACACTAAGGTCCATTTTGCAAGTATTATTTCATCTGAAATCCAAACGCGTTAAAGTGTGTAATTCCATTTGCTGGCTCTTAAAGGGTTAATTGTTGTAATAAGTTGGCTATCCTTATAATAATCCATCTATTTTCCTTATTGCTTTTACTGTGTTTAACTTGCGTATTTTATGTTTATTTTATGTTAAATGTTTGTTTGTTGAGTTCGTGATATATCCTAGTTCTTTGTATTAAACCCAATTATACGCTTTATTGTCTGTGTTTGTTGATCATAAAACAAAGCCTCTTTAATGTGCGATTTTAAGCTACGAGCTGATATTATCAAAGTAAGTTAACGTGCTTTGATGAGTAAGCTTATAACTAAGAATAAACCTTCAAGAGAATTGATCAGGAATATTTAGCAAAGCAGTTCGCTGGACGAACTGACTGATTCTGTGTAGCTCTACGGGTCAATTCCATTGAGGGTTTAATTAAATTAATATAGCCTGTCTGCATATAATGTATATTCCTAATTAATTATAATTCGTTGTGTTTAATTATCTATATATATATATATATATATATATTTAAAGCAGACTCTTGGACTATATAAGCCCTTTTTGGGGCGTTTTTGTATGTATTGGTATCTGGGTCAACCCGTATGATTAATCATTGATTACGATCATTGAAATTAATTGTACATTCCCCAAACCTGACCTGGATACCCTACAGAGGGAACGAGACGTTGTGTCAGAGAAGCGACACTAGGGGTCTCTCTTGAGCGCCGATATTCACCTCTGGACTATGAAAAAAGGCCAATGAGAGTTGGCAACCAGTATTTGCATGTCCCGCCCCCGGACATACGGGTATTTAAGCGGCGCAAATACGGGAGTTCATTCAGGATTTTTCTGAGGAGCTGGAAATGGTCCGGCCACAACAGTGGCTCGGCTCAGCAATGTGGCAGGGGAGACACAACATTTCGTTCCCTCCATCGGGGAATGGGGGTTACATACGTAACCTAGACGTTCCCCTTCTGTCGCTCTCTCCACGTTGTGTCAGAGAAGCGACACTAGGGGTCCACTTATAAAAGTGCCATGCGCTGAGCCGTGTACGTGAACTGCTGATACAGGAGCGAGCAGGTATTCTTACGTGCAGGATGACCAACTGTATCAGGCTGCACGTACCCTTCCCCAATGCCCCATTTAAGCCATCAGGATTCCTTATCTTTACCCTGGAGGGGGGAACAAGGTGCTGGCCGCCAACCTGGGAACGGGCCAAGCCTGGCCGGCCCTCTTTTCTCTCTATATTTCTCGCATAGAGCAACTAAGGCCGGGGCCCTTACATGCATTGAGGGAAGGGGGTCTTAGCCCTTATTCAGGGCGGAGAAGACTCTGTGGAGGCCATGCCTACCCGAGAGGGGAGGCAAGTTTAAGTGGCAAAACCATCAGAGGCCTGACTTAGGGCCTATGTGGAAAAGTTGGTGCGGTGGTGGATCCAGCCTCATAGAGGGGGAACATACAGCACGGCAACCGAGGCAGCCGTGACTGCCTAAGGGAATCACAGGAGTCCGCTTGCCAGAGGGGACAGAACCGTGGTGTTACACACAGGGAGAGTCCGAAGGAGGCCTTACCTGTGGAGCACCTATACCAGTACAGGGTAGCTTGCGGTACCCGCAGTGGCTTGGGTCGGCGAGTTCCTCCGCTGAACTGTGACCCACGAGGGCTAGGGAGGAATCAACCAGTGTCCCAAACCTGAGATCTCCTGGGAATGAAGGTGCACTGTTTCCCCTGGTTAGGGGGAAGGGCGCTAGGTGCAAGCGATTCACCCAGTCAGATTGTGGGCGTGCTACTGAGTTCTACGGGCTCAGTACCTGAGAAAGCACAGGACGATACTGACTCAACTCGGAGATTGTAGAATCTCGCAAAAGTGTTAGGTGTTGCCCAGCCCGCTGCTCTACAAATGTCTGCTAGGGCACTGCCCCTAGCCAGTGCCCATGAGGACGCAACACTCCTGGTGGAGTGAGCTCGGACCCGCAAGGGGGGGGGCACGGCCTGGGCGTGATAAGCCATGGGAAATGGCGTCGACAACCCAGTGGGCGAGTCTCTGCTTGGAGACAGCGTTCCCTTTCTGCTGTCCCCCAAAGCAGACGAAGAGCTGCTCAGAGTGTCTGGTGCTCTGTGTGCGGTCCAGATAAATACGTAAAGCATGTACTGGACACAGCAGTGAAAGGGCTGGGTCTGCCTCCTCACAGGGCAGCGCTTGCAGGTTCACCACCTGATCCCTGAAGGGCGTGGTAGGAACCTTGGGTACATAGCCCGGTCGCGGTCTTAGGATCACGAAAGTATCTGCTGGACCGAACTCCAGGCAAGCGTCACTAACAGAGAACGCATGCAGGTCCCCGACCCTCTTGATGGAAGCGAGCGTGATCAGCAGGGCAGTCTTGAGAGAGAGGGCCCTGGGTCCAACTGAATCAAGCGGCTCGAAGGGGGGGTCTCTGGAGTCCCGTAAGGACGACCGAGAGATCCCAGGAGGGGAACAGGTTAGGCCGGGAGGGAGTTCTCCTCCGGGCACCTTTTAGGAACCTGACGATTAAGTCGTGCTTACCAAGAGACTTGCCGTCTACCGTGTCGTGGTGGGCCACGATAGCGGCGACATACACCTTGAGGGTGGAGGGGGACAGCCTCCTCTCCAGCCTCTCCTGAAAAAACACGAGCACTGACCTAACTGCGCACTTCTGCGGGTCTTCGGCTCGGGAAGAACACCAGTCCGCGAACAGATGCCACTTTAGAGCGTAGAGATGCCTGGTAGAGGGGGCTCTGGCTTGATTGATTGTATCTATGACGGTCAGTGGTAGGCCGGCTAGATCTTCCGCATCCCGTCCAAGGGCCAGACGTGGAGGTTCCAGAGGTCTGGGTGCGGGTGCCAGAGCGTGCCCCGTCCCTGAGAAAGAAGGTCCTTCCTCAGGGGAATTCGCCAGGGAGGGGCTGTTGTGAGGAGCGTGAGGTCCGAAAACCAAGTCCGGGTGGGCCAGTAAGGGGCTACCAGAATGACTTGCTCCTCGTCCTCCCTGACCTTGCATAGCACCTGTGCAAGAAGGCTCACTGGGGGAAATGCGTACTTGCGCAGCCCCGCCGGCCAGCCGTGTGCCAACGCGTCTGCCCCGAGGGAAGCCTCTGTCCAGGCATAACAGAGCGGGCAGTGGGAGGCAAACAGGTCTACCTGAGCCTTGCCGAATCGGTCCCAAATCAGCTGGACCGATTGGGGGTGGAGCCTCCACTCTCTGCCAGGCAAGCTTTGTCTTGACAGCGCGTCCGCTATCACATTGAGATTGCCGGGGATGTGAGTGGCGCGCAGTGACTTGAGTCGCTGCTGACTCCAAAGGAGGAGCTGTGACATGTGGAGGGAGCGTACTCCGCCTTGGCGGTATATGTAGGCTACGACCGTGGTGCTGTCTGTCCTGACTAGGACGTGTTTGTTCCGAATTAACGAAAGAAACTTCTGCAGGGCCAGAAAAACAGCCAGCAGCTCTAGGCAGTTGATGTGCCAGCGCAGCGGGCCTCGGTTCCACCGGCCTGCGGCTGCGCGCCCGTTGCATACGGCGCCCCAACCCAGTTTGGAGGCGTCGGTTGTGACCAGAACGCATCGGGACACCTGCTGCAAGGGTACTCCTGCCCTTAGAAAGCAGAGGTCTGTCCAGGGTTTGAAGGTTTGGCGGCAGGCAGAGGTAACTTTTATGTTGTGCGTGCCGCGGCGCCATGCTCATCTCGGGACTCAAATCCGGAGCCAGTGCTGAAGTGGTCTCATATGCATCAACCCCAGCGGCGCGGCCGCCGCGGAGGATGCCATATGCCCCAGGAGCTGCTTTTTGGAAACGTTTTAGCGGGAACACAGCATCTGGCTTGAAGGAAGCGAGGCATTTCAGCACTGACTGAGCAGGCTCGTTGGAGAGGCGTGCTGTCATTGGGACTGAGTCTAACTCCAGACCGAGAAAAGAGATGCTCTGGACCGGGGAGAGCTTGCTCTTTTCCCAGTTGACCTGAAGCCCCAAACGGCTGAGGTGGCTGAGCACCTGGTCTCTGTGTGCGCATAGTAACTCTCGGGAGTGGGCCAGTATGAGCCAGTCATCGAGGTAATTGAGTATGCGTATGCCGGCGACTTTCGTGAAGACGCGAGGGGACAGAGACAGGCCGAAGGGGAGGACTTTGTAGTGATACGCCTGGCTGTCGAATGCGAACCTTAGGAAGGGTCGATGTCGAGGGCGAATTAAGACGTGGAAGTACGCGTCCTTCAGGTCTACCGCTGCGAACCAATCTAGATGCCGGACGACAGATAGAATTTGTTTCTGGGTGAGCATTTTGAACGGGAGTTTGGACAAGGTCCGATTGAAAACTCGCAGGTCCAAGATCGGTCGTAAGCCGCCGCCTTTCTTGGGTACAACGAAGTAAGGGCTGTAGAAACCCTTCTTCGTTTCGGTTGGAGGGACAGGCTCTATCACGTCCTTTAATAGAAGGGAGGCGATTTCTTCACGCAGGGAATGGGCATGTTGGCCGTGTACTGTGGAAAAATGTACGCCCACGAAGGGGGGCGGAGACCTGGCAAACTGAATTGCGTAACCGAGTCGAATGGTCCGGTGCAGCCAGCGTGACAGGTCGGGCAGTGAAAGCCACGCCTCTAAACTCCATGCTAGGGGCACCAAGGGGACGAGTTTTTTGGATGTACCTGGCGGGGCTTCGCAGCGGTGCGGAACAGGTAACGCGGTGTCGGGAGGCAATGTGGCGTCTCGAGGCTCTGGTGCTGAGAATAAACTCAAAGCACTTACCTTGCTCCGCGCATCCGACAGGGGGCGGGTTCGTGACTGAGGAGGAGGTCTGATGTTGGCGTCCTCTGGACTCGTCTGAACCGGCTGGCCGGGGAACAGTCGTGGGGCTGAAGGCGGGGACACCGCATCCATGGAGTTGGGACTCTTGAGGCCTGAAAGCAGAGTGCCGTGAGAACGGCATTTGCGGGCCAGGTGACCCCAGAGACAACAAGGAAATAGCTCTATAGAGTTTAAAGAATTTACCAAAAAATTCTCCTCCCGGCCCTCCACCGGGGAACGGAGTGGTCTTACCAGCTCCGGAGCTAACGTCTCGGTCTCTGGGTCTGTCATCTCAGGAGTGCCTGGGAGCCTTCTGGGTCCTCAAGGGGGTCCGTGAGACGATGGGTGTCCAACTTCTGTGGGGAAGGATGCTCTTTTTTTGCTTGAAAATAGCCTTCGTCTGTTTCTTCACCACTGAGGACTGCTGGGTGAAGTCGTCAAGTGGTGTCGCTGAATGGACGGAGCTGGGAGACGGGGGCGTTTGAGAAAGCGTGCTTTGTCTGCCTCCCGTACTGCCTGTCCATCGTTGCGTTTGGACCACGGAGTGGCCATTTCCTGTTTGAGTGCAGTTCCTGCAGCACGTCAAGAACAGGACCACCCAAGTGCAGATTTGAAGTGCCCTGGCCCGGTGGACTTGCAGGAGGGGGCCATGGCGTGCAGGGGGGAGCGGTCTGGGACCATTCTACCACCGAGGGTAGCGAGAGCGGAGGAGCGAGGAAGCTGGGCTTGCTCAGCTCGTCATGCACATCCGGGAAGGAATCCGGGGGGGGGCACGGCTGTGAGCGGCGCACATGCCCGCGGAACCAATTAAGCCCGGGGAAGCATAGCGGACCTTCTTGCGTCAGGCTCAGACTGGGCGGAGACCCGAAGGTGGCGGCTCAGGTGAGTTATCCGCATCCGGCGCCGCTGTTACGCTCTCCGATGCAGCGGTGATGTCATCATCCAATGCCGGGGAGCTCGAGGGACCGGACGGTAGGCTGTTAAGCGGACCGCACTAATCCCGAGCTCGGGGGAAGCAGGCAAGCGGGCCGGGGAGGCGGGAGGTTTTCAAGGGGATTTACCCGGCGAAAGCGTCCCGTTATTCTCCCCAGATCGTTCTCAATCGCCCGTGGCGCCTGCCTCAATCCCGTAGGAAGGAGGCGAGGCACGGGGGGCAGCTGAAATGGCTCTCTCTCACTACAAGAGAAAGCAGAGATCGCAACGCTGTTGCGGTTATGTTCTCACACTGAAAACATAACCTATTGGAGAGAATGCTCATCCCGAGCTCGGACGGAAACAAGCAAGCGTGCCAGGGAGGCGGGGGGTTTCGAGGGGGTTCACCCGGCGAAACAGAGCCCGTCACTGTCCACAGATCGTTTTCATCGCCCGCGCCGCCTGCCTCAATCCCGTAGGAAGGAAGCGAGGCGCGGGAGGCGGCTGAAGCGGCTTTTTCTAACTACAAGAAAAAGCCTACGACCGCAATGCTGTCATGGCTATGTTCTCGTACTGAAAACATAGACCATTCATAAAAACACTGCCTGCGTGTGATCGCAACCCAGGAATGCAAGGCAGTTTTTATGGCCGTCAGAGGTGGGGAGAATCAACGCATCCAGAAACTACACAGAGGCGGAAAATCGTCTTTAAAAAGATGCGTTCTGAGAAGGACGTTCAACGCCGCTGTGTTTTGCTCTTTTAGAGCGAAATTCACTCTTTTAGAAAAACTCTTTCGAGTTGTCTGCGCTGTCGAAGCGCCCAGGGGCAAGAATGCACAGCCGTGCACGAATGAGAAAGCCGCTGTTATGCGCCGTCAGATCCAACAGCACGCAGAGCGTCAGAGGATTAAACAGGAACTTGGTGTGTAACTCGCAGCAGACTGCATGCACGACCATCGGCTCCGAAGAAATTTTCTGAATGAACTCCCGTATTTGCGCCGCTTAAATACCCGTATGTCCGGGGGCGGGACATGCAAATACTGGTTGCCAACTCTCACTGGCCTTTTTTCATAGTCCAGAGGTGAATATCGGCGCTCAAGAGAGACCCCTAGTGTCGCTTCTCTGACACAACGTGGAGAGAGCGACAGAAGGGGAACCATTTTTGTGGCCATCTGAGCTCTTTTCCCATTGTTTTTCTATGTAAGCATGCGCTAGATGAACGTCTTTGCACTGCATCAAGCTGCTTATACAGCATCTAGCACAAGAGCGCTGTGTATGAAAAACAAATGTCAACTTTAAAAATGAGTCTCAAGACAGCTTTTGTTATATGCGTTGCACTGCATCTAGCTTTTTAGCGCAAGAATGTGGTAGGTCTGAACAGCCCCTAAGCAGTTTAAAGTCAAGTTAAATAATTCAATGTCAGAAACCGTGAGTACTGCGGTAGTACCAGTGGTAGCATTTCTTTTCTTGTTTTACTCTTTTACTTAAGATTTGAGAATATGAAATGTCTAAAAATAATTTCATTTGTTATAATTGTATGCACTTTAGTTTAAAATGGAATGGATTTTTATTAGATAGCCTATGTTCTTTGCGATAAACAATATAACATGGTGCTGTTTGGTTTGTGTGAATTTGTTGTTCCCTCTTTAGGATACAACGTTGATATAACTATCTGGTGATCACTGATGCCTTGTAGCTTTTTCTCCTAACTGAAAAATTACTATTTTAACAAAATTCCAATTTAATTTTATTGTATTTTCTCTGCCCTTTTAACAGCCCTAGTGGAGACATTAGCATACCAACATCCCATACTGGGTACTACAAGCAATGTTGGTTTTTTCAGCAGGGTTGCCAGTACAGTCTCACAGTGCTCCTTGTTCTTTTCCAAAACTTACAGAACCTCCAAAGTCATGGCTGCTATTCTAATCCTTTACTGTGGTAATGTCTGTAATTTCATTATAATTTTTGGGATAATTCTATTTGGTGGGTTGAGCAACTGTCAGCAAGAACACTTGGCAATAAATCCTTACCCTGTGGTTTGTGGACATGCAGAGTGCTGTAACATGTTCAAAGCAAGCATTCCTGCTCTATTAGGCTTGAAATTTGAAGACATTTTTCATCGCCACAGCCAAGAAGAAGTCCCCTGTCTACATTTAAATGGGTGTTCTTGGCAGATGCTTTATCAAACCTACAGGAGAATATGTATTTTTAACAATTTAGCAAGCAGCTAAACATTCATGTCAAGCATTAAGATATACCCTCAAAGTGATAAAACAGCTGTAAGGAGTGATGTTGAATACAAATAAAAGTTAATATTATAAATGTATGAATCTAGTCTTGGTTGAACTCATTGTAGGTACCGCAGTTGTTACAAGTTACTACTGACACACTTTATCTGTGTTCATTGTTTTATCCTTTGCCATTTTTCTGTGTGCTTCAGGTTTTCCTCTTTTCATCTGTGTGTATTATACCGCGCGCACCCATTTCCCTAATCTTTTTATTTATTTATTTTTTTTCCACTTGTCTATATCTCGCATCTTAACTGCGTGCATTCATTTTCTTCACTGTGTTTTACATGGATTATTGAATCAAGCTCAAACATCTGCTGATTAGCAACCACATCGATCTCAAATCCTCACTGCTCAAGAACAACCATAACAACAAAATCAACAATGTTATTTCTTCCTGCATTACATGCCACATGTTTACTATAGCTTCTTCTGTCAGCAGTGAGGGATTCACATGTGAGGAATAGTTTCTGTCATTAGTCAGGTAGACCTGACCTGCTAAAGAGAGATGGAAACCTTCCCTCCAGGGGAGATGCTGCTCTCCTCCCTAGTAATTTGGCTCATAGTCTTTATAATGATAAGATAAGAAAGTATTTGACTAACTGGGTCCCAGGTCAGGAAGCAGACAAACTGGTTAATCCAAACATCTGCTAGCTGCCTTGAAACATCACATAGGTCACATAAACTACAACATATGGAGACTGTATCACCTATATATCAAATAGAGATGATGTCTGTTCCCCGAACTACCAAATAAAAACTCTCACTAAATAATTTAGGAAAAAATTAAGGTTAAACTTGAAAAAAAATAAAATGTGAAAATAAAAATCATATTAAGGTAGGATAACTAAACACTAAATCTCTTTCTACCAAAGCACTAATTGTAAATTAAATGATTACAGAGCATAGATTGGATGTGCTCTGTTTGACTGAAGCCTGGCTTGAACCAGATGTTATTACCTATATTAGTTTAAATGAATCTACTCCCCCATGTTATTGTTATAAATATTAGCCTCATCTGAAGGGTTGAAGAGGAGGTGTTGCTACAATTTATAGTGAAGTTTTTGGTGTTACTCAGAGGACAGGATATAAGTTTAAGTCTTTTGAACTAATAATGCTTAATATGGCACCGTTAGAGGGTGTTTTTTGCCCTTGTTACAGAATATGTATCACCAGGGCCTTCCTCTGGTTTTCTTGGTGAATTGATCTGATATAGTAGTTTATGTAGATAGAGCTTTAATTGTTGATGATTTCAATGCTCACATAGATAATGAAAATTACACATTTGGTTAAGCATTCTCAACTCTCTTGGAGTCCAAATATGACAGGATCAACTCATCGCCAGTGTTCATACGCTAGATTTAATATGGCGTTGATGTTGATACTATAGAAATTATACCGCAAAGCAATAACATCTCAGATCATTACCTCATCTCTTTGTTTCGATCAGCTAATGCCACTCAATATACACCATGGTATCACTCTGGTAGAACTAATCTTTCAACCACTAAGGATAGCATCACTAATAATCTTCCAGAATTGCCTCACATACTCAGTAAGCCAAAAAGCCTAGAAGAAAATGATGAAATGACAGAAAATATAAATATTACAGTCTTCTCCAGCACTCTTGATAGCTTTTCTCCATATACATGCTTCCCCTGGAAGATATTATCAGGAATCATGGAATAAGTTTCCACTGTTATGCCGATGATACCCAACCTTATATTTCTTCTAAACCCAAAGAAAATTCACAATTCTCAAAATTAGCAGAGTGTAACTATGAAATCAAATATCTGATATCCTGAAATTTCCTTCTACTCAATTCAGACAAAACAGAGGTACTAATGATTGGATCAAAAACCTGGTTTCTCTTAATGTTATTTTTTTCCATTAACCAACATCATATGGAGTTTTGTGTTTGTAAAGTGATCAATGGAAAGGAGGAGGCGAGAACCGGCTTGACTATATAAATGATGGTTTAATGATAAACTTAAAAGACACAAACACACACATGACAGACATGTCCGTAAACAATCTCTCTCTCCCGCATGATCCCCTGCAGTCGACCTTTATCCCTCACAGAGGCATAATTAGCCTAATATGGGACCGGGTGTGTAGGATCACGATCCGGCCCCGCCCTCCACCCTCCGCCCTGCCACATTCCTCCCTCGTTCTCTCAGGCTGGGGATCCCCCGGCCTGACGTACACCCCCCCCCCCCCTTCCCCGGGGGAGGGCGTGCTTTAAGTCTAGTCTGCCGGCAGGTCATCCCCATCTACCTGGATGAGGGAGGGGACAAGGGGAGGGAAACAGAAATAATTAAATTGGGGGGGGTACTTCCTGTAACAGTGTAGAACTACCCCAAAAACACTGTAAAATTTAAAAGAGGGAAAAGGCCAACGCAGAGCGACAGTGAGAGAGAGATGAAAAAATAAAAAAAAAACTCGCCAGTTCTCCGATACGCCGCAGCTTGTTCCTCGGCCACTCCTCCACCCTCTATCGGATGACAGCCGTGCCTCTCCGGGCGGATCAGAGGCAGTCCTCCAGCCCCTGGCGGACGGTACGCCCCGCCACGTTCTCAGGGAACAGAAGGGGTCTCCCTCGCCCCTGGCAGCGGTTCTCCCGCTCCAGACGGTCGCCAGTGAGCCCCTCCCCGCTTGTGGTCAGCGGTCTTAAACCGACTCCTGCGCCCCTGGCAGCGGCACTGACCACTCCAGGCGGTCGGTTAGGAGCCCCATCTCCCCTCGCGGCCGTGGCTGCTCCATTGGGGTGGACGGTAGTGGTGAGAACTCTACTACGGCATATCCCTCCTCCTTCCCGGGTTTCCGGCACCAGTGTAAAGTGATCAATGTAAAGGAGGAAGCGGCTTGACGATATAAATAATGGTTTAATGATAAACTTAAAAGAAGACACAAACACACACATGACGGACATGTCCGTAAACTATCTCTCTCTCCCGCACGATCCCCTGCAGTCGACCTTTATCCCTCACTGAGGCATAATTAGCCTAATACGGGACCGGGTGTGTAGGATCACGACCCGGCCCCGCCCTCCGCCCTGCCACAGTGTCCCTTGCAACATTTGCCTTCAGGTTGCTCACAGGGGTAATAAATACAATTATTATTTAATTAAATTAAATGAACTTCTAAACACATTTTACAATCATATTTATCAAACTACACAATGATCACTGTAAGACTCTGTAAGAGAAGATTCATTTTTGTTTTTGTTAGTGCATGATTTCCTGTAAAGCTGCTTTGAAATTATGTGTGTTGTGAAAAGCGCTATACAAATAAAAGTGACTTGACTTGATAAACCCGTTTATGTCAACATTTTGCTTTGGGGCTGCATTTTAAAAACCAACGGAAATCAAAACATAAAACATACAGACACTGGACATATTTTAAGCCACTTTGACATTTATCATGTTAGTTGGGTGAACCATTTATATAAAGGAACTATTGTCTGATTTGACGTCAGGGCAAAAGCAGTACGAATGCAAAAAAGACAGGGCATACATTCAGGATGTTTTCATCTATGAACTCTGAGTTCAGTCTGGCCTTTGTAAGAGTCCTGGTCAGCCACATGACAGTTGTTTTCACCTGGGTAATGGTGACTATACATGAGGCCATGAGACCCAAATAAAGCTGGTCATGACATTTTCTTCAGAGTTAGTCTTTGTATTATTCTCTTCAAGTCATGTCAAGTCATTTTTATTTGTATAGCGCCTTTCACTATACCTCTAATTTTGTGTTCTTCCAATTGTGCTCCATTTTCTAAGCTGCTCTCTTGAGAGCATGAATGTGATCATTGTACCATGGTGCATGGTACAGATGACTGTATTTATATTTTCTGTTATTCTAGGCTTTGGGGTTTACTGAGTATATAGATCTGGAAGATTATTAGTAAAGCTATCTTTAGTGGTCGAAAGAATAGTTCTACCTGAACGATAGCATGGTGTAGATTGAGTAACATTAGCTGATCGCAGCATACAAGATCAGCTCTGCTCTGTGGCAGAATTTCTATAGTATCTACATCAACTCCATATGACAGAATTAAATCTAGCGTATGATTATGGCAATGAGTTGGTCCTGTTACATTTTGTCTGACTCCAAGTGAGTTGAGAATATCTATAAATGCTAATCCCAATGTGTCATTTTCATTATCTATGTGAAGGTTGAAGTAACCAACAATTAAAGCTCTATCTACAGTAACTACAAGTAACTGCAAATTCACTAAGGAAATCAGAATAAGGCCCAGGTGATCTATAAAATGTAGCAAGGGTAAAAGATGACAGAGTTTTTTAAATTTATATCTTCAGGTTCATTCTAGGTAAACTGTGGAAAAGAGGTCAGTTCAGGAGGGTCAAAAATTAACTATGTCTAGTCATCACAGACCAGTAACAGTAAAGTAACAGTAAACATACACGGCACCCCTCAGCACACTAGAGTAGAAGGGACAAAAACATTGGCTTACCGTTTATCAAGCGTCAAATCTTTGCTTGCTGCAGAACAATCTGGAATTATGTGTAACAGTCACATGAAGTCCATTTTGCAGCCTGAAGTTCTTCAGAATGTTGAATCTTTGTGACACCTGCGCTAAAAACAAGCTAGACACAGCAAAACTAATGAAACAGAATGCAAAGCAGTTATCTTAACACACGTTTTGAAGTATTGTTTTTTACTTGGTACGGTGTCTTAAAAAATGCAACAGTCCTGCTTGAGATATTGAAGAAACAAAGTTACATGGTGCAACAGTCAAAGACATCCATCCATCATGTGTTTACATAGGAAAACAATGGAAAAACTGCACTGATGTGTGCAAAAGCACATTCGGTGTGTAATTTGTCCATTCACACGTCTGTTAGACAGTCCTATTTATTTTTCATTAATTAGAAACCTGAACCCAAATTCATGCTTAAAACCAAAGCCATGCCAAAACTGATGATTTATCGGGTCCCATTGAGCCCGGATCAGGTTGCAGACAAATAATTATCAAATAATTCAGATTAGAAAAACAATCGACTACAAAAATGTTCAGCCTTATCTCATGAAACGTACCTGGCTAAGGCAAAAAAAAAATCCAAAAGCGAGTGAAATGATGTTGTAATCAGACAAGGTTTTTAGGTGGATATTAGATGGATGTTCGAATAAGTAAAATGAGCCACCCTAACCAAAAACGTAAACCTAAGCCTAACCAATAGTGTTCAAAAATATAAATGAAAGGTGAACAAAACAGATATCCTTACCACAAACCAACACCTAAACCTAACCGATAGTGTCTTAAATGCAAACTCTACATGAAAAGTTACTGAAACAACCAGCTAATATTTTTGTCACTTCTATGTCACTTTCACTATGAGCATCCTTGGCTGGGCTCGAGGCTCTGTCTCCGAGTCCAGAGTCTAACGTTCTATTAGGTGAGCTACTGCAGAAGCTAATTACATTGGAATAAGTGTGTACATGTCGGTGGGACTGTAATACAAGTGTTAAAATGTACCGTTAACAAATGATGCGTTAGAGTCAAAGTGTTGTAATGTAATAACACACTGGCCACCGGCTTGTTGTCTTCCACAGTGCAACCTGGTGCCATCACTTCCCCAGGTAAACGGGGCAAACGTACACTACTGTCCACATGATGTAAAAGAAAATGGGACTTTGCGGACCAGACGACCTCCTTCCACTGCTCCAAGGTCCAGTTTCAATGCTCGCATGCCCATTGTAGATACTTTCAACGGTGGACAGTGGTCATCATGGGCACTCTGACCGGTCTGCGGCTACGTAGCTCCATATGTAGCAGGGTCTGATGCACTATGTGTTGTGACGCATTCCTCCCGTTAACCATCATTAACATTTTCTGTGGCTTGTGCCACATTAGACCTTCTATCAGTTCGGATCTGACAGGATAGCCTTCGTTGCCCTCTCGCATCGATGAGCCTTGGGCACCCAACACCCTGTCGCCAGTTTGAGGTTTGTCCTTCCTCGGACCACTGTCGGTAGGTATCCACCCCCGCTGACTGGGAGCACCCCACAAGCCTTGCTATTTCAAAGATGCTCTGACCCAGTTGTTTGGCCAGAACAATTTGGCCCTTGTCAAAATCGCTCAGGTCTTTACTCCTGCCCATTTCTCCTGCATTCAACAACTTGACTACGAGAACTGATTGTTCGCTTCCCATCTAATCTGCCCAGACCTTGACATGTGGCCTTGTTAGGAGATGATAAACGTTATTTGCTTCACCTGTGCATGGTCATAATGTTTTGGCTCATCAGTGTACGTGTGAGACGGTTATTGGTGAGCACTCATTCAGTTAATTTTAAACGTGCACCTCTGTGACATCATGATTCGTGCAGTCTTTAAGAGGAGTAGATGACTTATCATCCAAAAATAAGGTGACAATTAAACATAATAGCCAAGCAACAGTTAGTAATATATGTATATATATATATATATATATATATATATATATATATATATATATATATATATATATATATATATATAAATGTAATAGATGCAGATAGATGCTTTCAAATGTCTCCTTCCCTTGTGAACCCTGGACCACTTAACATGTGCTTGCTGTGTGGATTCTCAGGGCAGTGACTGTCTTTTGAACCCTGAGGTTCGCATTGGCCAGCGCTTCCCCTCCTCTGTTTGGGCACATTGATTAGTTCCTTCTTATCTCATGCATGATAGACCCAGTCACAAACCACCCTGCGATACAGAGAATTCTGTTATCCAAATTCAACTACGCACAGTGGTGAGATATAAGATGTGTTGGTGAACCAAAGGGACGCCAGCTTTTGTGTAAATAGAGCGTGTATGTGCTAACAGGTGGGATGTTTATTTAGGTTCTGAGAAATTCAGGTGGGAAACCAGGTGAATCTTACACTGCCACATGCTCGGCAGGTAAGACAGGTGCACTGTGTATGAAGAAACACCGAAGCTCCAGATATACTGACCTATTTCTCCTACGATTGTCTCACAACCACTGGCCTCACCCAGTGACCACGTGCAGGTTTGTGTGTGTGCGAGTGATCCTATCGCAAGCCACTGTCTGACTCGCTCGCTCAAAGCAGTGTTTGTTTTATCTTGAATAGATGTAATAACCATAAAGTCCTGATTACTTTAGTGCTCTTATCAGCTCATGAGCGATTCTTGCTACAAGTCATGTGTCTCTGAAAGAACAGAGTATGAGACAACAAGCACAGAGCTTAAAATCTAACAATTTAAAACTTTGTATTGCAGCACTTCTAATTTTTGAGAATTATTTCCTTTGGATAAATGTGTCTGCTAAACGAATAAATGTAAATGCACACGTAAATGTAAATGTTAATGTTCAATGAGCAGAGATGACTTAAAGAAATGAAAGATGAAAATGTTGTCCTTAAATTTTCTTAGTATTTAAAGGAATATTCCAGGTTACATACAAGTTAAAGGGATAGTTCACTCAAAAATGAAAATTCTCTCATAATTTACTCACTCTCACGCCATCCTAGATGTGAATGACTTCCTATCTTCTGCTGAACACAAATGAAGATTTGTAGAAGTATATTTGAGCTATATAGGTCCACACAGTGCAAGTAATTGGGTTCCAAAATGTTTAAGCTCCAAATGGACATAAAGGCAGCATAAAAGTAATCCAAAAGACTCGAGTGGTTAAATCCATGTCTTCAGAAGCGATATGATAGGTGTGGGTGAGAAACAGATGAATATTTAAGTTGTTTTTTACTATAAATCTCCACTTTCACTTTCACATTCTTCTTCCTTTGTTTTTTGGTGATTTGCATTCTTTGTGCATATATCCACCTACTGGGCAGGGAGGAGAATTTATGGTAAAAACAGACTTAAATATTGATCTTTTTCTCACCCACAGCTATCATATCACTTCAGAAAACATAGATTTAACCACTGGAGTCATAGTATTACTTTTATGCTGCCTTTATGTGCATTTTGGAGCTTTGGTTTTAAATAAACAAGGGAAGAAAATATTATGCCACAAATGCTGTTGAGTTTAACTTGTGTTGAACCCAAATACAGTATTATATTTTTGATGGTTGAAAAATCATTAGAAATGTCTTTTCTAAGGGCAGTTCACCAAAGCAAAAACTTGAAGTCACTACACAGTGCACCATGCACCAAAAAGCTCTTTAAATTACCACCAGGACATATTTTGGCCAAAGAAAAAATATAATTCAAAGTCCCCCCTGTATGATTAACCATTTTATTGCCATCTTATATGCAACATGTGCTTGCCAAGTGAAGAAAATATGTTAGTTAACCAATAGAGGGTTAAGACTTCATATTTTATGTTATTTTGGTGTGCTATTCCTTTAAAAAAATCTAATGTATAAGTGTATGAAGAAGACATACGACAAAAGCTTCAACACAATTGATATAAAAGGGACAATTCCACCATTTCCTGTGCTGCGCTGCTTTGACTTTCATTATCCCCCAGACCGTTCACACAGATGAAGGAGAACCAAAGATGACATCATCTTGTCTCGGTTTATGTATAAACCACATGGTAGACTGAGCTTAGGTCATAAACGGCAATGACCTTGCTGCTGACACTTGACCAAACACCACATCACCGTCTGTACTATAGTAGGCAAAAGGCCAGGATGATAAGCTGTTTCCAAATCTCCTTTTTATGAGTATTACACAGACCTCCAGAGCAGAATTAATTTGTAGCTATACATTTTTTAGTGCAGAGGTTCATGATGACAGACATACAGTTAACAAATCACAAAAACTATAATTTAGATATAAGTGAAGTGTGTTTTAACAGGGTAACAGGGGAATTGTGAAATCACACACTGTTGAATTTGGCAGGTGTTCAGCGGTGCAAGGTTCACGTCTCACAGTGCAGTGGTGTGTTGGCTGCCAAGAAGAGAGAGCATGCTGGGAAATTCCCTCATGATCCCCTGGACGAGAAGCTTTCTGTGTTAAAACAATCAGTGGTAATTAATTTGTATCACATATTCACTCTGTACTGAATCCTATAGGCTCCCTACCTCAATGGCATTTTAAGACATCTTACACTGAAACCAAAAATGGCAATCTGCAAACTTTTCTTAAGGATCTGTTCTGCTTGATCTAGCCCATACTCTACTTTCATTAACCTGACCACCTGGTGGTGATGTGGTGTTTGGTCAAGTGTCAGCAGCAAGGTCATTGCCGTTTATGACCTAAGCCCACCTGGTGGTCAGGTTAATGTAGTCAGATTAACGAATTACGTCATGTTTTGTTTATGCACGTCTAAGCAGCTGCTGTTAAACAACGCATGCTTTCTCTGGAATATAACGTTCGGGTTACCCCTAACCCCATTGTAAAAATTCGCAGCAAATTTACCACTCATTATTTTCACATGCAAATGAGTTTGCGATTCACCACAAATGATAGCCAAAAGTTTGCAGCTCTTCACCGGTAGAGATGAACCTAAGACAAACTTTTGGTAACATGGAAAATTTACTGCAAATTAACCACAAAGCTTCTTTGCATGTGAAAATTATTAGGTGGCGAATTTGACGGGAATTCTAGATTTTTGTAAGGGCCCCGAGAATGCAGGGCTGATGAGAGAAACAACAGTGAAGAGAGAGACTGGAATGTATGAATGAGTGAAGACACATTGTAAAGGTATTAATGGTAAGGAGGAGGCGAGAACCAGGTTGACTATATAAATAATAGTTTAATGAAAAACTAAACAAAAGGACAAACACACAAAGGTGTCGGACAGCTGCCCGTAAACACTCTTTTTCTATCGCACCACCGTCCGCAGTTGCCCTTTATCCCTATAATGGGCCGGGTGTGTAGAATCACGATTTGGCCCCGCCCTCCGCCCTGTCACATTCCTCCCTCGTTCTCTCAGGCCGGGGAGCCCCCATCAGGCCAGGGAGTATCCCCCCCCTTTCCCTGGGGGAGGGTGTGCCTTACGCCCTGTCTGCCGTCAGGTCATCCCCACCTTCTTGAATCTGGGAGGGTACAGGGGGAGGGAAAAATTAATGATTAAAATAGGGGGTACTTCACTGTTACAGGAAGAACTCCTAACAAAAAATAAAATAGAGGGAAAAGGCCAACTCAGAGCAGCAGTGGGAGAGAGAGAGGAGAGAGAGAAAAAAAAAAACACTTACTCGCCGGTTCTCTGATACGCCGTAGTATGGTCACTCCTTCACCCTCTAATGGATGACAGCCGCACCTCCCCGGGTGGATCGGAGGCAGACCTCCAGCCCCTGGCAGACGGAATGCCCCACCACATCATTGGTGGATGGTAGGGGTCTCCGCCACCCCTGGCAGCGGTAACCGCTCCAGATGGTTGATTGGGAGCCCCTCCTCCCCTCACGGTCAGTGGTCGTTCCTCCGCGGCTGTTCCATTGGGGTGGATGGTAGTGGCGAGGACTCTACTACCTCATACTAATCTATGAGAATGCTGCAGATAATCTCCAAACATCTCGTGAGGTGCTGTGAGTTTAGTTTGCTTTATTTCCGTGGAGCAGTTCGCTCTTACACATCGTGAACGCAACTCTGCAGGTTCAGTAATATCTACAGGTATCTTTGTATTAAAGAAACAAAGATGAAAGTGATTAAATAATAAAGTAATACAAGACATGTTCACCTTGAACCAAAAATGTTATTCTATTTTCTTTTCTTTAGGCAGCATAAACTGCATTACCAAAATGCAATACAAACACATTCGATAAGAACACACATTTGGCAGCATTTTTAGGAACAGAAGGGAATTTATTACTCTTATTTATTATGATGATTATTATAATTATCTTTACATTTATAATTGTCTTTAGTTCTTAATTTTCAGGCTATAAGTATTTTTTTCACCTGTTGCTGCATACTGATAGTTGCGTGATGGAAAATTGGGCCGTTCGAGATGGTAAATGTTTGGATTCGGGGAGGTGGTTATAAGCGTTACATATACCTTGTCTTGTTTCTCTGTTGCCCTTTGTCTGCCATTTTTGTCACCTTTGCATTCCTTAGTTTTCACTTTTGTCCCTTGTGTAGCTCCTTAGTCTCTTTGTTAGCTTTCTTGTTCACTTGTCATTGTTTAAGAACTACACTTCCCAGCATCCACCTGCCATCATCACTGCCATTTTGTTCATTGTTCTCACCTGTGTCTTATTCAGTCATCACTCACTGTGTATTTAAGCCCTGCTTTTTGTTCACTCCTTGTCGTTCGTTGTTTGTTGTTAGCCTGGTTTGTGTTCCCTGCCCGAGTTCTCTGTCTTGTTCCTTCGTGTTTAGTTTTCAGTTTTCAGTTCTATTTTCCCCATTGAGGGTTGTTCCTTTGTGTTTTTCTTGCTTGTTTATTTAATAAAGTGAAACTGCATTTAGATCCGCATCTCCTCGTCTGCCTTGCTGCTCAAGCGTTACAATAAGATTTTTTAATCACGTCGTTATTTTAATTGCTTTTTTCATTTTGTTTGAAGTGCACTTTAAATTTAGGAATATCTTTTGTTAAAGCTTAATTAATTAAATTTTTAATTAAGAATTAAAAAAACTTTTTCATGAACAATTGTAAAATGATGTAATTTTATGGAGATCCCCACAAACACGTGTTCTCAATTCCATATTGCAACATGTTACCTATTAATATTTGTTTGTTTTTGTGTAGTCTAAGGGCAATATAAACATTTTATTTTATAGAAAAAACTTTGTTTTTGAAAATAGTAAATTATTAATTTGTTATGGCGCTTTCGGAAAAAAAGCATCAACCAAAAATTACAAAATTGTCTCCTTAGTGAAAAAAGGTTCCCGACCCCGGTAGATAGCCTACGTAGGGCCATTTACACCAAATGTATTTTTGCATCAATCTGCATTTTATTTAATTTTTTTCACAGTATCTCAATACCTACAGTGTCAGTGTCTCACGCAGATGCGCCACATTTTTTAGACACCGTGTCAAAACTTAAACTTTTGAAAACATATCTTGAGACACCTGCATTGTCTGTATTATTCATCCCGCTGCTCTAGCATTTTTAACACAAAGAACACATTCGGTCTGAACGGAGCCTTAGAAGGTAACTGCATTCATATATGTAGCCAGTAGACAGCAAGGCATCTCACTAAGTTATTGAGTTACTAAAGATAGCTGGTAATATAGAATGCCAACATAAAACAACACACCAAGTCTACCAATAATGCATGCTCATCTAAGTAAAATCAAATGGGGTCAGAACACAAATACAAAGGACAAATATGCTTCATCCATTGTCTAGCTCTATCGCACCAATCTTATCTCGAAAGGATTGGATTTCAGAAATGGGAATAAATCTGGATAATATCCTGCCCATGTAAAAGAGTCTTCTCTTTCATGTAAGGTGAAATACTAGATCTCATGTATCCTTGTGTAGCCCGAGGCACTGCAAACTCAAAACTTTCCCCTTACAACAGAAGAGTCTCATAGCTGATCTGCCACGTCACGTGTTGACGCTCTACACCTCTAGTTTCACACTCTGGACAGTGACGATAGCTGCAGTCTAACAAAGGTGATCGTTAAATCACAAATTCAAATACCGCAAAACCTTCACCTGGAACAAAGCCAGTGACCTAAATGCATAGGTGCTGTCAGCTGATACTGCAGTGGAAAAGGCCTTGAGGATAAGACAAAATATAACTTTTGCGAACCAGACCAAGCCAAGGATGACAGTATACTGGACGCTGTTTAACTACTCAAATTTTATTTGATCATAGAGTCAAAAGACAACGTGTTTTTGGTTAAACAATAATAAAAAATGTATTTAAAAAATCTCGCCAACACGAGGGTAGGGTTTTGTGATGGCTACCAAGGCATTGATATGAGTTTGTTTAGATGTTTTGTATAGTTTTTAGCATGTTGCTATGTGGTTTCTTGGTTATTCTGGGTGGTTGCAAGTGCATTTCTATGTGGTCATTATGGTGTTTAAGGTGGTTATCAGCTGGTTTTTTACTGGTCCAAGTTAGAAGAGCTCACCCACAATTCTCTATGAGCAAGTTTTATGGCAATTACTCTTATCTTACTCTTACTCTTCCCTGTCATCTGTATTATTTAGTGTATTAGGATGTGTTTTTGGCTTACATGTTCTGTATGTTGATCACTTTATGGTCTACTCTAAAAGTAACAATGCTGTCTAAAAGAAACAATGCTGTCTACAAGTAATAATGCTGTAATGTAGTGAAAGGAAGTTGTGCGTGACAGTGTTACATCCAGTCAAAAGCATGTGCAAACAAAAAAGGATCAGAATCACGTTCACCCAGCTGTTTTAAATACCTTGGAATCATTTTCTCTTCAACAGT
The DNA here is from genome assembly GCF_025860055.1 of Xyrauchen texanus. Classification (NCBI taxonomy): domain Eukaryota; kingdom Metazoa; phylum Chordata; class Actinopteri; order Cypriniformes; family Catostomidae; genus Xyrauchen; species Xyrauchen texanus. Next base: position 32,742,793 of record NC_068303.1, read on the forward strand.
TCTTTTACTGCTTTGTGTCAGATTATAAAGCAGTACAAAGTGTTCTAACACAAGCTATTTTAATAGCATTACACATATTCTGAGAACGTCCTGACTGATTACTGCATACACTGGCGGCCATGTACAGATTTTGCTCTAATGGAAAGGAATTGGTACTTTTATTCACCAAAGCGGCATTCAACTGATCACAAAGTATAGTCAAGACATTAATCATTTGAAAAATTACTATTACAATTTGAAAACTAATTCAAAGAGTTCTCAATCTTCCATGTGCAGCAATGACAGCTTTGCAGATTCTTGGCATTCTAGCTGTCAGTTTGTCCAGATACTCAGGTGACATTTCACCCCACACTTCCTGAAGTTGTCAAGCACTTCTCACGCACCTTACAGTCTAGCTGATCCCACAAAAGCTCAATGGGGTTAAGATCCATTACAGTGGCGAATTCTCAGGACCAGCAAAGCCTTCTCTGTTGGCGTAACATGCCAAATAAATACATATTATTTATCCTTACATTCTCAATCGCTTTTTGCCTATATATTTTTAATTGCTTTCCACTCTTAATTCATCTACAAACAAATAGAGAAAAACTAAAAATGTATCCAGTCAGAATTTATTCCTTGATGCTTACAAACAAAGTGTGACAACTGTTTCACAAATCGCATACTCGAAGCAGCGCATGAGTCTGAGCTCAACCCCGTCAGGCCTTCAGAATTTCTATAGAATCCCTCAACAGTGCAAATTAATGGGCAATTAATTGATTTATTTGTTCTTGGTGGGTGTGATCTTTAGGATATGTCCCAGTGACACAATCACGCTTTAAGTGATGTACGTAATTTGAAAGCGAAGAGCGTGAGATCTGTCTGACGAGTCGGCTGTCATCACTGCTGATATTGCCGTTGAGAAAGAGATCCTTATGGATTTAAAAACACAAGATGTTCTGTATGATCATATATTTGATTAATTAAACAGGAAAGGAGGGCTGATTTTCACTTCAGGTAAATTGGTAAGTGCTTTTTTCATTGTTATAGCAACAGCAGGAGTTTTCTAAGTGTAAATTAAGCTGCTTGAGCATTCAGTGTCGGATAAATATTTGAAAAGTCCCACAACACCCAAAGGTGTCTCATTCATTGTGAAACTGTGTTTTGTTAATGGCATGAATCACTGAAGGCCTAGACTTAAAATGCATGGCCCGCCACTGTATCAATAACACTCTTTTCCAATTATCTGTTGTCCAATGTCTGTGTTTCTTTGCCCAATCCAACCTTTTCTTTTTGTTTTTTCTGTTTCAAAAGTGGCTTTATCTTTGCAATTCTTTACATAATTTCTGCACCCCTGAGTCTTCTCTTTACTGTTGTACATGAAACTGGTGTTGAGCGGGTAGAATTCAATGAAGCTGTCAGCTGAGGACATGTGAGGCGTCTTATTTCTCAAACTAGAGATTTCTAGAGACTCAAGACCTTCCACATCTCTTTCTGTCCTTGTTAGAGCCTGTTTTCCTTTGTCTTTGAAGACTGTAGAGTACCCTTTTGTATGAAATCTTCAGTTTCAAGCATTGTATAGTCTTCATTCCTCAAAACAATGCTTGACTAACAAGTTTCTAGAGAAAGCTATTCATTTTGCCATTTTTGACCTACAGTAATATTGACATACCAGTCTATTACATACTGAGGCAACTCAAAAACAAACACAAAGGCAATGTTAAGCTTCATTTAACAAACCAAATAGCTTTCAGCATTGGTTCACATAATGACAAGTGATTTTCTAGTACCAAATTAGTAATTTAGCATGATTACTCAAGGATAAGGTGTTGGAGCGATTGCTGCTAGAAATGGGGTCTTGATTAGATTTGATTAAAAATGACTTTTTTCAAATAGTGATGGTGCTGTTTTTTTAATATCAGTAATGTCCTGACCATACTTTGTGATCAGTTGAATGCCACTTTGGTGAATTAAAGTAACAATTTCCTTCTGAAACAGCAAAATCTGTACATTATTCCAAACGTTTTGCCACAAGTGTATGTTCAGTTGGCAGATACTTTCTCACAAAGTAACTTTCAAAACTAATTGCCAAAATACTAAACAAGTTTCAGAAACTGAAATACATTAACATTTGTATTTCATACAGTAATTATTGAAAAAAATGTAATTAAACTGCTAATATTAATCTTAATTTCAGATGCAGAAGACTAAATTAAGGCATATGTTGTTCATGCTGTTATTTAGCACATTTTGAAGTTTGTGTATCCCCTGAGATACTTTGCCAGATTGAAGGAAGAAAAAGGGTTCATCCATAATGTCACACGTACATATTTATTACACTTACACATGTAATACAGTACATGCGACCTTTAAGCTAAACTTTTCTCAGTTTTGTTGCACACACACACACACACACACACACACTCTCTCTCTCTCTCTCACACACACACACTCTCTCTCTCTCTCTCTCTCTCTCTCTCTCTCACACACACACACACACACACACACACAGAAATATTGATGTCATTGACTTTTTTTGTACCTTAATAGGGCAATGTATCCTGGGAGATTCAACTCCAAATATATCAAATATATCAAAAATTCATTTGTATATGTTTTACTTACAGTTTTTTTTACAATCGCTAACAAGCGTTTACCTATACTTAAGATACTTTTTCGAAACTCTTAACACAGCAACACGCCTACATCACACAGTTAGCCAAAACAGGAAATGTTCTGCTCAAAACTGCATTTTGTTTATTAAATACCAACTCTACATTTCAAAATGCAAAAAATAAACTCTATCAAAACATGGCAAACCCGACTCAATATCTAATCATTCTGTCAAAACACTAGCATGTTTTCAATCCAACAGGTACATACAGTCAAAAGCGACTGTCAAAACACTAACAGTTGATGGCATTACAAAAACTGCATTACTTGTCATGTTTCAGTTCTACCTGCATACAATAGACAATATGAAATCTATTGTTTTTATAATTCAGTTTCCTTTTACTGTAAACCACTCATTTTTGGTTGAGTGTTGAATGTGTGCATTCTTGGCAACGTACAATCTAAAAGCGAATGAGTCATCATTACTTTATAGAATGACCAGCAGAAAAAAATAGAAAGTGACAGAATTGCTGCAGTAAAAGCTTTACAGTAATACAGTAGCAACATGAAATTGCTACCAGTGATCAAAAAATCCAACACACATGGCCTTTGGTTTCAAATGTGTACAAATAAAATAAAATTACAGTAAATCAGCTATTTCTCAATATTTCAATGATCTGTTCATTCAAAAATGCTTTCAATATAGCTTCTGAGGTGCTGTTGTTGCAGAAGTAGAGGCTTTATACTATATTTACAGCAAAATTTGGAACATTAGGTCTTCATTTCTGGCATGTTGTGTGCAAGCATTTGTAAATAAGACAAGAAAGATCCATGATATCTGTATAAGTTGTTTAAATTGTCATTTTTAGAGTCAGGGTTCTAGGGTTTGTTGACATTACATTGTCATGGTAACAAAGTTGTAAAATTGTAAAGTTTCACATGAAAAAGTTAGTAAGTGATTTTATCAGTCTAAAATCATTTTCACATGCATATCCTATATGTCTTGTTGCTACAGTTTTGAAACATTTAGTATTTTAACATTTACAGATTGGCCACATGAAAAAAAAATCAAACTAGAGTAGCAAACCAAAACACCCACTTCCTGGTGCACCATCACCAAGCTAACACTCAAGACAGCGCCCTCAGATTACAGCTGTGAGAGATTGTAAAGCAAGTGTCTCCACAACATTCCAGTGGCGTGACAATGCATACTCTTTTCTTTGCACTTCACTTTTACTTTTTGTTTGATGTTTTATTTTCTCCCATTTCTGTTTACTGTGAATGAAGTTCTCATCCTATCCAGCTAAATCATTGGTTGTCTGTAATTTTTCCCCTTGTTCCTCATTCTTGTTTTAAATAAATAATCCAAGATTAGATAAACTGCTTTGCAGAGAAATAGCCCCAAAACTGGCCTGGGGTTCTGTGAGATTATCTGAGATGCTAGAACTCTAGTAATATAAAACCTCTTGTGGAATGTTTTAAAAACGTTTAAATTATAATGTGAGATTTCCCAAAGGAAATTGCTCTTTTATAGCTATGAATATTCACGTAGTTGTCACAGGAAATTAGCATGTTAGTTTAGAATGTTTTGTAACACATATTCATACCAGATGTTGGGATTTCTGGACAAGCACCACCATGCAGCGAATGTTCATGCCCCGATAATCACCTGTGCCTTTGACATAACATCCCAGAAATGTAAGCGCAGTGTAGTTCTAGCGGGAAGACTAGCAGCTATGCATCATCGCACCATTAGCTGGGTAATTCCCAGCCAATCACATGTAAGCCATTGCTTTAACTGTCTGGTCACAATCTATCACATTGCTGGTTCAGTGTGCTAACACAGCAACCTCCACCACCCCACTGCCACAAGTTGAGTCCCATCCTGCCTGGGGGTAGGCTCCTCACCCCTGCCTCCTATCTCCGGCAGGATATGATGGTCCCGAGTACAACTTCTTCGGACCGCCAGACAGGGCCTACGCCAAAGAGAGACATTACTTTTCTGTTTTATATTCATCAAATAAATGTCATCTTAAATTTCACTCAAGTCTGCGAGTCTTCCTGATAGAAATTACATTTGCAAAGAAGCAATGCTGTTTTGGTGTCAGTGCTGTTATGGTTAGGTTTAGGTTAGGAGTATTTTAATATAAATACAACTCAAATATTTCCAAAAACTGGACATGCTTTGACTTTCACGTCGCATCCAATCAAAGTAGTAATTTCTTGCAATTGTAGTTTAATTGTAGTTCCAGCTTCAGCTTCAGCTATTAGGTTGAGCTTCAGCCCGATTTAAGCAGCAAAACATTCAACCTCCTGTCACCGATTATTTGTGAGATCAATCTGGATGTTTTTCCCAAAAGAATTTAAAAATACAGTAATATGAAGACATAAATTACATTTGGATATCATAGCTCAGATCTTGGAAGAATTCGATGAGTTCAAATCTAAACTTTTTAAAGACTGTAAACCCTGAAGTTGTCATTAGTAAACAGTGTCTTAATTAGTACTTGAAATGTCATGTTTCAGGCTCATAACTCAAATATTTAAGTTCATTGAACTTATTTCTGTAAAAAAAATCCTTAGACTCAAGATTTTAAGTGTTGATATTTCAAACTGTTTCCTTGGTCAAAGGGAAGTTCTGGGGGCATTTAAATAGTTGTAATTAAGAATGTATAGAGGGTTTAGCTCTTTTTTAGTATTATTTATGCCTCTTTGTTGCAAAAAATAGTTGTTTTGTGTGATTCACCATTAGTGTGATCTGCACTGTAAAAGAAAATCTAACTTCAATTTTTCAGATATGCTCAGATCATTGTAAAAGTTAATTTAAAAAAAGTTAATCTTATGCAGAAAAAAGTGAGTTTACATAAAACAATCAATGACGTCAACTTTTATGCCAATTAAGTCAGAGCAACTTATGTTTTTAAACGATGAGCACATACAATATCAAGTACATACAATACAAGTTTGGTGGTGAAGGTAGAACATACAGGCTTATGAGCATGCTCAGTTTGATCCCTCTCCAACACCCCCCTATTTGAAACTATATGCACCACTGTTAAATGGAAGTTTATACGTCACAAGTCTAAAATGCCAGACTCTACCACATAAAATCAGGAAATATGTGGGAATTCAAATCTTTGATTTCGACTAATTTCTTTAATGATGTTAACCAAGTCATGGAAAGGGCTCGAAAATTCATGGGTCAAAATCTGGGGGAACCTTGTAAGGCTGAGAATTATGAACTTCACATTGTTGCAACTACTACTAAGCATGCCCACTGGAGAAGCATTGTGGCACAGTATTGTATGAGATTACTGGGTATGAGATGTTGCTCAGGATAAATATTTGAGAAGCATGAGACCTAAGCAAAAGTTTGTATCATGCCCTTTCTGTTTATCATACATGGCTGGGCTCTTGCAGATTTAACAAGCACATTTGGCCCACAATGTTTGAACCAAAATAAATCATTGCATGATGATGAATTGAATCCCCTTTTCCTTTTATTTTTCACTTTTGTTGTCTACTTCTCTCTTTTACAAGGGAATGTTGTATGTATGTATGTATGTATGTATGTATGTATCTGTCTGTCTGTCTATCTATTCATATATATATATACGTGTGTGTGTGTGTGTGTGTGTTATTTATTTATTTGTATCCTTTATTTAACCTGGAAGGTCCCATTGAGATACAATATCTCTTCTACCAGGGAGTCCTGGTCAAGGAGGGCAGCAAAATAAAAAAAAACTTGCACACAGAAATACAAAGAAGGACATACAAACCACACAGGTAACAAATACAAAACATACCGGAATCAAGGACTAAAGCAATAGAGATCATAAACTAATGTTAAAAGCATTGACATTGTTCAATAAAAATTGACTTTAAAATGTTTTTAAGAGATCAAGAGATGGTACAGATTCCATGTTTAGTATGTCTTGGAGCATGACTGGAAAAGGCAGTTCTACCAAGCTCTGTGCGGGTAGTTGGTGTCTTGAGTACAAAAAAGTCTGTTGACCTGGTGTTATACAAGCTACAATAATATCGGACAAGACAGGACAGCCTTCATTGCCCTCGTGCATCGATGAGCCCAACACCCTGTCGCTGGTTTGCGGTTTATCCCTCCTCGGACCACTGTCGGTAGGTACTCACCATAGCTGACCGGGAGCACCCCACAAGACTTGCCGTTTCAGCGATGCTCTGACCCAGTCATCTAGCCATAACAATCTGGCCCTTGTCAAAGACACTCAGGTCTTTACTCCTGCCCATTTCTCCTGCATTCAACATGTTGACTACAATAACTGATTGTTCGCTTACCAACTAATCTACTTAAAAGACCTTCAAATGTGGCTATGTTAGGAGATGACCAACATTATTCACTTCACCTGTGAGTGATCATAATGGTTTGGCTCATCGGTGTATATTATTATACTATACCTCGATATACAGATTTTGATTAATGTAACTAGTTACTACATTGCTTGACAACTGTCAACAACCTATTGTTAGACAAATTAATTTATTATTATTGTTAATATGCAAACTAAATTTTTTTTTTATCATATTGCTGTTGCTGTAAAATAAGCCAAAAGAGCATTAAAGTTATTTTACCACAGTTAAGGGGATTTAAGGAACCACCAAAATAATGTCCCTTACCAGTGGTTACATTTCTGTAATGCATACACAATATGTAAAAAAAATGTAAAACATGAACCCAAGAATGTAACCAAATGTTCAAGATTGGGGGACCAAATTTAAAGTTAAAAATCTGCCATTAAAAAACTGTTATTGATCTGAACATTAGAGGGGACGTGACCCCCTTCAATGTGGTTACAGCCCTGCATGAACTTAAGAGAGAAATGGCGATCTGCTAAGAATAAACATAAGATGACAAATCCTTGCTGCATAATAGTTCACTGACATACAAAAACAACATCATGTGCATCATCTGCAAAGAGCGGGTGTGATGCTGATAATGAACTTATTGCACTGCCATCATTAAAAGCTGAGAGAAATTGTATTATTTCGGATTCAAAATTAGTTAACTGGAATTGTGAGTTGTGAGCAGTGACTCACTACATTTATGATTAAACATATGCATGGCTTTGGTTTATGCTTACACAGTTTTAGGCATGATGATTAACACATGATTCACACCCGAATGTGGCCTGCTGTGACCCGTTGTGTGCTTCATCTGAGGATGCAGAGCATCTGTACCATGCCAGTGTGATTTCAGGCCATCTCCAAGGCCACGGCCACAGATGAAGTAAACAAGGATATGGGAGATGATAATACGCATATACTATTTGCAACAGCTGCACATGGCTACATGAAAATTGTAGAATAGAATGCATCTAAAAATCCAAAAGCTGTTTCAGATTAGCAATACTGCTCTGAATAAAGCCCAAACCTGAGCCAGGCATTTTCCTGTCAAAATGCATTGTGGAGTTACACAGCTTACCGCAAAACATTTTCTTCACTTCTCAGATCTAAATAACACTCAGGCGACACAAACCTGACTGGGGCTTTATGCCGTCACTGTGTTACCTTTCATTTCCTCTGACAATTTTACACTTAGGAGACTGGAGAGTTGTGGAAATGTGTCCATCTCTAGGTTAAATGTCCCTACAAAGGATTATCCATCTCTTTTCTGATCCCATATGTTGCACATTACATGCTAATCATATCCAGACTTGGAGCAAGGAATTGTCACCATACTGCTTTTTATTTTCCACTGCAAATTCTACTCTGTAGGGACAAATGTATCTGACTCACGTTCCACTGACTTCACAGAATAATTTTAGCAATTAATCTTCGAGTTAATGTCTTAAATTGAATAGGAAGCAAAACATGACCTATGGTCACGAGTGTGGCTATAACAGGACTAGTCCCTGCGGTCACCCTCCCGAAACACAAACAAGAATTAATTTGACTTGGCCGCGTGCGCTGGTTCGGGTCTGAGTTTGTTGGCAGTCCTGCTCGATTATGACCTTTTGTTCAGTAAATTCAGTCACATCCAGTACACATGAAAATGCATCAAAAACAGCAAATGATCTGTTGGATAATTGAGAGACTGAAACTCATGCGGCGATTATAGTATCCTTCTGATTCCAAATAACTTCAGCTAAAGGAAAACTATTTTTCCATGAGTCAAGCTTTATAAATCCAAAATAATCCCATCAGTCACGAATCTCTAGTAAAATGTAGAAAACCTAAACACCGGCATTGCCTCCAGATAGAGAAAACATGTCTCCCCAATTGAAGTCCAGCCCATATATAAATTCTAACACACCACGAAGTATGAGAAATGGTTTGTTATTTTAGATATTTCCTTTCATTGATCAGCTCCAACTAAAATGTATATAGCATGTAAAATCCCTGTTTTTGTAGTCTTCAATAACAATATCTACAATTTGTTTACTTTTAGACCTCTAAACATTACTGAATCTCCATCCCTGAAGACTTCAGCACTACAATAAAAAAAATGAGAGATGCAAAAATGTTATATATTTTGAGTGTCACAATAATCCGTACACTCACCAAACACTTTATTTGGAACACTGCGATCCTAATAAAGTGCCCAACATGGTCTTCTGCTGTTGTAGCCAATCCGCCTCACGTTTTTACATGTTGTGCATTCTGAGATGCTATTCTGCTCACTATATTTGTACAGAGTGGTTATCTGAGTTACCATAGCCTTTCTATCAGCTCGAACCAGGCTGGCCATTCTCCATTCACCTCTCTCATCAACAAGACGCTTCCGTCCGCTCACTAGAAGTTTTTTGTTTTTGGCACCATTTTGAGTAAACTCTTTACTGAGACTGTTCCAGGAGATCAGCAGTTACAGAAATTCTCTAGTCTGTCTGGCACCAACAATCATGCCAAAGTCGAAATCGCTAAGATCAAAATTTTGGAATGATATTATGCATTGCACTGCTGGCACACGATTGGCTGGTTTGATGATTGCATGAATAATTAAGGATACATGTGTTCCTAATAAAGTGCTCATGTCTCTATCAGAGTTATTTAATCAGCACGACTGGGCCGTAACCCCAATACCCATTGAGGGAGGGCAAACTGAGTTGAAATAGACTTTGAAAAGCACTTCTGTGAATACTTTGGATGCAGCTCTAAAGCTCTGATAAAACCTGAAACTGAAGGTCTTTGGCAAGGGACATTACGGCTAACAGAGCATTGAGGACAGGAGGTCTAACACAGTCCATGGGTCAGTTGAATCTGCTAAATATCTGGTAATGTTTGGAGAAAACATCTCAGAGGAAACCAGAAAATATCAAAGGTTAACACACTCTCTTTGGATAGCTCTATGGCTGAACTTGATTCAAACATGGACAACGGTTCCATGTGTTTGAAATGAGTTTTCCTAACTTAAAATTACTGTTATTTCAAAACAAAATCGCCCTCTTGTGGTCTGCCAACACTGTAACTCCAGTCTGTTAAATAGAAGGCGAACTGTGAATTGGAAAGCACGCAAATTAGGCTTCTAATTGAAATGTCAGCTAATATGAATATATTGATGCCTCAAAAACGATAGAAAATATGCAGATCAATAATTAATGTATCGATATTTTACAACATCCTTAATGGTAAGCACCATTACACCAACATAACAGGAACTCTCAACATAACAAAATGCTAAACACTAACAAATATACCCCTTTATATTCATTTTGCACAAAGACACATTATATAACACTTCATTTTTACATTTACACTGCTTACCGAGTCCCATATAAAGCATGCAGGGAAATGGAAATCCCCTGACCAGTTTCATCAATGCTACATAAACACCACAAAACCTATTCATTTATCCCAACTCAATTCCATTTATAGACATTTTTTTTAGCTTTTATATAATCTCAGCTGAAACTACACCCTGGAGGCAATGAAGGAGAATATCCTGGCTGCTGTTGTACAGCACGTACAGTGTTAATTTCCTGTTCACATCCCTCTCACTTTTACTCAAATATGTCCTTTGTACCAATCAAAGCCCTATCAATGCCATTGAGTTTGTAATCCCTATCAAATACTGAATATTTCCAAATATTTAGAGGAAAATACTGTTTTAATACCACATTATCTAGACAGTAAATGATAGATATCTATATGATTGAAACTCAGATTTAAGGCAAATTTTTAACAACTGCAAAGCAAAAGATGCAAAATGACTAAATGATTTATGACACTTTATAGATGTCATAATTTTGGAATATGTTAATTGTTAATATGAAGAGCTACACCTGCAGTTACTCTAATAAGCCAACTGTACAATACATTTAAAAACGACCAGTGGGTTAAAAGTAATCGCATATATATCTAAAACATAGTTCTGAGAAAATGTCTAGCATCATTAATCTTCAGATGCCACTCGTGCATCATCGCGGAGTTCCTTCGAATCTCCTTTGAAATCCCACTCATTCGTTGTCGAGTCAAAGAAGTGCCACACGCGTCACGTCAAAGCGCTAATATGGTAGACGTGCGGAAAAGAGGCGTGTTCACAACAAACCCCGCCCAGCGTGCCAGGAAGACTGCACAAGTTTTTTATAAAGGATATGCGCGCAAGTTTTGGCAGGACAGAGGGGGCTGTCTGCTGGTCAGAACTATATCAAAGACCCTTCAAACACAGGAATATTCCCACAGTGCCTTAACAAACCATCTGTTTGTCAAATCTGAAATATTTTCAACGCCCCCCGGTTCGACAATAATGACTGCGACTGTTGTGTCTCCTTTCTTCGATTTCGAAGTGACGAATAAGGTAATATCATGTTTTGGGGAAGTTGTTTAGCGAATATGTTACAGATCAATAGCTCATTAACATAAAGCAGGATGTTTAGTAGTTATTTTTTCTGTATTATACACCGATGTCAAACTTTTCTGGCTTGTGTTTGTTAGAGTAAAACGGGAGGAGGGCATCTTGTGTTCTTTATTTTAACTTGTGGCTTTAATGATCTGCAGTCATCGACTAAGAAGTCGATTAGGAAACACTCTTTCCTTGGTCGTGTTTATGCGTTGTCAGTAAATGTATACGTCTAAGTTTAGCGTGCAAAAAAAGAAAATAATGTTTTACTTTTAATTAATACAAGGAGATAGCATGAGAAACGTGTTTGCGTTAGTATTTGAATAGTTTTATTTCTAAAGGACATTTTATTATCCTTTTCTTGAGCAACAGTGGTTCTAACTTAAAAATTAAAACATTTCTAATAAGTTTGTCCCATATAGTTTAAGTTTAGCCCACTCGGTTTTTATTTATTATTATTATTATTATTAGGTTAGTGGTTATAGAAGTATATAAGGGGTCTATAATAACAGCTGTATGCTGTGTGTGCATGCAACTCAACTGTGACGTAAAAGCAAAATAATTTCAACAGAACGCACTAAGGGGCGTTCACACAGAACGCTTTTTTGCTTTCAAAAACAGCTAGACGCAACGGAATGGAGACTTGTGGTGAGACGCGTTTTTAAAAGTTGAACTAACTGTTTTTATACTGGTGAAAAAAACTGCGTGACGCGACTCAACTTTCAAAGATGCAAAGCGTTTTGACGCATGTGCACACAGAGCAAACCAAAATATCGAAAACGGGTCCTGCGTGAACGCCTCAGAATGAGTTTTCTTCATTTCCTACGTTAACTATTTTAGTTCTTAAATGTACTACTTAAAAGGGATCCTGTCGTGATTAATGTTCTCATCCTCAACACCATAATAAAATTACGTTTTATTACAATGATTTTCTACCTCTGTAATTTTAAAAACTTTCAGATTTGTAACTTAAAAAAGGATTTGTAACTATCTAGTGTTAATTTAAGTGACATTAAGTCTTTGCGTTTCAGAGAAGTGTTGTGGAATGAATCAATACGATATTGCGCGCCATTTTTGCAGTTACTGCAGACGTTGCATACATTTCTAGACTTGTATCTCTGCAGAACAAAAATGGGCTTTTCCCAATCGGTAAGGGATTTTAAAACAATTGAGACTCCCAACTTTTATTGGTTCGTTTAGAAACGCCCACTGATTTCTACACTGAGATTCCATACTTTCATTGGATAGTTTAGAAACGCTCATCCCGGTTTGAAAACGCCCACAGATTTAAAAGCACTCAGTACTGTTCTGCAGAGACCTATACTTCAAAATTTCACATGGTCCAGATTACGTGTTTTATGGCTTAGTAAACCTTTCGCTTTTGAAGAGATTGCTGGTTAGGTTAAAACTGCAGGGCCATTAGTGTTATCTTAAAAAAAGTCCAGAAGCATAACTGAACACTGGCCTTTAGTACTCTGTAGGCCAGACCTGAAGACCATCAACATGAATTAAACTATGAAGCAAAGGAAGTCATATATATGCCAAATGTTTGAGACATTCTTTTGTTTACTTAATTTTCAGAACATTGAGGTTATGTCCTACAACAGTACTCTCTCCAGTCCCCACTTACAGTCTGTCCCCTCCACTGGTCCCAACACCCCCTTTTTGCCCACCGGCTCCCTGCTGGACAGGAAAGTGGTGGGTACTCCTTCAGTGGGGCTCTTTCAGCGTCGCCACTCTGTGTCCGTTACCAGCTCCAAATCAACACAAAACCAGTTTATTAACAGTCTCAAGATGGACATCTCGGCCTCCATGAACATGAGCAGCAACAAGGAGAACCACTTTCGTGATCGGTCCTTCTCTGAAACCGGTGAGCATCTAAGGCCAAGCAACATCACGTGCATTAGTGCCAACGGGAACAGCCAGGTCAACTCTAGTCGCTATAAGACCGAACTCTGCAGGCCCTTCGAGGAGAATGGCACTTGTAAATATGGTGATAAGTGCCAGTTTGCCCATGGGATGCATGAGCTTCGTAGTCTCAGTCGCCACCCCAAGTACAAGACCGAGCTCTGTCGCACCTTCCACAGCATCGGGTATTGCCCATATGGGTTACGCTGCCACTTCATCCACAATGCAGAGGAACGCCGTGGACCCCCTCCTCTCTCCGCCTTCAACAAGATGGAGCGCCCTCGCCTTCATCACAGCTACAGTTTCGCCGGTTTCACAAGCTCAGGGTGCTCCCAGGACAGCCCGACTTCTGTCACACCTCCACCTATGTTTTCCACAGAGGACTTCACCAAATGGCCTAGCAACCTCTTTACTTACTCAAGTCAAGAGCTTGCCAACCTGTTTGAGCCCAGTTTAGGTGGCATCACTGTTCCCGAGCTGTGTGCTCCTCACTCGCCCACCGCACCCTCCTTCTTCAGGCCAATGTCTGAGTCTCCACCCAGCCCACCAGACTCCCTCTCTGACCAGGAAGGCTACCAGAGCAGTCTAAGCAGTCAGAGCGGATCCGAGTCACCAGTGCTGGATGCGACACGCCGCCTTCCCATCTTCAGCAGACTTTCTATCTCTGACGATTAAAACCTACGCTCCGAGATCTTGGGCCTCATTGAGTGAAAGCACAGAGAGAGCTGGTGAGAAAGAGAGAGTAATTGTCCTTCTAGTAATCCTTTCCTCTTCTTGCCTTGTTTACAGCAGAGAAGTGGACTAAAGTACAGTGTTCTTGTAGCTACCTTGTCAAATCAGAAATCCTACTATCCAGTAGCAAGATGTTTTTAGACATCTATAACATGCCTGATGTTTATGTAACCGAAGAGCTGTTCACCTATGACCCCACTCAAATGTTCAATCAATCCATATTTAGTTTATTAAAGTCAATCTGAAGACCAGAGATTTTCAAAATTGTTCAAGGCAAGGACCTCCTTGCCAATTCAAGAGGCATCCTTATCCAAGAACCTACTGTATATTATAGCGGTGATGCTTTTTGTACTTAAAAGTGCCATAGTGCTCGCAATAGATCATCGAGACAAAGTGCCTATCTTCGTTTTACAGTTTATGGGCTTATCCAATTACTTTGATTTTCAAAGTTCTGGGTTAGAAAATGCATAATGAAAGAAATCTTGGGTAAAGCTTTTTACGAGTCATCCTGAAAGATACTTATGTGTCTAGTGGTGCTAAATGTGCTATCACCGTGGTAATTATCCCTAGAACATGTGATCCCTTACAGTAAAATTGTATCTGCTGGTTGGTGGATTATGAAAGAGAGGATGTCTGAGAGAGAGAGAATGTCCATTTCCTCTGTTCATGTTACCACTAAAGATGTGACGGTGGCCACTCATTTTTTCATTGTAAAAAGATTATTATTATTATAAGATGTTCTATCATTAATTCAATATTGTATTTCCCCTATTATTGTTGCTTTAATAGTTATTATTACATCATTACAATTATTGTTGGTATTGTTTGGAAATGAAACTTTCAAACTGAAAGTTTTGCTTGTCACTGCTTATTTACCTTAACTTATCAAAATTTATTTATTGCTGATTGTAAGCATTTTTTATTTTGTTTGTATTTATCTGGATAATGAAACAATAGAATATATTTTCCTTTATGTTAAATTATGATCTTCCGTATTAATCGTAAGATTTTTATGACCTTTTTCGCTAAGTTTCAACAGTTAATATATTATACTGCAATGACATTTTTGTAACTACATTTTGATTTATTTTTAAAGTGAAACATAATTTTAAATTGTTTTACATTTTATTTATTATTTTTTCTCCCTAATGTTGGACTGCAGTATCAGGATGTTTATGCCTCTATAATCCTTTATTATTTGGCTCCGACCAGTTGTCTTGACAATAAAAGTCATGTGCCTGTAATTTTACAAATCCAATGTTTATACTGGCATCCTCTTATTATGACTCATTATGGTATGAACAAATCGGCAACAACATGTGTTATATCACCAATAGTCCAAACCTTTGTTTGCATTATAATCTGACACGTATAAGGGAATTGTTAAATATGCATTAAGTATTGATTATGCCCAGTTGAAACCATGTTATGTACATCAGCGTGCATGTGTTGTTTTGATTTGTATGACTCAAAATTGTTATTTGTTCACAAATTTTGGACCACATTTACTTGCTAAGTGCCTGACAGTACATTCCAAGAGTCTCGTACTTTTTTAGGATTGTAATCCAGAGTTGTTATATAGATTTTAGTACAAATTTAAGGTTAAAAGACTTGACACTGAGAGCTACAGTTGAATGTGTCCTATGTTAGCAGCATTGGCTGCTATGTTCTGCATCAATATGTTCTTTTGTAATGACAGATTGCAGTTTAAACCAATAAAATACCTATTTATAAGCAAAATTACTGTCTTTTATATTGTTTTTCCCCCCCAAAATTATGTATTTTGACAGGGTTACACATCTGTTACAACAAAAATTCATTTTCCAGATTTAATGGGGGTCATCATCACCACCTTCGCTGCTATGTTGAACTTAAGTATTCTTATACACTCACTGATAAATTTATTTATTAGGAACACTATAGTCATAATAAAGTGCCTGACATGGTCTTGTGCTGTTGTAGTCAATCCTCCTCAAGGTGTGACGTGTTGTGCATTCTGAGATGCTATTCTGCTCACTACAATTGTACAGAGTGGTTATCTGAGTTACTGCAGCCTTTCTACCTCTCTTATTAACAAGACATTTTCATCTGGATATTATTTGTTTTTGCCACTTTTCTGAGTAAACTCTCAATGGACTGTTGTGCATGAAAATCCCAGGATATCAGCAGTTACAGAAATACTCAAACCAGCCCATCTGGTACCATCAATCTCCCATTCTGATGGTTAATGTGAACACTAACTGAAGCTCCAGGCCCGTATCTGCATGATTTTATGCATTGCACTGCTGCCACACGATTGGCTGATTACAAAATTGCATGAATAAGCAGGTGTACAGGTGTTCCTAATAAAGTGCTCAGTGAGCGTAAAAGTAAAAAAATGACATACAAATAGGTAAGCATACATATTTAAGGAATATCGACAAATCCATAGTGGTTTGGATATAACATCACACCCTGAATGGCTAAAAATGTATTTTAAAGACCTGTCCATTGTAGTGGCAGGGGGGGAAAACATGAGGGCACATGACACTAAAATCTCACGCAAACAGCTGTGCTTGTTATTTCACAGGATTTTGTCTTTCTCCCAGGACAAATTATTTTTCCTAAAAGCCATAAACTTGCATTCCATACTGAACACAACACAGCTGAGAAAAAACCAGTATGAGACGGGTGTTGCTAATGAACTAGCTAAAGGCTCAAACCGTTTTCCTGGAAAAGCACTCAAAAGACAGGAAATTAAAATTCTGTCCCATCCCAATAGCAAGGTTGTGAAAACCCCAAAACTATGACTTTCCTTGGCACTGATGTCAATGGCTCTTTAAATCTCTCCACTGTTTTCAGAAGCACTGGCAAAGCAGGGCCTCCTTTGGAACAGTCAGTTTGTTACTGTAGCAACAGCCAGACAGGTTCTTGTGTCTAAATGTTTGCTCTCAACGTCACTAAACAAGCACCATCCGAGTAGCTCAAAGTTGAGCATTTTCACTCTTTAAGCTCGATAGGAATAGTTAACCCAAAATTTAAAATGATTTATCATTTACTCACCAAACCTTCTTCTGAAGAACCCAAAAGAATATGTAAGACAGCCCTTACAAAAAATCTAGAGTTCTGGCAAACTAGCTGCAAACTTGCCACAGTGATGAACTGTGTGGTGAACCTGCAGCAAACCTTTGGAAATAATGGACAATTTGCTGCATATTTGCCACAAAGCTCAATTGCATGTGAAAATAATCAGTGGCAAATTTGTGGAAAGTTTGCCGCAAATTTGCCTAGAACTCTCTCCATTTTTGTAAGCAAGATTGTCCGTGCTGCTCTTGCACATGCAACAAAAGTAAATGATAATAGATACTGTTGAGCTCCGAAAAAGTACCATAAAAGTAGTCTATAAAACTTATTGTCTTAAAATGTATATTTGCCATTTTATAAAAAAAAAAGTGACCTTAAACAAAGTTATAACTTGCTCTTCCGGTGACTACTGATGTGTGCAAGTGGTAGTCAGTTTTAGCCCCGCCCCTTCAGGAGTCTTGTAAACAAACTTGATGTCAAAGCAACTAATGCAGAGATAAAAAGGTATTTTTGGCAGTTTTCCCCCAAAACTCAGGTTCCTTACACCAAACATCCTTGGTTTGAAGGAGGAATAATGGCAAATGCTTGGTTGTGTTCAAGACATTTGATGCTTGAATTGCTGATGTGATCACCACAGGATACACTGCAACTCAAATGTCTCTGGAGTTTTTCCGATCTTAAAATGCACATATCTTGAGATGTACAGCGCGAGTAAGAGCCCCCCCCCCCTTATATTTAGTGCATTGTGATTGAAAATGTTAAAATATTGTGATCTTTTACTCGCTCATTTCTCAACAGCTACAGGCTTGTCGTGAGCAAAAGCTACAAGGTTCTATTATCAGTGTGTTGAGATCGCTGCTCAATTTCCCCAGTAACAAACTCCGGGTCGAACAACATGGTGGAAGAAGTGTGCTTTTGTGTCGACTGCAAACATGCATTAAGATCTGTCTCCACTCAAGTAAGCAACGGGCACTTTTCACAATCGAATCAACAACTGATGGATGAAATCAAGTCCCCACCCTACATTTTTTTCCATGTCCCCATTTCACGCAGAAATACATCACAATACAGTTGTCGTAACTTCTATTTCATGCTGACATTAAACTGGTGTTTATCACGAGACATGTGAAAACAAATGGTGTTTTGCATTATTGGCAATGCATCTTCACATACAATATTTGAATATTTGAATGCAAATGAGAGCAGCGGCAGAGGGTACATTTTAAGCAAATAATGACTTAATTTTGGTCTGCAGATCCTCTCACAAATAAAATGACTCATGTGGAATTGAAAAAGAATTATTGAAAAGATCAAAATAAACATTCTGCCTAACACCTTTTTTTTAACAGAATAAATAAAAAAAAATTTATGGGTCAAGCATGGCAGTAATCCAGCATTGGGGGTTTACATTTTTTTGTTAAATATGCAGTAAGTTTTATTCTGTCAAGAACATACAGAACAATACATTTTTCGATTAACAGTTGGCCACCATCCACATCTGGGCTGTGGGTCACTGGCCCTTTAAGAACAGACAAAGCAAGTTGCAATTGAGCAATAATTGAGCTGTAGACTTTGTAATTCCTCTATCTGCAACTTATATTCCCCTGAGTGTTTCAGATGGCAATGAGTAAATAAAGCAGTGCTCAACCTTGAGTTTCAAGTTTCAGAAGCCTGACACGATTTGCACTAATGAGGTTGTGGAAAGGGCACTTTGAGGAGTTTTCAGTGAGGAAAAGGGTGTGGTTTTTGATGTAACCTTTAAACTGTGTAGTAACTGAATTTGTTTATTCATATAATTTGTTTACAACCTTTAATAGAGGCTCACAAAGCAGACCAGAACACAAGGTTCTGAACAGAGCTGGCTTTGATAACAACCCCCCCAGCTTAAAATATTGCCCTGCAAATACATAATGCAGAACTACTGTATGGCAACACTGAAACAGAAAAATGGCTTTAAAGGAATATTCCAGTTCCAACACGTTAAGCTCAATCGAAAGCAATAGTGGCATAATGTTAAGCATGCCACCATTAAGCATGCCACCAATGTATAGCAACACATATATAGACTCATCCCTCGCTTATTTAAAAGTAAAGGCAAAAATCGCTGTTACAGTAAGGCACTTACAATGGAATTGAATGGGGCCAGACTATTAACATTAAAATTCACTTTCAAAGCTATAGTCACAAGACGTAAACATTATGCATGTTAACTTGAATTTAGTGCAATAAAATGAGGGATTTACAAGCGTTACGGCATTTACCGCATTACGTCGTCATGACAATAAAGTTGTAATATTGAAAATAACTTCACACAGATAAGGTTAGTAAGCAATTGTATCACACTAAAATCATGTTAGCATGTATAACATTTGTCTTATCACTATCTTTTGAAACGGTGAGTACTTTAATGTTTATGCACTGGCCCCATTCACTTGCTTTATAAGTGCCTTACTGTAATTTTTTTTACGAACTAGGCACGAGTCGGAATCATTTTTCAGAATAAAGCCTAAGAAGAGTAAATACGCCAGTCCTCAGTTCTTTTGTAGGGATAGTTTTAGTTGTAGGACTGAGACAACCAGAGGTGAAGGATAAGTACAGATTACCGTACACTGCACTCTATCAGGATTGCATGTCTCTCTGCTCTGATTTTACATTCTCTGTGTAAGTTCTCCACCCTTCTTTCAAGAGCAAATCCTTCATCTGGCACAAACTCACACCAGTGATGTGATTATTAAAACTCACAGTTCCTAAGAGAGCTTGTTGGCAGGGGATTAAGGAGAGATTCTTCTTTGGAAGGAAGGAAAGTTTTCTCTTCGGTGCAGACACAGGCAGAGATATCGCCCCATGTCAACCATTACACAATCTATCAAACTATGTCAGCTCCTACAGTCTATCAGGATGCTTATGCAGGGTGGGGAGGAGAGATATACAAAAAGAGGATGAAAGAGAGAAAATAATAATACCTACTCAGCAATGTAGACAATTTGCTGTTAGAGAGAACTATAGATCTCCTTCAGATGTCACAGTCAGCAGAATCTGCTCATGAAATTGGAAAGAAATGAAGATTGGAAGACCTTGACTTTGATACATTAGTGTGCATGATGTAGAAAAGGTGTACTTACTCCTACTTGGCATTACAATGACATTAAACAGGGGCCGGATTCATGAAATGTTTGAGAACTTTTGTAATTTTTTTGCGAAAAGATTTTCGTGAATCCGGCCCTAACAGTATTACAAACACACAGGGAAGCAGTTATTATTTAAAACACTTGTGTATGTATTGGAGAAAGTATAAGGATAATATGCGTCATTATCCTTAACATGTGTACATGTGCACAACCAAAAGCAAAACAACTCGAAAAAGGAGGAACCACTCAAAATAACACCACTGTTCATCTAATCAGCTAAACTTCCCTTTAAGGCAGAGGCACCATGGGAACAGGAGTCATGGGAATAGAAGCCATGGCAACGGCCAGTCAGGGTCAAGAAGCGTTTGTCCAAGACTGCAGTCCTATCTTAGAACTATAGAGAGGAAAATGAACTCTGTCAATCAATAGCTGACTGAGGTTTCAGATTTCTAACTAGATGAACATTTAGGTAATGTTCAACGAAGAGGAGGCTCGGTGGTCAACCTGTGGAGTCTGCACCATCTGCTTTGTGTCATTCTGTCTGTTGTTCTTTTTGATACCACAAAGAACAATCTTTGCTGATCCACCACATGCTCCTGCAATGTTTAACCATGGCTTTAACTACACGTTACCTTTACATAACTGAAAGAAATCAGAGCAATTCTAGTTTTTAATGGTGCTAGGAATATCAATGGTGAATGAAAAATAGTAAATCTTGTGCCCATAGACTGTTTCATAATACCTCTACAATTTCAATAGTATCAGGCAAATGGAAGTGTATCTTTAGTTCATCAAATGACCATCAAACCAACCTTGATGTCCAGATGCATCATCACACCTTGCTATCTTCAGATAATGGACGTCATTAAAAATTTAAATGACTCAGAAAACATTGGTCACTTAACATGTTTATTGGCATTAAAAATAAGTGTACAGGTCAATAACAGTCACTAGATCTGCAGCCAAGGGATTTCTCAACATGTAGAGGGCATGGCCTGGGATAGGTTGTAGCTTAACCCCGTCCTCACTCTGATTGGCTGAAGCCCTGGATCTGTTCCTTGGTTTAAAAAACTTTCTGGGTTATCATCCCCTAGAAAACATAACAGAATGAAACACTTTTAAAAAATATTTCCATTTTATTAGGTTGAATTTTTATCTGCTTAACCTCAGAAATGATAAACTCCTGTGCCCTGGTATCTCAAACACAAAAACCCTTAAACGAGAGACTGATCTCACCGACCAGGTTTACATGCACTTCAGAAAACTGTTTATTCCAGGGTTATATCAGAAATCGGCATTCTAAAACAATGTAAACAAGAATGCCGATTTCCTTTTGGCAGTTAAGGGATTCCGAGAAAGTGGTTTAACACACTCGGGATTCTCCTGGGGAGCACGGCTATTGTGGCCATGTAAACAAATAAGCAGCATTCTGATGGGTGATTGAAGAGTGCGCATGTGTTTAATAGACCAGATAACACATGTCATAGGATGCAGCCCAACAACAATTCAACATTTCTGGACGTACAGTGGGGAAAGCACATATCTTATAAACTCATTTTTATTTGTATTTGTATAGCGCTTTTCACAACACACATCTTTCGAAGCATCTTTACATGAAATCATGCTTTAACAAAAAATGAAACAGTAATACCAATAAAGTCTTACAGTGATCATTGTGCAGTTTCATTAAATATGATTATAAATTGTGTATAATAATTCAATAATAACTGTATTTAGAACCCCTGTGAGCAAGCTGAGGACGACTGTGGCAAAGAACACAAAACTCCATAGGATGTTGGTTAATGGATACTATACCCATTTATACACACCAATGTAAAATATTCACTGTCGTTCGCGTTAACGTATATGTGCCCATACATTAGGGGAATCCCTGATTTTTACATAAGAGGGAATCCCCACTATTGCAGTGCAATTCCGCTGCAGGTCATGATGCAAAGTTAAGGAAACAAAAACAGCAACATCGCTGGTATATCTGGAAATAAAGAAAAGGAACAGAGAATAAGATAGCGAAGGCTTCTTTGGATGCCATGTTTGTTATTTACACAAGCGTGGTGGGGAAATTACATTGCTGTGGAGAAAGCTGCTTAGTGACTGATCCTTATGTATATGGGAGTGAAGAGTACACCACTTAAACAGTGCATGTAAACCGGAACACTGATTTCTCACAATAAGTCACTTTCTCGCAATAATTTGCCTTCTGGTGTCCATGTAAATGTAGTATCTGTGAATTTGGTGACCGTAGCTTGAAAGCTCTTCAGCTGAAATCAGTCTGTGCTTACTGCAATTTGAACCATTGCCCTCAGATGGCCAAATCTGAAAGTGCTGTTGAACGTATGGGCACATGTTAGCTCCAGTCTTTCGGTGAAATGTCCAAAGAGTGGCAGGAAAAGAGAGTTGTGAAGGGAGTTATTTTGAGTTATAAATTATGTAATACAGTCAACAGGAATGCATATTTGAATTAATCATACTCCCTAACCCAAACCCTAAAAAATTACCATCAGTGGAGTAAAAAACTTAGGTTCAGAGGGAAAATGCAACCTCATGCAGTATCATGCTCATCATGCGATTACTTCCAGGTTTCCACGGGACCAGAACCATAACTCTGGGGCTATCAAGTGCTATCAAGTGCCTCAGGCAAAGGTAAACACATTTGAATTGATGCAAAAATGTCTGATGGGGATGGCGTTTGTCAGTAACTCGGCAGAATGGGGTTAATGTTAGGATACCGGAACTGTCACTACTGTTGCAATAGACCCTTTCCCACTGCAGATACAAAAGCCCGTTTTAGGTACTTTTCCATGGGACTAGTAATTTTCGTCACTTTTGCACCTAAGGAACTATAGTTCCTCTGGATGGTTTTCAAAGGATTTTAGCTCCTACTCTGGAGCCTGTGACTGGTTAAAAACCTATGACACATAAAGCATTGAGAAAGGAGAGGAGTCCACAGCCACCATTAGTAAACAACTAGCTGCTAGCCTGCTACTTGGAGGATTTTACAATTCCCTTAACATAAATTAAATAAAACAAACCAAACCTGTTACACATGTGTGAATGTGTGTGTGTGTGACTTCATTGGGAGACATGCTTTGAGTTTCTTCACACAGTAATAAATTATATAGTTACTTTAGTTATGCTACTACAATATTATTATTGTATAATCCATGGTTAATATTCTTAGTGTCCTAAACAAAAAAAAAATGTTTCTCTCCAATTACTCAACATTTAACTTAATACCTGCATTTATGCTACATGCATCAACATGCATTTTAATCATACGCGGAAATCCCACATCTTCATCAAAGGAGTAAGGCAACGTAACTGTGGAAATGAACACTCCAAGTGCTTTAGATATCATTATATGATATCTAAATTGCTGTCCAGACTAGCACGGATTTCCTTAAAGATGGAAGGGAGTGTGTACAGTTTCGGGCTCACCTGTGGCTCTGTGTGCACCACGGGCTATATATCCTCGGTAATGTCAGTACAAATAACGAATCAAACATCAATATGTTACCAGTATACAGCACTCACGTTGAGCAATGTCTGCAAAGACTGCCTGTTTTTAAAGGTTTTATGACCATCACTGTTGTGATTGACTGCAAAAACAAAAAGTTCCCAGACAGGAGACTTTTATGGGCTTCTTTATCTTGCAGATTGTTTTCTCAACTTGCCATTTTCAAGTTCACTCTAACGCGTGCAGAACTGTGATGTCATCAACTGATTTAACATACAGTTAATAGGACAGCTTCTCTCTGTAGAAAGTTGACCCACTTGAAACAGGCAGAGTATCAATACAGAGTATCAAATACAGGATTACAGTATTGATACAGGCGCATTAGTGAAGGTTTTCGCCAAACTGTATGATCCAGATGCGTCATTAAACTTGAGATGAACCGCAGTGCAAATGCTAACTGAACCATGAGTGGTGAACTGAACGGTTGTTTTTTTACCGAGAACTGTTACACCCCTAGTGCAAGGGGGGCTCTGTAGCACCCCCTTGAAAATGGGCATGTAAGTCACCAAAAAAGTCACCAAAACTGTTACATCTATAGTTCTCATAAAGCCGAACAGCTGTCATACAGTCATTAGCTCCGACCAACAGGAAGTCGGCTATTTTGCATTTTCTGAAAATCACAGGCTCTGAACTTTTAAATACTCCTCCTAGGGGATTCATGTGACTGGCACCACATTTTGGCATTGTAGATGCTAAACTGTGAACATTGTGAATAATTGTTTATATTTTTTATATAATTCTTTAGAATAACGTGAAGACACTGCTGATGTAAAATTTTAAAGGAATATTTGATATCTTAAATACTGTTGCCACAGCAACACATTAATTTTCATCAAGCAACCCCGTAACTGGTTAGAGATCAATACAGATGTTCACTTGGAGGGAAGTGTGGAAAACTGCATTAAGAGGTGGCTTGAGAAGAAGTTATCTACCATATTTGTGGCCTCTGGGAGTGGTGGACCAGAGTGATGCTCTTTCTTCATTATATATTTTTCCCTCTCTCAGTGTTAGGTGACAAAACCATAGGGGCGAATTCACTAAAAAGTTGTGCCACTTTTGTGACTAGTACTTCCAATCTTATTCACTAACCACCCGCAATCTAGTTTTAACAGGCTTAATCAGATCACTGAAATGAATCCTTGTCTTGAGTATTTAAATTAAGTTATTGTCATTCCTTTCAGTGCAAACACTCCTCCTTTCTATGTAAATTAGGTGTCAGGATTACAGTATTGAGTGATGCTGTGCAGTCCCAGCAGAGTGTGCCAGCCAAATCAAGGTCTGCTGCATCCTCTGCTAAATAGTGCTCAGAATTGGCCTGCAAGATCGGAATTGCACATTGAAACGGAGTTTGGCAGCTTTTGCACAGTTGCCTGATCTACATAATTTCTTTAATGAATCGGGTGCTAAACTGGCACTGCCACCAGCCATTTTTAGTGAAATCCCACCATAGAATTGTAGAGGGAACAAGGGTGGGTTCATAAAACTAGAGACTTTCTTTAACTGTCTGGCCTGTGTGTGGTACTCCAGGGCTTAGGAAACAGACCCAACCAAAGAGGTCAGCAGCCATGAACAGTGAACTTGGCCTGTCTAATCTCCCTACACCAACCTACCCAGCTCTACACAGGCTGGAGAGCAATGCTCTGCATAACATATTTTGGTGTGCAGATATTTTCAATATACACTGATAAGCAAAAACATTATGACCACCTGCCTAATAAACGTTTTTGTCCAGCACATCCCACAGATGCTCAATCGGATTGAGATCTGGGGAATTTGGAGGCCACACCTTTACAATTTCATCATGTTCTTCAAAACATTACCAAACAATGAGTGCAGTGTTGCAGGGCACATTATTCTGCTGAAAGAGGCCACTGCAATCAGGGAATACAACTGCCATGAAAGGGGTGTACCTGATCTGCAACAATGTTTAGGTAGGTGGCATGTGCCAAATTGACGTCCACATGAATGGCCGGACCCAGGGTTTCTCAGCATAACATTGCCCAGTGCATCACTCTCCCTTCACCGGCTTGTCGTCTTCCCACAGTGCATCCTGATGCCATCACTTCCCCAGGTAAACAGCACACATGTACACAACTGTCTACGTGATGTAAAAGAAAACGGGACTCATCGGACCAGGTAACCTTCTTCCACTGCTCCAAGGTCCAGTTCTGATACTCACGTGGCTATTGTAAGCGCTTTTGATGGTGGACAGGGCTCATGGGCACTCTGCGGCTACGCATGTGTTGTGACACATTCCTCCCATAACCATCGTTAAAATCTTCTGTGACTTGTGCTACAGTAGACCTTTTGAAGGTTCAGACCAGATGGGGTAGCCTTCATTGCTCTCACGCATCGATGAGCCGACACCCTGTCGCTGGTTTGTCCCTCCTCGGACCACTGTTGGTAGGTAATCACCACTGCTGACTCGGAGCACCCCAGAAGCCTTGCTGTTTCTGATATGCTTTGACCCAGTCATCTGGCCAGAACAATTTGGCCCTTTTCAAAGTCACTCAGTTCTTCACTCCTGCCCATTTCTCTTGCATTCAACACGTTGACTACAAAAACTGATTTTTCGCTTACCATCTAATCTACCAAGACCTTGACATGTGGCCTTGTTAGGAGATGATTAACATTAGTTGCTTCACCTGTGAGTGGTCATAATATTTTGGCTCATTGGTTTACTTTTAAATTACCTAGCTAGGCTTGTTTAAAATATGTAGAACGTTAGATGAATTTTTTTAGATATACTGAAAAAAAAAAGCTGTATTATTAGCTCTACCTTATTTATAATTTTTCATTCTGCCCTCCTATTAACTGTCAAAAACCTTTGATATCACCATTTCTAAATTGGGTTCTTCTCTAAACAGTCATACTAGATACTGAGGCATGTAAATATCCAAGAGTGCTTTGGCACATTTTTAACTGTTTTTCCAGTTCCTCAACAAATACTTCTTCTTTCAGCCTCCAAGAGAAAGTGCAAAAAATGTCAGCTCAAATCTGTCATTGTGTCTGAAACTAATAAAAAGTTCTGGGAATCCCCAGCGTAATCGCTTTAGGCACAAACCTAATTAGCCTGGATTTAGTCCTGTCTAATGCCACAAAACAGTTACAGCAAAGTCAATAAATGACTGTATGGCAATCACCAGGAATAGGACTGAGACTGGTTTCTTTGGAAGGATGTATTAGGTTATAACAAAACTGTTTTATTCATGTAAGGGAAATATTATACTTTCTCACAACATAATTAAAGAAAAATAGAATTGAGGAGATTTACAACCAGTTGATGAGAACTGGTGGACAGTGAAGGGTTAAGTGTGTTTCCTGCTGGAGAATAAATTAAAAGCGGCCATAATCACATTGCAGGAATGCAGTCAGTGTACTCTGTGAAACACCCCCTAAGCTCTGCTCCACTCTCAGCGCCTCACACAAAGACAGCTTTGTTCTCTCTCCCTTCTTTTTATTTCTTTGCCGCCTTCTCCTAGCACTGATTTGCGGTCCTCCTTACCTCGATCCTAGTTTTACTTTCTCTCTCTCCGTCTTCCACTTCCACTTTCTTTTAGTGTAACTTGGGTTTTTCCCCCATGTCTTCCCGCATTTATTTAGTTTGGAATATAAAATTTCTAGGCAGTATTGAATTTTTTTTATTCACGTTGTGTAATTGCTTGTTTTCTCTAGAAAAAAAAGGTTCATGATTTATAAAGAAAAGAAAAGTTGATTAAAGCAGCAGTAGGAGAAAACATATTTTGTCTCACCCAGCTCCATGTCATGACTTTGGAGAATCATACCTATAGACCAGGGGTGTCCAAACGCTATTATAATAAAAAAAATGGGTTTGATGCTACTAGATTGCCACTATTGCATCTTCTTTATATTCCAATTATAGTTTCTGTTCTGTTGTTACTTGTGCTACAAATACTATTTTAATTTGATCACTCTGCACACAGTGTGCAAAGATCGCATGCGGCTCAGAATTTCCCGACATGCGGACACTCCTCGTCTGTGTGTATCGTCGGTGCATGCGCCTGTTGTACTAACTGTACTAAAAGAGTATCACAAAACGATCATAGTGCACACGTGTCGAACACCTTTGTATTCGCTCTTGGTCAAATGAGTACACTTTAAAAGGCTATGCGGTCTACTGGGCGCGATCCAATTCCAAACACAGAAAAACAAAGTCTTCCTTGTCTGAGCAGATGAAAGTTGTTATATTAAGTTAATGTTGGGGATATAGCGGATTAATCTTAAATATATATGATGTGTTAGGTAATTAACCCTTTAGTAATGTTCATTGTACAGGTGTTCAGCACTTGCTGTTGTGGAAAAAGCATGGAAATCCTCAACATACTATGACTAGTTTATTTTGATTTAGTCATTTAAGATTGTTCTTTCTTTAAAAAAACAAAAACCCCTGCCTACTTTCCATCATCACCCACCTCCACCACCTATTTGAAAACAACCAACTCACCATTTAATACACTAATCCAGAGGTATGGGGTTGGGAAAGACCATTTCCTCCACTACCAACAACTAAAATTCTTAATTAAATCCAAAATGAATATTACTAATAACTTACTACAACCGGCAAAATTAAGTGATGAGATATCACAAGTTTTTCCAAACTTTACAAACTCATATTCAACATAGATACTTCCATAACACTCCCAACTACAAAATGGGAAAATGATATAGCCGTCTCTCCCAACTCTGAGATCTGGACACAAATCTGCCATAATAGTTTCTCAATGACCACCAACACAAACTCGCAACTCGTACAATATAAAACTATCCACAGAACACACATCACCCAAGACAAAATGTTTAAAATGGGACTGGCCAATACAGGTATTTGTTCACAATGCACTTTAGGTAACACAGATAATTACCTCCATGCCACTTGGACCTGCCAACCAGTTCACTCCCTCTGGAGAGCAGTAACTTACAAACTTTCTCAGATCTTGGGCTGCAGAATTCCACTCTCCCCATCACTATGTCTACTGGGAGATACTACATAAATTACTCTACCAAATAAATATAAAAACCAGCAACATATTTCTCTAACTGTCGCTAAGAAAGTAATCTTTCAAAACTGGAAATCCAAGAATTCTTGTCACATCACTCACTGTATTAATCTACTCACAGAATATATTTCAATAGAAAAATAACTGCTTACAAAACAAGCAATATATCTGTCTTCATGAAACATGGGATATATTTTTAACCTCTTTCAAATCAAATCCACCCCAAGACCGAGGCCACATACATATCCAACAACCCCAGCTATAACATCCAATTTCCAAATAATATAATACATCATACACAATAAGCACATTCACAGACAAATAATTTCCCCTTCCCTCTCCATTACTCTCTTTATATATCTCTTAGCTTATTTGTATTAGCAATGTTGTTGTTTCATTTTGTTTCTCCCTTTTTTTTTTTTTTCTTTTTTTTTTAATTGTTAACATCCACACCCAAATCTTATGCACACATACATGCATATGTACTATTTTGTTTATTTGTCATCTTATTTTTCAACTTTTTCCTAACGGTTGTCTGTTTTGAAACATGTAATTGTCCTGTATGTTCCAACTTATACCTGTCTTTCCACTACACGTACCTCCAATCTGTTTGATTTAAATAAAAAGAAAGTTGTCCTCTGAAAAAGGGGGTTGGAAGGCAGGCCCAAAAAAAAAACAAACAAAAAAAAAAAAAAAAAAATTGTTTTTCAACTCGTCTTCCTTATAATTGACAGTGTAAAAAAAAATTGGATTCCAATCCAACACATTAATACTGACTGGCTTATGCCAACATTGTTTGGTCAATAACTAGAATCTGACAAATTCGCCAGAAAAACATTGGCTTGTTTGCTTCTTTGAGCTTCGTTTGTCAGTCACCTTCTTTGGTTTATATTAGAGGTGAGGTTGAGAGAGTTGTCCAACCGCTTGTTTGTCAGAGAGGCGGTTCATTCTCAGTTACTGATTTACACAGGTGTTGGGTAATTTCTGCTGAATTAATTCCCTCTTGCGTGATCAACTGAAGAGAAGACAAGCAAGAAATGGCAGTTTGTCTTTTTGGATGCATCATCGGCTCTCATCTCAGACTGCAGCTGCTGCTTTGTATTCCAGCCGCACATGCATCCATGTGTATATGGAAGTAACAAACGAAAGCTTCTGCCTTAGCCATGTTTCCCTTAACATTCATTCTATTCACAGGTGCTGGTTTACCAGTGCCCATAAAGACGCAGTGTTTGTGTGTGCGTGCACATAAGCACATGTGCAGATTTCTGTCTATACTTAATGTATGAGTGTCATTGTTGAACAGAAACCCCCTCTCTATTTAAGTGCTAAACAGAATGACTCACCCAGTCACAGCTGCAAATGTCCCTAATCCCAGAACTCAGAGTTCCTCTTGCAGCAGAGGGCATTGCATACATGGGCACCAAAACCAATCTCCTGAAAGTAAAACTGTCTGTGCGTCAGCCCATCACTTGGATTCTTCTTCCTAATCCATGAAGCCTACCCCTACAATGAATTAGGTATGAAGTTAAGTTGGGCCATGTGAACTGTCCTGACCATGCCTTCCATAAAAACAAGCCTGAAACAATGGTGTTTGGTGTCAATGAGGGTTATCATCCAATTCATTTAATTTACAATGAGATTGTGTCAGGGCAATTACACAACTGCAAACCCCTTTTCTGTTCCACAGAATTTGGCTCTGTGAAGAAATGGAGCATTTCTGAATTAGATAATTTTTGCTGATGTCCCCAGCCTTGGCTCACAAAGGACAAAATGATTCCCTTATTAAGTTTCCCCTTTGCATCCTGCCAGGAAAGCATGGTAGAGGATCCTAGACTTACGACCTATTTTTTTAGACATGCTAAGCAATGTATTTGAAGCCTGAGTAAAGCAAACACACCATTATTTACCCAGCAAGCTGAAACTTCACAGTATCTTCACACAGATAAACTAAACTTGAAACAAAAGGCCCTGGCTGACTCAATGTTTCCAGCAGGGTGAGGACTGGAGGGATTTTTACAGAGCTGTATTATATGTCTTGGCCAGTACCGCAGTGACTCATTATTAGCAATCAGTGTTGAATATGGATGCCTTTAGCTGCTGTGGTTCTGTGGGACAAAAGCTCCCATGATTGTGCCGGGTTGAGACATTTTTCGTGCTACTCAGCTCAGTTGTAATCACTTCCTTTTAGTAATTTAAAAGCTCAGTGTTATTATTGCAAGGTTATGTTTTGAGTGAACCCAGAAATGCTTAAGCCTATAAGTTTTTTAATTTTTTTCATAAATGATGACTGTTTTCAAAGACTTAAAACAGAACATGCAACTCAATTGCAGATACATGTTCTCAGGCAACCCAGCTGAAAAGACCAAGGACTTTTTTTAAGCTAATCAACTGAGGGAGGTTTGCTGGTTAACTAGCTAAGCTAGTTAAGAATCCTGGTGGTGGGACACCAGCACACCAGCATCCAAACACAGCAAATTATGGTGACCAGAAATCCTTGGGTCTCATGTATAAAAGTGGGCATAGATGTAATCCTAAAAGTAACCATACACACTAAAGTCAGATTTAGCATATGCACAGAAGTTTTCAGATGTACAAATCCTTATATACGCTACAACTAATGCACAGTTGTCTTTATCAATCCCAGTTGGTGGAAGATTGTACATATATCATAGTCTTTCTAGCAATTCAGTCCACCATATTTGGAATGCTTCCGGGAAGCTATTTCCAGTCATGAAAGTGCAGCTCCTATCTGCTTGAATAGGGGAACACCCAAATCTCAAAAACAGTTGGACAAGATTACGATAAAAGAACATATTATAACATAATATGTTCACTTGTGCTCATATCCTCAAGTTCTCAAAGATCTTATATGCCATTTCCAAAATGTCATTTCTTCGTAGGCGAAGGTCCGAATGAAAAAAAATTAAAATAACGGTGAGTGATAGGTCGTGTACAGCCCTCCTGAGCTACAGGATTCCATTCGTTATTTCCTGTCTTGCCACTCTTGCTAGAACTTGCCCCCATACGTTCTGCTTTATGAAGTAATAAAAAGGTTTAATAGCTCTCACCTATTCTTGTTAACAGCACAGTGTGTGCTTGTCTGAGGGTGACAGAGGAAGAAAGAAAGGCTGGCTATTAAGTGAATTTGGAGCGGCCCCCTTTAAGGCATATGTAAACATTTATGGTTCGTCTCAAGCTGCTGCTGCGATTACAGAGGTCGTACTGTACAGTGGCAGTCAAATGGAAAATGCAGAGCACATGAGTATGAGTGGCCTACTTGCCGGAGAGCATTTCCTGACTGCTTCGCTTCACGGTATTGGCAGGGTGCTGCCTCTCGAAAATGAATTCATTACGTCTGAAATTGGAGGCTTGTTAGGATATTCCAGTCAACATCCGTCTGTGCTCTGGTCAAGTATGTTTATGGGTTTGCATAACTGCAGACTGAATAGATGCCATAGTCCAGGGAGGGGATCAGACTTGGTTGTGTGCAGTGATGTAATGGAAACTGAACAGGATAAAGTAAATAACTATGTTTGTAAGCAGTATGTTCAGGCCTGCTTAAAACTTTGGGATAACAGTCATGTGAAATCAGCAGTAGTCGTAATGCTGGTCTAAAAAAACATTTAGACCATTGGAAGGACTCTTCCGACAAAAACCCTCAGTTTTCAAGATCATGCGTCTTTCCTGGTTGTTATTGTTACGGGTAGGTGGAGAAATCAGTCATGCATGTTATTACTCCAAGCATGGAAGCTGCCAGTGCATTGGATGGTAAAAAAAAAAAAAAGTATTTAGTGAGTGTTGAAGCTTGATGTTCATGTCATCTACTTGCCTTCTTTTCTGGGGTCCCATCATGAGGTTTGGAATGAAACTGAAACAAAAAAAGCACCCAGCCTCATGGGAGACGTTATTCTCATGAAAAGCCAAGCTTAGGCATTGAGGTTGTTTCATAATAAGCAGCACAGCGACAGGAATGACAGTAGCAAAACATAGCTGGATGTATACATAGCCTTGTTCTGCATTGTCATCCCCCACAAATCTGGCCACATTAAATTTAGCCCTCTATTTCCTCAACGGCTCACTAGGAGTAAGTTTGTTTGGGTTTTATAAGAATTCATATTGCCCAGTTAGTTGCTTCCCTTCCTTACACAGTATTTAAGTACCAGAGACTACAATGAAACTTCAACTCTAAGGCTGTGGAGCCTCTATTTCCTCCCCAAACTTTCACACAAAATGGTGCCTCTGCCTGTATTGTATATCTGTATCTAAGTGTGTTTAATATCTTCTTGATGTCACACTAGGGTCTAAACTCATCACATGGAAACTCAACATATTAGGCCCTTTCCCACCTACAGTCCTGGTACTTTTCTTTTAGTAACTTTCTAGATAAGAACTCGTACGTGGCACAGAACACCTGAGGAGCCTTTTCCCCTGTTGCGTTCACATTAGTTACCACCATGGTGATGTCATCTACTATTGACCATTATTCTCCTTACGTGGTTGGAACATGCAATTTAATAGCAACAACACTGAAATCAACAACACCAATGGAGGATCCAGGGATAGAAGTTACACCTTTATTATGGCTGTTTTACACAAGCTTTGGCTGCATCTAAAAATTTAGGCAGCTGCCTAATCAGTTAATGGTTTAAACAAAAGTGTTTTTGGATGAATGGAACTCTAAAGGAAACTGGTCTCTGAACAGTTTTAAAAGCACCATATTTCATCCTTATACAGCCCCCTGAAGGCAGCATTTTCCAGGTTTCGGATGAAGTCTGTGTCTTCAGCTTACAGTTTAAACTGGGTAAGAGAGCTGTGCGTAATGAGCTCTGTGCTGCTGCAGCCGCAGTGAGAAGAGACAAGCAGTCAGACTACCATGCAGTACGTGCTGAATTTAGTAAGCAACATGTTGAAAGCACTGGACAGAAAGAATTGTATGACAACATAAATGACTGTACTCACTTGTTGAAGTCTTGATGCAAGTTATCATGCAGTAACAGGCACGCAATACTTCCCTCATATAAACTAGATTTCATGATGGCTTAGTGCACAATAAGAGTTAAATTACCCACTCTCAATAAACATCTGATTATTTATTAGGGGTGTAACAGTTCTCTGTAAAAAACCAAACACAAAAGGTTCACCACCCAGCATTTGCACCATGGTTCATCTCAAGTTTAATGACGCATCTGGATCATACAGTTTGAAAAAAAAAAAAAATATGCTCAGTTAAAACCTTCGCTAATGCACCTGTATTGCTCTGTAGACACGTTCTGCCCGTTTCACGTGGGACAACTTTCTACAGAGAGAAGCTGTCCTATTAACTGTATGTTTTTTTTCTTTGTATTTTCTCCCCAATTTGGCATGCCCATTTCCCAATGCACTCAAGTCCTCGTAGTGGCGTAGTGACTCACCTCAATCCAGGTGGCGAAGGACAAATATAATTTGCCTCCGTGTCTGAGACAGTCAATCCGCGCATCTTCACGTGGCTTGTCGAGACTTAGCGTGGCTCGACGCTCACGCTATTCTCCACAGCATCCATGCACAACTCACCATGCGCCCCACCGAGAGCGAGAACTACATTATTGCGAGCATGAGGAGGTTAGCCCAGCGTGACTCTACCCACCCTAGCAACCGGGCCAATTGGTTGCTTAGGAAGCCTGACTGCTCATTGTCTTAACTTGCTGAGCTACCAGGCCCCCTCTGTTATCCTTACGTTAAATCAGTTGATGACATCACAGTTCTTCACGTGTTAGTGTGAAGTTAAAAATTGCAAGCTGATAAAATAAGCCGCAAGATAGAGAAACCCCTGCATCATTCAAGCCTCCTGTCTGGGAACTTTTTCTTTTTGCAGTCAATCACACCTGCATCGGTCATAAAACCTTTACAAAACAAGCACTGTTTGCAGACATTGCTCAAAGCGAGTGCTGTATACTGGTAATACATTGATGAAACTTCACCCCAGTCTGAGGTCCAGAGCGCTCTGGAGCAGGTCTCTGTACATTGCTGCATTCATCTTTCCCTCGATCCTGACTAGTCTCCCAGTTCCTGCTGCTGAAAAACATCCCCACAGCATGATGCTGCCACACCCATGCTTTACTGTAGGGATGGTATTGGCCAGGTGATGAGCAGTGCCTGGTTTCCTCCAGATATGTCGCTTGCCATTTAGGCCAAAGAGTTCAATCTTTGTTTCATCAGACCAGAGAATTTTGTTTCTCATGGTCTGAGAGTCCTTCAGGTGCCTTTTGGCAAACTCCAGGCGGGCTGTCATGTGCCTTTTACTGAGGAGTGGCTTCCGTCTGGCCACTCTACCATACAGGTCTGATTGGTGGAGTGCTGCAGAGATGGTTGTTGTTTTGGAAGTTTCTCCTCTCTCCACAGAGAAATGCTGGAGCTCTGTCAGAGTTACCATCGGGTTCTTGGTCACCACCCTGACAAAGGCCCTTCTCCCCCGATCGCTCAGTTTGGCCGGGCGGCCAGCTCTAGAAAGAGTCCTGGTGGTTCCAAACTTCTTCCATTTACGGATGATGGAGGCCACTGTGCTCATTGGGACCTTCAATGCTGCAGACATTTTTCTGTACCCTTCACCAGAGCTGTGCCTCGATACAATCCTGTCGCTGAGGTCTACAGACAATTCCTTGGACTTCATGGCTTGGTTTGTGCTCTGACATGCACTGTTAACTGTGGGACCATATATAGACAGGTGTGTGCCTTACCAAATCATGTCCAATCAACTGAATTTACCACAGTTGGACTCCAATCAAGTTGTAGAAACATCAAGGATGATCAGTGGAAACAGGATACACCTGAGCTCAATTTTGAGTGTCATGGCAAAAGCTGTGAATACTTATGTACATGTGATTTAATTCTTTTTTTATAAATTTGCAAAGATTTCAAACAAACTTCTTTCACGTTGTAATTATGGGGTATTGTTTGTAGAATTGAGGAAAAT
Organism: Xyrauchen texanus; assembly: GCF_025860055.1. Taxonomy (NCBI): domain Eukaryota; kingdom Metazoa; phylum Chordata; class Actinopteri; order Cypriniformes; family Catostomidae; genus Xyrauchen; species Xyrauchen texanus. The sequence goes on from NC_068303.1 coordinate 32,778,530, forward strand.
AATGAATTTAATCCATTTTGGAATAAGGCTGTAACGTAACAAAATGTGGAAAAAGTGAAGCGCTGTGAATACTTTCCAGATGCACTGTATTTTGCCTGAATTTGCCAGTATTTAGCCAAATGTCATTAAGTATCTTCATAATGCCATCTCTGTGAGTGATGTGGTATTAAACCAGACTGAAAATTGTCCATGTAGCCAATCGCGTTAGAAACAACTTTTTCAATGATCTTGCCTGAATGGAAGATTTGAGATTGGTCTGTAGTTGTCTAAAATAGTTATCCAGATTGTTCTTTTTAGAAGGGGCTTGACAACTGCAGTTTTCAGGGACTTTGGTTAGTTTGTCTCTTTACAGTACAAATAGAGTGTGGATGTTGTTTATATTGCTGTTTATAATATTTGAGAAGAAAGTCTGCCTAGCTGTACCTAGTTCCAAATTGAAAGCAAGAAGGCCGTCTTTATAGATGTTATAATGGACTTTGTTTTGTTTTCTGCCACATACGTTCTGCTTTCCTGCATTTCCTTTTCATATTTTGTACTGAGGTTGTACATCATTGACACAACAACTTCACAAATCTATTCAGTGTGCATGATATCCACATGCAGTGACACAGATGAGAATCACATCTGAAGCTCAGTGAAAACAGGTATGCCACTAAAATAATGAAGAATTCGGCTCAAAATATCATGTTCGTTTTTAGATCCAAAGCAAGTATAATTAGGAAAACAGTTATGCTTGTGCACTTTCTCTTTCTCTTCTTTTGTCGTTTTGCACTTTCTTGATACCACATCTTAATACATGTAAACAGGCCCAAAGATGTGAGTAAAGAGACAGGTTTTTCAGTATTCCTGCCAGGATATGACATGCCACAACCTACGTATTACCTTCTCTTTGCTGAGCAGCGGATATACCAGTTGCCACGGAACCGGACATAGTCTATCGAAGATAAGTTTGAGATAGCGGTCACATCCTTGGTCCATCTGAACTATTCTGGAGTCAAGTCTGTACTTGAGTTCTGTACCAGTTCTTAAGTCCTCTTACCTCAATAAAGTGTCATGATCCCTATTATTTCAGATATTCATATAGAGGGAATGGTAATACAATAACTCATTTTGTTTGAGTAATGAATCATAGACAATAGAAATCAGACACTTGACTCCGTATTAACTGGTCTAACACAGCAGAAGACATATCCAAAGCATTTAATATTGCACTGGAATAGATAAATAAATGGGTTTGCATGCCAAAATTTCTCGCTATATCACATATGAATCTTTCACAGCTCAGTGACTGAAGGTTTCAATATATAGTACATTAGACTTGCTATCACGTTCTAAGTTGTACTCAGTTCCCCTCACCGACAGACTGTCAAAAAACCCTGGATCCTGTCAGTCTTTGTTAGATCATTATACCATAAAGTTCAAGAATTTTGTCCTCCAAGTGGCAAATGGCAAAGCTTAGGAGATAAGTGGCTACAGTAATCGGTAAAAGATCTCATGTGTGTACATGATTGGTTGATAAGACATTTGATGGACATGTTCCATTTGATCTTTTCTCTGTTGAGAGCTTCACATGTTAAAAGTATACTGTAGTAAAGCATACATTGATGTAGATATTTGAAGAGTCCACATTTTCTTACCACATTATCTGTAGATGAATAAGACTAAGAATGAGAGACATATTCATGAATAATGTCAGCATGCTTCTGTCATAGTGCTGAAGTGTTTACTATAATGTATGAAAGCAAGTCTGAGTTGATTCTCACTCATGTAGCGAGACACAGACAGCCAGACACAAACACACTGTGCTTTCCAGTTATGCAATTCTGCAGTGACAGCATGTTCCATTTGTTCTTCATGGTAAGTCCAAGCAGACTGTTTAACAATCCTGCATCAATAAGCAAAATCACAGACATGCAAGATCTTTGGTAATATTCCTTTTGTTCCTTTCTCTCCTATACTCTGCCTTCTATATTTGAGCATCTATCTTTGCTCAGCTTTCCCATCGTTGATGGAAAACATATCTACTAGTGTAGTGATTCCCAACCAAGAATATGTGTACCCCAGAGGGTACTTTTATTTTGAAAAATGTTGCTCCATTAAACAAATATTAAGACAAAATTGGATTTCCTTTTTAATACATTTACTTTTCGGTGTTCCCAGGACACTTTCTCCATGATTGTGAAAGACAAACAAGATCTGGTCTCTAAAGGGACACAAAGCTACTTTTTGTTTGAAACTGATTTATGGTGATAATAGCCATTTTAATAATATAAATGGTAATGCTGAATGATATGCAGTATAATAACTGTTAAGAGTAACATATTTCTGGTTTGTTGTCGAAGAAAGGGAACTTGAGCATTACTGATGGAGCTGTGGTATTACAGAAGACACTGTGGGATGGGAAGTGTGCTAAATGGTGAAAATTGTTCCAGTCTTTAAGTTTTTTTAATAAAACCTGATGCAAAAAATGTAACAGTTGAGCTTCTAGCCAAAATAGTTTGACCTGTGGCTTATTGTGAAGGTTAAAACTCTGAGATGAATGAATCATTTTAGAACTATCCACTTAAATGTAATCCCACTCAAGTTGAATGGACCGTTTGACATGGGTTTTGGCAGGGCTAATCTTCTTGCAAAGTCACGGAACAATGTCTCATGACATTTATGGCAAAGGAAGTTACATAACATGGAGGGACATGTACTTGTAATGAGAGCAATATGGAGTGGCCAGAAATGTGATGAGATCATATAATGAGAAGATGAGGAGGCGGGGGTGGGATGTCATGTTAAACTTTTACACGCAGACTGTCATAGGTTTGGGGGAAGATAATCACTTATATTAAATAAATATATGATGAATGTCCATTTTGTAATGAGAGAAAGCATCATTATTCAAGGGAACATCTGTTTGAGATATTGTGTGATTAATCTGTTGTCTAAATCTGGAAAATAATAACTGGATGATTTTAAAGTTGGCGGGAGGGGGTGTTTGTTTCAGATGAATAATTGGAATTTTGGTGTCAATTATTTTCAAATATTTGTGTTAGCATTTTAGCCATTATACAGTATACACAAGAATAATCAACTAAATTATTATTTCTGGAGTAAAATGAAGTACAGAGAAGTAGCGGGGAAAATATGACTATGAAATGTAGAGTTAGGAAACTCTCACGAAGCCTGTCAAGATAATATTCAGGTCCCATGTTATTCCAAAATCAAAAGAGACACGCTCGACTTGACTGCACATCTTAGCACAGAAACTGATTGTGTGGAGCAGTGCTCCATTTCTTACAACGTGAAACACATATTCCAGGTATTATAAACATGGGAGCGGATTTAGTGTATGGAGAATGGAGACTTTACCTGCAAGTGGTAAGCCAGGTGTGGGAAATACACAGGCTAGCTGCTGTATCTCTTCGCATCTCCTGAAAACACGGTGTCAAAAGCTAAACCTTTGAGAAAGACCTAGCGGTGTGTGTGACAAAAAATAATAACTAACCAATTTCTTGCAAGTTCTTTGAGACAAAGTATAAAGTTAATATATTTATCAAACAAGTCGATAATTCATGTTTTTAACTATAAATCGTTACTTCCTGGAAGCGCTGTATTCCTGTTAGAAATGACCTAACTCTTGTGTGGCATTCGTTCCTCTGTTGTAAACAAAGTGCAAACTTTCTCGCGTGAACGTGCCACCATGCTTATGTCATACGACAGCTCCATGATGGGTTGGCTGGTAGCAGGAAGCGTTTTTATGAAAGGTTAATATAAGTATTGTTTATCTATTTTTTTTATTTTACACAAACCTATTGATTAGCTTCAGAAGACATTAATTGATCGACTGGAGTCGTGTGGATTACATTTATGTTGCCTAAAAATGCCTTTTGGACCATCAAACAGCCAGCAGCATCATTGCACCCATTCACTTTCATTGTACGGACATATACAGCTGGAATGTGCTTTTAAGAATCTTCATTTAGGTTCTGCTGAAGAAGGAAAGACGTACAAATCTGGGATGGTTTAAAGGAGAGTCAATCATGAGAGAATCTGTGACTATTCGTTTTGCTACTGCAATTGTGAAGCTGTTTTCATGAGCGTCAACACCACAATGCGGACACATTACAATTTGTTGCAAATGCAAAAGTAATATTATGAGATAAATATTATAAATGTAAATTTATGCATATAGAAATATGAAATGAATGAAATACGAATTAATGCTAAATCTATCAGGGACTAAATCTTTCAATAAGTCAACCTCCCACTTTTAATGTTACTTAAAAAGGTGATATTTTAGTGCATTTCTATTTTTATATTATGGAAGGCTTTGTTTGTAATATGTAAAAGCATTATATTGTTACATATTGTTTTGTTTTCTTTCCTAAGATGGAAATAAATGCATTTTGACAAATATGCGACTAATCGCAAGCAACTACACACAAATGTGCGATTACTCGCAAGTAACCACATCGCAATTAACTGCACACAAATATGAGATTAATCGCAAGTAACTACACACAAATATGCGATTAATCACAAATAACTACACACACAAATGTTCTAATGTTCTTAAAAATCTTTTGATCTGAAGGTGTATGCTTAAATGTTTGAAATTAATTTTGTAGACAAAAATATGATTGTGCCAACATATTAATTTAATTATAAATTAATATGATCCATTACGTTTTTGAAATGGATGACTTTGATCGAATAATTAAGAAAAGAAGCCACTAAGTGCCCAACATATAGATGGTAACTCCTTCAATTCAGTTTATCGGGGGGAAAAAAAAGCACCCCAGGGTGATACCTCAAGAAATTGGTTGAGAAAATGCCAAGAGTACATTTATGCAAAATCTAGGCAATGTGTGGCCTATTTGAAGATGCTATAATATAACATAGTTTTGATTTATTTTGGATTTTTTTAGTCACAACATAATTCCCATATTTCCATTTCTATTATTCCATAGTTGTGATGACTTTACTATTATTCTAAATGTGAAGAAAAAAATTAAGTAAAAAAGAATGAGTAAGTGACCCTAAACTTTAGAACGGTAGTGTATATAAAATTTTCATTTTTGGATGAACTTTAAGCAGCAATTATCTTGATGGGGTAAAAAATGAGCAGGAACTGTTACTGTGTGTATGTGATAACTCACGTGGTGTAAAGAGCTCTGAAAGAAGTGTGAAGAGTGTTTGAAAGGCCATTATCATACAGGGTCTTAATTTGAAGCTGTCAGGCCATGAGCACTGCACATCAAAAATGCACTTGTTGAGTGAGACTGATTAACACGAATGATGCAGAGAGCCGTGCAACAGCAAAACTATTCAATAGCTGGATTGAACCGGACGCACACAAGACTTTCACTCACTCTCGGACACAAAGACGCACAACCACAGACACTTTATAGAGAAGTCTTGTCAACAAAACACAAAAACAGGGTTTTACTCTGATCTGCTGATGTACATGACTTTCTATGAAAGTCTTTAATACAATAATTTCCCATACAAAATTACATCACAAGCACCAAAATGTGATACTATATAGTGCTTGCTTCCTCATCTAAAACTCAACAAAAACAAGAACAAGCACCAAATGTCAGCTCATATCAGCTGTGCCACAGGAATTAACAGGAACTGTGAACTGTTTTTACTATTATTCAGTGTTATTAAATAATGCTGAGTTGATAAAATGTATTTTAAAATGTATAACCAAACTATTAAAATTATAGTTTACTAAAAATAAAACATTCTGCCCATCTTCTTATGTTTTCCAATGATGAAACAAAGTCATGTGTTTAAAACAACATTAAGGTGAGTAATGAAAAATCCCTTTACATTTCAAACCCAAATGAACCCAGATAAATCAGGGTGAATTTCAAGTATTTTGAAGAAAAGAATATTTTCCAAGTGCTGTTAAAACTCCACCACATATACACCACCATAAACCTTTGCTAAAAAGCTAAAACATTCCCACTATGTTTTTCCTCTGATACGCTGTTTCCCATTAAAGTTTTGTGGTGATGGGAATCCACACAAACCGCCCTGTGGTGAGTTGGGAAGCCCACCGATGAATTTTAATGGTCCTGAAAAGGGTGCCAAAGGCGCTGGAGGTTAAAATGCAGAGCAATTCTGACTGAGAAAGTTCAACACTAACAATGCAAACCCCCCACACAGACGAGAGCATGTGTGTTATTAGCCCTTTCTCAGATTAACCATGGCATTTTTTCTGTTTCAGAATACTGACATTGAGTGAAAATAAACAGTACTTTGATGTGATTTTGATGTGTAAATGGGATTAAAATACACTTCACATGACAAAATTTTTAAAACAGTAGGACTTGGCGATATAGCTGAAAAAAAATCTCAATATTTTCCAGACTTTTTATGGTATTTAGCATATCTCTCAGCATTTCATAATTTGGATCGTTTCCATCTACTGTAAAACACTTACCGTGCAGACAGATGCCCTCCCTCTGAACGGTGTAGCTCAGCATGGCAAAAGGGGCCACAGGTGACTTAGCGATGACAATCTAAAACAAAAAAACAAGAGATAGAAAAGGAATGAGAGAAGGCTTTATATAAATACAAGGCCAGGATATCAAAACAAGAGCAATGTTTCTTAGCCTCTTCAACTGTGTGGACCTGCCGGCGGGTCCAAAAGGGGTTGCTATGTCACAAAAAACGTTTACTCGAACTTAAAATGTTCCAAGTCTTCAGATGCATCATGTGGTATCGTTTGTAACCTTAGAATCTGATTTTTTTCATATATAACAATCACTTATGCATTGATGATACACAAAATAAGGCCTGAAAACATCTGCGTCGCAAATAAGCGCCACCTAGAGGTAATTTGGTAGAAATATTAATATGAATAAAACAAAAAGACAAATATCAAATTAAAGCTTTTATTCTAAGGAATGCGACTGTACAGTTTATTTTGCTGCCTATATCCCACAATTCAAAAGATTTTCAGAAGAATAACAATATGAAATATGATTTCTGTGGATACAAGCAGAAATTGGTCCTTTAAATACAAACATCTCTTAGTCCACAGTATGTGTGAATGTGAGCTTTTAAATCTGAGTGTGAAAAATGGAAGGCGGCAGCCCCAAAATGGCCCAGAGTTTAGCTAATAATTATGACTGGCAATCAATTAAAAAGTGCTATCGGATTAATTGCATGATATGCAGAAATAATTGCAAGTATCAATATATTATTTGTTTAATATTTCTCTCTTTAAGTCTGGCAAGGCACAGTGCCTTTAGTGTCAGTTGGGGGTACAAGCAGAAATTGCATACAAATCAGGTGGCATGATTTAATGCATGAATTTATAAAAAAATTTCATTAATTGTACTAAATTAACATGTTACATTGACAGCCCTACCAATAAAACATGAATTTTGCTATTTAAGACATCAGATTAACCATGGCAGGGGCCCCCATTCCTCTTATGCAACAAACACGGCACTATCTAGATGCTACATCATAGGGAATAATGGCAAAGCATCAGATTGTGGAAAACAGACCCCACTGAGTGTGGCATTGCATTACCACACTCAATGGGGTCTTCCAGGAACACTTCTGATCTTGAGATTCTTGCAATTCTGCATTACTCCTTTTGTCATCAGTCGCTAATAAAGTGCATTGCACTGGAGAGTCACATGATGCCATGCAAGGGTTGGAAGTGTGAATGGCGAGCTCTGCACACTTTGCTAGTTTTAATACCATTTGTGTCATCAACCGGTGAAATTTGCTACACCCTGATTCTTAACTGTTCTAGGATGACAATATGTCAAAATTCAAAATCCTTAGCCTCTGGAGACATTAAAAGACACGTATGTGATTAACCTGATTACCGGTAGCGGCAGGCTGAAAGCCCCAGACTCAATTCAGACGGTGAACTGAAAGAAATCTGCCGTGAATTGATGAATGTGTCGGCAATGCTGACGAAAGTCGTTGCAGACTTGGAGGATTTTGCTGTGATGTGTTGATTGATCACTTCCATGGAGATGAAATTCTCTGAGTTAGTTACAAAATAGTCGGACTTAGTAGAAAAACAGATCGATTATCTGGAGTCATCGAGAGAGAATTAGCTGCTAATCCGCTAGCGACCAAGGGAGATTTGGAACGCGTTCTGGAAAAACTGGAGTCCACGAAACTGTCCGAATTGTTGGAATTCCTGAGCATGAGGAAGGCTGAGATATGCTGAAATTCCTAGACGAGCTCTTCCCGAGTCTGCTTGACATAACAGGCCATAAGCTGGAAATCAAGCGAGCTCACAGGGTTCCGGCTCGCATATCCGCCGCAGAGGAAGACAGGCCCCTATAAATTCCGATCAAATTTCTGAGATCATTCGATAAAGATCTTGTGTTATGCGAGGCGAGGAGTAAAGGAAGACATTCTTAGAAGAACCACAATATTCATCTTGTTCCCAGACTTTGTGAATGCGACCAGAGAAACGTGAACTATTCAAGGAATGCAATAAATTCTTACATCAACGGAAGGTCGCATTTGCTCTGATGTTTCTGGCCAAACTGAGAATAGATACTAAGGATGGCCATAGAGAATTTACATGCCAACATGTAGCATTGTCCTACATAAAGGCAATCGAGTGAGTAAGCCATTTGGTGATTTTCATGTTGCCGCTTAGTGGACATGACTCACTGAATGTTCACTTGACTGTTTGAGGAAACTGGGTGACTTTTTCATTTAGTTTTGTGCTGGTTCCGCCTAGCAGCTGGAGTTTGTTTTGTGTAGAATAATTTCTTCGGGACAGCTTGTGGATGAATCTGCTCGTTGGGTGCTTATGCCTCCTGTTGGCTGGAGTTGGTTTTGGAATATTTCTTGCAGGACATTGGAGTGAGTTTGACTGAATGGCTTGGGAGGCACTTAATGCAGTTCTTAGAGGCCGCATCATATAGTATGACTCATTCATCACAAAATCCAAAGCACGAGAACTCGTGGAGTTGAAAGGGAATATTAAAAGTGCAGAGGCAGAGCTGAAGAGCTGAATGTCGTCTGATGGCCTCAGAGAATTGACCCGATTGAAATACAGATTTATTACATTTTGTTCTTTCAAAAGTGGAGTTTTGGCTATTCAAGGCAAGACATTCATAGTCGGGGGACAAAGAAGGAAGCTTATGGCTAGATACTTTAAGCAGAAAGAGTCTTTTTCTACCATTCCCAGCAGTGAAATCTGCTGGTGATGAAATATTTACCTCGGCCATTAATATTAATAATGCTTTTAAAGACTTCCATCTTGATCTCTAAAAGTTCTTTGTCTACTGATGAAGATATTAGAAACTTTGTGGAACCATTAGAACTCCCTAAACTGATGACTGAGCGAAAAAATTATCTTGATTCTGAGACAAACTTGGAGGAGCTTGGCGAGGTAATTAAGGCCCCACCTACAGGCAAGGCTCTGGGGTCAGACAGTTTTGCTGCTGAATTTTTTAGAACTTGTGCTACAGAACTGGCTCCACTTTTGTTAGAAATGTATACAGAATCATTAAAGAATGTGAAGCTTCAGCCAACCATGACACAAGCCCGGATCAGTCTGATTCTTAAAAAGGACAATGATCTAAGCAAGAGTAAGAGTTACCATCCAATTTCTCTGATCCAGCTAGATGATAAAAAATATTGTCAAAAATCCTGGCTAACCGATAAAGTTATGACATCTCTTATCCATATAGATCAGGTGGGGGTTTGTTCGGGGCAGCAGCTCTTCTGATGAAAATAGGTGTTTCATCAATATCATGTGGTCAGTGGTGAATGATCATACTCCGGACGCTGCCATCTCCCTTGATGCCAAAAAGCATAAAAAAAGCATAAGCTTTTGCTTTACGCAGATTATATTTTATTATTTGTCTCAGACCAAATAAAATGTATGCCTTGCTTTCACAGAGTTCTCAGGATACGTCAATTGGTCTAAATCCAAAGTTTTGGCTCTGATAGCATACTTCCCAGTAACAGCCTTCCAGCCGGGTGCCTTCCAGTGGCCCAAACAGGGACCGATTTTATTCCTAGCAAATTTGTGTGATTTAATTCAGAGGATTTTTCCCCTTTTTCACCCAATTTGGAATGCACAATTCCCAATGTGCTTTTAAGTCCTTTTGGTCGCAAAGTGACTCCCAGCTGCCTCCGCGTCCAAGACCATCAACCCGTGCATCTTATGAGGCTTGTTCAGCCCGTTGCCACGGAGAGCTTCGCGCCATCCACCACAGGATCCACGCTGAACTCACCAGGTGCTCCACTGAGAACGCTCCACCCTGTTGCACTCAGTATGGACAAAAGTGTCCAGAATGTTTAATTCTGACATTTATTTAAATGTTGCCTCAAGCAAATGGCTGAACCCTAAATTATGTATTGATAAGTCCCCTTTCTGCTGGTCAGAGTGGATTGTGAGGGAGGTTTACAGCTGTGCCACCTGCTCTGTACTATTTTTGGGAGTAGCATACTCCCCCCTAAAGCAGCAGATAGTCCGGGAGTAGGGATTACTACTTTTGGAAAAGGTCATGAGGCATCAGTGAATTACTCCCTGCCAATTCAGAGTCTGGGGGACGGAGCTATAACTTCTATCAAGAGATTATGGGTGAAAGATTTAAACTTGGTATTGGAGGAAGGGCTAGGATTTAAAAAAAAATTCAAGTCTGCATCTAGAGATGCAAGGGTGTGCCTTGTGCAATTCAAGATTTTACATCAATTCTATTGGACCCCCACTAGATTGTTTAGACTCTGTCTTAAAGAAACACCCACTTGCTGGCGATTCCAATCAGAGGATGGAGACACATGGCCATGTTTTTTTGGTGGTGTGTTGAGATCCAGGGGTTTTGGATGAAGGTTCAGAGTTTTGTGTGTGACGTGCTGGGCACTTGGATTTCGTTTTGTCCCAAGCTCAGTGTTTTAGGTGATGGGGGGGGGCATCGATGTGGGGAATAAATACATAAAGAATTGGGTCCTGAACAGAGTGCTGGTTGACAGCGGATTTGTTTTGAGGGGAAGTCGGCTGGAGTGCCCCATTTCAGGAGTGGTGCACGGAGATGGGGAGGGTGATGGCATATGAGGAAATGGTAGTTAATAGACTGGGTAATTTGGATTTGTTTGTTGGGAAATAGGGCAAGTGGTTGGTGTTAATGGAGGGCTCTAGAGGAGAGATAGCACGGAGAGGGGTTTAGATGTAGATGTGTGTGATATATATATATATATATATATATATATATATACACACTCACCTAAAGGATTATTAGGAACACCTGTTCAATTTCTCATTAATGCAATTATCTAATCAACCAATCACATGGCAGTTGTTTCAATGCATTTAGGGGTGTGGTCCTGGTCAAGACAATCTCCTGAACTCCAAACTGAATGTCAGAATGGGCAATTTTGAGCGTGGCATGGTTGTTGGTGCCAGACGGGCCGGTCTGAGTATTTCACAATCTGCTCAGTTACTGGGATTTTCACGCACAACCATTTCTAGAGTTTACAAAGACTGGCGTGAAAAGGGAAAAACATCCAGTATGCGGCAGTCCTGTGGGCGAAAATGCCTTGTTGATGCTAGAGGTCAGAGGAGAATGGGCTGACTGATTCAAGCTGATAGAAGAGCAACTTTGCCTGAAATAACCACTGCTACAACCGAGGTATGCAGCAAAGCATTTGTGAAGCCACAACACGCACAACCTTGAGGCGGATGGGCTACAACAGCAGAAGACCCCACCGGTACCACTCATCTCCACTACAAATAGGAAAAAGAGGCTACAATTTGCAAGAGCTCACCAAAATTGGACAGTTGAAGACTGGAAAAATGTTGCCTGGTCTGATGAGTCTCGATTTCTGTTGAGACATTCAGATGGTAGAGTCAGAATTTGGCGTAAACAGAATGAGAACATGGATCCATCATGCCTTGTTACCACTGTGCAGGCTGCTGGTGGTGGTGTAATGGTGTGGGGGATGTTTTCTTGGCACACTTTAGGCCCCTTAGTGCCAATTGGGCATCGCTTAAATGCCACGGCCTACCTGAGCATTGTTTCTGACCATGTCCATCCCTTTATGGCCACCATGTACCCATCCTCTGATGGCTACTTCCAGCAGGATAATGCACCATGTCACAAAGCTCGAATCATTTCAAATTGGTTTCTTGAACATGACAATGAGTTCACTGTACTAAAATGGCCCCCACAGTCACCAGATCTCAACCCAATAGAGCATCTTTGGGATGTGGTGGAACGGGAGCTTCGTGCCCTGGATGTGCATCCCACAAATCTCCACCAACTGCAAGATGCTATCCTATCAATATGGGCCAACATTTCTAAAGAATGCTTTCAGCACCTTGTTGAATCAATGCCACGTAGAATTAAGGCAGTTCTGAAGGCGAAAGGGGGTCAAACACAGTATTAGTATGGTGTTCCTAATAATCCTTTAGGTGAGTGTATATATTTTGTGTGAGTGTGTGTGCTTATGTGACCACGGGAGTGTTTGTTGGGGGTCAGGGTGGGGATTAAATGTTGATTCCATGTATGTTTTGTTTGTCATGTTTTCTGTGTGAATCAATACAATTTTTAAATCACTAAGAAACATTGCACTGGGGTGTGTCAAAAATGTTACATTTTTGAGTAAAAATTACTTATTGAAACTCAAGAGAAAACAATGATGAGATGAGGGGTACGCATTAAAAATGAATCATACCCTTAAGGAAAAAAAAAGCTTTGGACCCACTTTATATTAGATGGCCTTAACTACTATGTACTTAACCATTTGATACAAATGTACATATTATGTACATACAAGTTGTTGTATTGTAATCACATTTAATGTACTTGCATTTAATTACATTTGTAGTTGCATTGTTAACTTTACCCTAACCCAACCCTTACCCCAAAACCTAACTCTAACCCCTTATCCGAATCCTTACCCCTCCCTTACTCCTAAACCTACCCATACCTCAAACTGAGCCGCAGAAAATGTGGGCATTTTGCAGAGCAATGTGTAGTTACACAGTAAATACATAGTCTTATATGTATTTAATGTTAGTACATAGTACTTAAGGCCGCCTAATATAAAGTGTGATCCAAGCTTTTTTGACTTTGCCTTAATAAGATTGCGGTATACCTTGTGCACTCTTGAAATCTTATGTTAACCTCCCACAGATGGCACGGCTTGCTCTGGGCTTATTTATTGAAAAAAAACTGGTTCATTTTCTTTTTTCCCCCTCTTTTTGCAGGAAGATCTAGTTACCTGTGGTTGAGAAAGAGTTTTTACTGTCCTACTGCCAGCTGCTTTGTGTGAATGTGGCTCCTCATTGATTTGCCTTGACACAGAGATGCAGAGCTTTACAGCCACCAAAATCAGCCCAGTCTGTTCCACTGTATCACATATCCTAAAGTAAAAATCTCTTTACTTTGAGCCAACTGCTGCTCTCTTGCATAAGGAAGTAGCATGGTTTTACTAAATGGACAAAATCCATAATAAATGTCTGAAAAGGAGAGGGTTTTTACTGAATGCAGAGCAGGGTCTTGCCTGAGCCACTGAACTGCACAAAGGAGTCAAGCACCATTGCTTCCTCGTGTACCAGCTGTTTTGGACCACTGCTGCTGTATCAGTGTGCCTTTCTTTAGGTAGGAACTCAGTTAGCAAAGAGAAAAACAAAGTGCTCTGGCCTGTGTGTAATGGCAGTGAGGTGTACCATCATTCTACAGGATGAAAATCAGAAGGGCAGGCCAAGAAAAGGAGATGGGTGGAGCAAGCGATCTTACATTATCTTAATTTTATTGGACTTAACAGCACAATGCTGTGCAAAGTGACATAATTGGTCAACCAGTTCTAATTTGCCGTTAAATATAAAGCTATGTAGAGTGGTATTTTAAATTAAAAGGAATTTCACTTTGGCTGGGGCTACCCAGTGCACCAAAATTACAGCCAATCAGAACATATCTGATGTTTAGAGCCTGATCTCATGAAAATTATACAACTGTGGCTACATCTTTGCTAAATTATATTACATGGTTCCTTAGACATGCACATTGTGGCAGTTCCGAGGTGAAATGCCCACTGGTTGGCATTGAAAGCAAGTTAAATGTTCTCTCAAACAGAAGAGGTTTTCAATGTGAATGTCTAAGCAATTTTAAATTAACAAAACCAAAATAATTATTGGTGCAGCGCTTCTAGGGTTTATTTTGTGTTTTATTTGTAGTTATTATTTGGACCAATTTGATTTTACTGTGGGCAGGGCTAACCAATGCAATGATAATTTTAAAAAATTTAATGCACTCAAAAGACACGATTTGTTGCTTAATGCTTTGGTTACAACATTGAAGGCCCTATTTAAAAAGTGCAAGCATTCCGCGTAATGCAATGCCTCAAGTCATAAGCACAGTCAATGGGCATGGCCATGAAGTTTTGGTATTTTCAAACAAGTTTTTTTTTCTCAAAACAGCTATGACAGTGATTGTCAGGGATTTAATTTAATGTTCCATTGTATTTTAAGAGTTTGGACATGAACTTTATTACCACCTGCTGGTGAAATCTCCAAACTATAAATGCAGGAACTGAATTTGGACTTTGCGCTAAATTAAGGCGTGGTATTGAAACGTCTTATCGCATTGACCATATTCTTGCGCTGCATTGGCACTTCATTTACATACACAGTTTGCGCACCTAAACCCATAGTAGAACAAACACTCCTACCCACGCCCATTTGTGCTTTGGGCTGGCACAAAAATTGCACTTAGAATAAGCGATGTCAAGGAAATTGGATGAAAATGCTGCATATGGTCGTAACGCTGCACTTTGCGCACTCATGGAAAAAGAGCCCCGTGTCTGAAAGCTTTTTTTTAAGATTTATCCTTTTCTGGTGTTTTTAGTTGGCTTTGGATTCCGATATAGTTGGCTCTTCCACCAATAGCTGGTGTGTATTGAGCATACTGGCGCACTATGTCTGCCATTGCATCATCCAGGTGAATACTGCACATTGGTGGTGGTTGAGGAGAGTCCCCTATTCACAATATAAAGTGCTTTGTGTGTAATGTCAGAAAAGTGCAATATACACCGACCAGTCACATTAAAACCACCTGCCTAATATTCTGTAGGTCCCACTCATGCCACCAAAACTGCGGCAAACCGCATCCCAGAATAGCATTCTGAGATGCTACTCTTCTCACCACAATTGTACAGAGTGGTTATCTGAATTATGTACATTTTGTCAGTTCGAATCGGTGAGATAGGTCAACAGAGAATGGCCAGACAGGTTCAAACTGACAAAGTCTACAGTAACTCAGATAACCGCTCTGTACAATTGTGGTTGCTGCTGTTTTGGCGGCACGAGGGGGACCTACACAATATTAGGCAGATGGTTTTAATGTTCTGGTTTAATGTTCTGGTCATTCTCATGAAGGAGTTGGAGGGTGTTTACCTGTCTCTGTTCTGAGTCTTTATACTGAACGATGAGGCGCGTATTAACGCTATGACTCCATGTGTTTCCCAGCGCTGCTGTTATAAACCCCGACGACTCCTCACTAGATCCTGAAGGTCCAGAAAACAAAAGACAAAAAAAAAAAAAAAAAACAGATTTCATAAAGTTGTTTCACCATAGTGCATCCCCAATTGTCAAAGCTCACTCACCTTGCTGAGTCACTTCGAAACTAAGTTATTATTGTGATTTGGCACTGAATGCATGGCAGTTGATAAGACCGAGGAACAATTGAAAAGCTTCTTAAGGTCACATATCTGAAGAAGTGACACTCGTGCCGGTCTTCCTCGAACTGCTATGTAAACAAACACACCTGTATGTCTTTGTTCGCCCGCAACCAGAAACAGTTGGGGTTTCTAAGGTCAAAGTCTGGGCGTCTTTTCTCATGATTCTTTGTTGTGTTACATTGACATTCCATGCTGCAATCTGACAATTCAACTGATAACGGTCACATCAGCAACTCTCACTTCCTCAAAACATTTCCTGTGGAAAGTAGAGTGCGGGAGAAACCTGAAAAAGCCAGCACAAGTCAGTGAACTGGAAGGTCCCTCATCTGAAAAAACAACATCCTCAAAAAATTAAAAAATGTGGAAACAATAGGGCTACTTTAAAACAATTACTGTTTGGGATTGACAACCGTTTTCAGAAACGGTGTGACTATATATATTTAATTGTTTTGTTCATATAACAGCAGACAGGAGTGCGATCATGTTGAGTCTCATCACAGTTGACACAATTTTGTGTCGAGGCGCAAGTTCATCCGCCAAATCTTAATTAACTAGCAGTTGCTTCAAATGCTCTTTAATCTTTAAGTGTGGAGCGCAGTATTTGGGTTGCATTCAGACCACACTGATAGAAGACAGCGACTAGATCTAAAATCTTCTGATGACACACAGCTTACTGTATATCTACAACTCCCATTAGTTACTGGAAGCCCACTTGAAAAAAATCCAACATATACGAGACAAGCAGTATGTGTGCAGAAGTGAGTGGCTTTCGCATTGTATGACGTGCCAGACAACTAGTTGTCAACCTTGGATCCATTCACACAGCCCAAGCTAACTAAACTCACTTAAAATGTAGATCCTAGTCTTGAAAATTAGGGAAATGACCTTGGTTATAGAATGCAGCAGTCACTCTTGTTCATAACTAAACTGTGTGAGAAAATAACCATATTTAAGCACTCAAAATGGTTTGCTGCTGTGTGAATGTAGCCTAGCTCACAAATGTACAGCTCTGTTTCACTTCATCTCAAGAGATAAAATGTCTGATTTGGAAAGAAACTTAGACCAATGACCACACATCTTAATGCGAGTTTATGGTAATAAGGTTGGACCGGACCAGATTAAACAAATGTGACGCCTTGTTAAGACCAATCTTCTCAAATCAATGCTGTGGGTTCCAGTACAATCCGCCTACTCTCTCCGATCTCAACAGCAGTGATGAGTATTTTCCCCACAGTCAGTGACAGCAGAGCAATTCAAATGCGTCAATCAGCAATCAAATTAAATCCAGTTCTTGTTTGCAGCTAATTCAGCACGTCCAAATATTTTGTTGATGGATTGTGAAAATGGGAATAAAAGAACTGTGGACTTGGACTGAACACAGGGAAGGAGTGGTGCTCTCGATGTGATTTAGATTTAAAGATAATGTTGTTACAAAAATTGGAGAGTGCTTTTGTCTACTTGACTGGTTAAAAACCTGGGTGTTTCAGTCACTGTTCTTATATACCCTCATTGAGCATTTTATTAGGAATGCTATGGTCCTAGTAAAGTGCCCAGCATGGTCTTGTGCTGTTGTAGCCCATCTGCCTCAAGATTTGAAGTGTTGTGCATTTTGAGATACTTTTCTGCTCACTACAATTGTACAGAGTGGTTACCATAGCCCATTGACCATTCACTGTTGACCTCTCTCATTAACAAGGCATTTCCGTCCGCATAGCTGCCGCTCACTGGATGTTTTTTGTTTTGGCACCAATCTGGGTAAACTCTAGAGACTGTTGTGCATGAAAATCCCAGGAGATAAGCAGTTACAGAAATACTCAAACCAGCCAATCTAGCACCAACAATCATGCCATGGCCAAAATCACTGAGATCAAATTATTTTCCCCATTCTGTTAATATGAAAATTAGCTGCTAGTTGTAGGCAACAGCAAATGCTATTCTTGCACAGAGTTGACATCTAAGATTCAACTACTCAAGTAGATACAAACTGCTAAGGTATTTCCTTTTGTCAAACAAAAGACTTCAAAAAGGATTTTCCATTCCTAAGGCCAAAGACAAACACATTTCCCCAATAACTGGTTGTCTGAGAATCTATAAAATCATATCTAAATCAGTTTCTCTTAGCTACAAAGTACAATACATTGAAAAACACATGTTAACCCATATTTGGGTGCTGAGAGATGGCTCATTTTCAAAATGCATACAGTACTAACAATATTTTGTAATCCTGTCCATCAAGACTCCAAACCCATATGACTTACCGGAGATATTTTGAAGAACTTCTGTTCACTGAAAATCGTGTTCTCCATTGTTGTTCTCAAATCTAATTCACGCTTTCGAATATTCAAACTTGTGAAGATGCAATGCACTAAGTGTAACGGAACGGCATTGGTTCCAGTAGGTCTCATAAACAATCTTGACGTGCCAAGCAGTGTAGTCGTTGAGACCAGCTCATCCGAGTAGGAGTCTAGGCTGAGACCAGAGTAGGTTGACTCAGAAACAAGACTCATAGAAGCTTAATGCAATCTTAATAAATGTGTTAAATATATAGCATAAATAACTAAATTGTTTACACCAACATAAGCCAATGCAAATAATTGATATGGTAAATCTGAGATATGATGTTAGGTCCATAGAGGGACTCGACTGGTTTAACACTTGCTCGAGTCCATGACAAGACCGAGTCTGTGACAATACCAAGACCATTAAACTATGAGACCAAGTTCAAGACCAAATCCGGTTTTAAGATTTGAGTATTATGGTTGAGATTGTCTGTGAATAAATATATAGAGATGTTTCTTCAACTTTGGGCCATTTCATGTCCATGGGGTTGATTTTCAAAGTTTTCTTTTTGTTATACAAGGGCCTCATAAAAACTAAATTAGAAACTTTTTACCATGCCTTCACTTATTTTTGGTACTTTTCAAATGTATTCCCTAATATCAGTGGCCTTTTTCAGCAGGATAATGCGCCCTGCCACACTGCACACATTGTTGGGAATGGTTTGAGGAATAAGATGGAGTTTAAGGTTTTATCCTGGCTTCAAAATGACCCAGATCACAATTCGATTGAACATTTGTGGGATGTGCTGGACCAACAAGTCCGATCCATGTTGGCTGCAACTCGCAACATACAGGACTTGAAGGATCTGCTACTAATGTCTTGGTGCCAGATACCACAGGACACCTTGCCAAATGTTTTGGCAACAAAAAAGTTGGGACCGTATGAAAAATGCTAATACAAACAAAATTGTGTGATTTGTAAATTATATTCTCCCTTTGCTATATTAAAAGCTCTACAACTACACATTATATGATGTTTTACCATGTGAATTTCATGATTTACATTTTTTTTTTTACAGGAATTTCAAATCAGATGATTACAACACACTTCAAAAATGTTGGGGCAGTCGAGTGGTTACCACTGTGAAACATCATAATTTCTTCTAATAATACTTAATAAGCATTTTGGCACTGAAGACACAAGTTTGTTATGTTTAGAAAGTGGAATTTCCCCCAATCATCCATTATGTAGGTCTTTAGCTGCACAATTTTATGGGGTCTTCGTTGCCATCTAATGTGCTTCATAATGTGACACACATTCTCAATTTGAGACAGATCAGGACTGCAGGCAGGCCAATCTAGTACCCACACTCTCTGCTGCACTTAAAATCCAGGCAGTATGTGGTTTGTAAATGCAAGGGCGTCCCTGGACAGTGCAAGATGGCAGTATATGTTGCTCCAAAAGTTGTACATATCTGTCTGCATTCATGGTGATCTCACAGATGTGCGAGTCACCCATGCCATGTGCACTGACACACACCCGACCCATTCAGACACTGGCTTTTGGACCTGATGCTAATAACAGCTTGGATGGTCCTTTTGCTCTTTGGCCCAGAGAACACAATGGCTGTCTTTTTCAAACAAAATTTTGAATTGTGGATTCTTCGGACCAAAAAACACAGTTCCACTGTTCTACTTTTCATCTAAGATGAGATCGGCCCAGAGAGGTTGGCAGCGCTTTTGGACAGTGTTGATGTAGGGCTTCTGCTTTGCATAGTAAAGTCTTAACTTGCATCTGTGGATGCAGCTGCAAATTGTGTTGTCTAACAAAGGTCTACTAAAGTAATCCCAAGCCCATGTTCATGACATCCATTACAGATAAATTCTTTTTTTTAAGATAGTTATGTCTGAGGGATCAGAGATCAGCCGCATTCAGAAGTGGTTTTCGTCTTGTCCTTTACACCGGTTCTCGCCTCCTCCTTTCCATTGTTTCCTTTACAAGGAGGTGGCCCTTTTATTTGAAAAAACATCTAAAAAGTATAATTCCCATCACCATCGTGTCCACCACAGCTATGCAACACATCACAGAATTTTAGATGTGCTGGAAAAGACACTGTGGTGGAAATTTTCAAAACATTTTAAATGTCAAATCTCCTGTGAGACATGCATATTGTCCTTTTTTGGAGGTTGACAGTCCCTGGTCAATGCATATGTACATTGATAGGGAAAAAAACAATGTGACCATTCTTCAAAACATCATCTTTTGTGTTCCACAGAAGAAAGCCATTTGGAACAACATGAGGGTGAGCACTACACCTGTAAAATCCTCAGGTCTAATTCCAAAATTTGTGTATTTCTGAGAAAATTAATGGCTATTAGTACTCTCGGCTGCTCCATAGACGAACACTGACATATTCTTGAAAGATCAGAGGAGACAAGGGAATACAGGCTAATAACAAATGTGCAGAGAGTGAATTGGATATGGGCCATTATTTCCTCGCATAATCCCAAGAGATGGAAAAACAGAGATTGCATGTGTTTGAGAATGATACAGAAAGGAAATGAGTGGGAGAAAGAGTTATCCATAACCCCCACCTTGCCAAGTGGAACAGTGGGATGTAAAGAAAGGTGTCTGGTGAAAGTTACAGGCCAATATCAGGCCAGGCCAATATCATGAGACGGTATCTCTTTCCCCCAAAGATTGCCCCAAAACAAGAACTTTTCACCTCCCTCTAACTGTACACTTGGATGTTCGCCAGTGGATACTTGCACTGTGACGCACTGTGTATTCTGACACTTTTCTATCATGGCTAGCATTATGTTTTTCAGCAATTTGTGCTACAGTAGCTCTTCTGTGGGATCAGACCAGACAGGCTAGCCTTCACTTCCCACACGCATCATTGAGCCTTGGGCACCCATGACCACTTTTGGTAGATATTAACCACTGCATACTGGGAGCACCACACAAGACCTGAAGTTTTGGAGATGCTCTGACCCAATCATCTAACCATCACAATTTGACCCTTGTCAAAGTCGCTCAGATCCTTACGCTTGCCCTTTGTTCCTGCTTCCAACACATGAAATTCAAGAACTGACTGTTCAATTGCTACCTAATATATCCCACCCCTTGACAGGTGTCATTGTAAGGAGATAATAAATGTTATTCACTTCACCTGTAAGTGGTTTTAATGTTGTGGCTGATCAGTGTATATACAGTGACAGAAGCTCACGGCACAGCCATGGAATCAGAGAGGCTATGGGATTCAAAGAAGGCCCAGACAGGTTTGAGCAGTGAGAATATCATGTTTTCAGCCTCCTGATTAAGAGGAATGTCATCTTCTCAAAAGGTCAATTATCTACTTCCAAAGATTCTACAACAGTTGCTTGTGCGGAAGATCATAACTGATGGTCATCTGGTAGTCATCCAGCAACCGACTGATCACTGTAAAATAAATAAATAAACTGAACACTTAAAAAAGTGTTCGTGCTGCCTTAAAACTTCAAGCTGTGACAATTTAAGATGCTAAGTTGTTTAAACAGAACATGAAGTTGACTTATATCAATATAACTTATTAAATTAGCATACTGTCTTTTGAATCAACTTCATTCTAATTCAATTCAAACCGAATATAGAAGTTCAATGAATTATATTACCATTAAATATTATGGATAACCATTAGGGGTATTCCATTGTTAGAGGTAAAATAAACTGCCATTTGATGGTAAATGGCCAGTTGAATAATTAGAGGCCAACATCTGCTCCATTGATCATATTCAGACTTCAGCTTGTCAAGGAGACACGCATGGGCCTCAACACGCAAATCACACATGCCTAAAAAGATGAGCTTTGACAAATAACTTAGTGACAACAAACACAACAACCAACAGCATAAACAAAAAAAGTTAAAGACAGTAACACTGCTTTTTGCATAATTTATTCATAATGCAGATCATGATGGGAATCCGAATATGTGAGCATGATGTGTGTAGTTCTCTTGACTTATATTTTTTATTTCAGCTTACTAGTTTTTCAATAACCTATCACAAGTTCAACCAACAAAAACTTGGATAACTCAACAAGATCAAACTAGGGCAGTTATTCTAACTCTACATTTTAAGTTATAAAAACTAAAAAGGCAAACATTTTTTTAAAGTCGGTTAATGAGATTAAAGAGTATTTTTATTTTTGGGGTGACATTTTTAGAAGTGGTGCTTTAATTAGCCTGCTAACAGCATACTGTGCTTTAGCTACGTAGCGCAACAGATCCTGCCAACTTTTTCGGCTGTCTTGGTTCTGGAAGCATTTTCTCCATTTATTTTTTTCCAAAGGCATTTCATTACATCTTTCATAGAAGAGTTCTTAGCCAAAAACCAAATCAACAAGCTCAGAGGGAAATCACAAGATTCCAAAGTTTCATTTGAAGCAAAAAAGTATCTGAAAATATAAAAAGGCAAAGGTACAAGAATGTGTACTTACCGCCTTTCATAAGGGAATGAACTACAATCCCATTAAGCATTACCAATGACATAATCAAATGAAAAAAGATAGAAATATATACAATTACTGATTCAAAGTTGTTGATTAGAAGCATAGAATAAATATACAGTTGAAGTCAGAAGTTTACATACACTTAGGTTGAAGTCATTAAAACTCATTTTTTAACCACTCCAAAGATTTAATATTAGAAGACTACAGTTTCGGCAACTCGTTTAGGACATCTGTGTGCATGGCATGAGAAATGTTTCCAACAATTGTTTACAGACAGATTGTTTCACTTTTAATTGATTATATCACAATTTAAGTGGGTCAGAAGTTTACATTCACCAAGTTAACTGTGCCTTTATGCAGCTTGGAAAATTCCAGAAAATTATGTTAAGCCTTTAGACAATTAGCTTCTGATAGGCTAATTGGAGTTAATTGGAGGTGTACCTGTGGATGTATTTTAAGGCCTACCTTCAAACTCACTGCCTGTTTGCTTGACATCATGGGAAAATCAAAAGAAATCAGCAAAGAACTCAAAAAAAATGGTGGATCTCCACAAGTCTGGTTCATCCTTGGGAGCAATTTCCAAATGTCTGAAGGTACCACGTTCATCTGTACAAACAATAACAGGCAAGTATAAACACCATGGGACCACGCAGCCATCATACTGCTCAGGAAGGAGACACATTCTGTCTCCTAGGATGAATGTAGTTTGGTGCAAAAAGTACAAATCAATCCCCGAACAACAACAAAGGACCTTGTGAAGATGCTGGAGGAAACAGGTAAACGAGTATCTATATCCACAGTAAAAACAAGTCCTATATCGACTTAACCTGAAAGCCAATGCTCCGAAACTGCCATAAAAATTCCAGACTACAGTTTGCAAGTGCACATGGGGACAATATTATTATAGTATATTACTTACAGGAGGGACTGGTGCACTTCACAAAATAGACAGCATCATGAGGAATGAAAATTGTGTGGATATTTTGAAGCAACATCTCAAGACATCAGCCAGGAAGTTAAAGCTAGGTCACTAATGGGTCTTCCAAATAGAAAATTACCCCAAGTATGCCTACAAAGTTGTGCCAAAATGGCTTAAGGAAAACAAAGTCAAGGTATTGGAGTGGCCATCGCAAAGCTCTGACCTCAATCCAATTGGAAAAGCATGTAAGTAGGCCTACAAACCTGACTCAGTTACACCAGTTATGTTTGGAGGAATGGGTCATAATTGCAGCAACTTATTGTGTGGAGCTTTTGGAAGGCTATCCAACACGTTTGAACCAAGTTAAACAATATAAAGGCAATGCTACCAAATACTAACAAAGTGTACATGAACTTCTGACCCACTGGGAATGTGATGAAAGGAATAAAAGCTATTATTCTGACATTTTACATTCTTAAAATAAAGTAGTGATCCTAACTGACCCAAGACAGGGAATATTTTCAATGATTAAAAGTCAGGAATTGTGAAAAACTGAGTTTAAATGTATTTCGCTAAGGTGTATATAAACTGACTTCAACTGTATTTAAAGCATATTGCAAAACATTCAGATATACTGAATACAACCTACAATTGGTTTGAGAGCATAGGGAGATTGACTCAAATGCATCATTCGCAGTGTGTCATGGAAGTGGGCGGTCACTGAAGGGCTCTTTTCCACAATTTTATAAGTGGTGGATTTTCCCCATTAGGATCATGGCTGGTGTAGTTCTTCACCAGGAATTACGCTATTAAGCATGAAAACGCAATTCCTTCAGCAGAAGCACTAATACATAACCTTGGGATCACAGTAGGCCTTTCTTTAAAAGTTTCGGACTAATCATTAATACTCAATTCATCTATGACAAAAATGTATGTGATTTTTACTTCCACAACCAGTGTTGGGTGTAATCCAATTACAAAGTAATAAATTACTGTAATCTAATCATTTTTTATTCAAAGAAGTAGTGTAATGCATTACATTTTAATTTCCTTGTAATCGTATTACAGTTACTGACTTTCAATTCATTTAATTACTTTTAAGTACATTATAGGGTTATGCTTATTTCAAATATATTATTTATGTAGAATACATGAGTTATGGCCCCGTAACGAGTCATATAACTGGTTAATTTAGTTCCAATAATTTTTCCATGAAACCAAAGGGTTTATCGCAGTATATGTTTGGAACTACACTTGATGTTGCCCCAAAGAAATATTTAAACATGACCTTTGAACCTGAAGGAAACTGCTGCATCACACATTTCTTTGCCCAATTGCCCGTTGTGGATGTTGCCTTCTGTGAATGAAGAATTTTTTTTTTAAACTATGTATAAATATACAGGGCGGAAGTGGGAAACACTGTTGCCTAACAGCAACAAGGTCCCGGGTTCGAATCCATGCTCAACAGGGCCTTTCTTTGTGGATGTTCTCACTCTGTTTGAGTGGGTTTCCTCCAGGTGTTCCAGTTTCCCCCACAGTCCAAAGACATGCAGGTCATTTTTAGTCCCTTCTGTCCAGAATCAAATTTAAATGAACCCACTTTTAAGCCCAGCCAATAGAGCAGTACACATGCAAACAGACATCTTTGGACCCTGCATGATGTCTTGCGCTGTTTTCTTTTCTCTTCAATTTGGAATGCCCAAATCCCAATGCGCTCCAAGTCCTTGTGGTGGCGTAGTGACTAGCTTCAAACTGGGTGGCAGAGGACGAATCTCAGTTACCTCAAAGTCCATCAATCCATGCATCTGATCACGTGGCTTGTTGAGCATGTTACCGCAGAGATCTAGCGCATGGAGGCTTTACGCTATTCTCCGCGGCATCCACTCACAACTTAACACACCCCCCACCGAGAGTGAATCACATTATAGCAACCATGATGAGGTTACCCCATGTGACTCTACCCTCCCTAGCAACTGGGCCAATTTGGTTGCTTAGGACACCTGGCTGGAGTCACTCAGCACACCCTGGATTCGAACTCGTGACTCCAGGGGTGGTAGTCAGCATCAATACTCGCTGAGCCACCCACTCTTTGAGACCCCTGTGTTCCATTCCTGTTTCTGAAACACTTTCTCGCATTCCATATGTGCATTGTAACCCCACTTTGCCGAGTGGAACAGTGAGATGTTAAGAAAGAGGTGTCTAGGGGAACAGTTACAGACCACTTCAGCTTTTTAGACAAGTCAGTTTTGAAAATATGTTGTTTTGCACAACCCTACCAAGTACCAACCCTGAATGGATTAGAAAGATGGCTTCCATTAACAAGATCAGAGAACAGCCTCTTAAAGGGAATTTCTGGTCTAAATTTCCATTGAACCTCTTCACACAAGATATTTACACAAAAACATTCACCTCAAAAATCGGTTTAAACTCCAGCAGACAATGGGGACCTGTTCTTACCATCTGACTGAGTCCGCTGAGGGTAGTGAACCTTCTCGCCCACATGTGTGGTGATCTGGTTAGTTAAAACCACCTGAGGAAGAAACACAGAAGGGAAACATCTGTACTGGAGTTTACACCAGCTTGCCTGGATCACACACAGATAAGAGTAAACAGCCTGTCATCACAGTGGTGGTGGATGCTGAATTCCTCATGAAGAAAGATAACTCTTGACATCAGTCATTACATAATGGTGTACACTGAGGTCATGTCTTAAAAAAGGGATTAAAAAGCAAAAAAGTGTGAAAAACCAACATTATTTCAGACCAACATTAGCTGGAGATAATGCCTGGTAAAGGGGACCGAATAGTCTTGTAAACATTTGTTTTTTCTATTCTAAATATTCTATAATACAAAAACTAAATTTATGATAAGATATGATAAACAACTCAGTAACACTATGTTTGAATTCAAAGAAATGTTCTGGGTCCAAAAAAATCATCTTCATGACAGCATCTGTGGCCTACTGTCAATAAACAAAGATGATAACTTTAATCCACATCATGATAGTATTTATTATGACTTCAGGTGGTTAAATCCATATCTTTAGAAGAGATTTAAGAAGTATGGATGAGAAACAAATCAATATTTTATGTCATAATTTACTATAAATTATCCTCCCGAAAAATGCAAATAACCAAAAACGAATGTGGAAGTGAAAGTGAAAGTAGAGATTTATAGTTTAAAGGGACATAAATATTGATCCGTTTCTCTCAACACCTATCATATCGCTTCTGAAGATATGGATTTAACAACTGACGTCATATGGATTACTTTTATGATGCCTTTATGTGCTTTCCAGACCGTCAAATTTCTGGTCACCATTCACTTGCATAGTATAGACCTACACAGCGGAGATATTCTTCTAAAAATCTTTCGAAAATTTGTGTTCTGCAGAAGAAATTTAGTCATACACATCTGGGATGGCATGAGGGTGAGTAAACTATTATTATTTATATTTGGGGGGTGAACTATCCCTTTAAGTGGTGGGTATACTTTTCAAATGGAAATTAGGCATTATGTAAATATGTTTAAAACAGTGTGCATTTTAATGTTTCTTTTTCAGTGTAATGCCTTGCCCCATAGACTTCCATTGTAAGAGTATTTACTGTAAATACGATTTTTGCTTGCTTTCAAAAACTAAAGGATGACTTGAAATTATTTTCTGTGGTAACACGTATAGTGTTTAAAGGTGAAAAGTGTACATTTTGTGCCTCTCCTGATACCATATGGAAATTTGGAATAGTATGTACTTTAATGTTTATTACTGCTCAATACCTTGGTGCACTAAATGTCATTGCAAGTACATTACCGTAATGCAATGTGTGTTTATTTTTAGAAACGGAGGGAAATTTCGGAGGAAATTTTTCTTTGTGATAATCAAGACATTCCTTTATATTAACAAAGCTTGGGAGAACACACTAAGCTCAGTAGAGCTTGGCTCAAAGTTTTATTGTGGAAATTTAGTGGGTTAACCTATTTTATGGTTATGAGCTTTTATGTGTGCAATAACACAGTAGCCTACCTTGAGGAGTTATCTAGCATGTGGCTTCATGTTGAGGCCCTTTTCTACTGCTACAGAAAGCTGTATTAAAACTCACTTGTGGCAACTGGGAATGTCAAGCAGACATTTACTGTGCTGATTTAAAACATAACTACCATCTTTAAAATGAGTGTGGTTGGAGGGGGACCAGGGGGCAAATGACTGCAGATTAGATGTGATTGGGGTTAGAGCCTTGGGTCTCCTCTGAGAATAGTTGACTTACAGACTCATTTCGAAATAAGGGAATGCAGTATTTTTGTCACAGCACACTTATTTGAACAAATAATTCTAGAGCCAACAAAGGATTCAAGAACAGCAAAAATAGTCAAAATTACGATTAATCCAAACAAATGCGTAGAATTAGAAAAGATACACTTTTAAAAACATGATCCGTGAGCACATTTATGAAGTGGACGATTAGAAACTTGGATAAAAGAGGTGTATGGGTAGTTCAAGCACATCATGTCAATGGCTGTATATATTTAAGGTCAAATTTGTATTAATGTACATTATATGGTCAAGTGTAGCCTATATCCTTGGTCCCGCAACAGATCATTTCTTGTTTTTTAACCAGCCTTAATGAACTTTTCGCCTCAAACGTTAATTTTAAATGGTTCCGAGGTGACAAATTAATTTTTAAAACTACAAATAGTCCATGAGGTCATGCATAGTTATTATTAAATAATTAGCAAAATGCGGTTTATAAAAAAATGATAAATTCAGATGGAACGTAGCATGCACAACCGCAGGACATGTCAACTTCACAAATGTTTATGTGGACTACCCACTAACGGAGCAAAACCTGATCCAGGATCAGCCCTCCAGCTGTTTGATTGTACATAAGCACTGGCAGCGGGGACCCATATTCCTCTGCTAGGTAAATGTGCGGGCGAAAATGGGGGCGGGTAAATGCTTTACATACCTATTTTGAAGATCTGTGATTTCTATCAAAGTGGAAATTCCCAAGATCAAATAGCATGGAAAAAGGAGCACACTTTGTGTGAATGGGCCTGGACTAGAGGGTCAGGAATTTGACATTTGTAACAACGCCCTCTGGTGTCGTAAACATAAATATGATCTGAGACACAGTGCTGAAATGCAATAACGTATATGTGTACCAACACCTTGTGGCTGACAATGTGTACTACACAAGAGCAAAATGGAAGCCTTTTCTAAAAATAAAATATAGTGGGGTTAAAAAGTCACATAGTGACAGAGTGAACATTGAAAATATTTAACCTGGAAATAAAAGTTTTAGGATTTCGAAAAATGTAAAACAATGATATCAAATGAAGTAGAAATATTCAACAAGGTACACAGTATTTGTTGGTCTCAAATCTAATAAGCAAATTTGTGCCATTGACCATGTTAACTTCTTTATACAAAAGGTCAGATTTTCTTGCTTGCTTCCACTGAAGCACACAAGATGCTATTGTAAACATTTTGAAATCATGCTGGAATAATATAAATCATCAGCTCAAGTGTATGCTTCCATTAAAGCTACAATGTGACAACAAATAGGGATATCATTGTTTTAACAACAGGGCTACAGGCCCCCAGGGGTAAAAGGCACATTTGATTTTTATTTTCTCCCAAAACACTAAAAAACACCAGAAAAAGTACAATACAAAATTGTACAAAAATTGTCACAATACACTACAAAATATTCTAGATCCGTGAGATCATTGGATGCAATGTCTAAAGTTTATTTTTAAGGTAATTTTATTTAATATTAAATCATTTTTTAAATGTTACAAAATTATGCAGCTAGTGTGAATACTAGAAATTATCACATTCATTTTGAGACAAAGTACTT
Source organism: Xyrauchen texanus (assembly GCF_025860055.1). Lineage (NCBI taxonomy): Eukaryota > Metazoa > Chordata > Actinopteri > Cypriniformes > Catostomidae > Xyrauchen > Xyrauchen texanus. The sequence goes on from NC_068303.1 coordinate 32,807,753, forward strand.
ACAGAATTTGTCATTTTAAGTTTTGTTCAAGCTCATTAAATCAAGTGTTTTATAATAGTCCAATAAGTGAAAGGATCGTATTCTGGGGTAAAAGACCCCCTGTTGCAGAGTCTAAAGGCCCAATAAAACAAATGATTTTTCTGAATTGGGTGAATGAAGAATGTTCAAAGTGGGCTCACATTGACAGATCTAATCACATAGAGATTTATTTGTCTATAGAATATTTAAGATGTTATGAAATGCCAAAAGAGAAAAAGGTTCAAAACAAAAGTGGTTATTTTGAATAAATATTATCTTAATCAAAAAATCATCTTAATGGATCAAAAATATTTGCCTAAGTTGACAAATATACCCCAAGTGTGGAGTTAAAAAATATATATTTTTAATTGGGGGCCTGGGTAGTTCAGCAAGTAAAGACGCTAACTACCAACCCTGGAATCGCAAGTTCGAATCCAGGACGTGCTCAGCGACTCCAGTCAGACTTTCTAAGCAAACAATTGGCCCAGTAGCTAGGGAGGGTAGAGTCGCGTGGGTTAACCTCCTCGTGGTCACTATAATGTGGTTCTTGCTCTCGGGATATGTGGTGAGTTGTGCTTTGATGCCGCGGAAAATAGCTTGAAGCCTACACATGCACTAGGTCTCCGCGGTAACGCGCTCAACAAGCCGCGTGATAAGAAGCGTGGATTGATGGTCTCAGACGAGGAGGCAACTGAGATTCGTCCTCCACGAGTCACTGCGCCACCATGAGGACTTAGAGTGCATTGGGAATTGGGCATGCCAAATTGGGGAGAAAATAAAAAAATAAAAAACAACCTTCCGTTATTATTTCTTTTCACACGATTTACGTTCAATAAACTTTTTTTTTTTTTTTTATCTTGATACACTTTGACCAGAACACAAAGATACATTTCTTTAAGGTGTGCCTTTAACCACGTTGTACCCTAATAAGAAATTAAAAAATGAATGTTAATTTTTCAATGCAACTTTTTACTCAAACTGTTATGTTGATAATTTACAGTGAATTGTAATGCTTACGGGTGTAACGATTCGCACTGACAATGATTCGATTATGATGCTTTACCTAATCATTACGTTGCATCGTGAAACAGATTATTTTTAAACAATTCATAAAATAACATTGTTTATATGTGTGGCTGCATACTGTTCATAAACAAAAAATGCATTACATGATATGCATTACAGACATGAATCCATTACATATAGACATAATGTGGTACATCGAGATATGTTATATGCATAATAAGATATCCCATATGAATAAAGGATAACAATGTATGAAGCAAAATAATGACTTGATGCAAACATACCCATACGGTAAACCGAGAAATAAGCATAATAGATGTCCATATCAAGTAACGTTAAAATGTATTGAACCAATAATTAAAGATTAAATGTTATGTGCTCACAGATAATGTCCATGTATAAATCGAGCAGGTTCTTCAAAAGAACAACTTTCTATTAGTAGCGTGTGAAGGCGGTTATACATGGGATGTGGTAACCGTGAGTTCCTAAATGAACCGTGAGCGCCAGATGTAGCAGAGGCTCCTCCCCTTGTCAAGCTCGTTTATGAGAATTCAATTGCATTCACATGCAGGACGGCGTCCGGCACACTATTCCAGAGATACATTTTTTTAATATTTTTCATATATAATGCAGGCTCCTCCCCTTGTCAAGCTCGTTTATGAGAATTCAATTGCATTTACATGCAGGACGGCGTCCGGCACACTATTCCAGAGATACATTTTTTTTATATTTTTCATATATAATGCAGGCTCCTCCCCTTGTCAAGCTCGTTTATGAGAATTCAGTTGCATTTACATGCAGGACGGCGTCCGGCACACTATTCCAGAGATACATTTTTTAAATATTTTTCATATATAATGCAGCGTGTCATTGACCAATCACAGGTGACTGTAATCAACTGGTTGGTTTCCTTCAGAACAGTCTGAAATTGCTCCCTATTCCATATATTTTTTAGCATTTACTATAAAGGGAATGAATGAACGAGTGTATGTTTTTGTTCACAGCTACATGTTTTTGCAGCAATCAAATTTAAGCGAAGTTCTATTTTTGGTTTATCTCTTTTAAAAGCAATTTTAACATAATGTATCATAATCGGGAGGAGGAAACAAAAATAAACTTACTTGGGTCAAATTGATGCAAATAATTCTAAATAATGACAGAATAATGCACTGTGATGCATCAATGCATTTTTACACCCCTAGTAATGATGAAACCAACTGTATGTCTTCTGAAAAAATTTGCTGTAAAATGCACACAAACAATGACAAAACACAGTCTTACTGGAATGCAGAACTCCTGTGCGAGGTACTTCAGCATTGCAGCCTCCTGGCCCAGTAAGTTACTCCTGTGTATTAGATTACCAGGCAGCGATGTATCAAACTCCTTCCTCACAACAGAGGCCACAGAGTCCAAAATAAGAAGCCCCGCTCGACACGCAATGATGTCCTCCTCCAGACGCTCTAGCCTGATCAACATCAGATTGGTATCAAAATGCCCCATTAATTTAAGTTCACAAGCTTTATCCACAGCTTGTGACTATCATGATCTCAAAAGTTCATTTATGCAATAAGGTTGCAGTCAATCCCTTTTTAATTTAGGTAATTAAGAACAAGATTCATATATAAGAAAGCAATTGATCACCTAAAAGCTCTGTAATTGAGCCAGAGTGCATTTCATGAATTAAAGGTGAAGTGTGTAATTTCTGCTCCACTAGTGTCACAAAAATAATGAATTTTGAAACAGGATTTCAGAACACTCCCCCCATCTGGCATTGGTTGGAATAACAGAGTGTCACACCTAAACTAATGCCATTGGTTGAGCCAATGTTGCTGCGTCTTGCCTCCTTGGGTTGCAGCGCACACACATAAACAGAGCAATGTGTTAATAGATACAATTTTTAGGGGGAATCAAACTATACATTGATGAGCCAAAATATTAGGACCACTGACAGGTGAAGCGACTAACATTGATCATCTCCTAACAAGAAAGCATGTCAAGTTCTGGGTAGATTAGATGCGAGCAAACTTTCAGTTCTTGGAGAAATGGGCAGGAGTAAAGACCTGAGTGACTTTGACAATGGACAATTTGTTATGGCCGACGACTGGGTAAGAGCATCTCGGCAAGGCTTGTGGGGTGCTCCCGATCAGAATCAGAATGAGCTTAATTGCCAAGTGTTCTCACGTACACAAGGAATGTGTTTTTTTGGTGATAGGAGAAACAAGTGCACACAGAATCATTACAGTGAGGCACAGAAAATAAAACAAGGTAGACCCCCAAAAATTGGGAAATTAGTATCTTGGTGCTGAAACCTCTGACATGACTCCCCAACTATTGACATTGACCCTGCCTCAATCCCCAGTTGGTCTTCTTTGGCCCAAGGACAATCAGCGGGCAAGGGTAATTGGCCATTGGGCCCCAAGGAAGCCCCGAGGTAGCACGGAAGCCCTGAGGATGCACAAAAGCCGAGGAAGTATCCGAGGGAACCCAACTGGCCCTGGCACGTATTAGCACACCCTCATTTGGCCTGATAGTGAAAGCGCGGCTAATGTTATTGTATCGGGCTAAACGTGTCACTCAAATGAAACATCTCGGGTTACTTAACTGTAACCCCTGTTCCCTGATAAAAGCGGAACGAGATGCTGCGCTGATTTAGCGCTTTGGGAACAACTTTGTGACCAGCTGTGAATGTGTGTGCAACACGTCAATGAAATTGACTAGAATTTATAGCCTCTGCTGGTGACATCATTGGATGCACCTGTAGCAGGGCTATAAATAGATGCGTCACAGGTTCATCGTCAGGTATTTTGTCTGAAGTGCAGTCCTGAGGCATCCACTGTGGATGTCTGGACCCCTTAAGGTTGTGTAGTTGTGCACACAAGAGTGTGAGAGGTCTCAGAAATGAGCTTGTGATGTAAACTCAAGGACATAAGAGCCCGGAGTGGCATGAACATCCAAACTATAGAATTTTATGAATGTATGCGGAGAGGACCAGCCCGCCCCATTACAAACATGTTGCAGAGGGACACCTCTAGCCAAGGCTTTAGAGGAAGCTACCCCTCTGGTAGAGTGAGCCCTGATCCCTACTGACGAAGCTTGACCGTGCGCCTCGTAGGCCAGGGCAATAGCATCCCTCACCCAATGCGACATTGTCTGCTTGGTGGTGGCCGGCCCTTGTTGCGGCCCCCATGGCAAACGGATAGTTGCCCTGACTTACGCCACTGACTAGTGCAGCGGACATAAGTCTGAAGGGCACGGACTGGATACAGTCCGTTAAGTCTTCCCTGCTCCGGCGTTGTAAACGGCAGTGACCGGATGTACTGTTGTGAAGGAACCTCAGGCAGGTAGTCAGGATGAGGGTGCAATATTGCTTTTAGCCATTGGCCAAAATCGAAGCAGGCTGGCAAGACAGACAGAACCTGCAGATCCCCAATTCTTTTTAGAGAAGTAATTACCATAAGAAAAACCATCTTGAGAGTCAGAAGTTTCTCAGACACTTACTCTAGATGTTCAAATGGGGTCTCAACCAGACCCTCAAGGACTATTGCGAAGTCCCATGAAGGGATCCTGGTCCTAGCAGGAGGTCCAAATAGCATGGCTCCACGGCCGAAGCGAGCGAGCAGAGGATGTCTCCCCAATGTCATCCCGTCAGTCAAGGTGTGGCAAGCCGATAGAGCGGCCATGTAAAACCCTGAGAGTGGCGGGGCATGTGCCTGCTGATAATTTTCCTGCAGAAAGTCAGAACTGAAGCAATCTGGCAGTTAAATGGATCTGCATTGTGTGCACTGCACCATCCTTCAAAGACACCCCATTTATTGGCAAAACTTCTAGTAGAGGGAGCCTTAGCGCTCAGAATGGTCTCGATGACTTCAGGTGAAAGCCCAGTGTCCCTCAGTTGGTACCCTTCAGGGGCAAAACATGAAGGTACCACAGTTCGGCCCGGGGATGAGGTATCGTCCCCTGCGCCTGAGATAGAAGGTCCCTCCTGTCCGGAATCTCCCGAGACAAGCCGTCAAGGAGAGACATTATCTCCGAGATCCATACTCTGTTCGGCCAATGCGGCGTTATCAGTAAGAGGCAGGACCCTTGCTGGCGAACTCTGGCCAGGACTCACGGGAGCAGAGAAACCGGAGGAAATGTATATAGGCGCATTTTGGGCCATGTATGTGCCATCGCGTCCAGACCCAGGGGGGCTGGGTGACTCAGAGAGAAGTAGAGGAGGCAAAGAGGTCTGTTGGGAGGCAAAGAGGTCCACTTCTGCTCTGTAAACCTCAGGGTGGAGTTTCCACTCCCCTGTCTGTATTTTCTGTCGGGACAGTAAATCTGCTCCCATTCAGGCATCCAGGGATATAAGCTGCTCTGATCAACAAGAGCTTGCCCTGGGCCCAAAGGAGAATCTGCCGTGCCAGTCTGTTCAGGTGTTCAGGTGGCGTGAACGTAGACCTCCTTGATGGTTTATGGAAGAGACTTCCGCTGTGTTGTCCATCCGCACCAAGACATGGCAGCCTCTGGAGGCTTTCAGGTATTTCACAGTATTCAGAGTATTTCAGGGCCAGAAATACAGCCATCAACTCAAGACAGTTAATGTGACACTCGAGCTGACGACCCTCCCATTCCCCTTGAGCTGCACGACCACTTAAGACAGCTACCCAGCCCGTCAGCATGCGGCGCGTAACCCTTATCAGCCTAGGGGATTGGCCCTTGGATGAAATCCCCTGGCTTTGAGCCACAACTGAAACAGTCTCATGTGCAAAAAGGCCCAAAGGGATCACCGAGGATGCAGTTGCCATGAGACCTAGTAGTCGTTGATACTGACGAACAGTGCAATCTTGGCCTAGTCTGACTTTGCTCAAGGTGTTCTGAATGGACTCGATTCGAGCAGGAGACAATTGTGCCCACATTGTGATCGAATTCCATACGATCCCCAGATAGGTAGTTTTGAGTGGGAGAGAGGACGCTTTTCTTGGCATTGAGCCTCAACCCCAGAGAAACCAGATGAGCCAAGACGATATCCCTGTGCTGGAATGCCAGTTCTTGTGACTGTGCTAGTATCAGCCAGTCGTCTATGTAATTCAGAATGCTGATGCCCCGGAGTCGCAAAGTGCCAGTGCTTCATCCATGCATTCTGTGAATGTGCGGAGTGATAAGGCTAGACCGAATGGAAGAACCCAATATTGGAAAGCTTTGCCCCTGAAAGCGAATCACAAGAACTTCCTGTGTCGTGGCAGACTTTCTATATGAAAGTACGCATCCATGAGTTCGAGATCGTGACCAACCAATCGCATTGTTGGATTTGAGACACGACCATCTTGACGGTTAGTCAGACCCTCTGAGCGATTCAAGCCTCGAAGGTCTAAAATCAGACGCAACCCCCCATCCTTCTTGGGAACCAGGAAGTATCTGCTTTAGTAACCTGACTCTCTCTCTGGAAGGGGAACATGTTCTATGGCCCCTTTGACCAAGAGATTTTGCAGTTCTTTCCACAGTAGTCATGCTTGTTCCGGTTTCACAGTAGTGGGAACCACGCCGTTGAAACACGGAGGACGGCGAACTAATTGAATTCTGTAGCCTTTAACTACTGTTCTTAGTACCCACATAGAAACATCTGGCAGTAGTTTCCACGCTGCCAGGTTCTCTGAGATGGGTATCGATTCAGACACTTCCTGTTGAGGGGATGTCGAGTGTCCCGTGTCCTGGACTATGGCAGGAAGCAACGGAACACCCAACATTTCGCTTGAAACCGCTAACTCCCGAAACAGAGGCGGCGGGAATGGAGCGGTTTTGTGGGGGTATCGGGAGGGTACAGGTGGATGTTTCACGTGACCCATCCCAAGGGGGGGCTACCCCCACAAGGCTGGTTGCAAAACCATCAGGGTTTTTTTCTGTTTGGTCACACGGAGACACAGATCTGTGGCTCGACGAAGCTCAGAGAAAGCCTCTTCGTCGAATGTGGCACCCGCACTCAGGTCCTTCAACAGATCAGCCTGGTACGCCTGTAACACTGCCGTAGTGTGCAGGGCAGCACCAGCTTGACCTGCTGCCTGATAAGCCTTGTGGGGAGAGTGGGTCTCTTTAGCAACGATGCTGAGCCAAGCGAGAGATAACCCGCAAGTGTCTCTTCTACCGGCGGCATCATCGAATACCCCCGTGCCTCGGCACCCACGACTGTCGAATATATCGACGTCGAGGGCACGAAGACACGGGAAGTATAAGGTTTCCTCCATGAACGAGAAAGCTCATCATGGAGGTCATCAAAGAAGGGAAGGGACTGATGAGACGTTCCCTTCCCTCGACCACCACAAAGAAATCTGTACTCCAGTTTGGAGCATTTGGGGAGTCTCTTGTTCGCGTGGCCAATCTAATTGAAGCCTGGCAACCGCACGAGTAATCACCTTGAGTAATTCCTCCGATGATTTATTATCATGCATGGAATGCTCAGAGGTGGGAAGCTCCAAGTCCACAGACTCAAGAGATTCATGGTCCCCCTCATGAACCGAAGAGGCGCCGGAGCGTGCTTTAGGATCACGGGAGGGACCGGCTGGATCTGGGGAGAGAGCGAGCGATAGGGACGGACCCGTCTCTCGCTCCTCAGCCAGGTCCATAGGAGAGCCCCACGATGTAAAAGTGGGTGCTGTCTCTCGGAAGCAAGCAAGACGAGTGCGAAGCATTTTGACTGAGAATAAATCGCAATGCTCGCACCCGCCCTGCCCCAACGCAAGAGCAGCATGCTCTTCCCCCAAACAAACAAAACAAAACTGGTGTGTGTCCCTCTCAGCAATAGAGCGTAAACATGGGAACACACACCGCTTGCTTTGTTTATCAGTCATTCTTTTTCTTTTTTTTTTTTAAAGAGAAAAGTTTCTGCGCACTGCCTAAAAATTCTAACTCCTAACAGAGGAAAGTAGAAAGTTCTGACAGTCAAGAAGCACAACACACACAGAATGATCTGAAGACAAAAGATCTGACGATGCACCTGTGACGCATCTATCTATAGCCCTGCTACAGGTGCATCCAATAATGTCACCAGCAGAGGCTATAAATTCTAGTCAATTTCATTGACGTTTTGCACACAAATTCACAGCTGGTCAAACCTAAAGTTGTTCCCAAAGCGCTAAATCAGCGCAGCATCAAAGTGTAGCTTTTTGACAGGAAACAGGAATTTTAGTTGAGACTCAGTGTTAAAAGTTTTTCAGAAATTCAATGGCTTACTTATAGTTGTCTCTGCATATTATGTGGAGATAGGAGAAAGTATTTCGGCACTGAAAAACTTACACACATCACCTTTAAAAATGAATTGTATCAAACACTAAATTAAAAGTACTTAGCTAGTGTGTTAGCACCAACCTATTCAGGACATCTTGACAGGTCAATTCCCTGAAGAGATGAACCCGAGATGCCATCTCTAGCACACGCTCCTTCACAGAGAAGTATTCTGGGAATCTGGTCTGTGCCATTTCTATCAACCTTAGAGAAACAGAAAGGATTTTTGATTCATCCCAAAGATTCAAATCTTCTGAATCCTTTCACCAAAAAGATTAATTAAATTACTCTGTCAGTGAATGTCTTATTTGTGTCATTATAAGTAATTGAATCATTTACTCAACAGAATCATTCAAAACACTGAGTTGTTCATGACCAAAACAAGTCTTAATATTCTATATTACGATTTCAATGTTTACAGATCTACTAAAGGATTTTCTATTGACTTTCAAGCTATAGAAAAAAAAAAGTAATGTCTAACTACTAACTCATACAATGAAGGTGTATGATTTGCTCCCTTACATCTCACGCTATGACACAATTTGCGCACGTTCTAGTCATTCTTTGACATCAGAAATAAAGTGCTTTGCTAATTTTGTTCACTAGTCTATCTCTTGCGGAGTCAGTGCAGAATGATTCATTCACTTAAAAGAATCAAGTCACAAATGAAACACTACTAAATGACAGTGGGAAGCACATGGGGGAAGTAAGCACAAGCTTTTTTTAACACCTCTCAGCAGAGAATGCCGATTCTGTGTCAATGTAGATGACTCCGCTGTCCAGGCCTCCCATACTCTTCGGCAGAGTGGCCAGCAAACTGAGCATAATACAGAACTGAGTCTTCCCACAGCCTGATGGGCCAGTCACCTAGAAAAAAGGAAGTGGCATCATTCCTTAAACAGGTGCATACAAAATCAGCACTCTAAAACAAGTGTAGCCAATGTATTTTACTCCAGTATTTTACCTCAGTGAGAGCACCTTGTGGCAGACCTCCCTGAAGTAGTCTGTCCAGGGCAGGAAGTGATGTGGAGAAACACAGCTCTCCCTTCTTCCTCCACAAATCCAATGCCTGACATAAAAAACAACATTACCACTAAAAGGTAACACCAGCTGCACTTGTTAGATGAAGTAAATATACTTACGGTGGTCACAGCCGGCACACATGCTTTGCTGACCAGACGTTGCAAGTCCAAAACAGCTGAATAACTGAGTCCAGCCAAGCGCATGAGTTCAAGAGGTGTGATGGACAGCAGATCCTAAAGGTCAGAGTGCATACCCTTGTAAAAAAGTACTGTGGCAATACAACAGTACCGTGATGGCATCAAATGGTAATAAACATTATATATTCACATACCATAGTATTTACATGATGCTAGGATGTATTTCCAAAAATACTATGGTAGACGTACAACAAAAACATGTAAAGAGAGCACAATATAAGTGTAAGATATCTGATCTTACCTGGCATGTTTCCACTTGATGACGCTTGAGTCGATCGCATAGATCAGCTGAGACACCTGACCTCCTTAACTTCTTACTGGCCATTCATACAATCTAAATAAACAATCAGACTTAAAAACTGCATATTTCGTTTTCTGGTGAAAATTATGACATTGTAAAACAACACAGCGGATTACCACAACAGTAAATAACAACGCGCAACGACAACGCAAATGTAACAGAGTTTGGATCGAAGTTTTGCCAACATATGAATGTTATGAGTTAGCGCAGCGCGCCCGGAAATTCCCAAGGCATTGTATTGTGGGTAATGTAGTTTATTTGTTAAAGGTACACTCCGTAATATTTGTAATATGGTGCTTTCAATTCATTCTGGAAAGTTAGTTCTTACGAAATTGGAAATCCAATGTGAATACGATGTAATGTGCTTTCAAGCGGTTTAGTAAAAAATAAAATGAAAAAGTAATAAAATAAACAGACCAATTGTGCAATTTCATATTAATTTCACTCTACAAAAAAACCCTACAGGAATCCTGAGGATATTCATTTTATCTGTAGGATGTTTACAGGTATTCTGCTGGACACATGGACAAACTGTGCAGGATATTCCTACAGGTTTTAGAATGGAACATGCAGGACTAGCCAGCACACTTCCTGCACAGGAGAAAAATCCTGCATGATTTTGACATTTCAACAGGACAACTGCAAACCAACATCAGAAATAAAATAAGGTTCTAAAACCTGTTTTCTATTGTGTAAGCTAATTCCTGCAGGAATAAACAGTATTCTACAGGATACACTGGAGGAAACACTGATGCAGTAACTGAAATTACATATATTAACACTGCTGTTACATGTAAAAGTACCTCACTGTCTTTTCAAACACAGAGACAATTATTTACTTAAAAAACAACAATAAAGAATTTAAGAAGAGACTCAATTTGAAGTAAACAAATATGTTTTACTATTTTTAATACAAATATTGAAAATGGCATTTTATGTGTGTAGTATTTGATGTAGTGCAGGGGTCGGGAGCGTATGGGTCGCGAGCCACAAGTGGCTCTTTGTTAAAAATCAAACAACACATGATCGTTTAAAATGTTCTAGAGATTATTTTCCAGCAGAAAGTGTGGTTGCAATCGAAAAGCTTTAAGTCAATGACACTGTTTTGATTTCCTTTCTTCCGAATTTGTCCTACAGCCTACTCCTGTTGAACAAGGTTTGAAATGAACACCAGCCAAATGCGTATTTTTCATGCAGAGTATTTTGCTGATGTACCAGCCACCGTGCATTTGACAAAACATGATTATATTTTGAAGAACAGACGAAAGAAAAGCCGCTGTTGTGTGCAGTGATCTCTGAGTGCAATGAAAGCACTTCTCCAAGACATGGGCCTCATTTTGGGGAGGTGGTTATATATAAGGTTTTTGAATCACTTTGTTATTTTAATTGCTTTTTTCATTTTGTTTAAAGTGCACTTTGAATTTAGGAAAGTCTTTTGTTAAATTTATTTGTGTTTCAATAAATGTATTAAATTTTTAAGCAAAATCAATAAAGCAAAAATATTCACCGACCTTGGGGTTTGACCATATAATCAGATATCACAATATTTTAAATGCGATTATTATGAAAATATTTTTACATATCGCCCAGCCCAAAATTAAGTAATTTTATGGAGACCCGCACAAACACGTGTGCTCAATTCCATATTGCAAAATGTTACCTATTAATATTTGCATATTTGTTTGTTTTTGAGTAGCCTATGGGCAATATAAACATTTAAATTTATTGAAAAACTTGAAAATGGTAAATAATTTGTTTGTGGTATGGCTCTTAGAAAAAATGCATCAACCAAAAAAAATAAATAGGCTCCTTCCCGACGCCTGATGTAGTGTTTACTCTACTATACTGCAATATAATTAAAGCCATACATGTCAACTATCATGCATTGATTTTCCCTTTTCTCACGCAGTGATAAAGTCACGGAGTAAAGAGGACACGGACAGCACACGGACAGACAAGACAGCGCTGGCAGCACCATACAGCAGCGATTCAGACCAATCAGGTGAAAAACAGCAGCACAGTATCTCTCCCTCTCCTCTTCACCTGTAAAATATTCACATCTCTATGTAATACATTTGCATAAAGCCCATCTAAGTAGTTATAGCCAAGGCCAGGATGAGTTGGTTTAGTGTTTTCGACATGTCGAGAAGGTGTTGTTTTCTTCACTGCGAAAGCAAAACCTCTTTGTTTGGGCTTCCAAAGGTAGATGAATTGAAGAATTGGTGGTTAAAATGTATTTTTACCATTATTCCTCAGCAGTACAGCCACCACCAATTCCAGATTTTCAAGACTGGATGCTGCAGTATATAGTATGCCAAAAACAGTATGCCAATGGAGATGTATGTCCGAATCTTCAGTATTCATAAAACAGTAAGCAAGAAATACCTGGATGACCTACTATTTCCAGTATCATTCTGAAGTGCGAATCGACTGAACACATCTCATAATATCTCAGGAGTGGCGAAGACGCTGGATTAAAAAAGAGCAGAGAACCACAAATCAGAACAGCTCTTTTCTCAACTGTAAGTGCTAAATATAACAAGAAAGTTGTTTTTTTTCTTGTGCTTTAATAGTGCTTGCTTAAAATCACAGTTAATTATTTTTGTGATTATTATTACGTCTTATATTTGTGTTGTAAGGTAATATTTAATGCTGTACAGTTATATGTAATGTGCAAAGAACCCTAAAGGGGGAGCTGTGGTGCACAGCCGCTGAGAGGCGAGCTGTAAATTGATCTGGCAGTTACGTGCTACCTCGTGTGGCTGTCAGTTGATGTTAATAAAAGTTTAGACATTTACAAAATAAAGTCCTGTTATTGAAACATCACATGGTGTCACAAGTGGAGCAGCAGAAAAAGTATGGCAAAGTTTCATCCTCCGGAGAGTTTTGATTTTAACCACCTTGAACGATGTCCAAAATGGTGTCAGAGGTTTTCACCGCAACAGGATAGCTAACAAGCTGGATAAAGAAGAGGCAGAGGTACAGGTCTGTACGTTTCTTAATTCGCTGGGAAAGGAAGTGGAACAAGTGTATCAGACATTCACATTCATGAATGAAGAAAGGGAGGAATATGATACTGTAATCAGGAAGCTTGACAACTACTTTGTACCTAAAGTTAACGTCATTCACGAACGAACACAATTTCACACGAGGGGGTCAAAAGTCGGGTGAAACAGCAAAGGAGTATACTCACAGCCTCCATGAGCTAGCGAACACATGTGACCTTGGTGCCGCTAAGGATGAGAATATCCATGACAGGCTCGTGTTAAGGATTCTGGACCAAAAGTTGCCAGAAAAGCTCCAATTAATTCCTGATTTGACTCAGTAATGCCGTAGAACTTGTGAGGCAATCTGAAGTCTGAGGACATGTCAGCGAACAGGCAGCTAACATCAGCGCACAGATTAGCGAAGTGGCTGGCGCTAGATGGAAACCTCATTATAACGAAAGAGGAAGAGAGTACAATGGCACAAAACGAAAGCAGTCTGAGCATGCTTTTGAGTGGAGGTATAAAAGATGAAGAATGAATCATGGAAAAGTGGAAATGTGACCAGCAAAAAGTGCTGAGTGTCACAAATGCAGAAAGAGAGGTCATTTTGCTGCAGTTTGTAGAACCCGAGAAGTCCATAATGTTAGCAAACCACCAGAGGGCAGCAGAGTAACACACTTCCTAGTTGCGTTAACTCAAATTACTGGTAAATGTTGTGCATGGACTGTCACACTTCCAACACTGACACAGACATAGACTTTAAAATTGATACTGGCGCTAACTTGAGCGTCATTTCTTACAAAACCTTTTCAATTCTGAAGCATAAGCCAAAAAGTGTCAATGTGAAACTTAAGAGCCCAGGAGGTACATTGAACTGCAGAAGGGAGTTTACATCTATGACTACCTTCAAGGATAGGCAGTATAGATTTAAAGCATTTGTGGTGACTGGTCCCAACATATATAATCTCCTTGGCCATGACGCAGCAGTTGCAATGGGTTTAGTAAAGAGGCTGGAAGAGATCCAACCCACTCTTTCTTCTGAACTAGGACTAGTCAAGACAAAACCTATAAAAATCTGCCTGAAAGAGGATGCTGTACCATACAGTGTGCCCACTGCAAGACGGGTGTCCTTGCCCTTGCTCACAAAGGTTAAAGGGGAATTAGAAAGGATGGTGCAGAATAAAACAGCTGAAACCGGTGGCCTACTGCTCTAGGGTGCTGACCAATGCTGAAGAAAGGTACGCCCAAATCGAAAAGGAGTGCCTGGCAGTTCTGAGGGCCTGTGAGAAATTTTCAAGATTTTTGTATGGACTGGAAAGTTTTACCTTACAAGCTGAAAATAAACCACTGATTCCATTAATCAATGCCAAAGACCTTGATTCAGTTCCACTGAGATGCAAAAGACTGCTACTGCAGATGATGCGCAACAATCCACTTGCACAGTATGTACCTGCTAAACAGCTGGTAGTTGCTGACATGATTTCACGACACCCTCAGACAGCTATTTTGTCAGAGGTTTCCAAATTCATGCAGAAAGTGGAAGCTTATGAAGAAACAGTCAACCGTGCATGACCAATTTCTACTACAAAGCTGGAAACCATGAAAGGACAAACAGAAATGGATCCTGAGCTACAGATGGTGAAAGAGTACATGAATGTTGGATGGCCCAGGTATGCATCTGACATCCCTAAAGGTGTGAAATCGTTTTACAGTGTACGTCATCACTTATCAATCTCTCAGAATCAAGCACTGTACGATGATTGGATTGTAATTCCCCAAAACATGCGGCCTGATATACTTCATAGGTTGCACAATGGTCACCAAGGCATAGTGAAATGTAGTGAAAGAGCAAGAATTAGTGTGTGGTGGCCTGACATACGTAATTAGATTCAGCAGTTAGTTAATAGCTGAATGGTCTGTCAAGATTCAAAATCTACTCAAAGGAAAGAGACACTCATAACCATTCCATTAGCAGAAAAGTTTTTGGAGAGAGTTGAAGCTGATATCTGTGAAGCTATGAAGCTGAAGTGATCAAGCAGCATTACTTAGTAGCAGTGGACTACTTTTCTAAATACACAGACATAGCTCACCATCAGAACCTGTCAGGTTAAACGACACGTGCTGTGGACCACAGTTCAATGGATGTGCTTTCAAAGACTTTGCGAGAGACTATGATTTTCAGCACATTACTTTGAGTCCCCATTATGCCCATTCGAATGGAGAAGCTAAGAGAGAAGTGCTAACAAAAAAAAGATTCTGAAACATTCTGATCCATTCACAGCTTTGATGAGCTACAGAGCCACACCTCTCCAAGCTACTGGTGTGAGTCCTGAGCAACTCATGAATGGCAGACAATATTAGAACTACAGTTCCCACATTTGAGTCACACCTGCAACCAACAAGGCCTGATCTTAGAAAAGTGAGAAAGGTGGGTGAAAAGGCCAAACAGAGCTATAGAAAGTACTACAACAAAAGGAACAGTGTCATAACATTGCCTGAACTTTCATCAGGATCTAAAATCGCTGTTAAGCTAGATGATGAAAGAGGGTGGAAAATGTCTGGTACTGTCCTCAGAAAATGTGACACGCCGCGGCCTTACCTTATCCAATCTGTTACTGGAATACGTAATCGAAATCGATGACACTTAACGTCCACAGCCATTGACAATGAATCAACATCTGCTGAGGTACAACAGACACCTGTACAGGGAGAACCACCTGGTCAGGATGTATCTGTGACAACTACCCCTAATATTGCCCCAGACATTCTAGTGCAGGAAGAACAACCATGTAAAAACGTACCTGGGCCTAATTCCAGTCATGCTACTAGCATTTCACCATCGAATGTGAAAACAATGTCTGGTTGAATCGTTAAACCCTGCTGTACAGTTATATGTAATGTGTAAAGAACCCTGAAGGGGGAGCTGTGGTGTGCAGTGGGTTAGAGGTGAGCTGTGAGTTGATCTGGCATGGTTATGTGCTACTTTGTGTGGCTGTCAGTTGATGTTAATAAAAGTTCTGTTATTGAAACTTCACAATATTCAGGGCACAAGCCAATGTTTATGTTCCCGGATGAAGTATGTCCAGAATCTATTCATACTACTTTCATGCATACTTAAAGAACATAGTGTTTATCTGGCCGAGAAGTGCATCCTTCATAATATACAGTACATACTGTGAGTGACAGTACACGATTATGGATGCAGAAATAGTGTCAAAAAACAGGACAGTTACTGAGATTAAGTGAGTATTATTTATCTGGTCATGTGATTCTAATATGGCAGCCACCATGAGGAGTCCCTCACCATGTAGAAAAAAACAGCTTTTATAACATTACTGATATGACTGGAGTCTTCTTAAAGCTTAAAGCTGCGTACACACTGCCAGCGACACGCAGCGACAAAACGACCTCATCTCATTCATTTTCAATGAGAGCTGGCGACTTCCGGTATCACGAGCGACGGCGACCGTTGACGACCGGATTTGGGCATATCCAGATAGTTGAGAAATATTGAACTTTATGCAAATGAAGAGCGACTTTCGGGAGCGACAGCCAATACAAGAGAAGATGGTAGAGCTCACGTGATCCTAATATTTTAATAATAATATTAACTGTAAAGAAACAGTGCTGTTTAGGCTGTCCATACACACCACTTGCGAGCTAACCGCCAGCAAATGGCGACACGCAGCGACAAAGTAGCTGGTGGTGTGAACGCAGCTTACAAGTGTTTTATACTGCTTTACTCAATGAGCAATTGTTATGCTAATAAAAGCATATTATTACCTCTCAACCTGCATTCACAATGTTAGCATTCTCTGTACTAGCTAATTCTAGCTCGTACTAGCTAGTTTTCTTTACTTGCAGTATTTAAATTGAGATTACTTGTTTATTTTGATCAACCCACATATTACAAAATTAAAAAACTTGTAATTTGTAAACTTAAAAAATGTTATTGTAACTAATTACCTCAGATTTGTTTGAGTTCTGCTAAATTATTTGGGGTTACATTGTATAAGGAAGGCTATTTTAAACCTTGCAGATGATTCTTTCGTTTATTCTCATTATGTTTTAATAACCTTGGTGATCCTCCCAACTTTTATCCTCAAACACATGCCTCGCTGTCAACTCTGCCCTCTTGACACCAGTATGATGCATATCTTTTCATAATTTCCTTATTTTACTAATCATTTCATAATCAGTCCTTCTCTTGAGAGGAAAACCAATTTACACATGCATGGAGGACAATCAATGTGTGAAAGGGTTCAACAAATGTCTGGTATTACCTAAAAAGGAGAGAGAGAGATCTATCAGATATTGCTTATATGAAAAGGAAAGGTTTAGGTTTTAAAGCACATTTAAATGAACTTGACGTTCATTTGGTTAGAAATGCAAGGCGATGAATGTGAGGAGTTTACAATAAAAAGAAATCAATTTCTCACATTTATACATGATAAATATTTGAGGGCCAAAATCCAGTATCAGCACTCAAGAATTAGTTCAGAACCATTATAGCTTTTGAAGCTGCTTTTTTAATGGTGTAGCCAAATCAGATATCAAAGCCTGTAAGGAAACATTAGAGATCATTATGATAACATCAACTTGAAATATGGAACTAGCACTAGAAACTATTTTAACATTTAAGATCAAACAGCCCCCAATTGGCCCTTTTAAATGGGAATACATAGAAGCATATGCTCTTTCTATGGTTTGTGATTAGAGAAACTGACTGAACAATATTCAGTCTCACAGATGCTATGAGCCACCAGAAATTTAGAATGCTTGCATGGCATCTGACAGCATGGCACATATCAACACATGTGAAGTTTGACCGAGAAAGGCGACCCATATATGGACAAAGCATTGGGCCTGTCTTCACTATCTCTGCACCTGATAGAGATAAGCACTCTGTTTGTCCATAGTGCTTGGCAAAGAACCCTCTCCTACAGCTCGGTTAAAATAGACAGAGAGGAATTACAGATAAAACCAGCATCAAGACTTCTCACTGTCTCCTTATGTCTACCGAAACATTTTAATACATACGAATTAAAGTATGCATGGATCAATGATTTTAAGAAGAGACATGGAAATTTGTATATTTATATTTAGTTATACATTACAGTTTTTCTCAATCACTTTGGCTCAATTTTGAATGAGAATTTTTTTTTTTAAACATTAAGTTTAAATATTTGAACAGTTAGTTTCTTGCTCACACCAGATTTGAATTCCTTGTTCGTTTAAGCAAACTGCACATGCTTTGGCACATGTGTACAAAAGAGTAAGTACAATTGTCTACAATTTGCACAATAACTAAATGCACAGGCTGATCAAAACTGATGAGTTAATTCTCAGTGAATACTCAGTGTCATACTCTTCACAACTTCTAAACATTCTTTCATTGTGTGAGCCATTACATGCAAAATGATCCATTCTGTTATCACAATCTGTCAGAATGTTTGTGATGTCTGCTAAATCTCTGGCCAGACTAACATTAGTGACAGGATGTCCACCAAGAAGATGGGAACGTAGTGTTACGTACCATGAGGAGGTACAATTCATTGTTTTTTACAGAACTACAGCAGGTTTTTTCACTGTTTTTTTTTTGTGTGTGTTTGGTTGGTTGGTTGGTTTTTTGCATGGATGTCATTTTGTGGCAATTCTCTGTTCACTATATATGACTTTACATGTAAGAAATGTGTAAAAATGGACATCCAAATTTACACGTAACACTGCCACAAAAAATATATTTACTGTATGCATACAAATGTGCATATCCTTTTTCTGTGTACTACAGTATTGTACAATATTGACTTTTCCCAGTAAACATTTCACTACTGTTGAAATCGGTCTCTAAAATGCTCAGTGTGATACACAATAGCATTCAGCAAGACAAAACTGACAGTCTTGTATAGAACAGTGAGCAGTCAGTGTCAGTGAGCATAAATTTGTATATAACAAACATTTCCAGGGTTGACTGGAATGGTGGAAAATAAAACATCTAAACATTTTGACCAGTACGGCTCACAAGGTGGCAAAAAAAAAAAAAACTATTCATTTTGGTGGCATTGGCCAATTTACTGACACAATAACTAGGTTATGAAGCATGAATTCAATTGCAACTGCACTTACACTTTAGAGAATGTTATACACTGGCGGATTCAAGTTTGGAGTAATGGACAGTTTTGCTCTTATGGAAAGAAATTGGTACTTTTATTCACCAAAGTGGCATTCAACTGATCACAATGTAAAGTCAGAACATTAATTATGTGAAGAATTAACTATATGAAAAAAATCTCAAAGAGTTTTAATCAAAAAATCCTCCACGTGCAGCAATGACATCTTTGCAGATCCATTTACATTTACATTTATTCATTTGGCAGATGCTTTTATCCAAAGCGACTTACAAAAGAGGAAAACATAAGCACAGTGGTACAAAAGTGCCAAAGTTTCACTATCATCAGAATAGTATTCAAAACTTATTCAAGTGCAAATTTATTTGTATTTTTTGTTAGTGACTAGTTAAGTGCTCTTGGAAATGCATTTTAAGTCGGTTTTTGAAGACAGAGAGTGAGTCTGCGTCACATATAGAGTTGGGAAGGTCATTCCACCAACGTGGTATGATGAAGCTGAAAGTCCGAGAAAGTGTTTTGGTGCCTCTTTGTGTTGGTACAACAAGGTGACGTTGATTTTAGGTATGCTGGAGTAGACGCAGTGACTGTTCTGTATGCCAGCATCAGAGCCTTGAATTTGATAAGTGCATCATCCGGTAGCCAGTGGAGAGAGACAAGGAGTGGTGTAACATGTGCTCTCTTTGGTTCATTAAAGACCAGACGTGCTGTTGCATTCTGGATCATTTGCAGAGGATTCTTGGCATTCTAGCTGTCAGTTTGTTCAGATACTCCGGTGACATTTCACTCCACGCTTCCTGTAGCACTTGCTATAGATGTGGCTGTCTTGTCGGGCACTTCTCACGCACATTACAGTCTAGCTGATCCCATAAAGCTCAATGGAGTTAAGATCCATAACACTCTTTTCCAATTATCTGTTATCCAATGACTGTGTGTCTTTTCCTCTCTAACCTTTTCTTTTTGTTTTTCTGTTTCAAAAGTGGCTTTTTCTTTGCAATTCTTCCAATGAGGCCTGCACCCCTGAGTCTTCTCTTACTGTTGTACATGAAACTGGTGTTGAGCGGGTAGAATTCAATGAAGCTGTCAGCTGAGTACATGTGAGGCGTCTATTTCTCAAACTAGAGATCCTGATGTACTTATTCTCTTTAGTTGTACATCTGGCCTTCCACATCTCTTTCTGTCCTTGATAGAGCCAGCTGTTGAAAACTGTAGTGTTGTCTTTGAAGACTGTAGTGTACACCTTTGTATGAAATCTTCAGATTTTTGTTTTAAGCACTGTGTATCCTTCATTCCTTAAAACAATGATTGACTGATGAGTTGTTCCTTTTATTGCCATTTTTAATCTAATATTCACCGTAAGACATGCCAGTCTATTGCATACTGTGGCAACTCATATACAAACACAAAGACATTGTTAATCTTCATTTAATGAACCAAACAGCTTTTAGCTGTGTTTGATGTAATGGCAAGTGATTTTCTAGTTCCAAATTAGAAATTTATCATGATTACTCAAGGATAAGGAGTTGGAGTGAAGGCTGCTGGAAATGGGGTCTGTCTAGATTTTATTAAAGATTACTTTTTCAAATAGTGATGATGCTGTTTTTTACATCAATAATGTCCTGACTATACTTTATGAGCAGCAGAATGCCACTTTGGTGAATTAAAGTAACAATTTCCATCAGAAACAGCAAAGACTGTACATTATTCCAAACTTTTGGTCGCCAGTGTAACTGTAATTAACTTGCTTTCTGTGTGCTTTCATAAAGTATACAAATCCAAAAAGTGGAAAACAGACACAAATTATGCTTATTTTAGGAAAACAGCATCTCTTTTGGGATTCTAAGTGCCTCTGTAAGTAAAGAAAAAACCAATACCGGATGTGTTTACACAGCAACTATTAAGGAATACAAATACAACATACAAGATAAGGCTGAAACTCTGTTGATATTAGCTTACATTTTAAGCAGAATGGGAATTCCACGAATCATAAAGCTTAAACATTCTTAACTAAATCAATCATTCAAAGCCACTGTTTAAAGTTATTTGTGCCCGACGACATCATCCAACTGTTTCCGTCTAAGGTAAATGGCCCTTCTTGTTCATTATCAGCCAAATATTTGTTCAGTTGATTTTGAAATTCTGTAAATCACGTTGCTATGGCATACAGGGTGTCAAAAGAAAAGATACTTTGAAAATATCAGTGAGAGAACGCAGCCTCAGCCACCATTCACTTTTAATGTATGGAATGCAAAAAGATGCAATGAAAGTGAATGATGACTGAGGCTGTCAGTCCCTAACATTATCCCTAACATATTTTTTCTGCTCAGTGGAAGAAAGAAAGTCATGTGGTTTAGAACAACATGGGTTTTAGTACAATACTGTGAATGACGTCAGAATTTGAATTGTTGGGTGAACTATTTCTTTAATATTTGAAAGAGGAAGGGCTCCACCGAATCAAGTCTAAATGTGTCCCTGACACCTAAAATGATGGCACCGTCATATAGAATGCCATGAAAGATATGCAATCATGTCGGCCTGTGTGATGCTGGAATCTAAATTAGCACATTGAGTAATGACATAGAAGCAGGGTTTGAGTGACATTTATATCATATCCATTCAAAAATGAATAAATTAAATAGAATGCATTTAAATAATTGAGAAGGTCACACAGTCATATTTGCATGTGATCAGAATTTCAGTGTTATGCATCTTCCTGCTGGAAATAAAATTAGAAAGTACAGACAGTCTGCATCCCTCCTACAGACAGACAGACAGACAGACAGACAGACAGACAGACAGACAGACAGACAGACAGATAGACAGACAGACAGACAGACAGACAGATAGATAGATAGATAGATAGATAGATAGATAGATAGATAGATAGATAGATAGATAGATAGATAGAGTGCGGGTGAGTGTGCTGACGTAGCTCAATGAAATGAAGGGTGCGCACGTTGAATTGCCCTCTGACGTCATAGAGGGAGGATCCGCGCGCTGGCTGTATTGAAAGGGAGGATGCGCTCGCGCTTTGAGCATCGCTGAGATCGAGACAGTGCCATTTGTTAAATCTAAATACAAGATAATACCTTGAAGCGTGTAGCTTTTTATGGAACATGGCATCAAAATGTCCAAAATGTGACAAAACAGTTTATTTTGGTAAGTGGTGCTTTTTTTCCGATCCTTTTAGCAATGTCACTAGGTTAAAACAATGCCCACGCTGGGCGAAATTATTGTCTGCAACCTATTTGTTGTTAATTTAGTTGTCTGAATTATGTCTATAGTGGTTTGCATTATAGACAATAGATAATATATTGTTCAGTACATAATAGAGTGTGCATTGTGCTTAATATTAATTGGCTATTTATGAGGGAACGATATTTTCACTGAATGAATTCCGTTTTATGATTAAGATTCGTCCATTTGCATTACAGACGCTGAAATATAATCATGCAATTTTATCTACCTTTGTCGGCTTAGATTTGCGATGAATGCTACAGTGAATATTTACAGTTGCATATGCATATTGAAAAGAAATCAAATATGAATATAAGATTATTGCAGAATTAATAATGCATTGAAGTATGAAATGCTAAATTGTGGTGGTTGAGAGTAGGCTATTTTTGAAACGGGCACCCTAACCCATCTCAGACACAGACCCAAATAGCATTAGTTTAATTTAATTGAATAGGTGTGACTGAAATTAGGTGTCTTTTCAATTTCAGACAAAACTTCCATGTTTGATGGATAATAATTGACAATATATGTACACCTGAACAGAGTTAGTGTGAACAGCCATTAGTGAATGAAGTGAATTTAATTAGTAGCATATCCACAAATACACCACCACAGATTCAGAGGCATAAACTGCTTACTACTGTAGATCAGCCATGCAGTCAAAATCTGATTTGACCCATTTTTAGAATCTGGTAAATTCTTGCTACACTTTTTTGTCCAGTCTACACATTATTTATTAGCCGTTTGCTTTCCATTTCCATTCCTAGAAAGCCTCCTGTGAATGGGGTGTGTGCCACATTTTGTTTCAAACAGAGCTCTTCTTCTTTTTCATTATTTTCTTCCTCATCCTCTTCTCATTTTAATATATAAGCAGAGAGATTATTTTAAACTGTAGGTGTCATCTGGCATTTTCCCCACAATGTAATTAGTCATTAATTAGACATTATACTGTATGTAGCTGTACTTCCACGGCTCTGCCAGCCTCTGCTCCGCTCTCAGAGTCTTCCACGGCTCTGCCAGCCTCTGCTCGCCCCTCAGAGCCCTCGCGGCCTCCGCCTCTCGAGTCTCCCAAGGCTCCTCCTCCCAAGCCTCCCAGGGCTCCTCTCAAGCCTCCCAGGGCTCTTCCTCTCGAGCCTCCTAAGGCTCCTCCTCTCGAGCCTCCCAGAGCTCTACCTCCCAAGCCCCCCAGGGTTCTGCCTTTCAAGTCTCTCAAGCCTCCCGGGGCTCCTCCTCTCGAGCCTCTCAGGGCTTCTCCTCTCGAGTCTTTCAGGGCTCCCCCTCCCAAGCCTCTCAGGGCTTCTCCTCTCGAGTCTTTCAGGGCTCCCCCTCCCAAGCCTCTCAGGGCTTCTCCTCTCGAGTCTCTCAGGGCTCCTCCCCCCTCAAGCCTCTCAGGGCTTCCCCTCTCGAGTCTTTCAGGGCTCCTCCTCCCCTCGAGCCTCTCAGGGCTCCGTCCCTCGAGTCTTTCATGGCTCCACACCTCGAGCCTCTCAGGGCTCCGTCCCTCGAGTCTTTCATGGCTCCACCCCTTAAGCCTCTCACGGCTTTGCCTCTCGAGTCTCTCAGGGCTCCTCCTCCCCTCGAGCCTCTCAGGGCTCCGTCCCTCGAGTCTTTCATGGCTCCACCCCTCAAGCCTCTCATGGCTTCATCTCTCGAGTCTTCCAGGGCCCCACCTCTAGAGCCTCTCGAGTCTTCCACAACCTTTTTCCCCGAGCCTCTCACGGCTCTACTACCAGAGACTCCAGAGCTTCCTAGGGCTCCGCCTCTCGAGCCTCCTACGGCTCCACCTCCCAAGCCCCTCACGGCTCTGCTCCCAAAGACTCCAGAGCTTTCTATGGCTCCGCCTCTCGGGCCTCCTACGGCTCTACCCCCCGAGACTACAGAGCCTGCCAGGTCGTCGCCTCGGGGACCTCCCACGGCGCCACCTCCATTGGCTCCACCTCCTGAGCCTTCCAGGCCTTCCCCCCTAAAGCCTCCATCGGCTCCACCTCCAGAGCCTTTCAGGCCTTCGCCCCTAAAGCCTCCTTCGGCTCCACCTCCAGAGCCTTCCAGAACCCCACCTCCAGAGCCGCCTACAGTGCCGCCTCTGACGGCACCGCCTTTCACGGCTCAGCCCGGACTTCCTGACCCTCTCCCTGTCCTGTGGCCTCTTGCCTGGCCTCCGGACCCTATTCCTGTCCGGTGGTCACCTTCCAGACCCCCGGACCCAGTCCCTGTCCTCCAGTCGCCTTCCAGACCCCCGACCCTGTCTCTGCCCTACGGCTGCCCCCTAGATCTCCCGACCACCCGCCTGTCCGCTATGTTCCCCCAGACCTTGCCTTGATACTGCCCATTGACCCCATGGACTGTCTCATTTCCCTCTGTGCCCCTTGGACTGCCCTCAATTTTGTTTGTGTGTTTTGTGGGTTGTCTGTTCAGGGTTTTTTGTTTGTTGGGTTCGTACAGCACCACTTCCTCGCAACCGAGCGGCCATCAGGAGCCGTCCGTTTTAGAGGGGAGTACTGTCACGAACCCCGCCTCGCTCCGCCCCTCGAGCTTCCACGCTCGTTCCGCCCTCGAGCTCCCACGCTCGTTCCGCCCTCGAGCTCGCGACGCTCTTTTTGCTCGCTCGAGCCCTCACGGCCACTTTGCTCCTACTGGCTCACATGCTCGTAGGCAATCTCCCTTCCTCGAGTTTCTCACGCGTTTCCAATCCCCCAGAACATTATGACCACCTGCACTCGCGTCATCTGCACTCCTGCACATTAGTTTCACCTGCACTCGTTTCATCACCTGTCATGGTTTACACCTGCACTTGCCCCTATATATATCACTACCCTTTCGTCTCACGGTTGTTGGTTATTGTATTTAGTTTCCGTGTCTTTGCCCCTGCTAGTCTCGTCTAGTTTTGACCTCCTCTCGTTCACCTCTTAGCTTGCCAGCTCCCCTTGTTCCCCTGTCTTTTGCTCCCACTTGTTATTCTTATTCTGATTACCCCGGCTTTGACCCCCTACGCTCTCGTTGACCACTCTCTCCTGAATTTGCCCCTTTACCCTATCTTGATTCCCCGGCTTCGATTTAACGCTCACCCTGACCATTCTTCACTGGATTTGCCCTGTTTTTGTACTGTTGCCTGCTTTGTTGGAATAAAGCAGTTTTCTCCGACATTGTGACTGTCTCGTCTTGTGTTTGTGTGTGCGGGTTACACACACAGACTCAGAGACACTGATTCGGGTCCCATGGAAACCATGAAGTAATTGCATTCACCAAATCAATAAATGGGTTTCCATTCATGTATATCAATCCACATTTTGGGATATTGCATGAAAACTACTGGATGGAAATACCAAGATGTGAATAAAATTGTTTATATTTTTCATTCGATATTAAGAAATATGCATAAACTATGATGGAAACACATTAACCGAATAAACTATATTGAATTTATTAGGAATACAAGATGGACATAAAAAAGTAATGTGACTGAATATCTCGTTCATAACAGGACAAACCAGTGGACCAATCATCACATCTGAAATGTTGCTTTGGTCAACCTGTAATAATGGTGTCCTAAAACTCTGCAAAGAGTTTGTGAAGCTATTTAATATTAACTTAAACTTTGTCAAAGAGCAGGTTTATTGACACTTTGAAAAATATCCTACGGATCGATCTGAACAGCAAAGACATATGGAAGGAGGAACACACACACATAGTGCTCCCAGAACTGTGTGATGTGGTGCCGCTCCCAGAAATGAGACAAAGTTCTTTACAGTGTTTTGTCTGTGTGCCGTAACTGGGAGTATTTTAGTGATGAAAGAGTCACAGTTGCAACAATTTCCCCAGAAATACTTTTTTTATTTATTATTTATTTGATTTTTTTTTTCTCTCCCAATTTGGAATGCCCAATTCCCACTACTTAGTAGGTCCTCATGGTGGCGCATTTACTCACCTCAATCCGGGTGGCGGAGGACAAGTCTCAGTTGCCTCAGCTTCTGAGACACTCAATCTGCGCATCTTATCATGTGGCTCACTGTGCAAGACACAGCGGAGACTCCCAGCACTGGAGGCTCATGCTACTGGATGCTCCACGATTCACGCACAGCTTACCACGTGCCTCGTTGTGAGTGAGAACCCCTAACTGACCACGAGGAGGTTACCCCATGTGACTCTACCCTCACTAGCAACCGGGCCAATTTGGTTACTTAAGAGACCTGAGTCACTCAGCATGCCCTGGATTCAAACTCGCGACTCCAGAGGTGGTAGTCAGTGTCAATACTCGCTGAGCTACCCAGGCCCCCCAGAAATTACAATTTAGTTTTTTTTTAACACATGGTATGGAAACACGGTTTTATTCGGACATTGTTTTTGTGATATTATGGTTTTTCACATATATTAAATTCACAACTTGGATGGAAACATAGCTAATAATGAGCACGTTTCAGAAGTTGCACTGTCTTTCTAAGATTACTTTTTTACTCTATTGACATTTAGGATGTTGTTGGGGCATATGGTTAATAAAATAATAATTCCTGTTAACTTTAGTACATTTTTGTAATTTACAATAAAAATACAAACAATTTTGTCACTGTGGACATTTGACCTCAACATCACTTCCAGCTTCGGCCATTGGGGGCAGTGGTTTCGATTTTGGTAAGCACATTTCAATTTCAGCAGCAGAACTTTTTGACCTGTGGCTGATTGTACAGTCTAACGCTTTAGTTTTTTTTGGTGTATCTTAAAGTATTCAGCTATTTTAAGTAATATTTTGAATAAAAAAGCAATTAATTTAGACGTTACCTCATGAAGCACATTTTTAGGTTAACATTTTGTTTTCAGTGTATTTTCTGCTTGAATTTTTTGAAAGTTTGATCTAAAAGTTTATTGTGTGGTTCTTTGTTCTTGTCTCAAGTGATGAGCGCACTGCTCTGTGGGCAATGACTAATGAGGGTGTTCTGTGCTCCCTGAGGCATGTGCCTGGAATATTCCGGGCTGGATCTGACAGAAGACAGATTTGATAAGAACCTTTCACTTCATAAGAGTGTTTCTCTGCCCTCCACCTCTCCCAGATATCTTCTGAGGCAGTAATCAGAGATGGAAACTTTATTGAACATTAGGTTTCACATCGCTGCGTGGGCTCAGTCACTCACATTAAGATGTTAATTGACAAAACCATCACAAGACTAAAAGGATAAGCACATTCAGTGGTCTAGGATAGCCTGGTAGACAGTTTTTTGTGCTGACGAGACATAGCTGGTACACAAACCACCATTTCATTACAGTGATTGCAAGACAACACCATATTGGTTTGGTCAAAAACCCTAATTATTTCTACAGTTAATTCAGCCCAAATTGCAAAACATAAATACTCCATTGAGACTTTGTTCTGTAGATGAGAGTTTATTCAACGTTGACACTTATGGACTTCGAGGAAGTAAAGTCTCATTAAAATATTTTTAAAACTTTACTAAATGTCCAATAGACTATGAACATTTATTTCTGTTATGTCTGATTTATGTCAGCTTTGTCATTGTTTTTCTGAAAGTCATGAAAATGCCAACCAATTTGATTTGATTTCCATCAAATCTCAAATTTTGTACTGGGTTAACTCTTTCCCTGCCAGCGTTTTAAAAAAAAAGTTGCCAGCCACCGCCAGGGTTTTTGACGATTTTCGCTAAACTTTAATGGCCCGCAGAATATTTTCGTCCATGAATATATTTTATTTTATTTTATCTTCATTTGTACTTTTTTTGTTGCGACTTCAACAGAGGTAGGTTTTGTCAAAAAACAACATTTCAGACAAAAAGCTGAGAAAAAGGCATGTTTATGTCTGATATTTTGAGCTTCTCATACTCCACTTCTTCATGTTTGAGATGATCGCAGTCTGTTTCTTTGATCAAAGAGTTGCGTACTCTTTCAAAACATGCGCAGGGGTCTTCCTTACCGTATAACACCTAAAACACGGAAACCCGGAAAATTCCGTGTTTGGCGGGGAAAGTAAGGCTAAAACCATAAAATCTATACATAAAAGTAATTTCATGAGAACCAAAAATAAAAGTATCCTTTTTTCTTTTGCTACCATGCACACATATATTTCCTTGCAAATGTAGTTATTATGTAAAAGCGCTGAGATTTTCCATGCACTGTTAAAGTAAGATTGCCTGTAGAATAACTGCAGTACAACTGGTATGATAAAAACTCATTTAATGGAGTTATTATATGTCTTTCAGAATACTTTGAAACATAATTTAAACACATTATTATTCAAAGAGACACCTCTTAAACCGTCTTCTTAATGTTAAAATCTTCAAATAAATGTTGATCTGCAAAATGGGATATGTCTATGTGTCTCACAGCGGAGAAAGTGACATCTCTGGGGAAAGACTGGCACAAATTCTGTCTGAAGTGTGAACGCTGTAACAAGACCCTGAATCCAGGAGGACATGCAGAGGTGAGAGGAAGAAAAGCAAAGCACAAAAAGAAAGAAAGTGATCAGATATATCAGCTAAGGACCCCATAAAATGGTTTGAAAAATGCAATCCTCTTTAGTTTTCAGTTTTCATTCCTGTGATGATGAATTTCCTGTTGAAGTTGGGGTGGGACATGTCAAAAAGCAAAATAAAAAAAAGCATTTAGTTTACATTACAGCCATGAACTTGAATTGCTCTTTGCTATTACATGCCAAAAGTAGGTGGTATAAGGGGCAGGGGACATTTGAATACACCCCTGAATGCAAGATGAGTGATCAATATTTTTGGTTCATTTTTTTTAGAAGAGAAAGACAGTAAATATATATTCTAAACTATTTCTTAACTTTTTCTCAACTTGTTGCTCCGACCTCATCAAGTTCAGTGATTGCACTCAGCTGCATATTATCACAAATGCAGATTGTAATCCAGAGTGATTCTGTCACCAAGCGTTTTTCCTGGGGTTCTCCTACTCTATGAAAACAGCAAGCGGAGGCACTACAGTTTGTTGTTACGGAAAGTCATTTCTTTATTCACTGGAAGCTGTGTATGTACATACGTGTACACATCCTAAATCATTCTAATACAATTTTTTATGTCCGTACAGTACTCCTGTTTATATTTCAGTGAGCTCCACGTGACAAGAAATCAGAGAGAGTGAGGTGTGGAGACTCGTTATGTCTGTCACTCCTTAACCATTTTGTATCCACAAGTGTGACATACCTGTCACGATTCACTGTTGTCTCGTGACTTCCTTTCTAACGCTACAATACCTCTGACTGAAGAGAGTGAGATCTCAGCAAAACAGTTGGCAAGTGTGCACTTACACCAATGGGACACTGTATGTGACTCAAAGGGTGTGACCAGGACTTTGGACACATTACCTTCTCTGGGCTCCAGATCGGATTTTGACAACCCCGGTCCAAACTCTTATTAGAGTTGTTAAACGACAAGGCCTAAAGGGACCTAACACATTTGTCTGATGCCAAAGTGATTAGTAGCGCAGCCTTTAACAAGAGTATGTGTAAGCTTACCCCCTTTAATGGCTCAAATGGCGAACCACATTTAAAGTGCAGTGCTAAGTCCAAACCGGGACAGTAGTGGGGAGAGAGTGTCTTAGCAGTCTCACACCACACAAGATGTACATACCAGGAGGTGTTTGCCAACAGACAAACCACCAAAGAGGTTATGCCTGGTTGCTATGGCAGTGATGTTTGCTTTAAGTCCTGCGTCCAAGGGCTCTGCTAAGAAGTAGAGTATCATTGCACAGAGCAACGTGCTGGGTCCTTACCACGGTAGGAACACCAGTCATCAAAAAGTCACAATTTTAAGGCATACAGCCACCCCGTCATGGGGGCCCTGATCTATAGAATGGTGTCTGCTTCTAGGTGCCGAAGACTGGACAACCGTCACACAGGATATGATTGACACATTCCCGCCCTACGTTGGACGCATCTGCCCTGACAACTTTGCGTCTGGCCACACTGCCGAACTCAGTGCCCTTCTAATAGAACACGGGCATTCTTTATATAGGTAGCAAGGCTAAACAATGGAGCATTATGGGTAGATGTTAGAGACAATGTCGCCACATTTGATGAAGGACCCTCAAGTTTACCTAAATTTGGAGAGGCCTCAATTATAATAAGCCTAGAGGGGTTACAGCAGCCGCAGTGGCAAACCTAAAACCCGCTGGAACTGGTGCAGTGGTAAGGCTACCACTGGCTTGAACTGGAGTTTAGATTGAGTGCATTCATCGTTCAGATGCGCAGACATGGCCACCGAGTCGTGTTTCATTCCAAGAAGGAAACTTGCAGACTGGGCACCAACACGATTTTTGTTTAGGTAGTTCAATACATGGATAAAAATCTTAATAATGGCCTATGATGATAGGCTATCTGCACATGAAAGAATGCATCTTTCAGACTGATTGACACAAACCAGTCCAGAGGACGGACGTGAAACAAATTCTTTTGAATAGACAGAGACTTTGTGATTGTCCGATTCAAGTGTCTTAAGTCCATTATAGGCTGTAGCCCACCATCCTTCTTGGTTCTAGCAGAAAATAGTGGCTTTAGAAGTCTTTCTGTACACCGGTATGCTACCTAATGTATCTTTGGTGACAAGACATTGTCCCTCTGAGCGCAAAATTGGTACCTTCCGCATCGTGAAGCTGTTAAAGCGAGGATGGGCCGGGTCGTGATTCCGTACACCCAGCCCCTAATTAGGCAGATGAAGCCCGAAAGGGATAAGGCCAATGGGAGATGGCAGTGCGACAGAGAGAGAGTTACGGACAGCTGTCCGACACCTGTGTGTGTGTTTGACTTTTTGGTTATTAAACTATTATTTATATTATTAAGCCGGTTCTCGCCTCCTCCTTTCCCTTTTACCTCGTTACAGAAGTGTTTTGAGTTTCATGAGTTCATAGTGAACGGAATCAGTCTCACCAAGTGCCGCTTGTAAAACAGAGAGAAGATAGGAGATTGACTCATTGAAATTCTGATGATGTGGCATTGTGCCCAGGCTTATATGTGCGTGACATAAATGTATGGTGGCGGAGCAACACTTGTCACCTGCCAATATGTACAGTAATTGCTGTGATTTGACGGGGTTTCAAAGATTGGTACTCCTGAGAGGAGCTCCAACAGAGTCAGCTACTGACGCAGCATCAAAGTGACCGATTTGAAAGGGAACTCCAGTTTTGATTTTATGTGGTTAAAAAGATAATACAAAAAAATAACATTCTAATATTAAATATTACTTATTATAGATTTAAAGAACTCTGGCATTTTAGCTCGGTTACATTGTCATGTAAATTCACTTACGAAAATGGATGTTTCATATTCTAAATCTAGATAATGATGTAGATTATTCACAGTTTCCACTGCACTGGGTAACACATTGTTATCTGAAAAGCAAAGAGCCTTAGTGTTAAACAAATATCATCTGTAAAGTAAGCTATTTGCTCTTTAGATGTTGAGAATATTGCATACTTTAATCTTTTGACAGCATGGATGTTAATTTTTGATGACAACTGACTAGGATATCAGGAACTGGATGCCTAATTAATTTCAGTGATGTGTTTTGTCCTCTGTTCACAGCATGATGGGAAACCATACTGCCACAAGCCATGCTATGCTGCCCTCTATGGACCAAAAGGTGCAGTATGTCTAATTAGTGTCTGGAATAACCCTGTTCTTAATTTGTGGCACTTGCAGGATCAACAATTGGTTCAACATCTTGATTCAATCTCTGAACTTCATATGGATTGAAGCATAAACTCTGCATGAATTTACAAGCCATTTTCAATGTGTTGAGATAATGAAATGCATGCACAAGCCAAGATAGGCTTGCTTGTCTCCCAGCTTGGTCAGGAAATTTCATTTTTATCAGGGAAGTGACGATATTGCCTTAAAGACTTAAGAAGGTTAATCTTGTTTTTCTGTAGGTGTAAATATCGGTGGGGCCGGCGCATATGTGTATGATACACCTGTGAACGATACCCCTGCCCCCATTGCCATGGAAACCCAGGTCAAATCTGAAGAGAAGAAAGCATCTGCTCCTACGAGGGGTCCAGTGAAGGGTGAGTTCTTCAGAAATATCTTGCTCTGCTATAGTAATATACCTCCTAATGCAGTGGACATGTACTTAATGGTCACTTACTGATAATGAGAATTGTTTTTATGGTAACGAATTGTGGTAAGAATGTAATAGTGTCATCATAAATGTGCAAAACAGTTATAGTGGTAAAATATAATTAAAATACTTATTGCTCATACTTAAGTTGATGGATTTGAACAAACGCCTTACTCGAAGTATTACACTTTGTGACATGATGAATGATACCTCAAATCGTGCGGCTTGTTGAAAAGAGGTGTCCTACTGCTTGTCTAAGCAATTGAAATTACGATTTGTGCCTGATGGAAGATAAAATAGTCTGAAAAATCTCTAAGACCAGTGTTATATTGAGGGACTAGAATATCACAGAGACTTGGTCCAGTAAGCAACTACTTAGCTACCATACTGAACAACTTAGCACCCATCAAGTAATGCCCAAGGAACAACCCCCAAACTTCATAACAACCGCATAGCAACAGAAAATGTAAAAATCGAATTCTTCTTTCTATGACATCGAAAAGGAAGATAATATTGAATTCCTTGTTGTATTTTCTCATGATTACTACATTTATGGTAATTCAATGTATATATACTACATGTGAATGATTGTTTTATACCAAATTCTTTTGGTTTTCTCCAGCTGCAAGCTTCAGTTCATTCTCTGGTGAGCCAAACATCTGCCCAAGGTGCAACAAAACAGTGTACTTTGGTAAGCACTGACATTCAGACACCAGATATGGACTTGAGCTGGAAATGTGTATCATTGACACGCAATGAACTACATCACATGTGCTGTGCATATCACTTATGTGTATACAGCAATGCCGAGAAATACTTCAGCATTTATTGAGGTTGCCTGATGCTTACTAAAGTGCCTGTGATTCCTTCTTTGTGTTTCAGCTGAAAAGGTCACCTCCCTGGGTAAAGACTGGCACAGACCTTGTCTGCGATGTGAGAGGTGCAGTAAGACTCTGGCCCCAGGCAGCCATGCTGAGGTTAGTGTGAATTTACAATATATCCCTGTAAATCCTTACAGTGTATGCTTGCTTTTACAGTATGTTCAGTTACTTGTTTTGTCATGATCAGAGTTATTTGTGTAATCCAAAGTCGTTTGTGAATTGTCACCAATGTTGAGTTCAGTGTGCCATTATGCCGAGTGTTGATATCTGTGTGTGCCATATTAAATATTCAGCTCACCACAATAGCACTGGAAAAAACACCCCCTTAATTGTTTTGAAAAATATATTTTTTTTCTGTAGCCTACTATAATGTTCAATATTGGCACTTGTGGTGTAGTGTGCAAGTTTTGATTAGACTTAGTCAATCACTAAGCTTAGCTTATACACTCAAAAAATGAAGTCATTGCCCTTAATTGAATTTGTGAATGTTTAATGCTCTAATGCATTAAACAACACTTAATATTAACACTTGTTCACCCCATCCAGTCCCATGCAAAGCATGCATGGAAATCCCCAGCCCAGTTTCTTCAGTGCTACAAAAAGTATTTATGTAGTCCCAACTCAAATGGATTAAGTAAACGTACATTTTACACATGTAACTGAATAGAACGCAAGGAAATCAAATTGGCGAAATGTTCTAGAATTGTGTTTCTGTAGTTCATTTACGTTGTGCATGTAAACCAGTTGTGATCTATTGTAATACTATTTAAACTGGCTTGGTGAAATGTTAAAATTAAATAAGCTCCAAATTCCCACTAATCAGCATAATGATGACTTCAAATGAAACGCAACTATTTACACAATTATCCCATGATGCAGCACAATATGGTTACTTTTAACAGTCATTTGTTGTTATATGACAGTAAACAACCTAGCCTGTGTTCATTTAAAAGTAAAATTATGAAAGCTGTATTTTATTGTCAGAAACGAGTGTTAAATCATGTAAAATTCTGGCAATATTTTAAATTGATGTAAAATAGAACAGCTTAAATGAAAGACTTCATCATTTATCATCTATCAGGCAGATATCATGTAAATATCATAAAGGTACATTGTGTCCATGGTTTCTGTTTTAAACTGCAGCACAACGGCCAGCCCTACTGCCATAAACCATGTTACGCTGTTCTCTATGGGCCAAAAGGTACATTTTCCAATTTTATTCTTCAGATATTTATAGAAAGAGTTCTGTCAGTGTAATATTCAGAACAATAAAATAGCCTGATGTTGTTTCACTTTCTTTGTTCAGGAGTAAACACCGGAGGTGTTGGCAGTTACATATATGAGGACCCAAACACTGAAAGCCAGCCCTGAAAACCACCACAATTAATTACACCAGCATTATCTGCACCCTTAGATTCAAACTTCTCTCTTCCTTAAAGTCAACTTCCTCTTTTTTTTAAGTCTAAACTTATCATGTTAATCTATAGAGTGCCACTACATATTACCATACTGACATGAGCTATATTATTACTACTTACTAACAGGAATATGTGTCTAGCCTTTCTGCTGTATTAATATAGGTTTTATATATTTTAAAGAATGTTGTTGAGACGTTAAGCTGTTTTTTGTGTTTTTTGTGACATTAACAGCTTAAATTATTATTTATTTATTTTTATTGAATTTTTGGTCGTTTTCTCTTCTACCGTGGTTTAGATGTGTAGCATTTTAGAAATCTGCTTTAATATAACTTATTGACTGCATCTGGTTTCTGAACTTCTTTTTCTGAACTGAAGATCTGTTTATGTATTAAAAATATTTGTATTGGTAATTAAAAAAGTATTGTTAAATGTGTTAAATTGTTTTATTTCATTTCAGTTGTAGAATGTTGAAAATAAAAAAAAACAAATAAAAAACGAGAGAGAAACTAATGATTACATCACTTTACATTTATAAGACAATTGTGGGTTTACTTGTCTGTGTACAAAATGACTCTCAGGTTTATTTGTTTGCACTTGCCCTAGACATATATTTGTGTATACTCTTTGTTTTTGTTTTTTTACATTATACACGTAAATGTTTTTGACATGATATGTTTGACACAATACATTTCTAGTGACTATTTTTTGCAGAGAAATACAGTACCTAGGACCTGTTCCAAAAGTGATACAAAAGGCCCATATATTTACCATCAGAAAATATGGGAAAATAAATATAGATCTTAACTAACTTTAGAGTTCAGTAAAATAAAACACTAAAATAATACATAAATTAGAATATGTTGACTAATTAATCTCTTGTAAATTTTGACAATGACCTTATATATATATATATAAATAGGAAATAGAACACAACAGTGATAGCCCACTTTTTCAGCCGTCTGGGTTTCGGAAGTGTATTTCCCCATTAATTTCTTCCATAGACTTTTAATAAAATCCTTCATAAGAAAAGTTGTGAGCCATGAGCCAAACCAACCAGCTCCGATGTGAATCACACAGTGGCGGATTTAGGCATGGGCGACATTGGCATCTTGTGGGGGGCAGCACTAGGCGGCGTTTTGACGCTGGTTTCGCCCAGGGTGCCGAACAAGCTAGAACCACTACTGGAATAACAACATCACTAACTTTAACTTGAGGCAAAAAAGTATTTGAAAATCAGACATAAAGACAAAGGTACAAGGCTGTGTTCTTACCGTCTTTACTAAGGGCATGGACTACAATCCCATGAAGCATTGCGAATGATGTCATTGACATCTGAAAATTGAATGAACTTGATGTTTTTAAGGCACAGTTGGGGGCATTTACCATTTGCATTGATCGCCTCAGTACATTACTGTATAAATAGCACTCTCTGTCCGTGGGTGTGATCACATTAGAGATAATTAGCTGAGCCAAGAAAAATTGTACATCGCTTTGTTTCATACAGATTACATTGCAGGAGAATATTTGTTTTAAATTTGAATTGTTTTATTTAAAAGTAGACATTTTAAGCTTTCTTTAGACATATTTTCATGTTTGTGTGATAAGTATTCGCAGAGTTTCAGTTCCTTTTTTTGACATGTTTCAAATATATGCTCGCAAACACGGAGACTGCTGACAGCTCACCCTTTTTATTTTCTTTATTTTATAAAAGCACAAGGTTTTTTTTGTTATTGTGAGTGTAAACAAATAAAAGTAGACCCTTTATAGTCTCTAATGATGTCTTACACTTATCTGTATGCCCCAAAATGATGGAGAATTTTATGTTGTTTCCACTGTAATGACGAAAAAATCCAGCAGGACGCACCGGCACGTCTGTCGACCCCAGAGGGTTAAAGGTCATCAATTATGCTAGTGTACTTTCAAATGCTGACAACATTTGTTTTCAGAAGATACAAGCATTTCAAATCAGCAGACATTCTCTTCCAGCTTGACTGACCGAGGCACAGTCATAACGACACGTAGTGCCTGAGAAACTTTGTCCAATCAAATGAGAACACTCCCTCCCCCTAGAGTGTCTGGCTTTGTTCTAACTGGCGCTCATCATGCTTTCGCAGGGTACTTCGAAAGGAGCACAATCCAAGCTCTAGGGTCAATTCCAAACAGATTTTACAATAAGAATCACCTAAAAATTTGTTTTGCTTTACCATTATCACCTTTCAGATCTCTGAAGCTATCACAATGGAGGGTAATTGTCTTTGTATGGAATAGGGTATAGGAATGATGACTTTTAAATATGACACGCTGATTCTGAAGCTGGACAAAAGAAAACTCGCTAGAGTCTATTTATATTTTTCTGCAGATGGAGGTTTCTTGGACATACCACTCAAGTAAGTGTTCTTTAGTCTTTATGCTTTATGCTTACTGTATTATGATTCAAAACGTGGACAAATTAGCTTCTACTTGTTTCACATTCATCTGTTGTAGCACAACAGCTCCAACCTTATCCTAATGTAAACAAAGTCACCACACTACACTTTTTTTTCTAGTTTGATAAGCCATTTCACTCAGAAATCCATCACAATTAATTGAGTAATTAAGTCATTTACATTTATGCATTTGGCAGACGCTTTTATCCAAAGCAACTTACAGAGCACTTATTACAGGGACAATCCCCCCGGAGCAACCTGGAGTTAAGTGCCTTGCTCAAGGACACAATGGTGGTGGATGTGGGGCTTGAACCAGCGTCCTTCTGATTACCAGATTACCAGTTATGTGCTTAGACCACTACACCACCACCACTAAAGTCAGTAGTAACTTCTGTTTCATGGCGACTTTAAGGGTGAAGAGACACCCACTCGATTACGTTATTCGCAATGCGTAATGGGAGCGCGCGGTCGCTGGTTTCTTTTTTTTTTTTTGTGATTCTCAAAACAGTACAGTAAAAAGTAACAGCCAACAACAAAATACATAACAAAATATACATCAAAAAAGAAAAGAATATTATGAGAATTACATGACACTGAAAAAAGGAAAAGTATTGCAAACAGATAATGTATTTAAGGCTTTTCTGTTCTCAGACAATTTAATTGAAATTAGGTATTTTTCAAGTTCTTTCATAAAAAGAAGAAAGAGAGGTTTAGCATTTAGATATTTCAATTTATGAATGTGGAACTTGGCGAGTAACAAGATCAGATTAATTACATACAAATGACCTTTTTTAGATTGATCATAATCAACAAAGCCTAGTACCACATCCTTCCAATACAACACACATTCATTAAGAATTTAATTCCTAATAAATCCTAAAACATCTTGCCAGAACATTTTAGTAAAGGGACAAAACCAAAAAAGATGAGCTACAGTTTCATCAGAGTTGACACAGAAAGAGCAACTGGAGGAAAGATACTTTTTGAACGTTTTTATGTAGTGGTTTGCAGGGTAGCACTTGTGAATTATTTTAAAAGAAATCTCTTTTACTTTATTGGTTAAAATGAAGAGATGTGGAAGCATCCACACTTTTTTCCAACAGATATTACCTACTGCATTATTCCAGTAAGCAGTTACAGGTGGTAAAGTAATAATTTCCTGCTGGAATAATGAACGGACTGATCTCTTATTATTTTTGTAGGGTGAAGCAAAACACAATTTACCAACAGGGTTATTAACCAAACTCAAAGACACTGGAAGTACAGATTTAGCATCTCTCAATAAAACAAGAACACATGATGGGATTGAACCCATCACTATTGCAAATTCTTTGGGAGAAACAGGAAACTGAAAATGATCTAGAAATTCCTTATATGAAAACAACAACCCTTGAGAATTGATTGACTGACTAACAAAATATTTTTATCAAATATATAATTGGGAATAAAGTTCCATAAAGACCCTGGGTTCTTTCTAAACTGTTTCAACTAATTAATTTTAAAGGTATAATTTAATGTGCTAAAATCCAAAAAATTAAGACCACCCTTTTCATTCATGTTCATTACGGATTTTCTAATATCATGATAATGAATAGAATTTTTCCACAGAAAATTCAAGAGTATCTGGTCAATAACTTTACCCAACTTTGGCTTCAAATGAACAGATTGAGCAGCATAAATAAGCCTTGAGAGGCCTTCAGCCTTTGTAAGAATTACCCTACCTCTCAAAGAGAGATCTCTTTGTAGCCACTGGTTAAATCTCTTCTGAATTTTATCCGAAAGGGGTTCTCTTACCACTGCTACGCTGATGATACGCAACTCTACTTGTCTTTCCAGCCCAACGACACCACAGTGACTGCTCGAATCGCTGCCTGTCTGGCAGACATCTCAGCCTGGATGAAGGAACACCACCTTCAACTCAACCCAGCCAAGACCGAACTCCTTGTCTTTCCAGCCAACCCTGCTGTTGAACACAACATCACCATGCAGCTGGGTCCAACTACAGTTTCGCCTTCCAAAACGGTCAGAAATCTAGGGGTAACCATTGATGATGAGCTAAATTTCACAGACCACATCTCAAAGACTGCAAGATCATGTAGATTTATACTCTACAATATCAGAAAGATAAGACCCTTCCTCTCTGTACATGCCACACAACTGCTCGTTCAGTCCCTTGTCATAACTAGACTGAACTACTGTAACTCTCTCATTGCAGGCCTTCCTGCATGTGCTATTAGACCTCTCCAAATGATCCAGAATGCAGCAGCACGTCTGGTCTTTAATGAACCTAAGAGAGCACATGTTACACCACTCTTTGTCTCTCTCCACTGGCTGCCGGTTCATGCACGTACTAAATTCAAGGCCCTGATGCTGGCATATAAAACAGTCACTGGGTCTGCTCCAGCATACCTAAAAACATTTATGCAGAGCTACGTTCCCACCAGAAGCCTGCGGTCGGCTAAGGAACGTCGCCTTATCATACCAAAACAAAGAGGCACCAAAACACTTTCCCGGACTTTCAGTTTCATCATACCGCGGTGGTGGAATGACCTTCCCAACTCAATCCGGGAAGCTAACTCACTCTCTGTCTTCAAAAAACGGCTAAAAACACATCGTTTCCAAAAGCACTTACCGGTCACTAAAAAAAAAAATATTATTTACATTTCTTGTTGCACTTAAATCTGTTTTGAATACTATTCTGATGATAGTGAAACTTTGTAGTATGGCACTTTTTGTACCACTGTCTCCTTAAGATGATTCGCTTATGTTTTCCTCTTTTGTAAGTCGCTTTGGATAAAAGTGTCTGCCAAATGAATAAATGTAAATGTAAATGTAAAATTAAAAATACATCTTTCTTTTTGGTCCTTCACTATATGAACTCCTAAATAACAAACTTTTTCTTTCACAGGAATATTATGAATAAAGGGGTCATTGCAATTGTTTATGGCCAAAAGCGCACATTTTTGAATATTTAAATGCAGGCCCGAGGCTTTGGAGAAAAACTCAATCAAATTTATTGCCAAAGGGATCTGCATAGCATCCCTAAGAAAGAGGTTGGTGTCATCAGCAAGCTGACTGATGATCACCTCTCCTTCAGCAATAGCTACTCCTTTCAGATTGATAGTTTTTATGTGAGTACAAAGAAGCTGAGCAGCAAGAAGGAAAAGGTAAGGTGAAATGGGGCAGCCCTGCTTAATTCTCTTTGAAATTTCAAAACGGTGGGTTGCACCATGTTTTAGGAACACAGAACTATTGCCATTCATGTATAAAGTTTTTATGGCACTACAGAAGAAATCTCCAAATCCAAACTTGATCAAGACATTGAAAAATAAATGTATGCTCATAAGTGTCGAAAGCTTTATAAAAATCTAAAAAGAGAAGAAAACCATCATCAGAAACTAGGCTAGAATAATCTAAAACATCTAAACTAGATGTCTATCATTTATGAATCCAGATTGAGCCTCATCTATTATAGAATCGTGCACATTTTTAATTCTTTTGGAAAGTATGTGAGCCAAAATCTTATAATCATTATTTAATAAACTTGTTGGGTGCCAATTGTCAATAAAAAGCAAATCTTTGTTCTGTTTAGGAATGAGAGAAATTACTCCTTAAGTCATACTGGGAGGAAGTTTGTGGTTTTAAATGCATTCAATAAATACTTTCAAAAGAAAAGGGGCAATAATATCTGAGAATTGTTTATAGTTTATAATTCTGTTGTAATGCCATCATTGCCAGGTGTCTTGTTACATTTGAGATGTTTTATAGCATCAGCTACCTCTTCTAAGAGTATATCCTGATCACAAAAATCTTTTTCTATAGCACTAATTGAATGTACACTTTCTAAGGAATCTAAAAAGGAAATGGCAGTATCAGCACAATAGTTGGATTTATAAAGATTAGCAAAAAAGTTATGACAGAAGTGAGAAATAGTTTGATAATCATCAGTAACATGACCATTTACACTCAGGTGGGGAATTGTGTTATGTTTACCTCACTGTCTTTCAAGATTGAAAAAATATGAGTGTAAGGGGGTTAAGATGGGCAAGGAGGAGGTGAGAACCGGCTTGTCAATATAAATAATAATTTAATGAAAACTTAAACCAAAAGCACAAACATAAACACACACATGATGGACATGCCCGTAATTCTCTCTCGCTTGAACCATCATCACCGGCTGCCTTTATCCCTCGCACGCCCCATCAGGCCGATTGGGGACCGGGCGTGCAACATTCTAGCCCGGCCATGCCCCCCTCCGCTCCACCTTTTTCTAACCACTTAACTATTGATCTGACAAAGGCCCCTTTTGATTTACGTTCATAAATATCATCTAATTTATAACGTAGACCAATCAATTGCAATCTCTCCACAAGTGAGAGCCTGTCAGGAGACACCATAGAAAGAGAGGTGATTTCAGACACAACTAGCTCCTCTGAAATTCTATCGAGTTTAGAATGCAAACCACCATAGGACCTTGATACTTACCAACTTCATATTTTAGAAGTTCCCAATATCTACCAAATGCTCCTTCCTTTTGTGCCAAATCCCAATGTAAAGAAATAATTTTTTAAGTTCTAATTTAACCAAATCATACCTTAAGTAATAAATGTTCATTTTCCAAAAAGAACTACGATGTGGATCTACAAAAGAGGAGAATCTAATATTTATACAAATTGCCTTGTGGTCTGTTATGGGAGTAACAAGAATATTTACTAAAACATTCTCCTTTGGAATGCTACCTGCAACCAACCAAAAGTCTATGCGAGACTGCCTTGTGCCATTTTTATTGCTCAGGTATAAATATTCTTACTAGGGTGCATCTCCCTCCAAACATCAATCAGATTGTATTTTTGCATAAAGGTTTTCAATTTATTACTGGATGAACTGGTTATTAAAGCTAAAAGTGTTAATATCTTGATTTCTCCTTCTCCGTGAATAAACGCACAAGTTCCCGCAAAGAAAGACATTTTTCCCACATCCCGTGCCTGTTTCACCAATGGCCATAGTTTTGAGTGCCTCTCACGATCACCTTTTGAGAGGTCTTCCTTGAAGAGAAGGCCATTAGCTTGGAGAAAGGCAGAAGTCTTAGCCCGCTTCCAGATTTCATTTCTCATCATGATGTAAACTGAAGAATAATGGGTCGTGGACGGGAATCAGCAACGTTTTTCTTGCCCAGTCGATGTGCGATGTCAATCGTTTCTGAGAGCCGCCCTGAATCTTCTTGTAAAACAGCTTTGCAGATCTTGATGGCCTGCAGATGTACATTTTCATCCTCATCTTCTGAAATGCCATACAACCTTAGATTCCACCGTCTGGAGTAAGATTCCATCTCATCCATTCGCTATTCAAGCATTTTGACTGGCTTTTCCAAAGCAAGTATACGACCCTCCATCTTACACATCTTATTCTCCATTTCTTTAATTTCAGCAAAAGCATCGTCAACTTTCTTACTCAGCTCATCAATTCTCTCAGTATTGCCACTCACCAGCTTTTCAATGCAATCGGACCTATCGTTGATAAGCTGGGACAATGTGCCGATAACATCAGCATTAGAACAAGCACCCTTAACGGACTTCATTGTTTTCTTCTTCGCTGCAGGCGATTCATTCGGGGTCAGCGGTAACTTCGGAAATTCCTTTTCATCCAAAAACATCTCTTCTAGGACATTCCCTTCAGTACAGCTTTGACTGTAGTCATGACCACTAGCATGTAAGTAGCATGTTGTCACTAGCGTTATCTTGATTCGAAGATGAGTTTAAATTTCGGTTTCTTTTCTTCCCACCCATTCAAAGTGAATTAAAAATCACTTAAAGTGATAAGATAACATGACAGCACTATAAATAAAAAAAATTGTTTCTCAATCAAGTTAGAATAACATATTTATTTATTGTGATGAAGAGCTTGATAAAAAGCGTCAGTTCAGGTGGCCATCTTGGTCCCTCCCTCCACCTTTCGTGGGTTTCGTTGGATGCGGTTCTCTGATTGTTGGATCTTTCTCTGCTGTATCATGGGTAATGTAGTTGTTAACCATGAATTCCGCCATCAAACACGATTTTTAAACACTGAAGTTGAGATAACACAGACGGATGGCTTCAACAGAAGCATATATCATAGATGAACAACTTCAAAACTCACAGTAGGTCAGTTTTAAAGGTTAATAAGTTATCATTGAAAACGTTTTTTTTTTTACTGTGCCGTACCCCTCCAAACATTCAAAATCCATTCGCTTACACCTTCTCTAATGCATAGATGACATTCATACAAGGTATTTTTTAAATATGTATATTTAACCCAATTATCTTTGTAAAACTACTCCCTTATATTAAACATGTTATATTTGTACATGTTTTGTACATGTTATATTAATCATATTCATATTGACTAAATGGCTTCGATTGAGATGGTAGACACTTGATATAATATAACTGCATAACTTAAAAATTCCCCTCTCCTAGCATTGCGGTATGTAAGAATAGCATTTGGTTCTGTGCCTGGAACTGCACATCATTGCAGGTACGGCAATGCCGGCCGACTTTGAGCATAGTGGGTAAGTATCTGTGCAATTGCGTATTCAGCTAGCTCAAGGTGCTTTTTATGTCACATTTGACACTGTTAGCAAGGTTGAGCTCATTTGCATAAAAACATCATGCAACAATGTAAAAACAGGTCTCTAGTAAGCAAATGTGAGTGAAAATTACTGCTTGTGAATGTGGAAAATTGTCTGACACATGTCATCAAAGCTTTTGAACTTATACCATCAGAATCAAAAACTCTCTATGCATCTAACCTGAAACACAAATTACGTTTTAAACTAAAATAGTGGACGTCTGGTAAAACAGTGAAGTATACATTTTAGCAGTGTGCTAGGCTGGCGAAAAAAGATACTTGTGTGACGCATGAGTAGATGCTTTTCTTTTTAACCGCAAAAGATATGTTATTTCATTGCATATTTTCTGACCTTTATGACACAACAATTTTGGTGTTTCTACACTAGAGGGCACACAAAATTATTTTTGCAAGTGATAAATACATGAACTGGGTTTGAATGTTATATAGACAGTGATGAAATCTTATTGATGAATTTTATGTGCATACCCCCATTGTCACCTCATGTACCCCCAAGGGTTATGTGTACCCCAATTTGGCTAACACTGTTCTAGAGCAGAGGTTCCCAACACTGCATGTTTTGGATGCCTCCCTTATCTAAAACACCCGATTCAACTCATCAGCTCATTAGTTGAGGCTCCATGAGCAGAATTGGGGGTGCCAAATAAGGGATACATCAAAAAAGTGCAGTGTTGGGGGTACTCCAGGACAAG
This sequence comes from Xyrauchen texanus, assembly GCF_025860055.1. Classification (NCBI taxonomy): domain Eukaryota; kingdom Metazoa; phylum Chordata; class Actinopteri; order Cypriniformes; family Catostomidae; genus Xyrauchen; species Xyrauchen texanus. Next base: position 32,852,041 of record NC_068303.1, read on the forward strand.
GTTTGTGAAGCATTGGTCTAAAGGATATATGAATGGGATTTTTACTTCTGTAACCAGACTATTGTGCTTAGCCTTCAAATTTCAACAACAATAAAGCAGTGTGTTGTGGGTAATATTGTTCACAGTCCCCACACGCATGTTGTGACTAGTATTTCTCCACAGTCTGCACTGATGATGTCCTTGATGGTGGGGTCAACTTCATTGCACAAAGAATTTTCTTCAGGTGGAAGATGCTAAAATGATTGACCTATCCTGCCAGTACAATGCGTGGAAAGACTGTGATAGTGACCGGGGCGAACTGTGGCATCGGAAAGGTGACGGTGGCGGAGCTGCTGAAACTGCAGACCCATGTGATCATAGTGTGATGGGACAAACAGAGGGCTGAGGAGGCGGCACAGGACATCAAGAATCAAGCCGGTCTGGATCAGGGAGAGATTGTCATCAAACACTTGGACCTCACATCGTTCAAGTCTGTGCACGTTGTATGGATTAGTCAACGCAAAAATAGCACAAACGGTCAAGTAATGAGTAAATGGTTAAATTAATCCATGTCAACCATGACAAGTAATGTTAACGTTTTGATGATTAAGGTCTGTATAGTGAGCATACGTCTCATTGAAACAAGCTTTCCAGTGTGCTGAAATGTGGTTATATTTCATATTTGTCCCTAACCGTAGTACAGTAAGCAGTTATTGTTAATAAAATAAACTGTTGCAGCGTGAAGCACTTACATGTTTCCATTGATCATGGTATAAAATTGGTAGGGTTGTACTTGTTGGTTTTGATTACTGAGGCACCGTAGGTTCACCACTACCGGCGTAGAGCTACAAACTTGTAGCAAACATTTGTGCTGAATAAAAAGCTCATTTGCTTGTGAAAATAACGAACGGCAAATTTGCTGCAAGTTTGCGGCTAGTTTAGATTTTTTTGTAAGGGAGCACTTTCAGTGTCCATGGTTCTTGCTTGCCAGAGGACTTAAGGGTATTACAATCTGTCATTTTCTGTATTTTTTATTTTTTTTTCATTATAGTCATAACTTTACATTTTTAGCTTTTACCTATAGGTTATGAGCGATATGCCCTAATAAAAATTAAGAGTTCTGGCAAACTCTTTATTGTCGCCAAAGGTTTGCTGCAGGTGAAGAGCTGCAAACCTCTGGGAAACATTTGTGGTGAATCGCAAGCTCATACATGTGAAAATAATAAGTGGAAAATGTGTGGCAAGTAAGAACTAAGTAAGACAGAAGAGGACTTTGAAATACAACTTGAAGTGAACCACCTGGGCCACTTCCTTCTTTCCCACCTCCTGCTGGACCTGCTGAAGTAGTCTTCCCCCAGCCGGATCATCGTGGTCTACTCCAAACTCTACAAGTATGGCAACATCAACTTCGAGGACTTGAACAGTGAATAGAACCATAAAAAAGCTTTCTGCTACAGCCAGAGCAATCTTGCTAACCTGCTTTTCACCCACAAGCTGGTCCGCAGTCTGGATGGTACCAGGGTAAATGCCCTCACTCCGTGTATCCCAAGGACCATGCTAGGTCAGCAGGTCCATATTCCCCTGATGATTAAGCCTCTTTTCTTACTGGCTTCTTGATTGTTCTTCAAAAGCCCACTGGAGGGTGCTCAAACCCCACTGTACCTGACATGCTCGCCCGAGGTTGAGGGTGTGTCTGGAAAATGCTTTGCTAATTGTCAAGAAGCCAAACGCCCCTGGGATCTAAGTGAAAGCATGGTGGGCTTAAATAAGTGAGGGACGGCACAGAACTGCAATTCTCAGAGATCACATTTTGAAACCTTGAACATCAGTGCAGTGGACTTTCTTTTTTTTTTTGCAAGTGCAGTAGCCAAACACCTGAGGGACTTGCTGGAGAAGAGACAGGAAATTAAAATGTCCATCTGTTCCCTGTATCTCTCTTGCAGTGTTTTCGGAGATGGCCTCAGGCTTGTGACTCACTCTTCTCTGTGTATAAGTGCCTGAAAGTATCAAGTCCAACATATCCCTTGAATACAAATGAAAGGAGCAACGTGCCCATGAAATATATAACTCAGAGCTATAGCGAACATGTGCCATGAACATCATGGCGCATTTCCTGATGCAGATTAATTGGTACATTGTGACAGCGTTATTACAATACATAAGGATTGTTGAATGATATTTTGTAATTAATTTGACATCTCTTTTCATCCATTAAGTCAACCGTGAAGTAAACTGGTGATGCTCAGAACATCATCTTTTTATAACAGTGTAAGTGAGGCCAGTCCTGTAACTTATTTCAAGAGATGTTTGAAAATGTGTGTGACATCCCAGCATCCAAACAATTTTAAAAAGAAAATGCGTAGGCGGCAAATGAGCAGATAGTGTGGTGTATCTCAAATAAATAAAAAACAAACCAGAGTAATGACTGTGTAAATATCATTACCTCCTCCATCTACTACTGTGTATTAACTATTATTAGATTTCTCTCAATCACAGTGTTGCTGTAGGCAGGGAATATACTGGCTACTGTCCTTAATCACGTACTTTCGAGTATGAATGCAGTGCCTCTTTTACATGCTGTACGGACTATAAATGAAACGAATACTGGAAAAGAGCTTATGTTTATTTGCCCTTTGTGGAGAACATGTTTGAAGGGATTTTTCATTTTGGGGTGAACTAACCCTTTAAGGATTTCCATGCTATACAAATAGCACTTCATGCTGGAAACAGAATCCCAAATTATAAATTCTCCCCTACACACCTTAGCAACAAGTTCTGCTCTCCAGCAGGAGCAGCAAAGGGGAAATGGAGTTAAAGAGACAGGCATGATGCAAATTTTGTGCTTTATTAGATAGAGAAAGCCAAACAGAAGAAACAGAGTCATGCATCATTGTGTCAACTGACACAGGATCCCAGCTGACTAAGAGAGAAGAGAGGGATTGAATCGTGAGGTAGAGAGGGCCTGAGGGAGGGACGTACAGCACTGAGGAACAAAAGAGAAAACACAGAAAAGAACAATCACCTCAGAAATCCATCGGCAAACAAAACAGGAGCTTAAAAAAATGCCCAGTGCTTTCAAAATAGTGTGTTCTCTTTTGAAGACTAAATTAATTTGAGTTATATATCAAATAGATTTGAAGTATCGCTTTTGTTGCAACTTCATCTTAAAGGACTGATTCATGGTAATATGAATCCATGCAGAGCTTATTCTCAAGAAATAGTTTCAGAATATCTTGCTGTCTTCAGCAGAATAATCTGTCAATGGATTGCAGTAAAAATTTAGATTGTACCCATGACTTAAATCATTTGAGGCATTTACATTTGATGCAGCTTAAATAATTGTGCTGATTGCCTTATTTATAGCAATATAAATTATTTACAATTATATAGATTTGTCTGTCTCCCCATAGTCTTACAGTTATTAAACAGTTATAGATATAGCATACCTAACAATAAATACAGCTATTCATAAATAATATCATAAAAGATCAAATTTCTTGTCAAAATGAGCATTTCTTTGTACTGTACATAGCATGTGCTGTCCATTGACTTCAAGAACCCTTATGAGCCCAGAAGACTTTTGGTAAAACAAATTCAACCTCTCTTACAGATCGTATTTAAGACACATTTCCAAAAATCCATAAACCTAATGCACATAAATTACTTTCTCACAAACCACACAGAACCATTAATAAACAAATCCAACAAGTGTTGGAACAACTCATCAGCTGTAGAAACATGAGCAATTCATGTTAAATGTTTAGAAAACATTGTAACAGATACTGAAAAAAAGAGAAAAAATAGGAGAGCTTATGATCCGAAAAATATTCAACAGAAAATCCCACAATGTTTTTGGCTCCAACCGTAGTTTCACATTCAAAACCTACTAAAAAGAGAGGGTAACATAAACCCCTGCTCTTAGTTTAGTAGTGTACCATAGAGCTGTGCCTTGGTGAGACTGTCTTTACGTGACAGTCCTAATGTGCCAAATTTTTGGTACGGTTGTTGTGGAGGAGGTGGTGGGGTGGTTCCCTGAGGGGACATGCTGTGCCTCTCGGGCTGATAATGCTGCAGTTCGGCAGCCATCTCAAGAGATCCGTGGTCCAAGGACTCATTTGAGCTATTGGGACTCACATCGACATACTCGGTCGTCTGGCCTCCTGCTGCCACCACACCTTCTTTGGTGCTGTAGAGGCTGTGCTCGGATTCTTGGCTGTCCTCCTTGGAATGGTACAAGTGGGGTTGGCTTTGCTGCTGCCGTATGCCTGGGCTGCACTCAGGGCTGGGGCTAGAGAAGGGGTCTAGAACTCCTGCATGATGGTGGTACACATCTGTACCCTCCTGGAAGCTACTGTAGAGAGGGCCAAGACGGATTTTGGCAGGCCGGACAGAGAAGTGTTGCTCAGAGAAACTGTAGGGTGACGCCCGACCTGGACTGCGGTACGAGTGGGCACTCAGATCATCCACACTGAGTTGCCTCCATCGACCAATAAGCTCATCTTCCTCAGGAGCAAAAGCACTTCCTCTGCGACTGTCACCATAGGTAATGCTTGGTGAGGTGGAGGTTGGCAGGGGCTCATAAGGTTCACTGTAACAGGAGGACATGGTTCTGCTATAAATAGGTGAGCTACCATTCTGATGGTGGCTGGACTCAGGCGGTTGAAATGCAATTGCCTTTGTAAAGGTGCTTGGACTCTCCCTCTCCCAGGAAGAGTCACTTTTGTGCTCGTATTCACCACCATCCCTCCAGTCCATGTAAAGTGCATGGTGACGTGGAGAAGATGCAGCACTGCTAGGAGGATCCTGACCCTTATCCTCTGACCCTCCTCCGCTAAAGCTGGAGTAGGAGCTGGAGCCGCCTCCCAGAGACGTGGTAAACTTTCGAAAATGTTCCTGTGCGAAGCCAGGCTGCAGGGACATGGAGCCCTCCTCTGGGTTGCTATCTGTGGAGTTCTGGGGTTCATAGACCTTCCGCTGTCCATGGAGGTCCATGCTGGGTCGGCGCTCTCGCCTCCGTTCATCAGGGCAATAAAGTGCTGTGTCACTGCTGTACAAGTCTGACTTGTACGTAGCTCGCAGGCCAAGGCGCTCTGTGCTACCCACAAGGCTAGTACCTACTAGGAAACCCTGCCGTTCCTGGGGTTGTGGACTGGGTGATCGAGAGGCTTGAATGCTGCAGACCTCGTCTGGTTTTTCCAGGACCTTAGCAATGACTGAGGCAGGCACTGTGTCGGCATATGGGGAGTGGCAGATTGAAGAATCCTCCATGTGCAAGCTTACACGCTCCTGAAACTCTGCAGGCAACTGACAGAGATTGATACACAGAGAGAACACACTGCAAAGTTCAGAAAACAATTCATCAGCTGGACCCAATGCACAGTAAGAGTTGAAACACTCACACTCAAAGAGATTTTCTGGGTTCAATACAAGTTAAGCTCCATCGCCAGCATTAGTGGCATAATGTTAATTACTACAAAAATGAATTTCGACTTGTCACAATAACCCTTAAACAACCACAAAAATAAAGCGAAAAACAACTTTACAACTCAAATTCACAAGTGCTTTTATAAAATTATAAGCATCACATTTATGCCTTTCAACCCTTTAAAAATTGGCCCTCATTCACTGTCATTATAAGTGCCTCATTGTAACCTTGATTATTGCTTAAAAGTGGAGGGACAAGTCCAAATATATTTTGTGGTAATCAACTTTATGCCATAAATGCTGTCGATTGAGCTGAACTTTTTGTTCCGGAATGTTCCTTTAAGCCAGGTTCATGCTGTATGGTTTTGGCCACGACTTTACCATTTGTGGATCATAAAAGATTTCTCTCATCATAAGGCATTCAAGTCTTTGATCGCTCAATGTGACATGTTCACCGATGGCCAATTAATTGCCTTTGTAATAAAGCTTATCCTCTGATGAAGGTCAGAGTGTCAGAAATTTTGCGTCGCAGTCTTGCAGTGTGACCATACGATGGCCAAATGACATTAAACACCCTGTAAGTGCAATCACGAATAGGACCAAAGTTATGGCTATGATGCATATCATACAGTCTAAAATAATGCTGCACAGTGTGCTATGGAATTTTCCCCAAGTTCTAATGGGGATCATATCGTACTGTCTGAAAAGCAACAATTATAAAGGACTGTAAAACAATTATAGTGTTCACCTGGCCTTTTCAGACTATAAGGTGAGGTCAATATTCTAAAGAGGCAGTAAGCAAAATACAAGAGAATGGTGAATTTAACTGAAGCTCCTAATGAATGCAAACGTACATTAGCATAGCATAAAGCCAAATACACTTTAGTCTTCAGATCAGTTAGTACTAATGTTCTACATAAAGAGATGTTTTTTAGTATTTCATATAACAAAAGTTGGCCAGAGGGAAAACCACAGATTTCATAGCCACTGACACTATACACAGAATACTGGGCATCAATCCAATATCACAATTCTTTATTCCTCTCAGTTCTTTCACCATAGCAACAAGAAGAAAGTAAATTGCAGCTAATTAGCTAAAAGAACATGGCTAATTATAGAAGCATGAAAAGAGGAGCCAAGACAAAGCTAAAATTTCAGTCCTTCAAAACCAAAAGTTTGATCTTGGTCAAACAAATTGTGTTTTATATTTAATTCTGTCCCAAGACTATCTGTTGACCTCCAATTATATTCTGAGGGGTGAATTCACTAAGCAGCTGCACAACTTTTGCGCATGGTACTTCAGCGCAAAAATCTGTGTCTTTTTCACTAACTAACCACAATCTAGTTTATGCAAGCAGAATCAGTGCTGAAATTGCACTACATCTAGATTTTAAATTAAGTCATTAGCATCCCTTCCATGCAAACATGCCTCCTTTCCATGAACATTTGGCTAATTATAGATTATATGCTCTCTTTTCACAAAACTTAGTGCTATTTGCTCAGCCCAGTAAATATCAGGCTATTACCGCCCGAGGAAAGTAGGCAGTAAATTGAATTTGATATTTTCCATTTATAAGGCAGCAGTAATTCATCAAATAATGATGAAATGATGGAGAAGAGTGTTATAACCTGGCATACACATGGCATAGTCAATTGCACTTTTGGCATGTTAAAGAGATAATTCAGATGTCTTTATTACAGTTGTAGAGTGATGCTGTAAAGTCTGGGCAGAGTGTGCCAGATCGGGGTAGTCAGCTGCATCCTCTGCTATATACCTCTCAGAACTGGCAGACAAGATCGGAATTGGGCCTTGCAATTTGCGTTCAGCACAGATTTTGTGGTCACGCTTGCGGAGTTGCCTGATCTGTATAATTCCTTTCATAAACTGACAATAGGCTGACAGCGTGTGCAAATAACTCTTTAAACTATTTTAGATTTACAGAAATGTCTCTATGATTTGACATCTTTTGCCCAGTTATAAAAACTTGCTTTTTTAATGAACTTCTAGTACCAATTCATTGACTTTCTTATAAAACTCTCTGCAAGGCTGAATTGCCTGAACACATTGTGTAACAGACTCATTTATGTTTCCATTCATATATATCTGCCAGATATGAACAGGTTTTTAGAGCAGTCAGTGTGCCAACACAAGTCTTTGCTCTAGACATCATGGGACTGGCACAAGGCTTAGAGCGGATGCATTGAATAAAGTGCCAGGCTCTAATGGCACACACACTTTCATCATTACTTTTAGCATTCTTACCACTGTGGCCCCTCTAAAAAGATCACTCCTTCTCAGTTGGGACAGAACCTCTATATTTCTTTAAACATGAACTTGATTTGCTATGGTTGACCTAAATACTGGGAGATCTTGCTTCTTGATTTGCTACACTGATATCAGTCTTTCAAAAACTGTCTCTAGCTAACAGATTTAGTGGTACATATATATATCTATATATATATATATATTAGGGCTGTCGAGTTAACGCGTTAATAACGCGCGATTAATTATACAAAAAATTACCGCATTTATTCGCATGCTTGTAGTACCACCTCTATACTCCAGAGAGCAGTAAGTGAAATTTCAGCTGTGTGAGCAACACACAGTTTATACAGTGAAGAAAACAACACAGATATGCGTTACTAAGGGTTCAAATGCGAACTAAGGGATCTCAATATGTGTTTAAAGATTGAGTATTAAACTATATTTAACTTGACACAGTGACCTAAACATTTTATTTTTATGACGCAACACACCCGAGATGTGACACAAGCATGTCTGACACAGGTCGGGTGTGGTAGGGTGACCACCTGTCCTGCATTTTGCGGGACAAGTCCCGAAATTGGAAGCTTTGTCCCGCGTCTCTCAAGTCATAAGCAGTGTCCCGCATTTCAATATTGTCTGTATAATTTTGTATCTTTATTATTATTTTGGCATCATTTTATTTCATCGTCCTTTAATTACAAAATCACTATAAAAAATAGTTAATAAGAAAACACTGAACATGCGCAGCGCAGCCTTTTTTTCGGGCCAGAGCGGGAAAACTCTGAGAAAAAAAACTGCAACAGAAAAATGGGTCTATCCTGGGCTCCCGAGAAGAAAAAGTGTCTTTGTTCGTATAATAAAGAATTGGAGAAAATATTGTATATACATGGTTAAAACCAGTTACAGGTGACCCTAAAAAAGGAGAGTGCAGGGTATGCCACCGAAGTTTCACGGACAGCTCTGCTGAAGCAGTTCAGTGCCTGTCACCAACGTGTTCGTGGAGAGGGTGTTTTCACTGATGACCGCTGCGTCGACAGAGACAAGGAACTGAACACCTGTGGACCTCATCAAAAGTGAACTCCAGGTGAAAGTGAACACCTACACCTGCCAGGAGTTCTACAGTCATAATGAATGAGAAGGCCCTACTCGAAGCAGCCAGATCACACAAAAAAATTAAATTCAAGATGCACTAAATCCGGTAAGATCGCATTTAATCTTTCTAGTCTTTAATAATGGAATTGATGTGCTTGTTTGGAAATTTGCTTTTTAACGATTAGATTATTATTTTCACTTCATTATATTTATATTGAGTAGGTCTGTGCTGTTAAAATTAGTTTGTATCGTAGACCTTATGCCAAACTGAGTGACGTTTACAGAGCCGTCATTAACATTTAACATCACTGCAAAAATACATCTAATATAAAATCAATATTTATTCACCTAGTACAATAATAGTAAGTTATCTCTCCCTCGTGTCCCTCATTGTCCCACAAAATCAGGTCTGTTGACCTGCAACAGAGCAATAGCCAGGTGGTCACCCTATCATATGGACTTTACCTCACAGATATTTAAATACCAACAAGGTTAATGATGTGTCCTTTAAACTGTTACACCATTTTTACCCAGTCAATCATTATTTAAGAAACATGCTCCCTGAAATAGATCCACTTTGCTCCTTCTGTAATGCTGTAGATGAATCTGCCCCTCACCTTTTTTGGGAATGTGTCCATGCAGTAGTATTTTGGAGAATTTGTTTTAAATATATTATTGAAATATTCTTTGTACCTCCAACAACTCCAAAGCATTGAAAACCATTGCATTATGTAATGAATATAATGTCTTGGCATTATTGTAAAATATATCTGTAGTATTGTGTACTATGTACCCCTGGCTTGTTTAAAAAAAAAAAAAACAATATCTGACGCAGGTGTACATTGACGGCCTCTTAAACAAGCCCTCATAATAAATCTCAAACTGATTGACAAATTCACTTGTGAAATGATTTGCTGTGAACTGTATAACAATGATTGAATAATTATCAATAATATGGTAGTAAACAGTACATTGTATTCTAAAGCCCCTTTTTGTATTGTCTTATCAATGATGAACTCTTCTGCCACAAGAATGTAATGCACTTTAATTATCTGAATATTTTTTATTTTATATATATATATATATATATATATATATATATATATATATATATATATATATATATATATATAATTTTGTAATATTTAAAGATAACTATGTATAATTATTTCATCATTATGTATTGAATTATTGTTATATGAGGGGCTTTCTCAGCAAATATTTTTATATGCGATTAATCGCGATTAATTAATCAGGACACCATGTAATTAATTTGATTAAACATTTTAATCGATTGACAGCCCTAAATATATATATATATATATATATATATATATATATATATATATATATATATATATATATATATATATATATATTGCACTGAGGCAGATAGTAGGGTTTATTTAGATAAAATATCTTTTGGAAAATATCTTTTGAGGCCAAAACTCATATCAGCTTCCTTGCAGTACAATTACATGCATGTCTGTGCAAAAACTGTCTCTACACATTACAGTGAAATAGTGCTTAATATTATAACTACTTAATAATAAAAAGTTATATTTAATACTACTATATTATTTCTGAGTGGGCAACTAAAAAAAACTATTGTCATGTGGTTCTGCAGATAAAATGGCCCAGATAACGAGAACGTTCATTTTAATCAATGTACCGTTGGCATGACGCACATTTGTGATGCAACTGCTGTTCTCTGTTAAAGAAATAGTTCATCCAAAAATGAAAATTCTCTAATTTTTCACTTACCCTGATGCCATCCCAGATGTGTATGACTTTCTTTATTCAGGAGAACACAAATGAAGATTTTTAGAAGAAGATAGAGCTCTGTCATGTCCTATATAATGAAAGTACACGGGTGCCAGCAATTTGACGCTCAAAAAGTCAAATTTAGGGAGCATAAAAGTAATCCATGTGACTCCAGTCAATCAGTGAATGTCTTCTGAAGCAAATCGATAGGTTTATGTAAGAAACAAGTCGATAATTGCAGGCATTCCGTGATCAACTGGAGTCATGTGGATTACTTTTATGCTGCCTAAATATGACTTCCGGCTTCCGGAAGTGCTGGTAACCGTGTACTTTTATTATAAGGACCTGACAGAGCTCTATCATCTTCTAAAAATCTTCATTTGTTTTCTACTGTAGAACGACAGTCATACACATACAGGGATGGCATCAGGGTGAGTGTATAATGAGCAATTTTTGGGTGAATTATTTCTTTAAATCGCTTGCATGAATGCCAACTTACCTCAGATAACTGGGCTCTGTAGTGCGACTTATTACACTGCAAGAGCTGGGCAGCCAGGTTACAGTCCTTCCTGTATAAGTCCTATTAAAAATAGTGGTAGAAAAGGAACATTAGGTAATCAAAAGCAAATACACAGTCTTCCAATGGGTGGCCATTAAGCCTCAATGTATGATAAGGAATCATATAATCATAATTTTGCTTACATTGTCCTCTCTCAGTTTCTCAATGGTCATCTTTGCCTCCATGAGGTGATTGTTGAGAACGATGATTTCTCTACTGAGAGCCCGTTTCTCCTCTTCATGGTGCTGTGACTGGGTCCAATAAAAAAAAAAGGAAAACATTTCCAATGTTACAGGCACATAATGCAATGCTCAACATGTGGCCCTTGAGGGATTTTTTTTTTAGCCCATGTGATGTCATCATTGTGGCAATTGGGACTGCAATAATCACAAACATGCCTTCCTATCTTGTTAAAAAAAGCTTGGCGGTATGATGTGTATAGAGATCTATCATTTTGTAGAGAGATTCTGCTGTAGTGTTTAATATACAGCATTACATTCACAGTATGATTAAAACATTTATTATAGTCTACTCTACAAACTGTGTTAGTTTGGTTTAGTTTGGACTCAATGCGATACTCTGCTCGTTTTCTTTCTAAACCTAGTCTAATTGTAGGCTGTTTACGGTTTTAAATTGTTCAACCAAAAATAAAAATTCTGTCATCATTTACTCACCCTCTAACCCATATCATTTTCTTTCTTCTGCGGAACACAGAAGACATTTTAAAGAATATTGCAATTGCTGATTCCCCCAAAAGTGTCATATATAAGTAGTCCATATGACTTGTGCATCAAGAAGACTTGCTCTTTTATCTTCCACGGAAGAGAGTGATAAGAGTTTGAGGAGGCGTAGGAGTGAGTAAATAATGATAGAATTATCATTTTTGGTGAACAATTCCTTTAATTTTATTTTTTGTTTGGCATCCAAGTTTTCACATTAAAAAAGCTAAGTTAAAACATTTAATAATCAGATGAGATAAAGCGCCTTTTATTCCAAAAATTAGGCATTACAAAATAGTTATGTAATATATTAAACATTTATGAGTTGAATGTCCAGCATAAATACATTTGTCATTACACTCACTGAGCACTTTATTAAGAACACCTAATTATTCATGCTATTATCTAATCAGCCAATCATGTGACAGCAGTGCAATGCATAAAATCATGCAGATATGGGTCAGGAGCTTCAGTTAATGTACACATCAACCAACAGAATAGGGGAAAAATGTGATCCTGGTGATTTTGACCATGGCATGATTGTTGGGGCCAGACGGGCTGGTTTGAGTATTTCTGATCTCCTGGGATTTTCAAACACGACAGTCTCTAGAGTTTACTGAGAATGGTGCCAAAAACAAAAAAAAAACATCCAATGAGTGGCAGTGCTGTGGATGAAAATGTCTTATTGATGAGAGAGTTTAATGAAGAATGGCCAGACTGGTTCGAGCTAACAGTAAGGCTGCGGTAACTCAGATAACTCAACTGTACAACTGTAGTGAGCAGAATAGCATCTCGGAATGCACAACACATCACACCTTGAGGTGGATGGGCTACAACAGCAGAAGACTATGCCGGGTTCCACTTCTGTCAGCCACTGAGGCCGCAGAATCCATGGAACAGCATGAATCCATGGACCCAACCTGCCTTGTGTCAACAGTCCAGGCTGGTGGTGGTTGTGTGATGGTGTGGGGAATGTTTTCTTGGCACTCTTTGGGCCCATTAATACCAATCAGTCATCGCTTGAATGCCACAACCAATTTGAGTATTGTTGCTGAACCTTCATGGCCACAATTTACCCATCTTCTAATGGCTTCTTCCAGCATTATAACACAACATGTCACAAAGAAAAAGTCCTCTTAGACAGGTTTCATGAACAAGAAAATGAGTTCACTGTTCTTCAGTGACCTTCCCAGTCACCGGATCTAAATCAAATAGAACACCTTTGGGGTGTGGTAGAACAGGAGATTCACAGCATGAATTTGCAGATGGTAGCTGTCAACATAGACCAGAATCTCAAAGGTATGTTTCCAACATCTTGTGGAATCCTTGCAACAATTAATTAAGGCTGTTTTGAGAGCAAAGGCAGACCCTACCCATTATTAGTATAGTATTCCTAATTAAGTGCTCAGTAAATGTGTATACTTTACCATTACTGTGACATAAAATTAGGAGTGCAGCTGTTGAGGCTAAATGGATCCTGCTTTGTGGGCCCTGAGCTTTTAAGGTTGAGTAGCCCTACTATAGATCCTAATAGCCCACTAGTATAATATAGACACATTCACACATTCAGTGCAAGTGTAATGTCATTAGGATAACCCTGAAGCAGATGGAAATTAATTGGTGTGCTCAAAGGAGCATGAATAAAAGCCTGATATTAGACGATTTGCACATCATTTTCCTTTGATACCTTGGCCCATAACCTTCTGGGTCAACACTGACATCCTTAGAGACAATCATTGATGCAATCTGTTGCTAAAAAAAGTGTATTTATCAAAACAAATTCAGAGTTATCCCTAAAAGTGGGATATCCAGACATGTAATGGCCAAACAATAAACTGCGGCAGGCAGGCTAATTATCATTTAATTGTTTCAAGCTTCAAATTAACAATGAGGCTGTGATGCTGGATTTGCTAGTATTACAGACTCACTATCACACTGTCATCTGAAGGCGGACAGGCTGTATTTATGGACTATAATTAATGTCAGCCACACCAATGGCGGTGTACTGATATTCAAATCCTCTTGCACAGCATTCAGTGCTATTGTACATGTTTAACACATTCACTAATCTGTCACACCAAAAATGCGTACACAGACAAAAGTGTGGTAAGAAATGTAAACACTTTCATCCAAAAACACATTAAAAAGGAAACTGCATAAAGAGGAAGACAACACCTTGTAAACACTTGTGCGAACAAAAACATTTGCACATTTCAACAAGTGTGTGCAAGCTCAGTTAGACCAACTAAAATCTCATGTGTAATGTGTGGCTGTGTTTTATAGAATGTGGCCTGTATGTTCACTCACATTTCGGTGGATTTTATCCTCTAAGTCCTGGTTGATCCTCTGCAATGCTGAGTAACTGCTCTGTATTCTATGGGATACACACATTGACAAAACATCTTTCTTCAAATCCAGCTCTCACAGGAAGGTCTTAAACACTTTACTTATTTCCTCATACGCATCTGATAGTTAATCCTTTTAGTTATAGTTTCTTAAGTTGATTGCCAAAACTCACCAGTCCACCTGTTCATCTTTCATATTATATTATCTGTTGCAAGCTCAATTCATAACATTTATTTTAAAATGGAACAAGGAGACCAAACCATGAATGACTCCTACATACTTGGCATCAATCAGCAGATGCCTCAGTGAAACAAGGCCTGTGGCACAATTTCATGTCTTGGTTGTATGTCCCATCCAGTGTTGGGTAAATTACTCAACAACAAAAAAGTAATCAACTGCAAATTACTTCCTAAAATTGTAATCAGAATACTTTACTAACTGATAAAAATTATAACTTTACTTTTAAGCTACTTTCTAAAACACTTTTAAAGCTAGGGTGTGCAATCTTTTCTAGAAAATGTTTTTGTTATACTGGTTGAAAGCCTCTTTTTGTTCTGATAGCAATCAATAATTAATGTGGTCTAAATGTGTGTATATATATATATATATATATATGTATATATATACACACACACACACATATATATATATATATATATATATATATATATATATATATATATATATATATATATATATATATATATATATATATATATTCTGTGGAAGGGACAGGACAAACAAATGATCGACCAATCATTGCATTCAGTCCGAATGTATTGATAGGATGTTCTTCCTCTCTGTCAATCTATATTTGCATACCGCCACGCAAAAGTTCGCGCATACAATCATACGTCATCAGCGCGAGTTCCTTGACTCTGTGCAGAGCGAGTATTACGTTCGTAATTATTGTAATGTCTAACCTGTGAATGAGACATGAGGTAATCTGAAACCGTTGTGATTGATTCCACCAACACGTCTCTCCTCCTGGCGCTTAGACTCTGCTCTGTGTGAGTGTTTATGTGTGATAAAGGAGGCGTGGCTTTGGAGACGTCTCTGAAGCAAGGGCGGGCTCTATGTTTTCAAAGCTAGTTTGCTAACTGCTAGCTTCTCTAGCTTTAACTGAAAAGTTTTTTTTTTGTTCAACAAATTCAAAATAATTTCTGTATTGCCTCCTTGTTCATTGTTGCACTCAAGTCACACTTTCAGCACCACACAATTCTCCATTAAAATTACATACATACTGAATGAACATAATTCATCATTTGAATGCATTCTAAAAATATAATTTCAGAAATATAGATAACCTAAGTAATGTACTTCATTTTAAATTACAAGAATTTGAAATGTAACACATTTACATTCCTTTTGGCTTTAAAAGTAATTATATAACAGTAACTACTTACTTTGTAATCAGATTACACCCAAAACTGGTCTCAGTAAAGGCACACTATTTTGCTACACTCTCAAAACTATATTTTATCATCACCAGCGAAGAACATGCAGTAGTGTCCAAATGTCTGAGACCACCAGTAAAAATTCAGTTCCCATTTTTTTATTTAATTAAAATTTGTATTACAAATGATATTCTCAGAATTACATTTTTAGAGAAAGTTTAATTGAAAGTTAACATGAATATCAGAATGTCTTAGTATTTGGTATGTCCAGCTATGCACATGAGCTGACATGAACAAACCTAATGATTCATGTATTCCAGAATGGTTTGAGAGGCGTTACCATTGTCAGTCACAAATTTGAACTAGAAAAAGTGAGGAATTTTAAATATTCTTATTCATTATTATTCTTTTTATATTCAGGTTCCAATTATTTTCTGAATCCAGATTTTCAGTGTGGTCTCAATCTTTTGGGCATTGTAATTTTAGGGCATAGTATATTGGGAAGCAGCCAATTTCTTCAAGTTTCTTAAAAAAGGAGGTCTATTTTTAGTCTATTGGTCCTGGTTAATATGCCTCTTACCGGCGTAATTTGTCAGTGAACTTGTCGAGTTCCTCCTGGGCTCGGCGCAGCTCAGTCTCCAGGTACTGTCTCGTAGAGTCAAACTCACGCTCTAAAAGCTCCAGCTTATGTGTGGTGTAAGAGAAACGCTTCCTTAGGTCTTCCTTCTGTTCCTGCAGAGAGCTGCATATAGACACACTGTTTTACAGTACATTCACTTCATGTATTTACCAAAAATAGTGCCTAAAATAGGATGGCCTGAATCCTTTACATGGATCAGGTAGAGACTGAGGATAAATAAAGTGATTTTGACAGTGAAACAGCTATTTTGATGTTTTAAATCAATTTCACTGAGAAAACCAATAAAGCATCTCAACATGGCGTACATTTTTGCCAGATTTACATACAGTATGTATTAAGTAATATATGCTTCATTTTAGCTGTCATTTTGTGATGTCACTGACATAACAATAGCTGTCAAATAATCCATTGATCAAATCCATAAGCCAAACACAGTCATGTAGAGAGTGCTGTAATATTTCCTTTATTAATCCCCAACATTCATTTTTCCCATTTCCCTCATTGATCCTGAGTCACATGACCACTGCCATGTACAGATGTTCTATTTATAGATCAAACACACAAGCAGTCATGGGTTGGGGGGGGGGGTGGGGGATGGAATAAAATCAAGCCTTTTACGATACATGAGAGAACCACTGACAGCTCTTAATGGTTTAGTATTGATTGACAGATGTGGGTAGAATTACTTTATTGGCTGCCACAAACCAAACTTGGTCAGAGGCAGTGATGCACAGGGATGCTAACACGTGTCTACAGCAGTGAGAATGTAACAAATTTGTGTGCTAAATGTAGATCGATACACACATGTATTTGAAAGTGTGCACACACACGGGCAGGCATACACTTATCCTCAAAGTACCACAAGTACAGCAGCGCTCAACACACAGATTTACGTAATTAAAAAGATGAGTAATTGAGTAGTAATTATAATAAATACTTAACTAATGTCTTTGCTTCTTGAGTATTTAACCATTTTCTTGTATATATATATATATATATATATATATATATATATATATATATATATATATATATATATATATATACTGTACATATCTTTTCTCAATTTTTCCTTTTCCGTTATATTTCTCACAAACATCACCAATATGTGGCAATACAGACTGTGGCAATACAGTCTTGTTTATTTATTTTCAGACATGGTCTGTGATAACCCATGTTTATGACATGTGTCATAATAAAACCATGTTATTTTTTAAAGTACCTTGGAGTACCATGAGAGTATCATGAAACATGAACATGATCAATCATTCAGTACCATGGTATCACCCTGGTAACGTGGTGCACGGTGCAAAGGCGTGATGAGAAAGTGCGAGCACGAGGCGATCGACTGTGTTCTGCTAATGATACAGGGTCCTTCAATAACCTATAACATGTGAGTGGTGGTGGTGTAGAGGTCTAAGCACATAACTGGTAATCTGATAATCAGAAGGACGCTGGTTCGAGCCCCACAGCTACCACCATTGTGTCCTTGAGCAAGGCACTTAATTCCAGGTTGTTCTGGGGTGATTGTCCCTGTAATAATTGCACTGTAAGTCGCTTTGGATAAAAGCGTCTGCTAAATGCATAAATGTAAATGTGAGTAAGGGCAGCCAGTGGAGTTTCTGGTGTACTTTTATGCTGCCTAAATATGACTTTTGGACCTTCAAAGTGCTTGTACCCATGTAATTCAATTATAAGTACATGAGATCTATCTTCTTCTAAAAATTATAATTTGTGTTCTGCTGAAAAAAGAATGTCATACACATCTGGGATGGTTTCAGGGTAAGTGAATAATGAGAGAATTTTCATTTTTGGGTGAACTATTCCTTTAATTTAACATTACATGAAATGTCAAGTTTTGGGCTCAAATATCTATGGTCCTTGCATATGTTAAGTATTAATAACTTAAACTATTAAATACAAAAAAGAGGCCATGGGGAATAACCATAATGCCTTGGGCTTGAATTATTAAATTATGTTTCCTTGGCCAAAGGGAACATATAAGGTCATTTAAATAGTTGTAGTATAATTTTTATATATTTCTTTATTTATTTTTTCGCAAAACAGTTATTTCATGTAAAGCCACCATTAGGTTGATCTGTGTGCCCTTTGGTCAAGTTGGACCCTGTAAACACTATCCCAGTTCTTCTTGTTCATGTGCAGCTGAAGTACAGGTATCTATGCATTTCAGTTACAAACAGTTATAATCTTATTATTTAACCTTAAGCTCTGGTGGATTTTTGGGCTGCCGCCCATGATTTTTCACACTCAAATTTAAAAGCTCACCATTCACGCATACTGTTGAATAATAATTAATTCATAAATAATATTTTTTGCATTTGTAATCTTATGATAAACGTTGTTTTTGGAAAAAAAGTACATAAACATTTTGTCTGAATTTGCAAACATGTAATTCTGGTTCTGTTCACTCTACAGCACTTTGAAAAGTCTATTCTATGATAAGTCTCTCTTTTTTATTCCACTAGATGTCAGTAAGCACTAGACAAAATTCGAAATTCTCTATCATATTCCATCAGAATATACAGATCTGAAATGTAGGTGGAGCTCTAATTCATTTTAGCCCACACAGTTGTGCTCGTCCATAGACATTCAGTCTCATTTTCAGTTCAAGCACCACCCTCATTGTTTCATGGAGTATCTCAGCCTCTGAGTGGACAAGAAGTTCAATCTAGGTGTGCTTTCAAATGATACCTTTTATGCTTGACTTATGTATATGGATACTTTAATTTTTTAAGTGTAAATTTTTGTTTACATGTTTGTGAGCTTGCTTGGCTGAATAATCAATCCTATGTTATATTTAGCAAAATATGCCATCCAGAAGGAAAGTATGCAAAACAAATCATCAGAAAAATTTATTTTTGACTATTGATGATAAAACATTATCATCACAAACGGAAGGATCTCAGATTTCTAATGACACCTGTTGAGCTTCTAGTCCACTCAGAGGCAAAGACACTCAATGAAACAGTGAGGGTGGTACTTGAACTGAAAATTAGACTGATTGTCTATGGACGAGCACATCTGTGAAGGCTAAAATGTGTCAGCACTGTGTTATCGTATGGCCTAAATTTGAGTCCATTTAATTAAAATCGTTAAGTAGAAACAACAACATTTAATTATGAACAAAGTGGAAAAATGTGTCATTGAAGAGTATGCTTGAACTGAAATATGAAGTGATGTTTGAAGAAAACAAAGAAAAACCAAGGTTTCACTTGTGAGCAGAATATTTTTATTGGGCGTAATTTCTGAACAAGTTTTAATTTTGCCAAATTATGCAAAACGTGTCAAATAGTATTTGTGTATTTAGGATGACAAGACAAAGGAGGGGGCCATTCTATTTTAAAAACATTACAAATGTAATTTCCATCACCATCATTTCTATCATTGAATCATATTGAACAGCACATAATTTGATATATGCTGGAAATTCAGTTGTGCTTGGAAACTTTTTTAATGACTTTTAGAAGAGAAAAAAGAGACATAAATCTCCTGCGATGCATGTACATACACTGTTGAGTATTTTTTACTGAGATTTTACTTTCTAGAAATTCCCAAAGTTAAAGAAACACCCATATATTCTGTATGTTCATACTTGGCCATATTGTCATGTCTTCCCTGTTTTTGTCTAGACTTTTATTTTGAAAATCTTGTTTAGTTCCCCATTCCTGTTTCCTGTTAATTTTGTAGTCCTTTGTAGTTTTCTTTCATGCTTGGTTTTCCACTGATTTTTTTCCCCAGGTGTTACTCATTCCTTTTGTTTGCCCTTGTGTATTTTAAGCTCTTGTTTCCCCTGGTTTCTTTGTCAGTCTTTACATTGTTCTCGCGTTCTGTGCCTAGTTTCCTGTGTTTTGTTTCCTTTTATTCTGAGTTACCTTGTTTATCTCATTAAAAGCTGCATTTAGATCCTCATTCCTTGTCTGCCTTGTCACACATATATCAGATTTCTGTTAGGAAGAAGCTTTTCAAAGACAAACTGGCCAATGCATGTGACACTGTACTATCTATAGGTCAAGCTTTTTTCTTCAATTGCCTTGTTGCATGCCTAAAATAACACAACACAAGCTGTTCACAATGGGGAAAATATAGTTCGCAAGTAAACTGGCACTGAGGATTAAACTACTTAAGATTCAGATAGCCTACTTTGCAATTATGTTAAAATCTCTCTTCCAGGGGAATAAAGTGCAGAATTTTACAAAAGAACAAAAACTACAGTGGTTTACTCATTCCTTTAAACAGTTATATTTAAAAACCAATCACACTTCAGAAGTCACAAGTGGACAGGAAAGCAGATGATTATCGTATGCAATTTGTACAAAAGGTGATGCGCATGGTTGATGAGATGACTGTGGTGGGCGGACGGCGAGGTCGAGAGAGTATCTTACCTCTTTTTCTGATGTTTACAACCATTTCGAGGGGTTTTAAGAGCCGTTTTCCCGATATATATCTTTTTCATGGTTTTTCGTAGAAGCCCACCTCTCATGTGTCTGTGTATAAATTCTCTGCTCCCTTACTGGGATTCCACTTATTCTTGCTTGAGTCTGTTACCTTGTCCATGCAGCCCTGACAGGCTGCTGGAGATCCTGCCAACAGAGCAAAAACAGTGGCTTTTGGCGGCTTCCAATCACATTACAAAACGATAGCGACAGCAATTAAGAAAGTGTCATCAAACTTGTCACATGAATGCGGGTCATCTCGGTGCTTCATGCATGAAACTGTGTGCCGAGTATGAATGTTCAGTGACAGGTGAAATTAACCTCTTTGGGCCGATGCCACTGAGCCCATGATTTGGTATCAGTGCACCCTTGCTCAGGTGCGTTCGTGAGCATCGAGATGAATTGTGATAGGTACGCGATGAGACAGCTTGTGACTTCATCAAGATGAAAATCACAAGCAGAATATTATGTACATGCAGATAATCTATAGAGCACTGCAGATTGGGGATATATATATATATTTAATATTCATGCATTTATTTATTATTATTATTGTTCATTTTTTGCACATTTATTTGCATGAAAGAACCTTTTGGCCTGTCTTTTTTCATGATGCCTACTTCCATAAAAACTATATGGCCAAAAGAATGTGGACACCATGACCGGGTCTAAGAGGGGGCTAGATTTTTCCTTGTGCCCCAATCCCCAGAAACTTCAGACACCCATCACCCCGGCTAAACCAAACAGCTTCACCAAATAGACCATGCTGGTTGACCTTTTTTATCCTGGTGAACAGCATTGTGGCTATGCTGGTCAACCAGCTAGACCTGAAAATCCATGCTGGTCTGAGATGGTCTTTTCTGAAGGGTTATCAGGTAAGGATGGAGAGGATTTTGTGAAAATTCATTAAGCCTTCTATTGTTTCCCCACCTCTGACTCATCACTCACTTTTTTCTCTCCCTCTTTTTCTCTTCTCTCTGAATCACAGCTGAGAGTCAATATGCTGTACCACCATCTCCCAAATCCTCACCCACCAACACTTACCACATCACGAGGGCCAAGTATACTCCCACAACAGGCCTCAGAAAGTCAATGCATCTTATATCACATGGGGCTGCATCCATTGCATTGGGTGCATTTGATCTTTCAGAAAAAGCAGCTGACATTTTAGAGGAGCGAGGGAGGTAATGACAGACAAGTGGAGCAGGGAGATTAGAGGAGCAGGAATGAGACAGAATAAAGAAATGAGAGTGACGGATAATCCGAAGAGGTGTGAAACAGCCTCTCATCTCACTTTGTATTCTGCGCCTCTCGACACAGGGAAATTATCTTACAAGGAAACCCCCTCGTTGCAGACCCACACGTCTGCAGTTGCGTTGACATAAAACCCAAGATGCACTGCACACAAATGAACATCTCAAACTCTGTGGCTTAAAGCAATAGTTCATCCTAAACTAAATATACTCTGTAATTATTCGCAATCACGCTCAGAATCAGAAACGGTAACGTGAACTTAGCAGGTTTGACGCCAAAACGCCGTTTGATCTCAGGTGTTCTGTAAAAGAACGTGACAAGATTTGGGATCTGCAAGATGTATCGGAGGCAAAGATTTTCCAACATGTTCTCATAGAAACATGTTAATATAGCTAAATATTTGCAAAATGATTTTTACGTTGCTCGTTCTACCTATCGTGCCAGTTTCAGATTATCAGTTCATAAACAAAGGCCGGATATACGGGGGTGCTGGTGCCCCATATATATGCCCACAAAGCACAAGTGAAGCAAACGGTTGAAAGTCTTTCTAGCAAGTCAGTCCACAGATGGCCATCTTTGGAATGCTCCCGGGAAGCTATTTCCAGTCATGAAAGTGCAGCTCCTATCTACTTGAATGGGAAAAAAACCGAAATCTCCAAAACGGTTGGTCAACATTATGATCAAAGTTCGCATTTCAAATAAGCAGAAAGATCTGACAACACTGGTATCATAATTTGTGGTTTTGTACCTCAGGTTACACAAAAAAACTTAGTTTTCCTGGCTTGTATAGCTAAGGTGCATGCACATTCTCGAGATGATTGACAGGTGACGTCTGTATCTAAAAGGTGATTGGCCCTTTTACCTGTAAGGAGGGACTTTCTTTCTACATCCGTTGATCATTGGGCTTTCCAATTTCTCACATTAATTTTAATAGAAGTGGAACATCTCTGCTAAATAACTCTCTGCCCTAACTCTAACTAAATGTGTTGGAACTGAACACATGCCCCACCCACGTCAAGGGAATACATACGCGTACCCATCCGTCAATGCCCCTCCATTATATGTTACTGCCTCCCTATTGTAAGCGGTCCGGGCCTGTCATAAAGACTTATCGCCCTGTTCCTCACGCAATGTATCTTATGACATAAAAACACTTTTATTATAGCACATGATTTATAAGATGATACATTTTAACGTTTTCTTTACAAAGCTAACTAAATTTATTAGCTTCTTAAGGCAAGATCAAATCGCGCAGTAGCTCAACTGATAGAGTTTTGCGCATGTGATGCAAAGGACCTGGGTACAAGTTGAATAGTGCGCAAAGCAAAAGTGTCATGAAAGTGCAACAAAATGAGGTTGTTTCTTTAGCAGTTGCATTTTTCATATCACATTTGCTTTTATTACACTATTGGTTAGGTTTGGGTTTAGGGTAGGAAGTTTTTACTTTTTATGTAAAACTCGATATATCATTAACCTTTATCTGTTTGGGAGAACTTTTAACTCGCTTTTAGTGCCACACAGTGGAGATTTCACCTTGGAACTGCTGCGATACGTGTAAGGACCAGTGTTGGGAAAGTTAAAAAAAATTGTAATCCACTACAAATGATGAATTATTTATCTAAAATTGTAATCAGATTACTTTACAGATTACTTCATGAATAAGTAATCAGATTACTAAATACTTTACTTTTAAATTACTTTCAAAAACACTTTTCCGCTCAACAAATTCAAAATTATGTCTATATTTCTTCCTTGTTTATTGTTACACTTTATTGTCAGCACCTCAAATTTCTCCTTCACAATGACTCATTACGGGGCCATAATTCATGCATTCTACATAAATAATATATTCAAAATAAGCATATAATGAACTGAAAGTCAGTAACTGTAATCTGATTACAAGAATTTAAAATGTAATGCATTACAGTACTTTTTGACAAAAAAAAATGTAATTACAGTAATTACTTTGTAAGTGGATTATTCCCAACGCTGGTAAGGACCCACGTAAAATCATTTAGCAAAAGTGGTGCTACAGTCAAATTTTCTTGAGATCAGGCTCAGATTTTCAATCGTTAAAGTCCTAAATTTCAGTCTTCCTCATACAAAGTTATAGTATGGCTTCAGAAAATTTGCACAAGTCTTATGGATTTTTTGATCACTAGGATCTGTCGTTGAATAGAAAAAGAGCTGTGTGAATATTCTACGAAAACTCAAATTTTTTGATCCACAGAAAAAAACAGCAAACAAGTTTAGATTGACATGTGGGTAAGTAAAACTATCTCTATAACTAAACAACGGTCAATCTGTGTGCATTTGAAAAGAAATACAACCAAAATCGCACATAATGCACAATGTGGAACAATACAGTCATTATCAGCCCAGACTTGATTTGCTGTTACTCTTTCCATCTCTCTCGCTCTCATCTCTCACTTTCAATCTCACATCATCCCTCCTTCCAACAGCCACCCACTTTCAAACAGCGGGGAATAATTATGGCATAAGTGGATTATGCGGCCTGCAGATGGCAGATAAACGAAGAGGAGAAGAATCAGGACAGTCTATCCGGGCAGAATTGAAGATGAGCAACGAAAATCTGATGGGTGGAATGGGGATCCAAGAAGGAGCATCAACACGTTGTGCCGAAGGCCATGTTAAAATGTGTCATGGTGCCCAGAAAACCAACTGGGATTCATATTTGATCTGTGATCTACATTAATTTTTGTGGAAAGTTTGCTGGGATGTTATCTTGTCATGACACTAAATGAGATTAGTTTGCATGGTCCCAGTGGAATGTTTCAGTTGGGTTTTCAAGCTGTAAGCTTTTTATCAACACCAACTGTTATTTGAACTTTTGAAACTAAGAATGGTGGATAGGCCATATACAGTATGTACCAGACCTGCACATAATGCACCTCAAATGCTTAACAAAGTCATAATTCATCCTAAATCAAAAGGAAAACAAATAAATAATCATAATAATTCTTTTTTTATGATCCACATTTTTTAATAATCCAAAGTAGGCAACAATATCCTTTTGCAAACACTGAAAAAAGTAAATTTAAGTAAAAAAAATATAATTTAATATCACTAAATCAATCTGACACTAGGTAAACATCAGGTAAAAAATAGCTCCTCAAAGTAACATCTGCAGGTTATAGGTTACTGCAGGTTAACTTTTTACATTGAAACATAGGGCTCGATTATATACATTGAAATAAGACTCAAACATGTTGAAAGCCTTTGTGAGATTCAACAATTTAATCTGCATTTACCTCATATATCTCAACAAATAAATAAAAACACATCCACGTCCACGCTCAAAGACTACCCGTGAGATGCACAGATCTGCTAGTACATAAAATATTCAGCCTGCAAGGCTAACTGTATTGACAGGATGAATAGTATAAAGAAAAACACTGGACATGCGTGCATATGTACACATACAAGAGCAAACAGATGAGCTCAAATGTGCTAAAAATAGCAGCACTCACTGATGTAAAACATGTTATAACAGAACGATTCTTCAGCACAGACAGAGATCATTGCACCCCAAGGCTACAAAACATGGATTGTTTTCAGTCACATCAACAAATATAATTCAGTTGATGGAGTAAATTTAAAAAGGAAAGTCAACTGAAACCAACAGAATGAACAAATGCGATAAACACACACTTTTGTAGAAGATAATCATTATTTGTGTTTCCTTCTCTTTTCAAATTGTTATTACATCCCTGATTGCATGGACCATTTTTGTTCACGCAAAAAATAAGAAACTTCTCTCATCATTTACTCACACTCAAACCATCCCAGATGTGTATTACGTTCTTCATTTGCTGAACACTTACTGAGATTTTTAGAAAAATACGGTATCTCAGCTCTGTAGGTCCATACAACGCAAGTGAATGGTGGTCAGAACTTTGAAGGTCCAAAAAGGACATAAAGGAGGCATAAAAGTAATCCATAAGACTCCAGTGGTTACATTTGTCTTCAAAGGTGATATGATGGTGTGCGTGAGAAACAGATCAATCTAAAGTCATTTTTTCACAATAATTCTCCTCTCTGCCCAGTAGGTGGCAATATGCACAAAATGCAAATCGGCAAAAACAAAAGAAGAAGAATCTGAAAGTTGAGATTTATAGTAAAAAAGGACTTACATTTTGATCTGTGTCTCACCCACACCGATCATATTGCTTCTAAAGACTTGGATAAAACTACTGGAGTCATATTGATTATTTTTATGTGCTTTTTGGACCTTCAAAGTTCTGGCCACCATTCACTTGCATTGTATGGACCTACAGAGCTGAGATATGTTTCTAAAAATCCTCATTTGTATGTTATTTTACGAGAGTGAATTTTCATTTTTGGAAATTTGTAAACTATCCCTTTAAGCTTTCTTGAGTTAATTAATTATATATTTCTCTATTTTCTATATACTGTACTGCAAAAGTAGATCACAATTGACTAATTGCAATGTTAGCTACTACATATTTGATCTGATTACAGCATTATCTGGCATCCATATTCCAGACAATGCTGCAACACCTGCAACTGTTACCTCAAGGATCTATATATTCTTGTCCTGGTTCTGATTCCATTTACTAATGTTGTATATTTCACATATTGTATACTTCATCAAATGTTTCCTTGTACTTAGCTACACATTCCACAGAATATTTGATCTTTATAACATATTATAAGTCCATTATATCTCCTTTTGTCTTCAGCTGTACCATATTGTCTGTGTTGTCCAAACTAAATTGCCTCTCTGGATTACTAAAGTTGTATTCTTTTGTATTTTCTGACTTATTCAAGTCGTTTTGGAGCAATGAAGCAGTGATGAAGCAGTTTCAGCACGTTACATCAGATTCGCTGGACTGAGGGGTCAAGACCACGCTGGTCACTTGCAATAAATTGGGATGATAATTGGTGTTTCACCTTATGTTTGGATATTCTGTCCAGCATTTCTCATCAACACTTACCCTAGCAGAAAGCCCTGACCTAGAGATCCAGAGCTTAAGCTTTGAATACGCTTATTCCATACAATGCAGAAACTTTGCGTGCGGAGCTGTGAAACTATTTGCCTTAATTGCTTTATATCTGTCTAATTAATTAATAGCCTCCAACTTGTTAAGCATGAACAGTCATATTTGGCGCCCAGGCTAATTCATACAAAAATATTATATTTTGGAGCATTTTTTACTTTCTTAAACCCTTTTGCATCTCTAGAATGTACCGTACATACTGAGTTCAAATGTGAACCTATACAGATAATCCAATTTTTAAATATATTCTATATTTTCTTATTTAATGTACATTTGTAAAGATATTTTTGTATTTTTAATTGTTACAAATAGTATTTTTTTTCCTTAATATTTGTTTGCATTTACTGTTGTCCTTGTTATCAAATTTCTTTTATATCAATTTACAATATGGATCAATACACTAACATTAGTTAATGCACTGGGTACCATGAAATCACAATCAAAATTATTTTTAACAGCATTTATTAATCTTGGTTGAAGTTAATTTATAAATATACTACTGTTCATGATAGTTCTAAATGCATTAGTCAATGTTAACATTAACATTAAATCATTAAACATTAGCATTGTTTTATGGTGTTTTTGTACTGCTAGTATAGTATATATTGTTCTGTAGTGCTTTGTAATGTATTGTACAGTGTACAATGTATTGTATAGTGTATTGTCTTACACAATACTGTACATTTACTCATGTGTACTTTTACACATTCTCCCCTATATTTAACATTGCTGTACTGACAACAATTTCCATCGACCTTGCTGTGTGGCAATGACAGCTTCTATTCTATTCTAATGCTGTAATGCAGTCATCACGGTAGCTATTGCATTAACTAATAATAATGTATACAACCTTATTGTAAAGTGTTGTAAAATTGTTTTGTATATAAATCAGGCACAGATATTAAAAAACTAATACAAAACAGGAAATGTTTTAGGTAAAGCATGTTGGACTGCTGGTCTGCAAGCTGGCAGCTTTTCTTCCTATCACTGCGATCCACCATGATAACGGTTCCTGGAGCACACATCATGGTTTAGCCCTAGCAAATATATTCTCGGTAGAGTTATGCGATCCTCTTGCCAGCACAAAGACTAGCCAGCTCGAATCCATCAGTACAACTTCAAACATTTCAGTTTTGCCCTATAATCTATTAATAATTCATGTGGAGGGGAAACCCCCAATAAATCCATCCAGCCTCCCCTATAGCGCTTGAGTCATACCTTTCCCCCCACATGACTTGGGTACCATAATACACAGCAACAGCAGTGAGCACTTAGCATCCTCATAAATAATTACCCATGCTCCATTTCTGATGGCGCCTTGATGAAACAGTGATCTTAAAACAGCACATGCAGGGCTTGAATATTCTCCAGCCAATAGAAAGCTGCCGTTCAGTTTGGGAATGGGTATTATTACATGCCTTGTTTAAACGTCTACAGGTCATCTTTTCTAATAAACCTTTCCACAAAATGAAGACCAACTCTTTGAAGAAAGAAGGAAAACATACATGCATAATGCAAATGTAAATACTCAAACACACACATTACCAAACAAAACAAGACATTCAGCTTTCTGAGGTGGTCAAAGTTTTTCAAGCATAGACCAATTTACCTAAAATCCTGATTTTTAGTAGAGGAAAGAGGGAATCCTGCCTCCTACATCACAGTGTGGGTAAATACCATCCGCAGTCTGACTCTGAATTGCCTTAACAAGCATTGACAGAGAATCAGAGGAGAACAGACACTAAGGGAAGAAAATTAGAGGGGTAGAGATACAGAAACCAAAATAAAGGTAAAGCTGCTTACCTTATGGTCTGCATCTCCTCATCTGAAGCCTGGAAGGAAGAACAGTAGATTACTGAAACGGCTGAGTGCCTACTTCCTGGAGCTGCCAAGGCATTACTGCGCAGTCGAGGCACATACAGCCTCTCTCTCTCTCCTTCTGTCTCTGCCTGTTCTCTCACTCTCTCTCAAACCAACAGTGCTTGTATACTTCTGCAGTGATATCATGTGCGAGGAGGGGAGAAATCTTGACAGATTAAGTGCGAACGGAAAGCATGGTTGCAGCCAGAATGCAGATACACAACATCGTACACACCACCCCCATCTCCTTCCTTCTCCCCGAGAAACTCACTCATCAGCTTCACGAAGATCCACAGGATATGAAACCAAACAGCAGACCAAAGAGAGGGAGAGAAAAATGAGGGTGAGATGGCGAGAAAGAAAGAGATTGTGTAAGAGAGAGAGAGCAAGAGGTTTAGGAGGGAAACAGGTGGGCTCATCTGTTGATGAACGGAGCTGGGGGGGGCCGGGGTAGGCACACTAGTTCTCACATCTACTGCGTGCTACAGCTCTCTCTCTCTCTCTCTCTCTCTCTCTCTCTCTCTCTGTCTCTACCTCTCCATGAATAATGCAAGAGTCAGATTATGTCAGAGGAATTCACATTCTCATTCAGATTTAGTGTG
This sequence comes from Xyrauchen texanus, assembly GCF_025860055.1. Classification (NCBI taxonomy): domain Eukaryota; kingdom Metazoa; phylum Chordata; class Actinopteri; order Cypriniformes; family Catostomidae; genus Xyrauchen; species Xyrauchen texanus. The sequence continues at coordinate 32,881,439 of NC_068303.1, forward strand.
CAGCAATGACCAAGGGCCGTTGCACCAATCCCTCAGTTTTATTGATTCAAAACCAGACAAGAAATATTTGATGAAATATAACACATTCTGGTTTCAAATTGAATAGGCCAATCTAGGATATTTCTGAGGTCTTTATGCTATTTGGTCCATTCAAATATTTAAGACAGCCTTTTTTCAAACTGGGGTCTGTAGACTCTGGGCTCCATCTCAAATATCCTGAGGGGCACCTATGAGTTTGCCGGTTTGTTTTGTATGTTTTGTTATTTTCTCTCCCTTACGTCTCGTGGCGTCGGCATGCATGATCGACATTTCCATGGGAACATTGATTGTTCCCGTTTGAACGCTGATCATGCCACTGAATAGCGTATTGAGCAACACCTGTTCTCCACTAATACACTCCCTCCTTAAGCCCTTCATGTTCTCAGTATCTTTGCTAGATTGTTGTTTGGTGTGAAGTAACTAACCTCACTCTCTCTGCCTGTCTCGTGTATCTGTTGGTTGCCCGCGTGTCGGGTATGTGGTTGCCTTCCTGTTCGCTTCGTGTCAGCTGGTCCGCTGCCTGTGTGTCGGGAGCTAGATTGCCCTACCCTGTTGAGCATTGTTCAGCACCTCACTAAGCTTCAACGGAAGATTCCACGAATCTATTCCTGACTTATGCACAATGCCCAAACTCATTCTACAAACACACTCTTCACAGATTGCCCCGGGCGTGGCCACAGTGTGCGCACTTCCCTGTCGTCTCTCTGCCGTTGCCGGGATCCTCGACATCCACGGTGACTGCTCACATTTATTGTAAATAAATCCTTTGAATTGTTCCTCTGCATTTGGTTCTGTTGTCTCGCTATTGCTCGTTAACCACATATACTCAGTTGGTGCATACATCCCTCGAAGTGCCATCTTTGTTTCATGAGAACTCTTTTTATGTTGCTTGCAAAAAAAATTATTCCATCAGAATACAAGACTACTTTAAATGTCTGTAAATTAAACTAGTTTTTTTCCACATAATGATGTAGTTATGACATCTACCAGTATAGGCTATCTGCTGAAGTTAACCAATCAAACCTTGACCCCCTAGTTTGGACAAACAGGTAGTCCCGCCCCAGTCTCATGAAATTGGTTGAGCCAGTGACGTTTTGAGTATATTACAAAGAATTTTACAGGAATAGTTTTTACTACTTAAATTACACATAAAACTTTAACATTTTATATCTGTCACCAATTATTCATGAGATCAGTCAGATGTTGGGCCTAGATTAATGGATACTGAAAATGTTGTACTGATATGGTAATTGATGACATGAAGAGTCACCTATTATATCCAGCGTGTATCCATTAAAGGGGTCATGATATGCCTTTTTTATTATTTAAATATGTTCCTTGAAGAAGTTTTGAGTTCTGAAACTTACAGTATGTTTTTATAGTACAATGACCTCTTATATGTCAAAAGTTCAAGTAAAATGTGATTCTTCATGTCATGACCCTTTAAACTAGGAAATTGACTCAATCTTCTGATATAAAGATCAGCGTCTTCTTTAAAATGAAGTTTGTTTCTGGCAAGAGAAATTCTCATTTTACAACAAATGGCAATGTTGCATTGCAAGTTTCATTTGACAAGCACACATGCACGCACACACACACACACACACACACACACACACTCTCTCTCTCTCTTTTCTCAGGCACATACAGACTTGTCTCACTGCCCCCTCACCACCCACCTTTTTTCAAGCAGTTGCTAAGGTGACGGCAAAGACTGCATTTTAATCAGATAATAAATTAAGGCAATGTTTTTTTCTTCTGTTCTACAAATGAATGCTTGGCCAATTTAACAGGTGAACATTTTTAAGATACTTAAAAGTTAAAAGGTTTAACAGGCAAGACAGATTTGAACATAAGGCAAATGCAGCATAATAATACCTACAAAATGAGATTCAGTTTCCAATGTTTTTAAGCTTTGAAAGAGCTCAATCACACCAATTCAGCAAAGCTGAGATGATATAACGTACACATGTTTATCTATGCTACAGTTATGTAAAACTACATTGATCCAATTACTTGGCAGATACAGTATCTGATCCACACGAACTAATGAGAAACCTGCCTCCCTCAGCGCTGGATTCGATTTTGATCTTATTATTCTTAAAAATGACCCAAAAAAAATGAAGAAAAAGAAAGAGCATGGATCAACCCTGCATCTACTTTACACATTAATATATGACTATTGACCATGCTCTTACATGCACTGAGAGCATAGGGGAAAGAAATTGAGTTCCAGGAATGGTACAAGCTTAGCACACAGTATCACATGTGCCTGTGTTTTGGTGTAACATGGATGGTAAAGTGGTGTAGATCAGTTCTGCAGGAGTTCTGGCACCCTCGTCATTGTAAAGCCCATAGTGACTAATTCAATAGCAATGCTTTCTGATACATTTATGAGTCAGGGACAGACTGTATTGTTTACTACTACCACTGTTTGTACGGTATGCTAGAAAACGCATCCTACACAGCCATGCCTTAATACCTGCAAAATGTCTGCTGAGATATATGCTAAAAATGAGTTTTTTGGATAGCAGAAGTACCTAGAGGTTGCTTTTTCAAAGCTCAGGAGACTTAACAGAGATGTCAATTATGTTTCAAGTAAGTATCAACTACTTTGCTCAGATGTTTTCCTAAAATTCCTTAACTGCAATTGTTAACAAAAGAAAAGTGCTTTCAAATGAATGTGGATATCATAGCTCAGATAATTTGGCCTTGGAAGAATGTGATGAGAAATGTTTGAGTTCACAGTGGAGTTGTTGATCGCAGGCATTTGTATCTTGCCAAATTTGAAAACAGCGTGAGACTTCTTGAGATTTCTTCTAAAACTGTAGAGGAAGCACTTGATATTACTAGGATCATTTTCACAGGAGAAACATCTGAGAAGCAAGAGACTCCATTAGGAGAAACAACTGAAAACCTTTTTAAAGAACTGAAATAAGAAATCTCAATTCAGAGTTTTCTAAACTATGGGTATGCAATGATTAAAATGCTGAAAAGACGGAAATGACCTACCATGTTGATGTCCCTTGGAAGGGAAACAGATCTGTAGGGGTATTTTGAGATGGTTTCTTCTCGAAAGAGCATGGGGCTCGAGGATCTTATTCTCTGGATGGAGTTTGGATGACATTCTGGAAGAGTTATAACATCTCTTTTTTCTTTGCTCTCAAATATGATGGATGGCTCTTTCTTCGTCTTAACACCCTTGATTTCATCCTCCCTTCTCACACAGTCAATGTCTGTCTCCAGGTAGGCCTTTCCTTTAGCCTCTGGTGCATCTTGTTCTTCTTGCATCCCGTCCAATGAGTTGTTGCTCTGCAACTGACCTGAACTCTGAGGAAAATCCACGTATTCTGGCTGCTGTTGAGGGTCTAGTTTCCTAGACTTGCTTATACTGTTGTTGGAGATGGAAGAGCTAGACCTAGATGTTTCCGTCTGCCTTGACAACACAAACAGGTTGGTAGGTTGAAGCACTTGGCTACTCACTTCATCCAGGAACTGTGAGAACTTCAGTTTGGCTTTAATTTTTAGTTCCAGCTGATGCTGTGACGCAGCTAGATCTGACGTGTCCTGACCAGAGCTAACATTGACACCCCTACTGGAGCCCCTCCTTTCCTCCCCAGTCTCCAATACTGCCCCCTGCTGGCATCTCCCTGCTTTAGGCCTGATCTGAAGGTCTCTATAGGAGCTGCAACCTCTTGGTTGGTCACAATGTTGCTCTTCTTCATGGCATCTGTTGGTTTTGAGCTGTAGGCAGGTGGTTGCCTCTGAACTCATACTATCCCAGCTAGAGGCACGTGGACTACTGCTGTTACTGGTGCTCCTTCCGCTGGGGCTGGAGGTGATGCTGTGTGAGTTCCAGTTGGAATCTATGGATCCTCTGGAAGAATAAAAGATCTGGTGAGAGCTGGATGAGTTGGAGGAGGTTGTGGAGCTGCATAACCTTTTTCTGGACTCAAGTTGGAGGGGAAGGTTGCAAGCAGGATCCATCAGCCCATGAAACTCAGTATTCCCGTTGGCATCAGCAGAAGGTTGGATATGTCCACTTGTTCTGAAGCCTAGACAATGAATGAGCATGAAGCCCAGATTTTAAAGCGATTAGACCCAATAACTGCCCACTGTCATTAGCAGTAGGGAAAAACTCAATATTTAAGCCACAGAAGCATTTAATCCCCTGCTTGCCATGCATGCATATAGTGCATGCTAATCACATTGATTAGACTTCAGATCTGTTGTTGAACTTACACGTAATGCTCACTGAATCTATTATGATCAGTCACGACCACTGCAAATTTGTTGAGTTTCCTCTTCATTTCAACATCAAAAAAGTAAAATCCAAAGTGCAAATGTAGTAAATAACGTTCAGATCAAATTAGTAAATTTGATAAAGTTAGTAGTTTACCAGGTCATTAGAGAAATTGCTTTAAAAGTTTGGCTTTAATTAGGACATCTATTGATAGCACACCAGACTCTGGTTGTTTTTTCTAAATGTTTTCTTCCAGGTCAGTGCTTTCTACTGCGCATTGATCAGTAAATAACCAAATAGCACACAGAGACACACTTTTTTGGTTGGCAGTGTTTAGCCTTAAAAAGCTCAATTTAAAGGAATATGTCTAACCATCACAAGAGTGTTTGATGTTTAAAAGAGTAAATGTAAATTAATCTGTGACTGATAATATTGGAATTGAACATTATAGATTGTTCCTCCCTCCACTGTTTGCTGGGTAAGTGATGAGTCCTTCATGTGTAGTTTTAGTTAGGCTGCTTGTGTGGCTTAAGTGTGCCAAAAGCATGAAAGATGACCCGCTCTCATGCTTCAATCTGTAGAACACAGATGCAGTCTGAACAAATTATCTGAACAAACCACAATCGCCACCACTTCTGTGATATAGTACATTTTATCAAAATATACAAATTATTTTTACTGCCATGTCTCTTTAGAGACACTTGAAGCTTAATAGTGGTCCAAGAGTATTACAACAACAAAATACATTAGAAGAGGGTTTGGAAACAAGAGGGGAGTAAGGGAGGGAACGATATTGTAAACCAGCTTAATTATTACAGAGGGCTTGCTCATCAATGATAATCATTTTAACCGAGCTGAACTGCTACAAAAGATGGAATGTAGTAAAAGTGATGCACAAATTTAGTGGTGTTTGCAGATTAAGCATCGATTGCTCATAATTAGTCTAGGGATTTGAATAAATGAACTCTATAATATGCTTTCATTCCAGAGCCCTTGCTTCAAAAACATATTTTTTTTATATTTTCCACCACATGACGCAATTTTTTTTCATGTTTAGCCTATGGAGCAAATACATGCTTTTTTCTTGTATTTTATTTCCTTGTATTATAGAGCACTGCAGGCCCACTCAATAAATGATGCACAAAATAAAATTGTGTGGGTATGTTGGTATGGATGTCAGAGTGTGATTTGGATGTGTGTATTGAGAAATGTGTTTGTGTGTAAAAATCCTGAAAATAATTGACTATTTGGGGGTTATGATAAGGATTGATGTTGGTTAAAAAAATATAAGTCAGCGAAAGTGAAAAATAATATTAATATATAATATTATTATGGCAATAATAATTGCCATTTTGAAGGGGACATTTTTGTCCTTGAAGGACCTCTGAGTAACTTTTTTTTATTGACGCACAAGGGTTAAAATCGGCACATAACTCATTCACACTGTCTGTGCTACAGACATGAATGATATCTCAGAGCGTCTTATTAGGGCGACGCCATTACTTAAAGGTGCAGTAAGTGATTTTAGCCTTTCTGGAACTTCCAGCAGAATAGCTGTTGGTTAGACACAAACACAGAACTACAAAGACATGTACACACACACAGGCACATTTGAAGACCGTTGTATTAGAGCAGATGGGGGGGGGGTTCCATCCACGTTTCGCCGTCTGACGTAAGCACTTCATGGGAGCAGGAAACCGGCACTTATACAAGCTTATATGGGCATCCCTGTGAATACAATGATTGGCAAAATGTTTTTTGATGTGCAAACATGCTGAGCACGGCCCACAGACATATGTGCACAGTGTTTTGCCACTGTTTACCAAGCCTAGGGTTATTACCGAGACAGGTATGATATATTTTATGGCACCTATTTCAATCATATGCGGGTCATTTAATGTAATTTAATGAAAAAAATTGCTTACTGCATTACTGTAAGTAATCAGAAAAGAAATTTACGTCTGCCTCATGGATAATAAAACAGGCAAAAACAATCCCATATACTGTAAGACTTACGTTGAAGGAGGGACCCAGGCCATTTCTACAGCCCAGAAGACTTGGGGGTGGACTCCTGAGCCAGTAAGTAACCACCAATCAACCACCCAGATCACCCTAGCAACTGCATATCAATGCATTAACAACTACTCAAAACACCTTGGCAACAGTATGTCAACATCCAGGAAACCACCCAAAACCCCCAAGCATTGTGGCAATGAGTTTTGCACAGGCCCCACTCTTATTTTTCTTTCAGAAAAAATATTTTTCTTGTTTTTAAAGTTTTTAGTTTCTGCAATTTAGCCTTAGAGTGTTTACAATGTTCACACTTTTCATGGCAATCAACAAATTTCTTACTTTTAGTGTTAAGCTGGAGTATAAGACAGTATGTTAGCATAAAAAACTACCCACTTTAACCTTTAAAGACTTAAAGCACAGTCCACCTCCAATTACCTTATCATGTCCTGAAACATACTGAAGCTCACCATGATACCTACCATGGTTACTCAGAAGACTTATCCAAGCCCATGCTGCTACATACTGTTGTGGACATTACTAAAAATAGCCTTGGCTTGAGGGCATTCTCATGAGTTCCCTCCAAGTGCTGTGCAACACGCCCAGCCTTCTGTACATGCTCAGGCAAACAACCCCTTCTGGCCTCCTTCTCAGTTTCCAATTGTTGAAAGAATCAAAACTATGGGGGGCTTATAGCTCTCAAGGGCTGCAGATCTCTTCAACTCAACTTCATAATAAGTGTACAGTTTTAGACTCTCTAATGATAAATGCATTTAATAATCTCTCTCCATTCCGACATTACCAGAGGCAAATTTAGCCCCATAGCCTCTGACAGGAAGATGATGAGGTGATGGGACTCTGGAGAGCTCGTAGCTGCAAAATTGATTCCTGTAACATCAGCAAAAGAGGGGATAATTGGTGATGGATCTGCAAAAATGTGCTCTCTGTTTTCTCCAATAGTCAGTCTGATCATTCTTGCACTACCTAGAAACCCCGGTAGCCTAGGAATTATACTGAAATGGGCAGGTCTGAGATACTGGACTGGGATTCAATTCCCAGCAGCTAAACATCAGTAGATAAACTTCAGTTGTAAGGATGTATGCAAATTACTTCTTAATTATTTCCTCGGCATGGCAGTAACCAAATACCTTTAGACACTAAAACCCAGGGGTGGAAAGTGTACTGAAAAAACCATACTCAAGTACTATTACTGTTACTTTCCAAAAAATATAGTGTGAGTAGAGATAGTACCTGTCCAAAATTACCCTTAACGCCCATAGAGGGGAGTTATTTTTGCTCATAAAACATTCTTTAAAACAATGCAAAGAATGCAATAACTGTTAGAAAAAGATGTCACACTAAATGGGGTACAGAGTATAGGTAATTTAGAATTCAAAACATACAGTAGCCCATCCTCTCTGGATCAGTCAGCATGAAAACTGGACTGAACATAAAAATGAAGACTTACTGCAGTCATTAATGGTCCAAATCAATTAACTGTCAATTGACCGTCTATTAAACATTTATAATATCTTAGTTTAAAGTAAGTCAAAAGCTTGATGAGAAAGTTAGAGCATCAAAAAATATATAACAAGAATTGTTAAAGATAAACATTAGTGTGTCTTTGTGTACACTATTATCATTATACTAACTCTTTCGCACATATGATCAAACCAGTGTGATTGTACTAGTCTGTGCTCAGAGGCGTATGATCAAACCAGCGTGATCTGTATTCATGTTGCCGTTTACCTGGAAAAAGGGACTGAAGTGGTTGTCATAATGAACCAGCTTCTAAATTAGTCTTTTAAACATCACAATATATAAATTTTTTTGTTACAAACATTCAAACAATCACTAAATAAAAATGTTAAGCTGTTACCGTCGGTTTTTGATGCCGCAATACGGCCATGTTTTCTGACATCAATCAAAGAATGAAGAAACTAGTCAGTCCACTCGAGCCTTCTCCCATTCCGTCACTCCTTCTCACCACTTCTGATGCAAAAAAAGTGGAAGCGCTAGGTTTTTGGAACCTTATTTGCTTGATGAACTCAGAATCCCATGATGCATTGCAATGTAAACAATATGGTGGCTGTCAATCGCATTGGCGATCACATCTTATCTATCATAATCATTATAAATGTCTAAAAAATTCCTTATATATTTGATAATACATCATCTGTTCTCCAGTGCATCTGCTGTGAAGTGCACGGTAAGATTTTTTAATTACAGAGTACATTAAAGAACTCATGCTGAGTGATCCATCAGTACAGGAGTAAAAGGGTTCATTAAATGTCTGTAACGTAAAATAAACATATCATGTGGTTGAAAAGAATACTATATCATCTGTGAAATGCATAGCGACTCTGACAGATTTCAGAGTCAAAATCTGGTAATGCGCTCAACAAGCCACGTGATAAGATGGAGGGCGTGATCATGTGTCTGACTGTGGGAGAGGGAAAGCGGTAAGGCTCGTCACCTGGGCTCTAATTACTCTAACACCTGTCTCTCATTATAGTGACGGCGGAGGGAGACCTGATAAGGCTCGTCAGAGTGGGAGAGAGAATGGCAAGGGACTAATGTCTAAAGGACTGGCAGCGAAAAGAGAAAAGAGACTGCAACTTCTAGTTCTGCGAGCCCTGTTTGAGTTGGCTACTGAGAGCGGTTGTTTTTGTTGACCTGTTTGTGTGTGAGGAAATAAATACTAACCTCAACTGTTCGATGTCTCCTAACTCCTCCATTGCTCATGAACTAAGATCCTTTACAGTGATGCTACATATAAAGAGGTTAACCTAATGTGCTGATATAGACAGATATAGCGAGCTAACGCTAATTCCATTGCAGCTTCTAAATACAGATCTCACACAGCCGCACAATATTTTAAGTGATAGCTAATTTACAGGCTAAATTATAGATACATATAATCTTGAAGGCAGAAATCTGAAATGTACTTCAAAATGTTTCTTGAAATAAGAGGTAGACTTCTTATCTTGTCTAAGCCATTATCTTGACTGGCTTAGACAAGAAAAGCTGACATGACACGATCACGCAATTGCTCTTATTCTTTATTGCGAAAAGCCCTTTCAGGTACGGCCATTGAGGTGTCGTACAGCTGCTTGAGGTTTCCTCCACATTACAACAACCCACCCTCAATGATCGATAGCGGTTGGTGTGAGGTCTATTGCTGCTGTTTTATATGCACAATTTGATTTGACTGGAGTCACGATACGAGATTATTCTCTCCTCAGCCAATCACATTGATGGATTAATAAAATACATGAAAGGGATCTAGTGAACACATATGGAGGGAAAATAATGGAGTAAAGGTACAGTTACAATGCTTAAAATGTACTCAAGTAAAAGTATACATTTTTTAAACTACCTAATAAAGTACAATAACTGAAAAACTACTTAATTACAGTAATGAGTGTATTTGTAATTCATTACGTTGAAGTTGTATAGCTTTTAGTGCTTGTCTAATGTCTTTGAATCCATCTGTTTCAAACCAACCTAAAAGTTGTCAAAATTGGCTTTTAGCAGATATACGCTCTTTCTCTTCCAGGAAAACGACCCAAACATTTTTAACAATCTGAAACTATACAAATTTTTGTCCAATCAGATCTAGAATGAGAATGTACCTCTTACTAAGTAGCAAGTTTATCACAGTTTATCGGAACATGGTCAAAATGTTTAGGAATCCTTTTGAATTTCAAAGAATCTGAATTTGCATAACCAGAGCACACACAGACATACACATCAGGAGATTAGTGAAACACACGTTAATATTACACCGTAACATCAACGGTGTTTCACTGTAATTAACTTGTAATCGTTGCGCTCAAATATCTATGAATACTTATGAGATCACCCTTATATGTTCCATTCAAACGTCATGCAATACATGCTGCTGTGGCTGAAACAAAAACATACATAAGATCCCCTATGAAACAAATCTATACAGGTGGTGCTGGGGAGGAGGAGGGTAAACACGAGGAAAGCTCTCATACCATGCTGCAGTAAGACCAGCTCGCCGGTAACTGACTGAGGTAATGCTGTTTAACAAGCTTTACAAGCTGATTAGCTCTCGAGATTGCATAGGAAGAACCTATCAGCTTGTGCCATAGAGTTTCCCTAAGAAAATTCTCTGTACACGTTGCTTATATCTATTGATATTTAGCATTCTCCAGAAGACAGGTTTCCTTACATGTTCAAAGCTATCATCATTCCCTTAACATCCAAAGACATAATAACAAGATGGGTGCATCTAAAACTTGCAAGGGAGGCTGATATTTCACAGGTACTGTTGTGGGAAACCGAGAGAGAGAGAGAGAGAGAGAGAGAGCTAAGACAGAAAATCATTACCCCCCGCAGAGGACTTTATTCCTTTCAGCATTGCCTTACCCAGGAATTCATCGCACAAGCAAATGAAATGGCAATCACTTGTAAGATAACTGACAAACTTTCCTTGATAGGTTGGGTTTGGTATCTTGAATTACCGAGTTACGGTGGCCTTATTGGACCAGGCATGATATCTCCATATATTATACTTTATCATAAAGCAGCATAGTCAATGTGTTTCGCTGTGATAGATTTAAATATAATTCACAGGAGATCTCACAGAGTGCTGGAAACTAGAGCTGTCAATCATGCTTTTAACAATCTTTTAAATGTTTCACTGTAAATGACATGCTGTCATGGTGTTCTAATGACTACTGGTGCTGGTTCATGTTGACCTGGAAACCATTGCGCTCTGGGAGTCCCACGGGCAAGGCGAGGGTTGGTCTGACCTGAATGCATTTCATTATGTTTCATTACAGGAAAAAACAAAAAAACAATCAAAACAAAAACAGGAGAAAAATAGTCTAGTCGTCTCATTCTGTGGTGTTGGCTTACAGTGTATTTCACGAGTTCGCGTGCCCATAAAATCTTTAGCGTAAATGGTAAAACATGTTTGAGTTGTCGTCTGCAATCGAGGGGCTCAAGGAGGAGACTCAACTCAAGCACAAGTATGAAGAATTAGACCTCTTATTGGATAGTGCCTCACTTTAAACTCTATGGACTCACCGGCGGGGCCAATCTCAAAAAAACTCCCTATACACATAGATTAAATGCAGGCATATTCAGAGATAATCACTTCTGCGACACAATGTTTTGAAGCCTGATTTTGCTAGTTTATTTAATGTTAAATAAACTATCAAAATCAGACTTCTAAACATTTGTGTCGCAAATTAGCGCCCCCTAGAAGTAATTGGGTAGAAATATTTATATGAAAATAAAAGTCTTTCACATAGAACCAAAATAGACAAGTCATATATCAAATGAAAGCCTGACTGTACAGTTTATTTTGTTTTTCTAATACCACAGTTCGAAAGATTTTCAACTGCTGCTGTAAGCCCCATGTAGTCAAAAAATGTTGCCATTTTGTACTTGTCTGGGAGCTTGCTTGGCTGAATAATTCAACGTTATGTCTTAGATGTCCAGAACAAAATATGCCATCCAACAGGAAAAGCATGCTAAACAAATCCTCTGATTGATGATTAAATGTTATATATCACCACAAAGGGTAGGATCTCAGCTTTCTAGTGACACCTACAGTAGATTGAGCTTCTAGTCCACTCAGAGGCCGAGATATTCAGTGAAACAACAAGGGTAGTGCTTGAACGGAAAATTAGACTGAATGTCTATGGACAAGCACATCTGTGAGGGCTAAAATGTGTTATCAAAATCATATTTCAAGAGGGATCATATTCTAAGAGTGCATCATTTTACTATTCTGACCATTCTGAGAGAAAAGGAAACATGGAGGATTCCAGGTTATTCTTACACATTTCTTTATAACACCATTAAATGTTGATGGAATTAATGCAACATGTTAATGACGATAATAGAATCTTGGTCTTGGTTACTCTACTATTTCCTGTACATAAATGCGTATGACCGGAACAGCAAGTGATATCAAAGTAGCTGCATGTAGAAAAATTTACTACAGAAACCGTACTCTCATCCATGCTGAATATTTGTCTTCTCCCAACTCAGAATCTTGGGTATCAAAATTATCTCTAAGTTTTCCAGTTTCCATTACAAGTTAAGTTGCATTTGGGTCATTAAGTTGGTCCGAGGTTGAAATCTTTTAACAATCTAGTTGAAAATCTTTAACAATCTAGTTTTCGATTTGTAGTAATGTGGCCTGTTTGGTTTCATACATTTTTCTAAAAAATTATATTATAACCTTTTCTACATAAACACTTAAATGATTTAATGGTTTTAAAAATGTCATATGGTGCAACTATCAAGTAAAAGGTCTTAAAGCACTTTCCTTACCTTGAATACATGAGATTGTACACACCTTGAAAGCAAAAATTTTCAAACACAGTTTTCAAGGTAAAATATTTTTAGGACAAGATTTCTCAGGGTTACACCTCATGACATGAAAGAAATGGCCTTTTTATAAAAATGTCAAAATATTATTGTTATTTTTTTAAACTTCACTCAAAATAGATACCTACATGTTGGATACATCACATGAGTTTAATTTGGTGGACAAGTTTTTTAAATATTAATCTAATTTAAAGCAAAATTCTTTACTGCTTTTAAGAAATATTAATAAAAAATTGATGCTAACTATCACCCCTGGAGTCAAGAGTTCGAATCCAGGGCGTGCTGAGTGACTCCAGCCAGGTCTCCTAAGCAACCAAATTGCTTATATAAAATAAATAAACAAATACATAGATTATTGCTAAATACATGCCAAACATTTTTTTTTCCCATTTAGTTTTTTTCTAATACTTTGATTTTTATTTACTGTCTCTGTAGGGTTACACCACATGACATTTTTTATTTTAAGCCCCATAAAAAGTAGCAAAATGTCATTCAACTCGACTTGAAAACATGTTCATCACAGAAAAGGTCTACTGAATTAATTTTGTTTTGTGTGTGAATTGCAATGTATTTATGTGTCTCATAATTTATTCATCCTCATGCCATCCCAGATATGTATAACTTTATCGCTTCTGCTGAACACAAACAAAGATTTTTAGAACAACATCTCAGCTCTGTATGTCCATACTATGCAAGGGAATGGTGGCCAGAATTTTTAAGCTCAAAAAATCATATAAAGTCAGCATAAAAGTAATCCAGAAGACTCCAGTGGTTAAACTCTAGAACTTCAGAAGTGATTTGATAGGTGTGGGTGAGAAAAAGATCAATATTTAGGTCCTTTTTTCCAATAATTCTCCTCCTTGCCCAGTAGGTGGCGATATGCAAAAAGAATGCCAAATGCCAAAAACAAAAGAAGAAGAATTTGAAAGTGAAAACCAAGATTTATAGTAAAAAAGGGACTTAAGTATTAGAGTACAGTGGTTAAATTAATATTTTCTGCAGCAATTTTATAGGTTTATGTGAGAAACAGATCAATAGGTGATTTAAGCGATGTTAGCCATTCTAGAATTTCTCCAAGCTGAGCCGTTTAATTAGCCAAACTCCATTTTTCCAAAACCCCGCACTCCAAGGATACCAAATGAGCTTTATTGAGACCGACACATTCGTTAATATGCATGAATGTATTAGGTATCATGGTCAAACAATGAACTATATATATATATATATATATATATATATATATATATATATATTAAGATAAATAAATGCTTTAAAAGTATTGTTCCTAATGTTACCTAATGTTAACAAATCACTTTATTGTAAAGTGTTAACAATTGTGTTATTTTATCATTATTTTTATTTAGGAATATTACAGACTTTCTGAATATAAATGAATTAATCCTCAACTGCAGGTTTTTTTTTTTTTTCACAGTAATGCTTTACTCATGTGTAGTCTCATGCTTGGACTAGGGGGAAAATATAGCCTAATAATTTACAAAAAAATAAATAAAATCAGTCCTGTGTGAAGTGCTGATCTTATTTACACAAACATCCCAGGCGCGTACCGGGCGGAGCCCCGCTCCTACCTCGGCTACTCAGACCACATCTCTGTTATGCTAATTCCAGCATACAGACCGCTCGTCAGACACACAAAACCGCTCCAGAAGCAGGTGAAAACCTGGCCAGCAGGAGCCATCTCTGCTCTTCAGGACTGTTTTGAGTGTACTGACTGGCACATATTCAGGGAGGCTGCAACATATGGCGACTCTACCAACTTGGAGGAATGCACGGCATCAGTGACCAGATACATCAGCAAGTGCATTGATGATGTCACCTTCTTCAAGACCACCACCACACGCTCCAACCAGAAGCCGTGGATGACTGTGGCAGTGCGTGCTCTGCTGAGGACCCGAGACTATGCCTTCAGAGTAGGCGAAAAGGCTGCCCTAAGAACAGCGAGGGCCATACTGTCCCAGGCCATCAGAGAGGCAAAGCGCGCACACGCCCAGAGAATCCACAGTCACTTCCAGGACAGCGGCGATACGCGTCGCATGTGGCAGGGCATCCAGGCCATCACCAACAACAGGACAACATCAGTTGCCTGTGACAAAGATGCCTCCCTTCCAGATACGCTGAACGACTTCTACGCTAGGTTTGAAGCACAGAACGACGTGGTGGCGAGGAAGACCACCTCTCCTCCCAACGACCAGGTGCTCTGCCTTACCACGGCTGATGTGAGGAAAACTCTACGTAGAGTCAACCCACGGAAGGCTGCTGGACCAGACAACATTCCTGGCAGAGTGCTCAGAGGATGTGCAGACCAGCTGGCAGATGTTCTTATCTCTCTGAGCAGCGCCGTCGTTCCAACGTGCTTCAAGGCCACCACCATCATCCCCATGCCAAAGAAGTCTTCAGTGTCCTGCCTCAATGACTACCGTCCCGTCGCACTCACACCCATCATCATGAAGTGCTTCGAGAGGCTCGTCATGAGGCACATTAAGACCCAGCTGCCCCCCTCACTAGACCCACTGCAGTTCACGTATCGTCCAAACCGTTCAACAGACGATGCCATCGCCACCACCCTCCATCTGGCCCTCACCCACCTAGATAAAAAGGACTCATACATTCTAACGCTGTTCATAGACTTTAGCTCAGCATTCAACACAATCATTCCTCAGCACCTGATTGGAAAGCTGAACCTGCTGGGCCTGGACACCTCCCTCTGCAACTGGATCCTGGACTTCCTGACTGGGAGACCTCAGTCAGTCCGGATCGGGAACAGCATCTCCACCACCACCACACTGAGCACTGGGGCCCTCCAGGGCTGTGTGCTCAGTCCACTGCTGTTCACTCTGCTGACTCATGACTGTGCAGCAATGCACAGCTCGAACCACATCATTAAGTTCGCCAATGACACAACTGTGGTGGGTCTCATCAGCAAACAATGAGTCAGCAAACAAAGAGGAGGTGCAGCGGCTAACGGACTGGTGTAGAGCCAACAACCTGTCTCTGAATGTGGACAAAACAAAAGAGATGGTTGTTGACTTTAGGAGAGCAGAGTGACCGCTCTCTGCTGAACATCGACGGCTCCTCTGTGGAGATCGTCAAGAGCACCAAATTCCTTGGTGTTCACGTGGTGGAGAACCTCACCTGGTCCCTCAACACCAGCTCTATTACCAAGAAAGCCCAGAAGCGTCTCTACTTTCTTCGAAGTAAACGACAATAAAAACCACTTGACTTGACTTGAGGTGTTCTCAATGATGTTTCGTGACCCTGCGGATGGCACTAAAACCTCAGTTAAGCAACGGAGCCACTGTTCCTAATGTCATCTTCTGGTGATTGTTTGTAATCTGACATGAATCGCTTGTGTTACTGTATTTCTCACTTGTAAATCACTGTACAATCGCTGGATGTAAATACTTTGCACACAGAGGAAGCCCTACACAATGGTATAGCATTCCTCTGCAATTCTGCAAGCTTCAACACATATGTATTTACACTTTTGGAGTTCATTACTGAGATCATTTTATACTTTTACTAAATAAAATCACATTTGTTGTGATAAATCACTTTATTTTAGAAAGAATGGTAGTTTGCTACAGCTCTTGACACTTTCACATTAGCTGGATACGATACCAGAAGATTGTTAGCCCCATGAGATTTGCAGAAATACGCAGGCTTCGTTCCGTGCATAGTCCATTCGCTGCAACTACGATACAATGAGAACACACAAAATGATTGACAGGCAGAAAGCACCATTTTCCACGATCCGTGGACACATTTTTGTTTGCTGTTTACAGAGACTAGAGCGGTCACAGAGACAAGTGAGATATCTCAGGACACTTATTTCATACATTTCCATGAAGAAGAAGAAAAATTGCTTTCAGCACCTTTAAGTCCTTTTTTTTTTTACTATAAATCTCCACTTTCACTTTCACATTATTCTTTTGTTATTGGCACCTATTGGGCAGGGAGGAGAATTTATATTGAAAAAGGACCTAAATATTGATCTGTTTCTCACCCACTTATCATATCACTTCTGAAGACATGGATTTAACAACTGGTGTCTTATGGATTACTTTTATGCTGCCTTTATATGCTTTTTGGACCTTTAACATTTTGGTACCCATTCACTTGCATAGTATGGAACTACTAGAGCTGAAATATTCTTCATTTGTGTTCAGCAGAAGAAAAAAACGTCACACACATCTGGGATGGCATGATTGTGAGTAAAGAATAACAGTATTTGTATGATTGCATGAACTATCCCTACTTTACTTCATGAAATTGTAAATTACATTTTGAGATGAGATGTCTGGTGATTTATGCAAATCCAAAGAATGATTGATAACTACGATGTTAAAGGATGAGAGACAATTTTGAATGTAACATTGGCTTTATCAATATCTCATCACACAAACTAAAGTGCATGTTTCATACAAAGTCTCAGTTACACTCCGAAACAGCTGAGAACCCAAGCATGACTTTCTAATGCTATTACACCCACGCGTGTCGCAGCCACACTTTTCCCAATACGCAGAACGCGCGAACTCGCACAAACACACATCAACTCAGCTGCAGAAATATCACCTCTGACTAAAAGGATACCGCAGTTCAGCAAGAACTGCTATGTTTTATGTTTACTCCTTTTTCATGAACACTAATTATAGTGCATGTGAGGTTAAGCTTCTTTTGCGCGAGCTCACGGCGCTCACTGACTTTAATCCATTGTCATTAATTATGTCTCAAACATACCGAGCCCACTCACTTCTCCTGGAGTCAATGCTGAAGTATCCATGGAAACAAGAGGACAGGCAGAGCTCAGAAAGAGAGGCAGTCTGTTGCCCAACATCAAGAGAGTGGACAAATGTTTCAAACAACTGAGAAGTTACATTGGCCCTATTGTGGTTCAATTGTGCTCATATTCACTCTTTGGAATTGCCTCTAGATTTCGGAATGAAACTGTTTCCAGCTAATCATTAGGACTTTTCATTAAATTTACTCTTTGGAGAAGGATAGTGTGGCTAATGGGAGATATCAAGCCATTTGGATTAATGGCGCAAAACATACAGTACTGTAGTCTCATACCGCCCTCTTTTGAGTATGACAGGGATTTTTATGAAAGCAAAACTGATTTAAAGGAACAGTTCACCAAAAATGAAAAGTCCGTCATTACTCAGCTGTTTTTCCAAACCAATATGTTTTTTGTTTTTGTTCCTTGGAATACAAAAGGTGATATTTTACAGAAAGTTTGAATACAAAGCTATCGGCTTCAGAAGACTTAAAATACAGTGTAAGGTCTACTTGAGCTTGACAGCCCATAGTTTTCTTATCTTAAAACTACTATGTAATCTCAACACAACCTCGTTGAATTGGGTAAACCCAACGACATTAGACGTGTCAGTGTAGTTTAAATATGTCTCTTTTATTTCTATGTACTAACTAGTGAAAGTGAATGTTAGCATGCCAGATGCTAGTTGGAAGCGCTACACAGTGTGGTGTAGTAACTATGCTATAATTAGCACAAACTCTTCTAAATCTTAACATAAAAAAACATTAAATAATATTAAGTATCCCCCTTTATGTTAGTTTAGCACAAAAACACATAAAATAACATTTAATTTGAACATTTACTCTCCCATACGAAGAATGTTGGGAAATGGATACCCCCTGACCAGTTTCATCTATGCTACGTTTGCACCACAAAAAGTGTTCATGTAGGCCCAACTCAAATTGATTAATTACATTTCCATTTTACACATTTAAATGGATAGAATGCAATGAAATGACAAAATGTTCTAGAATTGTGTTGCTTTCATTCTTTTCAATTAAGAAAATCGAACAAGCAGCAAATTTCTTTTTTAAGTGTGGAAAAGAGCAGCATGAAAAATGTTTTATTGTCATTTGCATCTCCATCAGTGGGGATTTCTTTAAGACTGCAAGGGAAGCTCAGCTTCCCCTATAATGTCAAAAAAAATAATGGTCAAATATGTACTATTGTGTAAACAATTTATTGACTAAAAATGCGTTAGAACACGTTCATCTCGAAGACGAGTTTGTTCAGAATCAGCTACACTACATATAGCAGGTCAGCTGATTCGATTTACTTCTCATACATTCCCGTAGCGTCAGTGCATTTCCCTGTTGAAGCCGAGCGTCCATTGACTTCAATGGAGCTGCTCTGAACAGTTTTTTTCAGTGCTCCGAAAATAGACGGTCATTGGATAAATGCTGCGATTATGTCCCGCCCAGACGCTCAGCGTCTCTTGGGGTGAATGAGGAGTGGGCTGGCCCAGACTCCGGGCTTCCGCGTGATGATTGGAGGATCTGTTGAAAGACTGCATCTCCTTTTGATTGACAGCGAATCTGTACTATAAGAAGTCACTGAAGCTATTTCGAGCTCAGTCCCATCGCGGATTTCTCAAGTGTAGTCGAAAGACAAACTGCTGCAACCTATTTCTTTATATTTGTTTGGCGAAATTGCTAGTCAATTTGCATAATACATTTCACACAATTATACACCACATTCCTTGTTTCAGTTTTACCAAGTTTAATATATTTTGTTTTAGAGCGTTCATTCGTTCATACAGTAGGCTAGGCTAGCGTCGTATGGCGAAGCCATTTGAAAGTCTTCCTTACGAGGAAAAAATTAGAATTAAACAGCAGGGCAGATCAACACCTAAGATTGATTTAGTGCAAAAAAATAGGGTAAATAAGTTTATAATGTAGGCCAAAAATGAGCTTCCCCTCTTTGAAAGACCAGCAGCCGCCACTGATCTCCATAAAATATAAATACCAATGTACTTCACTCATGATGGATAGAAAAAGTGCTGCATAAAATTTGCTTTTATAGTGAAAATGCTTGATTACATTAGTAAACACAAATCAAAAAAGCAGGTGGTTACATGAACAGCGAAAAAATATAACACATTAGTTATAAAATATATTTAAACAAAAATGTCATATTAAATGAAACGAAGTGTAACTGTAATACCAATTTTGCATCGTAACACGTTTTGCTTTTGATACACTTACAAACATCAGGCAATTGTCATTCGCATGCAAAATACTAATATATGGAAAGCATAACCCAAAGTAGTACACTGAGACATAAAAATTGTCAATATTTGTAACCACAAAGCAACATCATGGGCAGGTGACTAATTTAACACAACTGTAATGATGATAATAATGTAAATGACTAATTTTCACTTGAACTGATTTACCCTGTAGATCCATCTTAGGGCGAAAATAAAAACAGTACACTCAGAACAGTCAGCTAATATTAGTATTCTAGAACATCAGTCTGAGTCTGTTGACTGAATACATGCTTTGTAAATATAATTTTTTTTTTCAAATGGACAATTAGCTTTTAACTAACCCTTTAACCTTAAACAGTCTGTATGCACGTATACAGTTAATCTTGTTGTTATATGCAAACACATAAAAAGTAAAACTGTCTAAAATATTCCATAACAAATATCATGTAGGTAGGTAGATAGACAGATAGACAGACAGACAGATACAGATAGATAGATAGATAGATACAGACAGACAGAGATAGACAAATAGAGACAGATAGATAGAGACAGACAAACAGATAGTGTTCCAGTATCAAACAGCAGGTCTGATGGTGTCTAGAATATAAAAACTATTTTGCATTATTGCAAGTAATATAAAATACAATAGCAAAAGTTTTATGAGCACATAGCAGAATTATGTAAGATAAGAAGAATCGTACAGTACTTTCTAGATAAGGACAAAACATGTTCTGATCATTTCAAAGCCTATTGTGAAACAAGTCATTATATATATATATATATATATATATATATATATATATATATATATATATATATATACCCTCATTTTAACTTCACGCTATTTATGCAATATATATGATAAACAATGTAATGAACAGCATTTGTGACTGAGAATGTAACAGCTTAAAAGTGGCATCTCTTATTTTGACTGTATTTCTGGCTGCTCAATCAGCTTCCCTTTGTTATATTTCTGTCCTATTCCATATGGCACATGGGCAGAGATAGTGCCCATCTCCTTGGCACCCTCAATGTGGAACATCTGGTCATCAAAGAAGATGTGTGGGCGAATCTTCTGCAGCAGAGGCCCTTTGGGGGCCCCGGCAAGGAACAAAGCCTCATCAATCTCCAGGCCCCAGCTTCTGAGTGTCTTAAGGACTCGGGCTCCAGAGCTGGCTGCGCTTCGGGCGGTCACCAAGAATGTGCGAATTGGGCAGTTCAATCGCTCATTCTTGGCATAGAATTTCTTCTGGAGCTTCCCCAGAGCCTCAAGAAAGCACTTTAGAGGGCCCTGTAAAAGCAGAGGTGAGCAGTATTTCAGTCACTGGAACCTATTATTAGCAGCTGCCATTGCTCAAGCAACTATGACAGTTCACTTCAAGTCCTAAAGTTAAAGATGACTCAAATAAGGAGTTAACCATGTGGTGTTGTATAAAATAAATAACTGTAAGTGTGGCAGGGCGGAGGGCAGGGCCGGGTCGTGATTCCGCACACCCGGCCCCTAATCAGTCTAATTAGCCCTCGAGAGGGATAAAGGCTGACCGAAGACGGCAGTGGAGGGTCTCCTGGCCGACCGCCTGGAACGGGAGGACTGCTGCCAATGGCGGGGGAGACCCCTTCCATCCACCAGAATGCGGCGGTTTGTTCCGTCCTCCAGGGGCCGGAGGACTGTCTCCAATCCTCCCAGGAGCCCCTTCCCGCTCACAGTCGGCCTTTATCCCTCTCGAGGGCTAATTAGCCTGTTTAGGGGCCGGCTGTGTGGAATCATGACCCGGCCCCGCCCTCCACCCTGCCACATTAAGGTATGTGATTAAGGAAGAATCTTCTATATCACTATATTTATCTGCCCATTGACCGTTGAAGTCAAAAATTAGAATGAAATTGATGTTGCTGATTGTTGCAAGTTGGTGCAATTTTTAACACCATAGAGAGAATAAAATCCACATCTCATACCTGAGCGAGTGGTTTGTTCTCATGGCTTTTTTCATGCTCAAAGAACGTGTCCAGGCCGTGCTGCTTCACAATGATCTCAGACTCGTCAGAGAAGAGTACAGCGTCTCCATCGAAGGCCACACGCAGCTGAGTCTCAGACAGCTTTGTCTCCACATTAGGCTTAAACATGATGGCTGCTGCTATACCTTTAAGAAAAAAAATACCACACACTGGGTTTATCAGAATAACAAACAAATATTAGAGCATTTTGAAAAATTCAGTTTGAAAAGTGAGGAGTTTGAAAAAAAAATAAAATATATGTACAGTACTGTGCACATAAAATGTTAAAAATATTTGTCTTGGTTGGTTATTTCAGCTTTAAAGTGTCAATAGGAAATACACATTTTAGACTTCCAAACATTAGTTTTGCCAATAGAAAATAATTGAATAGAATAGAAGTGTCCTACAACAGATGGTATGGCCCCCAAAGAGCCCAGATCTCAACATCATTGAGTCAGTCAGGGATTACATAAAGAGACAGAAGCAATTGAGACTAAATAGATAGAAGAACTGGGGAAAGTTCTCCAAGAAGCTTGAAACATCCAATCTGTCAACCAAGAAAAACTGTGTCCAGGTGTACCTAGGAGAATTGGTGCTGTTTTGAAGGTGGAGGTTGTCACAACAAACATTGATTTAGCTTTTTTATGTTTACTGGACTTTGTATGACATTAATTGATAAATTAAAACTATTTATGGCATTATTTTTGAAGACATTCTCACTATGCCACATTTTGCACAGTACTTTATATAACACATTTAGGTATATTTTATATACAACACTTTTCATGTTTATTATGTATAATGTTTTATTACCCTTTAAAAGTAATGTTCTGGGTTCAACACAAGTTAAGCTAAATCGACAGCATTTGTGGCATAATGCTGATTACCACAAAAATAAATCGATTCCTTCCTCCTTTTCTTTAAAAATCTAAGGAAAAATCGATGTTCCTGTGATTCACTATAGAATGGAAAAAGAGGCCGCACTACGCATATATTGTTTATTTTGCACAGACGCGTTTTGGCGTGTGCCTTCTTCAGTGTGCAACAAAATCACAATGTACCCAGTCTTATATAACCACACCCATTACCACACCCATATTAACACCAGCCTATAATATAGGATAATGATCAGACCTGTGATTCACTAACAATGAAAGTGAGCGTGGCCAATTTTTTGAGGGTTTAAACAGAATTCTGAAGAGTATAATTTTATAAAAGTACTTGCATTCATTCTTCTGTTAAAACGTGTGTATTATTTTAGCTGTAAAGTTGTTTAAATTGACATTTTTACAGTTGGTTTAGGGTTTGTTGACATTACATCGTCATGGTAAAAAAGTTGTAAAATTGGATATAACTTTACACATAAAAGGCTATTAAGTGATTTTATCACACTAAACTCGTGTGTACATGCATGTTGTTTATGTCTTGTGGTTATATTTTTGAAAAAGTGTGCATTTTAATGTTAAAAAATTGGCCCCCATTCACTTCCATTGTAAGTGCCTCTCTGGAACCCAGGAGGAACAAGTCGAAATTAATTCAACATTATGCCACAAATGCTTGTGATTAAGCTTAACTTGTATTGAACCTAGAACATTCCTTTAAGCTTGGATGGGCCCCGCAGGTGGCAAACATTTTATTTAATTTTCTTTCAAAATTAACAATTAGTCTTGACCAACCGTATTGTTTGAAAGCTTAGATGCTGTACTTTATAATACATGTACGCATTACGATTAAAGCTGAAAAAGTGCTTTAAATTTTGCAGACTAATCAGAAGTGCTCCGTTTTGATGATTTATCAAACTTTTGAACTGTACATATTATTGTAATCAGTAAAAAACATCAATCTCATCAAATAGCTACGAGGCATATGTTTTTGGAAAGCTCTCAAAGAGTAGAATACAACCAGCAAATTAATTTTACTCACAGACAAAAAAATCTAGCAAGTAATAGTTAAGTATACGTCTTTGACATATATGTTTCATGTGAACAGGTGTTACTTATATGCCACGTTTTTGCTTATAAATTCACGAAAAATAAACTAAACAATAAATACACATACCATAACTTAGTGGAGGCGATTATCACACACAAGGTAATCGGATGCATAGATCATTAGATAATTGACACAAAGCACAATGTGCACACAGTCTGGGTCGGATGAAGTCATCAGAAATGTTGTAGCATCATAGAACCCTAAACTAATCGGACTGGGGTCAGATTGCTCCAACCAGTGGTGATAGTTCTCCATATTTAAGCGGAGTGTCATTCGATTGGTGACTGTTACATATGGCCACCAGGAGATGGCGCCAAGTACATGACACAGACTCAATAATGACTCAAATGGCACTGAATGAAACTTATTCTATGAAATCTCACTACTAAAATCATGTCTGCATGCTAAGCATACCCTTAGTCATTGTAGTGTTTGCATGTGTAATTTGTTCTTATGCACAAGTATTATGTTTTATTTGTTTGCAGAGGCTTTTGGACACATGGAGATGTTTTAGTACACAAGGATAAATTATTTTTGTAATGCTATAACTTTTAATTGCTTTGTTGAATTGTTACAGTTTACATGATTGAGAACAAAGCAAAAGCAGTTCTTCGGCGCTACCTTAATTACACCCAGAGATAATGTAAAATAAGAAAAATACGAAAAAAGTACATTTTCAACTCACGTTGTGATTTTCAGCAGTTTCTTATGCTGAGAGTCTCAGAATTTATCATAATCTATATAATTAAAAATGATATTTGTTTTATTTAAAATTATACCACACATGACCCTCATTGTTTTTTGTTTTTTTTTGTTTTTTGTCAAGTTATAAGCCTTTAAATGCATGTATGCTACTGAAACAGGAAATCTTTAAAAACATGTTCAGAGCTTAAAGGGTTAATGTTATTGAATTTAATCATGTGTAAACCATACATAAATGGAAGAGCCCATCAATTGCTATAAATGTACAGTTTGCTGTTTTCTATTAAAATATCCTTAATTAATTGGAGGACGAAACCTGCAAAAATAATAAATAAATAAATGTAATAATAAGAAAATAAATAAAGAACTAAATGTCTTGATAAAACAAATATAATTAGTTTTTAATTAAATGTATTCCTGAATTTATTTTTGTATAACTTTTTTCCTTTATTTATTATTTTAAATTAATCTTAAATTTTGTAAAAAAAAAAAAAAATAAAAAAAAAATTATTTATGCGTTCATTTATGTTTATATTAATTTATTCCCACATGTATTTATTTCCATATTTAAATATTCCCACATTTATTTATTTTTGTATTTATTTTTACATTTCTGTCTCTTGTATGATAATGATGTGGGCGGGTCCTGCATTGGTTTATCGTAGATTGAAGCGTGTGCTCGATTACTCTTGACTTGTTTTGATGTGACGTCAGGTCACAGCCATATCTCGTGTAAACTATAGCTGATGCTTCACATAGATCTAGAGAGTTGTGCAATTTAGTGAATGAAATCGATAACCACGCATCAAATGAATATGTTTAATTTAGAGTAGAGGTACTTATTGATGTTTTAGGAGAGCTGTACTGTATGATGGTATGAATGTCGAAGCACATCCTGGATTGTTAAACTCTGCAAAATGTTTCCCTGCATACTCAAAATCTGTACGAGTCAGAGGGTGCTAAGATGGGACATCCAACTACTGAATGTTCACAGGTCAACGCTACTAAATACTGCTCTTTAACCTGTTTATTATTACATTTATCTTTAAATATGGAACTGGCTTTAATTATATTTAAACACTACACATATTTGTTGCATTGTAGGTCCTTATAGCCTATGTTTCCCCTCTACTCGTGGTTTATATATTTATTTATTTTTTAAATAAAAAAAGAGGAAGTGCTAATTCCATTATAAGTAGGCTAACTCCAAAGCATATTTTAACAATACTTTGACATTGCAGTTTTATTTAGGTTTATTTAAAAACCTAAATAAAAACTTTATTTAAATGAATTAAATACTTATGTTGAGGTTATTATACTACAGTTATGTATTTATTATCCACTTACCCTCTTCAATGGCCTCCTGGACTTTCTTGGTGTCTTTGGAGAGATACAGGTTAGTCATGTAAGCCTTGAGGTAACCGATTGGGCTCTGACCTCCAGTCATGCAGAATCGCTCTATGTTCAGATCTGTAAAATGAAGAAAAGGGGTATTTTCATATGCCGTTCAACTGCTGTATCTGCTTGTAGTATTGTACTGCATGCAGTATGTGTTGTGTTTAAAGGGGACATGACATGCCTTTATCAATTTAATATGTTCCTTGAGGTTCACTTTTAATATTAGTAAAGTTTTGTGAACAAAATATATTGTCATATATTAGTAAAACATGATGATTTTCCAACTTCATTCTAACGCCCGTTTCACACATACTCCGTGTGCAGTGCGTATGCGGTACGTATGCGGTGCATATACGGTACAGGAGCAGCACGCGCTATAGTGCTTTCACATATGTTGCGTTTGCAGTGCGCTACTGATCCGCAGTTTCTGTGTGTCACAAAATCAAAAATGTGTAAGGAATTTTGATATTAAACCCAAACGTTAAATTTGAGATTGTTTAAGGCATTGAAACAGTATGAAAATTCATTTTAATCATTGTGATTCTTTGTTTTACATGTAGTTCGAGTTGAAGAAAAGCTATCGCGCTATATCTGTTGCTAAGAGGGAGAAGAAAGAGTGAACACAAATGCGTCTCAGTCTTTTTTAGGGTAAAAAATCATATAGGATGGCATTTTGCAACTTTTGGGACTATAATCATTCTTTTTTGTTTTTCTTGACCCTGTAATTTAGTAACTGTAGAACACATTAACTGAAATTATGCGTATATGATGAAATGATTACAGTTTCTTGTCAATCTATGTCTATTTTAATGTGAACAATGCGCTGCCACTTTAATTCAGTGTGGTGCGCACAGCAAAAATAGACGCAGTGCGTAAACGATCGCTGCACTGCTGTATACGCACCGCAACTGGAACGGATCGACGGACTGCAGTGTAAAAGCTCTAACCTGTTAACATGGGTACGGAAAAAAATATGCACCGCATACGCACTGCAAACGGAGTATGTGTGAAACGGGCGTAAGCCTTTGGTCAGAAATGCTCAGATTTGATGCTGCTTCTCCTTTAACACTTGAGAGTATACGACCACTGTTATGATTGGCTCTCTGCTCTTGTGTAACGCTTGTAGCTAGCAATGGCAAGGATGATGACACGATGACGATAACGTGAATTGAAGAACCCAAGAGATGACTCTGGCTTGGCTGCGGCGTGGCCTGGAGCTGACTCTGGCTTGGCTGCGGCGTGGCCTGGAGCTGACTCTGGCTTGGCTGCAATGACGTGGGGCAAGGCCGTGAATGGTGGAGCCGTGGATAACTGGGAAACGACCTCCATGGTCGTGTACATGGGCAGAGACTCGGAGATGGTCCATGTGGTCGTGAACATGGGCAGAGACTCGGAGATGGTCCATGTGGTCGTGAACATGGGTAGAGTCTTGGGAGCAACCTCTGTGGTCGTGGGCATGAGTACAGACTCGGGAGCGACCTCTGACGAAATCCCTTCTCCTCCTCCTCCTCCATGAGGACGAAGTTGGCTGTGCAGGCTCTGTAACGCTTGTAGCTGGCAATGGCAATGATGATGACACGATAACGATGATGTGAATTGAAGAACCCAAGTGCAGTTTATTTACAATCGTGAAAACCCTAACTCAACACATGAACTAAAATAAACTTAAACTTGGCTTGACCTAAACATACATCAATACTAGACAAGAGACAATGGTAAACATGAGGGCTTAAATGCATGGATATGGGGAAACATAAGCCAATGAACAAACAGAACTCTAAACAAGATAACAAGACAATAAACTAAAACCAATGACAAACTAGAACTGATAACAAAGTAATCAAACAATGAACCAATGAAAACAAGACACATGAACATGGAGGGAAACAGGAAGATCACATGACAAGGAAACAGGAACAAAACAAGACATGAACTTTTCAAAATAAGAGACATGAAAAACAGGAACCAACAGAATAAACATGACATCTTGACTGACCTGCTCTATCTACTTGCTCTTTTGCTGCTCACCACACTTTTTACAATGACCTCTTTCTTATATGTCTAAAGATCAAGGAACATGAAATTCCTCAGGTCATGACCCCTTTAAACCTGCTGTAAGCGATTGCTGTGCCACTATTAACAGACACTAAATGGAGTGGGAAAAATAATTAAAATTTCCAGTGTGATCATTTTTGCTGTTCTCAGAGACTAGGTGTTTTTCAGTGACAACTGTCAGTTGGTGGGAATTTTTATGCTTGGTACAAAAACAAAATGTCTACAGCAGCTTTGAACTAGACAAAGTCCTTGAAAATACAATCTTACTTGACCAATAAACTCCAGCTTTAACTTCAGTGGTAAAATATTTATCTTTAAGTGTTGCTCACAGTGGTTTGTCTCACATTATACTGTAACATTCAGATATTTTAACAACAGTAGGAGTAACCTGGTAAGCCAGTTTCTTACAGTAGGGAACGGCACACCTACCGTAGTGATTGATGCTATTCATGAGTCGCACCCCGACCTGGGCGTGATTATTGGTCATGAGAACAATGTCGAACAGCTCTTCACTGTCTGGATAGAGATCCCTCAGTCGATCATTTACATTCATCAGCGCCTGAGTTCAGATTTTAACGACAAAACCATAGCTATGACTATAGGCAAATACCTTTTTAGTGAGTAAAATGTATTCAGAAAAAGGTACAATAACTTTTACAAAGTCTTCTAAGCTGGTCTGACACCCTGTCCACACTGCTTACGATATGACAAAACTAGTACGTTCCCACTGTAAAGGCCTTTGTACACCAAACGCTACTTCCTGCAGATTTATCCCCACAATTATCATTTTAAATCAGAACAATGGATTCCTATAAAGTCAGTTCACACCATGACCACAGCCGTGAGTTTAAAAAAAAAATAAAGTATGTTATCAATATGGCTTCAAAATTCCCGTTTGAGGTATGATAAGCAATGCTGAATGCGAGATCTGCGTGTCTGTTTACTATACAACGTTATTGAGATATGCTCTCTGACAAGAATGGAGAGTAAAAGGCATTTATTATTTTGTCAGAATGAAAGAAGATGCCGTTTTTGAGCAAAGAAAGTTGAAGCAGCATTTTCCTGGCATCTATTTTCCTTCTGTGCTTTTGTAAAGTTTATGGAGGCATGTCAGACGGCACAGAGGACTGTCCTTGTCAGAGCCTGATTTAATTAATTCAGCCTGTGCAACAGTGTGTGATAAAATGATGGCAAAATGCGACAAACGGTAAAACTATGTGCTCAAAACCAATGAGTTTATGAAAACTCTTGGTATGGTATTCTGATACAAAACCAAAGTGGATGAGAAGCATGGCTGAAGGACGAACGCAGCTAACCCTTTTTTCTACCTTCTAAAAGGGTTAAATTGGAAGTGTGGAAGTATTTTGGGTTCCATAAAAATGCAGAAGGATCGTGGGTAGAAGATCGTTTTACTTCTGCTTGTTTTACCAAACTTTTTTTTTAAACTGAGAGACTTCACAGATCATAGCCACTAACCACATCCTCCACAGTTTTAGCAGTAATGTATTAATGATGCAAATGAGTTAATATGTGTTATTAATAAAAAAAAATTATACCCTTTCTTATATGCTGAAATTAAAACTTTCCTGACCCCTGACTTATAAAAAAAAATAAAACTTTTATATGTTAAAAATATATTTATTTTTATATTTTCGATTATTTGTCTCCTTTATATTATTTATGTATAAATTTGGGTTGGTTTGTATGTATTTTTTTTCTCCCATCACCTCTACTTGTCTGTATGACTCAGTGATTGTATTCATACATTGTTTGACCTTATTGAACATGTATATAGAAAACAATCCACAGTTTTAGCACCATTTGTGGACTTATCGGACAGTCCTTTACCCACAGTAGGCACATTTTCAAACTTATATCAGTGTTAAATTAGCGATCTGGAATTATTTCGCCATCTGATCAGCTTAAATACGGGACAAATCGTGTCTCATATTGATTCAATACATGATGCATAATTTTATCTTTAATTACTGGACGATTCTGTATTTTAAGGCCGGGTGGCAATCCTAGGACTGTAGTTTGTGCCATCATTAATGATAATAAGGTATTGTACCTTTGTCTTTTTGTTATTTTTTGTCACTTCAAAACAAATTTAGTGATGATGTTGTGATTCAACTCGGGGCTGGTTGGTTTGGTTCATGGCTTAAAACTCTCTTATGAAGGATTTAATGATGAGCCTATGGAAGAAATGTATGGGGAAACATACTTCCGGAAACAAGACGGCAGAAAAAGTGGGCGTGCATTTCAGCTAACGTTGATTTAATGGAGCGTTCTCGTTTAGTAGCATCGCTCGCTTTTATTAGACGTTCGACAAAGATAGTCAAGTCCAGCGAAATGTGTCATCAGTGTTCAAGTGTATAGTCTCACCCTGACGAAAGGAAAGGCTACACCGGGTTTCAGCGGCTCACTCTCGTGCTCTTGCTGATACTCAACATACTTCTCCAGCCCTTCTTCCTCATAGATCTTCCTCTCCGCCACCATTTCAAATAAGGTCCGGGATGAAACTCCGATTGTAACTGCATGTATCGGCTTGGGCTGTTAAACACGTGAAAAACAATAATCGCCAATATGATCATATGCTTTCCAAAAGTCTAAATGAACTTATATTATAAACAGTGGTATGAGTATCGGTTTGCTGAACTTGACAGTTTGTTTACTGTACTTACGGGTCTTGGTTTCTTTGATTTCAAGTTTTCAAAGTGTGCTTTAGCAGCTGCCCAGTCTGTTTCATCTGAGGAAGCATCCTTATGCGTTGAGGATGCATCTCCTGGTTTTATTTCACTCATTGTATAACAGACCCGATAACGCACCGCGCGCTGAACTTCCTAGGTTGAGTGAAGGCTGATGTCAGACATGCGGAAATGTACAGCGCTTGATGAATGCGGAGAAGGAGGCGTTCCGCTTGACGCAGGACGCTGAGACACATTCTGTCCACTGTATATGCGTGCTTTTTAAATTACATGTCCCACAGGCCACTGTTTTAAGTCCTGTTAAAGATGACAAGGCTTTTCTCTGGAACTAAATGCTTGAGGTGATGGCCAATAGTCTTATAATATAATATAATATAATCTTGGCAAATATAAAACTCTTGGCAAATATTTGCGTCGAATCTCATGCTCATTTGCATGTGAAAATAAAGAGTGGTGAATTTTTGGCAAGTTTACAGCTAGTTTGCCAAGCCGCTAGACTTTATGTAAGGGTTAGCATGAAGCTAAACGTTCACATTACTATTTACACATGGTTTATTTCTATTTCTGCCACTCTAAACTTACTTCAATCTTACTTCTATGTCTGCTTATGTGAATGTAAGACATCTAAAAAAAAAAAAAAAGTTTTTCACCACTGTTCAAATGTCAGACTCGTTATTAAAGGTGCTGTAAGCTTTCTGCCTGTCAATCCATTTGTGCGTTTTTGTATTGTAGTTGCAACTAATTATTGAGGCATAATGCATTTTAAGCAGTATTTTTCTTAACAATTGTCAGTTGAGGGCGCTGTTTTGCTATTGTTGTTTTTAACAACCATTTCTGCTCTCAACAAAGCTCATTTTGGAAAGAGTGGGCGTGGCTAATTCAACTGAAGTCACTTACAGCACATTTAAACGTAATGACAATAAATCAAAGTAATCTGTTAAGGAATCAAAATACTTTTTTAATGTAACTGTATTCTGATTAACAACTTTTTAAATTGTAACTGTAGTGGAATACATTTATTGTATTTTAAATACATATCCTTTTACATGTATTCCGTTACCCAACCCTATATATATCACTGGATGTTTTTTTGTTTTTGGCACCATTCTGAGTAAAAAGACGGTTGATGCGAACATCAACTGAATCTCCTCAATCGTATCTGCATGATTTTATGCATTGCACTGCTGCCACACGATTTGCTGATTAGATAAATGCATGAATAAGTATGTGCATGTTTCCTGTAAAGTGGTCGGTGCGTATGTGTATATATATGCTATACTGATGTTTCTTCCAGATGTTTTAAACAAACATATTATACATTTCTATAGCCTCATTATAAAATTATAAAATATGGCATATTATAATGTTTAAGAAAAACTTTCTTTTTTTTAAATTTTTCAAAATAATATTATAATATCAATGATGTTATGAATAAATAAGCAAACCTAAGTTCTTGGTAACAATTCAGATTACTCGGATAATGTTTTGGGTCTCAATAGGACAATGCTGGTCACCTTAGGGAACCTATATGATAAACATGAGGATCTACAGTAGGCTATCCTTGTTAAATATCGTTATTATTATTTTGATGTTGGATCGTCTACAATCCAACACACATTTGTGAATTTGGTGGTATAGCTTACTAGTCAGGATAGACTTATATTAACTCAATAATGTGTTTATATGATTCTTGAAAGGGAATTTATTAACTGTCTCCTGGGGTGAGTTAGTGAGTGTGTGTGTGTGTGTGTGTGTGTGTGTGTGTGTGTGTGTGTGTGTGTGTGTGTGTGTGTGTGTGTGCCTGTGTTATGTTTAATATCTGTAAGGAGAATTATTTTTATATAGAGATATTTGATATTTATATACTTATATTAGTATTTTTCAAAATAATTAAAAAAAAAACGACACCTTTGCTGTTCGTGACCATAGGAAATGAATGGGAGACACCCCAAAACAGAGCCATTTGTTTTAGATTTGATGAATAAAATAAAAATCAGCCACAATGCAAAGAAACAAAATAAATGATTGGTAACAAAAGGCTTTTCTATGTCTTTTTTTATCATCATGCCCTGGTTTGAAAGTAAATATACAATAATGCCACATTATATTAAAACAATTATAAAAAAAAAACTGGCAAATTTTGACAAATAATAGTTTAAAAGAAATTCCCTAAATCCTAATGAATAACTTGTGATAATCAAAAATTAAGTTATAACAAGCGATCAGACCACACAGTCTCTGCCGCCATCTACTGGTTATTATTGTTATGGCATGATTGAAGTCATGTACTTGTTCGGTTTTTTTCACCAGATATCAGCAATCTGCCACCAATACATAAAACGTATTATCTATAAGTATTTTCTTCATGTTTCAACTTATAGAAGTGTAGGTTTTTACTGAAGTGAAGTTAACAATCTTGCATATTTGCATATGCAAATAAATAATGGAGTAGTGTACAGGTGAATAAGATTTAAATAGAGTAAAATACCAAAAGAAGCGCATCGTTTTAATGTTTTTACTTCACGGAAGAAGAAATGTGATACTTTCTTACAAAATAAAATTAAAATTAAGTAAACCCTGTACTGTTTTCGGTCAAAAATGACCGCGAATAGCTGTCAACCCTTATTGAACAACCTAGGAGAGTTAAATCACCTCTTTATTAACATAGTTAAAAGTATCTATTATTAATCTTCATTTTGGGGAGTCTAGGTCATGTACAAAGACTTAGTGAAGGGGTTACAGTTCATAGGTATGTCTAAGAGGAAGGTCAAACAGCTGGCTAGGTCTGTATCAGCCATTACTGTTATGTGGAGGGGTGTTGTTATTTGTGTCCTTGATACTAATGACTGAGTTCTGTCGTGTGTGTGTGTGTGTGTGTGTGTGTGTGTGGCAGTTAACCTCATGCTGCATCATCATCACTGTCCCAGTACATTCTCGCCTCCCTCTCACAGCATGGAAACATTCTCTCTCGTTTATCTCGGGTCCCGCACAGCATCATGGCGTTTGAGGGTAAGTATCTTATATCTTAACCGACCACCACAGTAAGTACACTGTTATCTCTTATCGTGGACAAGCTATGAATGTGCTTCTACATGCTGTAATAGGATGTTAAACGTGACGAATGTTTTTATCTCTAAGCGATTTTTGACGCTGGTTACGTGCGCTGCACCAATGCGGACAAAACGTGTTACAGGATTGCGTCGCGTAAACAAATCGCCAGTGTTTATATATGTCAACACAGCGAGGACTCCATCTGTTACATGTTACTCATATCAGGAGGTCCCATCATGAAAAGTTATATGAATACTAGTCACGCATAGCCTGAGACTAGATGATTGCCAAAACACTATTAAAAGTCTTACTGACTGAAACATTGTCCTCAGGTGCGACTTATGACAAAAAGAGTCTTTCCCTTTTATTTTTTTTTTACATATTGACATTTAGTAACCTAAACACGAATGGCGTGATACCCTTACGTAATTTAATCAATGTTTTACTACAGAAGTAGGCTAACCCATGCCCGGCTCCACAGAGGGGCCTGAAAAATGAATTTGGCCCACCTTGAGATCTGCACCTACACACACCCCTCCAGTTGTTCTATGGGTCCTATGACCTAAATTACATCTTAGAGCTAGAGCCAGGCCTGTAACCATATGATTTAACCATATGATATTTGTTGTAAAACCATATAATCCACAAACTTGGTTAGTCGTGGTTAGGCTACCACAATATTACTATGGTAAAACCATGGTTACGAATAGTATTAGCCTACTGTGTAAACCATGGTTAATTACAACATTTCTAGAGTAAAAAAAGGTAAAATTTCTGGCCTATTTCAATAATAATTTGTTATAGTGTGTTCATACAAAAAAATCTGCAAACAAGTGTATTAGATGGAAATACAATAGTGCTTTGATATATAGGCTAACATGAATACTAACTGAATTATTACTGTGTTCAAAATGAATGATTGTTTTACTATATATTGTGGTAATGTAACCATGGAAACCATGGATTTAATCTACTGTATTATCCA
This sequence comes from Xyrauchen texanus, assembly GCF_025860055.1. Classification (NCBI taxonomy): domain Eukaryota; kingdom Metazoa; phylum Chordata; class Actinopteri; order Cypriniformes; family Catostomidae; genus Xyrauchen; species Xyrauchen texanus. The sequence goes on from NC_068303.1 coordinate 32,916,029, forward strand.
ATATAATGTAGTATCCATATAGTAACCATGGTTTTACTAAAGTAATATTGTAGTAACCGTGGTTACTTTTCTGGTGACAGTGGTTTTACTACTTATACAATGGTTACAGTAGTAAAACACCAAGGTACCAATACCCCAGTCCAGCCGTGACATTACCATGGTACGTTGTTAAAAAAAAATATGGTAATACACGAAGAAAAATTCCTTTGCGGTACTTTTTGTTAGTATTGTACTTAGATCTTTAGAGGTAGAGTGATTTGAATCTCTCCAGGTAAAATTAATATGGTTATGAAGAACAATAATTTTATAAAACACACATTTTTCAAATGTAAAACTGAAAACACTTTAATCTCTGACATACATGAGCTAAAACATTATGACTACCTGCCTAATATGCTGTTGGTTCTCCGTGTGATTCCAAAACAGCGCTGACCTGCTGTGATATCTGGCACCAAGACATTAGCAGCAGATCCTTTAAGTCCTTGTAAGTTGCGAGGTGGAGCCGCCGTGGATCAGATTTGTTGGTCCAGTGCATCCCACGGATGCTCAATCGGATTGAGATCAGGGGAATTTAGAGGCCACACCTTTAACTCTTCATCATGTTCCTCAAACCATTACGAACATTGTGTGCAGTGTGGCAGGATGCATTATCCTACTGAAAGAGGCCACTGCCATCAGGAAACACCATTGCCATGAAGGGGTGTACCTGGTCTGCAACGATGTTTAGGTTGGTGGCACGTGTCAAATTGACATCCACATGAATGACCAGACCCAGGATTTTCTAGCAGAACATTGCCCAAAGCATCACTCTCCCGCCACCGGCTTGTCGCCTTCCCACAGTGCATCCTGGTGCCATCACTTCCCCAGGAAAACGGAGCACATGTACACGGCCGTACATGTGATATAAAAGAAAATGGGACGTATCAAACCAGGCGACCATCTTCCACTGCTCCAAGGTCCAGTTCAGGTGCTCGCGTGCCCATTAGAGACCCTTTCAATGGTGGACAGGGGTTATCATGGGCACTCTGTCCGGTTTGCGGCTACACAGCCATATACGCAGCAGGGTGTGATGCATTGTGTTGTGACACATTCCTCCTGTAACCATAATTAACATTTTCTGTGACTTTTGCCAAAGTAGACCTTCTGTCATTTCGGACCAGATGGGATAGCTTACGTTGCTCTCGTGCATCAATGATTCTTGGGTAACAAACAACCTGTCGCCGGTGTGTGGTTTGTCCCTCCTCGGACCACTGTCGGTAGGTACTCAGCACTGCTGACCAGGAGCACCCCACAAACCTTGCCATTTCAGAGGTGCTCTGACTCAGCCGTCTGGCCAGAACAATTTGGCCCGTTTCAAAGTCGCTCAAGTCTTTATCCCTGCCCAGTTCTCTTGCATTCAACACATTGACTACAAGAACTGATCGTGCCATGCCCAACCAGCCAGGCATTGGCCACTAGTCCAACATTGTGTTCAAAATTATGCTTTATCGATAAGGCTTTGACTAAAAATATGCTTGTGCCTGTGTGAGAGAGAAAGAGGTGTTTAAGGGATGCTGAATTAATCTGAATGTTACAGGCAATAAGTGTTCCTGCAGTGTGCATGTAGAATATGAATTGCACTGATTCAATAACATATACACTAGCTACGATGCCAAAGAGAGTCAGCAGGTGCTTACATAATTGCAAGTTCTTTTATAAATTCTGTTTTCTGTCCGCAGGTGGGGGGCGGAGCTGTGGTGTTCATGAACTAATTTGTGCTAGAAGAGGTGAGAGCAACTTCCTGTTAAAAAAGCATCTTCCTGTTCCTCAGTATCATGCTCTGATTGCTACTGTACATTTGCTATATACGTTAATAAACAATGTAATAATATAATTATACTACCTAATGAATGAACTTTAAACAAATTGCCATACCCTTTCACCTCCCTTGTCCCATCCTCTTATGAATAATGAATAAGATATCAAGTTAGGTGAACAAAAACAAGAGTCATTATTAATTCAAGGCTAAAGTTTATGTTACCATGAGCTGGAAGACCTATGTGTAAACAACAGAATTTCTACCAAGTAGTTGCTGATATTTAAATAATCATGTCCTAGTCTCTGTATATCAAAGTCACAGAGCAAAGCTGATGAATTTTGTTACATTGTATAAGGAGATAGAAGGGCTTGGTTACAAGAAACCCCGTGAGTTAGGAAAACAAATTTTTATAATTGTACAGTAGTGTATTGTCATTAAGGTTTTTTTCCTAACTTAAAGGAATATTCTGTGTTTAACCTGCGTGACTTATGTGTGCATTTTCCATTACGTTTTTTTATTTGTAACTAGTAGCACCTAATAAACAAGCAAATAATATTCCTAAAAATGAATGTCATCATATGTGGACAGCAGGACTATGTTGTGACATTTTTTAGAAATACCAAGCTATAGAAAGTCAGATTTGTTTAATCAAATAGTTTATTATGTGTCCAAGAATGTTTTTGATATGTTATAGACATTACAGCTGATTTTCTAGAAAGGTGAATACATAATTATTATTCAAAGTAATATCCAGCATCATCCAATCACTGCCAACCATGAAAAAATACAATTTTGTATAGTAATGCATTTACTAATGTTAATGAATAGCACCATATTGTACCGTGCGAACAAACAAAAATAGATTTGTTTTAGATTAAAATGAAGTGAAATGACCCACAGATTTGTTACTGTGAAAAATTATTCTAAATAGCGAACATGTTTTTGGAACATCTGTCAGAAAACCGCTGCACAGCAGTCATACAAGTACTTCATGTTTATCAGGGCGGCAAACATTTAAAGCAGCATATCAAACGAAACTAGAGACGATATTCTTTACAACCAAAGAGGTTTCAGTGAACAAATTTGAAAAGGTTTCTTATCAGAGGCACTTTTGTTTGCGCTGCGCTCATTGAAGCAGTTTACGGAAATCAACAGCATGGTGTTTGGTCACGTGACTCTGTGTGTCAGAAATGTAACCCTTAAATGACTCTTTAGAGTGTCTTGAACAGTATGCAATGGGTTTAAATTAATTAAAAATATGCGATGCATATAGCGAATCCAAAATAGCCAGTCCTCGCATGAGGCCACGGGTGCGCACGATGTTAATACAAATTAAGCTCAATTGACAGCATTTGTGGCATAATGTTGATTACCACAAAAATCAATTCAGCTTGTCCCTCTTTTTATTTAAAAAAGTAAAAATCAAGGTTACAGTGAGACACTTACAATGGAAGTAAATAAGGCCAGTTATTTAAGGGTTTAAAAGCAAATATGTGAAGCTTAGAATTTTATAAAAGCACTAACATGAATTATTCTGTTAAAACTCATGTATTATTTGAGCTGTAAAGTTGTTTAAATCATAAATTTTACAATGGTTTTAGGGTTTGTTGATAGTATATTATCATGGCAGTGAAGTTGTAAAGTTGGTTATAACTTTACACATAAATGGTTAGTAAGCGATTTTATCACACTAAAATCATGTTAACATGCATATTGTTTTGTGGCTATACATTTGAAACAGTGATTATTATAACCAGGGCTGTCATATATATATATATATGTAACGTATTCAATGGAAAGGAGGAGGCGAGAACCGCCTGCCGAACACATGACGGACATGTCCGCTAACGATCTCTCTCTCCCGCACGGCCATCTGCAGTCAGCCTTTAAACCTCACGGAGGCATAATTAGCCTAATACGGGACCGGGTGTGTAGGATCACGACCCGGCCCCGCCCTCCGCCCTGCCACATTCCTCCCTCGTTCTCTCAGCCTGATGTACATCCCCCCTCTTTCCCTGGGGGAGGGCGCGCCTTCCGCGCTGACTGCCGGCAGGTCATCCCCATCTACCTGGATGAGGGAGGGGACAAGGGGAGGGAAACAAAAATGATTAAAATGGGAGGGTACTCCTGTAATAGTGTAGTACCCCCCCCCAAATAACTGTAAAATTTAAAAGAGGATAAAGGCCAACGCAGAGCGACAGTGAGAGAGAGAGAGGAGAGAGAGATGAAAAAAAAAAAAACCTTACTCGCCAGTTCTCCGATACGCCGCAGCTTGTTCCTCGGCCACTCCTCCACCCTTTATCGGATGACAGCCGCGCCTCTCCGGGCGGATCTGAGGCAGTCCTCCAGCCCCTGGCGGACGGAACACTCAGCCGCGTTCTCGGGGACTAGAAGGGGTCTCCCCCGCCCCTGGCAGCGGTTCTCTCGCTCCAGGCGGTCGGCAGTGAGCCCCTCCCCGCTCGCGGTCGGCGGTCTTAAACCCCACCGCGTTTCAGCGGCCGGTAGGCGACTCCTCCGCCCCTGGCAGCGGCCCTGACCGCTCCAGGCGGTCGGCTAGGAGCCCCTCCTCCCCTCGTGGTCGGCGGCCATTGTCCTCGTTCAGGTGGCTGGGCTCCTCGTCCCCCGGCAGATGGCCGCGGCTGCTCCGTTGGGGTGGACGGTAGTGGCGAGAACTCTACTAAGGCGTATCCCTCCTCCTTCCCGGGCTTCGGCACCAGTGTAACGTATTCAATGGAAAGGAGGTGGCGAGAACCGGCTTGACGATATAAATAATAGTTTAATGGTAAACTTAAAAGAAGACACAAACAAACACACATGACGGACATGTCCGCTAACGATCTCTCTCTCCCGCACGGCCCTCTGCAGTCAGCCTTTAAACCTCACGGAGGCATAATTAGCCTAATACGGGACCGGGTGTGTATGACCACGACCCGGCCCCGCCCTCCGCCCTGCCACAATATATATATATATATATACACACAGAGTATACTGTTGTGTGTGAAAATCCCAGGAGATCAGCAGTTACAGAAATACTCAAACCAGCCCATCTGACACCAACAATAATGCCACACTCCAAATCACTGAGATACATTTTTCCCCATTATGATGGTTGATGTGAACATTAACTGTAACTCCTGACCCGTATATGCATGATTTTATGCACTGCTGCCACATGATTGGCTGATTAGATAATTGCATGGATGATTGTTGGTGCCAGACAAGCTTGTATTTCTGTAACTGCTGATCTCCTGGGATTTTCACACAAAATATCCTCTAGAGATTACTCAGAATGGTGCCAAAAATAAAAACATCCAGTGAGGGGCAGTTCTGCAGATGGAAATGCCTTGTTGATGAGAGAGGTCAACAGAGAATGGCCAGATAGGTTCGAACTGACAAAAGTCTACAGTAACTCAGATAACCACTCTGTACAATTGTGGTGAGATGAATATCATGTCAGAATGCTATTCTGAGATGCGGGTTGGAGCTGTTTTGGTGGCAAGAGGGGGACCTACATGATATTAGGCAAGTGGTTTTAATGTTATAAAAAAATGATATCCATTTTTATGTAACTGTGTCAAGTTAAACGTAGTTTAATACTTTAGTTTAATACAAAAACACGTCTTGAGATCCCTAAGTTCATATTTGCGCTCCATCAAGCTGTGTTTTGAATGCAAGAACGCATCCTTGTGTTGTGCTGTCTGCTGAAGGGTTAGATTGTTCTCTGTATAAGCTGAGTGTTGCCTATACAGCTGAAGGTTCGCTTATGTCCCTTGGAGAATACAGGTGGTACCTTAAGCTTGAATTGCTCAGGAATTTCCTTATTATGGTCTGGGGATATGATTAATTGTATTAATTTTTTAAACACTTTTATTAATGTAGTTAATTGCACTGAATTAAAATGTTAAATCGACAGCCCTAATTTTAACATGTACATGCCCCATTCACTTCAATTGTAAGTTAATATTTGTGGTAATTAATATTATGCAACAAATGCTGTTTATTGAGCTTAACTTGTATTGAACTCACTGCATATGTTTAAGAGTCAAATGTCAAATATTAAGCCAACTTAAAGGGCCAGTTCACCCAAAAATGAAAATTCTGTCATCATTTACTCACATTCTTTCTTCCCTATAACACAAAAGTAGATGTTAGGAAGAATGTTAGCCTCAGTCACCATTCACTTTCATTGTTTGGTTTGAAACAATATGAGGTAAAACGAGTAAATTATGACAGAATTTTCATTTTTGGGGTGAACTACACCTAAGCAAAGACTTTGTGATGCCTATTAACAACATAGCAACAGAATAGCAACACTCCGTCAGCCACCATGGCATCAAGGTAAACACCAATCTCATTTTCTTCAATTAATGTACAAATCTAGATTTTTATTTATTTGAATGGTAGATTCCGTGAACTCCACAATATCCATGCTATGCTTTTATTAATCCACATCATGAATGTCTGCTCAAATAAAAGGAACTTTTTTCATTCCAACTTCAAATTAATGTACAGTAGGTTACAATGGAAGGTGCAGAGGTATTGTGCACACAAGTGTGGTGGGGCATCCAATTACCTTAGACTAGTGAATTATTCAGAGTTGGGAAAGATAGATTGTGGACAAGTGCTGTAGATTCACTTGCTGCAGGACCTGGAAGGCAAAAACATTTGAATATCATGGCCCAACTGATTAATGGAATAAAGAGCCTTGACGGAAGAAATATAAAGGTCTTGAACTCTACAAACTGATTGAATAAAGAGATAGTTGGATTTGAGACATCAATGGACTTTTGTTACCTACATATTGTGGTAATATTTGCTGAACTGTTGACAGTTTTTAGAGATTTTGTAGCTGTATTTCACATAAACTGCGGCTAATGTATATTTCATGGTGGTTGAAGATGTTGCTTTACTCTAAATGCTTTACTCTTTGCTGCACTTTAATGTTCACTAAAGTTCAAAATGCTCAGCTCTAGATACCTTGATCCATGAAAGATCTACACACAAACAGCTTTGTGGGACATACCATCTTTTGCAGGACTTCTATTTTTTCTATTTGCAAAAGGAATGTTTGGAAATCTGAAACTGATATTTCCTATTGACACTCTAAAGCAAAAGATATCAAATTATAATTTTAAGACTGATGTTTTTGTGAAACATCTATGTCTCTAAGTCATTTGCACTGTAGATACTGTGACTTCTCTTTAAAGGAAATTATACCAAGGTTTGTTGCCCTACCAAAACCTGTGGAATTCATGAAAGCATACATCACCATTTCCATTGCTTGTCTGTTATCTAAGGAGATCATGTTCTCCGCTCTTGCCCTTTACTTTTTCAGCTTTTATCCTGCTTTCTCTTTTTGTCTCTCTCTTTCCTCAGTATCTCCTGAACTGCTAGGCATCCTGTCCTCCATTGCTGTCTTTATGGGCTTGATCGCTTTCTTTTTTCTTTACCTCAGCAGCAAGCTGTCAGTGGAGAGCCCAAGCAGTGATCTGTCTTGTTTTGAAGGATTTAACAAGGATTTGCCAGGTAAATAGGGAGCTTTCATTGATGTTGTGCTCTTTTCATAAAGTAGTTATATGGCTGTGTCTCAAATCGTAGTCTTCCTAAAAAGTATTAAGGACTGTCTTAGATTGCTGGTAGTGATATTATGCAAACTTATAAGATATCTCATTTTGGTCAAAGTTTGTATCCTTTGTGCATCAGGCAATCCCACTATGTGCCTGCGCTATTATCCAATTTTCGTGAGAGCTAAATCCGAGTGCAATTTTCGAGCCAGCTGGGGGTGGGTGGGACTGCTCACACATCTGTGGGTGTATATGCGCAAACTGTTTTAATGGGTGTATATACAGTGGCAAGGTAAGTATGTACGCCCTTTTGTCCTGAATTACCTGGTTTTCTGCATTATTGATCATAAAATGTGATTACATCTTCAACAATGTCACAAGTATAGACAAGCACTTGCTCCTTCTATTGATATTTTTAAATAACTTTTTAAGACTTATCTGTATTCCTTGGCTTTTGAGTGAAAGCTATTTAATTGCTTGTCCTTGATAAATTGACCTTGACCTTGACAAGTGTAGACAATATGCTTAAGCTAACAACACAAAAACTATTATAATCTTTCATGTCTTTACTTTGCTGAACATATCCCATTAAACATTCACAGTCCTGTGGAAAACGTCTGTGAAACCTTGGATTTAATAACTGGTCGATCCTCCTTTGGCAGCAATAACCTCAACCAAGCATCTCCGGTAGAGCCGGATTAGACCTACACAACGTTCAGAAGGAATTTTCATAAGGAATTACAGAACTGCTTCAGCTCAGCCATATTCTTATGATGTCTGGCGTAAACGGCTCTTTTGAGGTCATTCCACATCATTTCTATTGGGTCTCGGTTCTGACTGGACCACTCCAAAAGGTGGATTTTCTTTTTTGAAGCCATTCTGTTGTGGATTTACTTTGATGTTAATGGTCATTGTCCTGCTGCATCACCCAACTTCTACTGAGCTTCAGCTGGCGCACAGCCACTTTGACATCCTGTAGGGTATCTTTTTTTTTCTCCCCAATTTGGAATGCCCAATTCCCAATGTGCTCTAAAAAGTTGGAAATTAATTTTTTCCTTGATGATGGCAAGTGGTCCTGGCCACGAAGCAGCAAAGCAGCCCCAAATCATGATAATCCCTCCACCATATTTCACCATTGACATAATGTTTTAATGTTGGTATGCGAGGCACGGTCTACGTCAGCAGATGCTTTTTGTGAATAGCAAACTCTAAATGTTTTTTTATAAATCAATGTAGCTCCAACCCACACCTCCAATCTCGTTTCATTAATTGGATGCCAGGTTTGCCAACTCCTGACTCAAATTAGCTTTTGTTTACGACATTAGCCTAAGGGTTCACATACTTTTTCCAACCTACACTGTGAATTTTTGAATGATGTATTCAGTATGTACAAGAACATTAAATTCATTTGTGTGTTATTCGTTAAAAAAGATTAAAAAAGACAAATGTATACATGAATGCGGGTAATTCCAAAGGGTTGACATACTTTTTCTTGCCACTGTATGAGAGGTTGATAAAAATACTAAGTTAACTAAGTAATAACTAACAACTAATAACTAAGTTGCTCTTTTGTGAGAAATAAGTCATTGTGCTTTAGAGTTCTAAGAACTATGTCTATTCTCAGTGCAGAACTCCTCTGCAGGTTGTGGATTCCACCAGCAGGTGCTGTCAAAGTACATTTTTTAAAATGTAGTTACAATAGCTTGTAAAATTATGTCCCTGACAATCACTGTTAATACTAGCCATGATTTGTGTGGAAGTAGAATATGATTAATTATACTTATATTATCTATAATTTACATCCAGTTAGTCCTTATGAGCACCACATTTTCCATGTGTATATAAGAAATGTGTCATGGTCATAGAGATATGACATTCAACAAGGATGCATTGAATGTGGAAAATACAGACAAAAATGGCCGATATTTCTATTCTTCTAATGCATTGCATACAGCCCATTTTCACTACCAAATTCTTATACAGGCTGACTTCATTGATATCTACATTGCTTGACAGGGAATGCAGAACATTATAGGACACAGACAGCAGGATAGCCAGAAGTGGAACCTCAGAATTAAATTGCTCTTGACCAAACCCATTCATGCTTTGCACACGCTACTTCACCAACCCATTAACGCCTAAGGATTAGCACATACATTCACAAAAGTACCAAAACTTTACGGCCATGCCCACTGAATTTGTGCCTATGATTTATTGCATAGCACAGACATAGTGGTCTTAAAATAGTGCCTTATGTGTCATTTGTGTTCCTTAAACAATATATGCTTAACAAAATGATATTAATGAAAAATCCTTATGTTTAACATGAGACCTGACTCTTTAACAGAATTTGCAGTCAGTTACAATAGCAGACCCACCAAGAGCAATGGCATTCTTCAAGAGCTTCCAACAGAGCCTCCCTTCAGTCAGTTCTCTCCTTGACTCTGTTTCAAACACCGTCTCTAATGCCGTGGACGATTTGTCCACAGCTGTGAGTGATGCCACTTACACAGTTAGTGATCAACTAACAGAGCAGGTCAATACAATCATCAACAAAGTACAGACCGAAGAGGATGATAAATCCAGGAAAGAGGAGGCTGGAGGTGATGAAGTCCAAAAAGAGAGGAGAAACAGCAAACTGAAGCGTCAGGAGACAGAAGCTTATGACATCGGGACTGACGGAGAAGGACGAAAGAGCCGAAAGTCAAAGAAGAATTCCATGTGGACTATGGAAATAGATGAAGAGGAATTACAGAGAGAGAGAGAAAGGCAAGAAGAGGCCAGAAGATCTGAGGAGGAGGAATGGGAGTGGTGTTACACCCCCTCTAAAGGTTGGTATCGTAAAAAAAAGGACATAAACCAGCCTCAAACCACATCTCAGTCCTCAGACAACCAGAAAGGCAATGGTGACCAAGCATCAAAAGAGGCAGAGACTGCCACTCAGAAAGAAAATGCCTCCTCACATGACAAGCATGAAGGTGAAAACAACGATGAAAGCATTAATGGGATGCACCCAGATAATGGTCAAGATGAGCAGGACTCTATCGAAATGTCTAGAGGTCCAAATACATCAAAAGCAGAGTATGAAAAGAATGGAGAGCACAATGTTGAGGAAGAAGATAATGGGTGCTCATCAAGCGTCAAACTAACTAAGAAGAAAGGGAAAGTTAACAGTAATGAAGACCAGGAGGACACTCAGGAAAAGAACTCAAAGTCAATTTCAAATCCAAAGAAGGGCAAAGAAGGTAAAGGTGAGGCTGTGTGCTGGTCTTGCTGTGCGGTTCTGGAGGGTTTTCTTTGGTTCCATTGCTCCTTCGGTTCCACTTTCAATCAAAGTTGAAACCTCCGGCCACAAATGAACAGTTTCTTCTCAAAACATTTCATAATTTCCTTCTTGAAGAATACTTGCTGTCTTACTCCTGACTGATGTTTTAGTTGTTTTAAAGATGATTTGTGTAATTTTCTCAATGTTAAACATATTTTCGTAATTTCTTATTCCGGTTTAATGTACAAAGACAATTATAAGTAAGCCATTTCTAGGTTGACTTCCCAACGACCCTAATATTGTGGATTGCTGGTGCTGGTGCACTGTTTGTTTTAGTGCCCTGATATGTCAATTGCGTGAGATTGGGACAGGACTATTTGTCCAAAAAATAAAAAATTACTATTATTTTTGCAGTTCCATGTTGGTAAAGTGACACACTTCACTTTTAAGATAAGCCAGATCTACAAACAGTTTTCTGTAGGCCAGTTGCAAATCTTTTTGCATATTTTTGGTAACACTTTACTATAAGGTTTGTCAGCTTTACTTAACTACATTAGTTTACTTAAAGTAACAATGAACAATGCTTTTACAACATTTATTAATCTTGTTTAATGATAATTTCAGTTTTTAGTAAATTGTTTTAGTTTTTTAAATTGAAAGATGAATACGTTAACATTAGTTAATACATTATGAACTAACAATGAACAATTATAAAATAACATCAACCAAGATTAAAAAATGCCGTAGGAACATATTGTTCATGATACTTAATACATTTACTATTGTAAAGTGTTCACTTTTTTTCTCTGTTGTTCTTGTTTTTATGTTTTGGGGTGTGTGTGTGTTTTGTTTTGTTATGCTTTGTTTAGTTTTTTTATTTGTTTCATTTTGTTTCATTGTATATGTCATTTAATCTGTGCTTTCTTTTCTTAGATGGTGGTTGCCCAGAGAGAAGATCATCTGAGAGTGAGGACGAGACACCAAAAAGACACAAAGACTCGCCCTCCCAAAAGCAGGGAAGTGGGTGGAGAAACAGAGATGCTGAGAATGACGAATGCAGCAGTGACACCTCAGTAGATCATGGTGAGTAAAAAGTAGCTTTACAGTTTTTGACAGTCATAAGGAAATATCTTAGGCAGTCCTGTAGTAATATTAATAAAATACTGATTAATTACTCTTACACCCTGTCTACACTTAACACTAGTGTTGCGTCACATCAAAAGTAAATAGATGCCGTTATGATCATTAAAGCTGACTACGCTAGAAGCGGCCGTGTTGCTTTATTTTTTTCCCCCACCCGTATTCTGGCAGGTCCCGCCTCCTGTGTTTGGATTGGCTATTAAGAGCTACTTACAAGAGGTCTACGATTGGGCAGTTGAGAGGTCTATGGAAGAAAATTCATGACTAAAGTCTTTGAAGCATAAAAGCATGTTGAATTGCTCTAATCGAAAAAATAAATGCATTGTATTATCAGTGCTTGCATTTAAATGTGTTGCTTTTACAGTGATTGCATTTTGGGAGGCTGAAATTTAACATGGTTGTATTTTTAAGCATTGAATATTTCATTTGGAAACATTTCACAACTCATTTCATTATTAGAAATTAAACATAAATATTCATCTTCCAAAGTTCATTTCCAAAATATTCAGTTCATTTGAAAATACTATCTAGGTCCTGGGTAGCTCAGCGAGCATTGACGCTGACTACCTCCCCTGAAGTCACGAGTTCAAATCCAGGGCATGCTGAGTGAATCCAGCCAGGTCTCCTAAGCAACCAAATTGGCCGGTTGCTAGGGAGGGTAGAGTCACATGGCATAACCTCCTTGTGGTCGCGACTTGTGGTTCTCACTCTCGGTGGGTTGTGTGGTGAGTTGTGCGTGGATGCCGCGGAGAATAGCGTGAAGCTTCCACGCGTGCTGTCTCCACGGTAATGCACTCAAAAAGCTACGTGATAAGATGCGCAGATTGATGGTCTCTGACACGGAGGCAACTGAGATTCGTCGTCCTCCACCACCCGGATTGAGGCGAGTCACTACGCCTCCACAAGGACTTAGAGCGCATTGGGAATTGAGCATTCCAAATTGGGGAGAAAATCGAAGGAAAAAAAGATATGTTCATCCTAATTAACTACATAATTACATTTTGTTTTGCAATAGTTTTGTGCAGAACGATTGTGTATTTCTTTTACACAATCAATGCTTCGTTCATCAGGTGTGCATTTATGTGCATTTGTAATGTTTCGTTTTCACAGATTGCTCTGTGTGTAGAGATGAAGCTTCCAGGATCAATGCACCCAGTGGAGGCCAAATAGTCCTGACGATGACATTAATTGAATATAACACACCTTATTATTGTGGTGTGCCAAACAAGGAGACATGTGGAACCTATGCTTTAGGGACATTCACCAATCGAGATGTCTGCTCTTTTCTCCTAGTGGTGATAATGGTGACAGAAATGTGGTGCTGCACAATGCGTGGTACGGGCGTGAGAAAAGCCAATGACATTTTTCTTCTCCCTCTGATTTGATTTTCTCTATTCATCCAATTATATATATATTTTATGCATTATTATTATTATTATTAACCTGGGTTGGGTTTCCCGAAGCACTAAGTAGGATGTTAGTAGCACTTAAGTAGTACATAATCTATAAGGTGCCTTTACAAAAGCACTGTTATCTAAGTAGTTTGTAAAAAGGTTCGTAAATGTACGCTCTTGAACCGATATTAAGTGCAACTTAAACATATCTTTCTGGCATCTTTCACAGTTTATCAAAGACAGGACATTTAATCAGTTGTAAAATATAATTTGATCATTGGAAAGTCATTGCAAACTATTTCAGAGGATAAAAAAGTGTTGAAAAATTGCTATGGAATCAATAGGCAGTCTCCGCAGTCTGCGCATACGACGTGATAGGTCTAAATTTACATGAGACGTACAACATTATATTAGCCTAGACGGCATGTTCTTATCAACAGATTATTTATGAAGACGTGAGTTATGTGACCACACAGTTTTAAGACCACATGTTCAAGAGATGCAATCCATATTTTACATAGAGAACACCTGTTTCCCATAACAGCACTTAGATTGCTTGTTATAAAGTTGAACTTAAATGCTTTGTTACGGGAGCTGTCCGGTCCAATGCTGAAACCTTGGCCAATGTGTCCAGGAGTTTGTCAACATGACAATATTGTGGAAATACCGAAAAGCATGGAAATTATATTTAACCTTGTCGAGATGCCGAAAGTTAATGACGATCACATGACTTTGGTAAGATGGGTTTTCAGATTGATGCTCAACTTTATAGAGTTTAATGATAGAAATGCATGTATGTGAACGCATACAATGTGTTTGTTTACGTTGCTGGAAACTGAATGCACAATAATTGTTATGTATACCTTGTCTTGTTTCACTGTTGCCCTTTTGTTTGCCATTTTTGTCACTTTTGCACTCCTTAGTTTTCACTTTTGTCCCTTGTTTAACTCCATAGTCTCCTTGTTAGCGTTCGTGTTCTGTCATTGTTTTCACCTGCCCTTGTTAATTTGCCTTTGGTTTCTGTTAATCACCTTGTCATCTAGTTTGTGTTCTGTTTGTTCATTGGCCCCTTTGTCCCATGTTTTTGTATTTAAACCCTGTCTGTTTGTTCAGTCTCTGTCAGTCCTTGAATGTTTGTGAATGTTGTTACCCTGGTCTGTGTTCCCTGCCCGAGTTCTCTATTTATGTTTATTTCCCCACTGAGGGTTTTCCTTTGTGTTTTTGTTAACAATAAAGGCAATTCGTCTGCCTTCATTGCCTTACATTCATGACAATAATAATGGAAAATAATTATGTAACATTCTAAAATAATGTAATCATATTTTATGAATAAATATTAAGCCTTATATTTGGTATATTAACAAGCCTTCCAACTCCATTGATAAAAGTGATAAAAGTTTTTTAGGCTAATAATTTCATTATAATGTAAAGCAGGGCTAAATAGAATAAAAAATACATTTGTGAATGGCAATTGATGTTAAAGTTACAAAAAATGTCACTTTTTTGTGCTTCAGTTCTTGATCACAGTTTTTCCTTGGCACACCCAAAGCCTTGTTTCTGGCTTTGGCTTTCCAATGATTCAAATATATCAATACAAGTTATTAACCATTCCTTATTCTCTGATAAATGGCATTGAGGAACTGACGATGACGTGGGTTGACCAATCAGTGGAAAGGTGTGTTTCATGCCCATCCACATGTGCAAATCAAATATGTATCTATTTTCTACCCATGAACCGTTTTGAAAAACAAACTTTAAAAACCATACATGGCTGTTCTCTCTACCTGTACCTCTTCAGCAGTCAACATCCGAGCGCATTGTACCACCTACAGGTGAGAACGAATAGCACCAGGTTGAGATTGTGCATCGGTACTCTGCTGCTTTTCCTGCTGTTCCCGGATGTGGAAGTTTTAATTTCCAACCGAATTTGAACCACTGAATTTGAGGAAGCATATTTTGTTAAGCGAAATAGAACAGGCTGAATTTTACCCATCGACAAATCTAGATGCTATTTTCAAATTAACTGAATATTTAACAAACTATGGAAGGTGAATATTTTTTGTTTAATTTTTAATAAAGAAATTAGTTTCGAAATGTTTCCAAATGAAATATTCAATGCTTAAAAATACAACCATGTTAAATCTCAAAATGCAAGCACTGAAAATGTAACGCATTTAAATGCAAGCACTGATAATAAATGTTTTTCGATATGAGCAAGTCAACATGCTCTTATGCTTTAAAGACTTTAGTCATGAATTTACCTCAATACAAGTCAGTCATATAGCCTTAGTAACCATAAACAGAGGAGCATCGTATTGTATAAGTGGCAGAAAAACAAATAGCCTCTAAGTTCGAAGGTCAGTTCGAATTTTAAATGGTTAACATAAGACAAGACAAAACTATCACATGCATTTAAATAAGTTGTTTACAGATTTGTCGATTAATATTATAATGGGGCGATGTAATATTGCAGCTTCCAGTGTATGAATGTGTGTGTTTTTACTCTTTTCTTTCCTATACAACTGATAGACCTATTTACTATACAGTATATTCCATACAGCTCAATATACAATATGTAACATAATTTGTCACTTCTTTTATTTTAACATGAATTATTTCCGCAATTAGTTTTTAATAAAAAAAGAGTTTTGTGTAACAATTAGAACTTATGGATAGTTCACCCAAAAATGAAAATTCTCTCATCCTTTACTCACCCTCATGCCAATCCTAGATGTGTATGACCGGTGTGATTGGTGTGGATGAGAAACAGATCAACATTTATGTTCTTTTTTACTATGAATTCTCCTCCCTGCCCAGTAGGTGGCGATATGCACGAATAATGGGAATTTCCAAAAACACAAGAAGAAGAATGTGGAAGTGAAAGAAGTAGAGACGTATTTTAAAATTGATCTGTTTCTCAACAACACCTATCCTATCACATCTGAAGATATGAATTTAACCAATAGAGTTGTATGGATTACTTTTATGCAGCCTTTATGTGCTTTTTGGACCTTCTAAGTGCTGGCCACCATTCACTTGCTTATATGGACCTACAGAGCTGAAATAGTCTTCTAAAAATCTTCAATTGCGATCAGCAAAATAAATAAGGTCATAAACATCTGGGATATCATGAGGGTGAGTATGATGAGAGAATTTTCATTTTTGGGTGAGCTATCCCTTTAAATGCATAAATAATTTCACACAAGTAAAAATACAGTGCACATTATGGTGACTCCTGCGCTGATGCTGCATTAGCATTTCAATGTAGTTGCTAGAAATGTTCCCCCCCTTATTGAAACGGAAAATATGATTGGTTATCAAATATCCAATCGCGTCTGAAACGAACGTTCTGATTGGTTGCTCAGCTGAGTCGGACTGTCAATCTTGCCTGGACCTTCAGTTGTGCTCCCTCTCCCGTGGCTCTTTTTGCATTTAGAGGGAATCTCTGTACACTTTTTAAAATAATAAAAGGAGTCATTTTGCAAAGCCTGTTTTGCATCATGACAGGTTCACAAAACAATCTATTGAGGCCAAACTATTATGGTCTGACGTGATTAGGCACCTTCTTAAAAATAAACTTTTTCCTTACTTTGGAATCCTTTGGTCCCCTGCCTTTCGCCCAATGTTAGCTGGGATAGGCTCCAGCCCCCCGCGACCCTGTACACAGGATAAGCGGTTGACGATGGATGGATGGATGGATGGAATCCTTTGGAAGGACACTCTTGTCGTTAGATATATACAGACTCAAATAATCGTATGTTCCTCTTCTGGTGTTTAGAAATAATTCGATTTCTCCTAATTCCTCCTGATTACTTTACTGTGATGTAACTTTTTCAGTTTTTCATGATTAACTATGTTAAAAACAAGATGTAATCATATTGGATTTTTGTCTCACTATTCAGTGAAAAAGAAAAAAGGTTCAAGTTCCTTGAATGAGCATCAGCCTCCACCGTACAGGGACAAAGAGGATTTAAAACGTGGTTCACGAGGCCGCAGTGACTCGGCAGAGGGCAGTGACGTCAGTGAGGGCAGTGTAGACCCTGAAGACACAGAGAGTTACATGAATAAGGAGTATGAGGAGGACGCACCCAGTGACAGCACGGCTGTTTTGGGCCCGGAGGTGAGCACCTCCCCCCGCCGTTTCCCCCGATGTGCTCTACTGTGAGAATCACGACCCCCACCCTCAGACGCTTATATTCACCAAGGAAACTGAAATCAATGCACAGTGTTGTTATATCTCGTGGAGAATTGTTTGTTTCAGGTCAACAGTTATTATGACAAAAATTTGTAAACATTGTCAACATGGGATTTTTTTATGGACAAATCCGTTGCTTTTTTGAATCAAAGTGTGTTTATCATCCCAAGTATTTTTTTCCATGGCCAAACTGATAATCTGAGACACATTTTCATTTCAATCATTAATTTCTCCTTGTTTTTTCTTTTTTTCAATTTCTGTTGAAATACAAAATCTCCTTTAGACCTGTGTGAACTAATATTTTCAGTTGTTTATTAAAATATAATTTCATTGTGACTGAGTTATATCACTGATGGTTTTATTATGAGGAGCATGGAGGACAGTTCTTGGATTCTCAGGCTGGGGTTTGGTTCATTCTGGCCACATTTGGTAAGTTTGCCTTTGAGTTTGCCTGTGAGAGATTGGTGATAAATGAAATATTCACCATTAAGTTCAACAAGCTGAAGTGTCTAATTTATTTGCCACCTGCACCACCAAACGGAATTGCAAAAATAAACATTGTTTCCAAACATATTTTTAAATACATGTCCCCGTCTGCTGTTGATAGAGCAAACAAAACATCCCGTAATGTTTGTGTAATACCTGTGCATTGTTCATGTCACAACCGGCTTCTGTAAATGTTATATTGCCCTCTTGTGGTCTCCCAAAGCTATTACATCAGACTACATTGAATGGAATGCAACCGACAGTGAATTGAAAGCACACAAATTAGGCTTCTAATTTAAATATCGGCTGAAGTTAATATATTGATGCCTAAAACATTTATCAATAAAATAACGTGCCGATCAATAATAAATATATTGAGTTTCTATGACATCCCTAATTTCAACACCAAAAAAGTTACACACTTCAACTTTAAAAGTGCAGTAAACACTGTAAGGGGCCGTTCACACTGAAAGCGCTATGTCTTAAGAACAGCATTTATCGCAAGAAACACATTGCAGTGGCATTCTGTGTTAACAGCCCCTAAGAATATTTTAATACAGAGTTAATTCCGCATAGGCAGAGGATTGTGGCCGTTCAACAACTGTTAACAGAACCGAACTGAAAAATATTTGGTTCTATTATTTTTTAAGAAATTGATCCAGCTCTGAAAAACAGTTTTTGAAAAAAAAAAAATGGAACCAAACAATACAGGCTTCCTCAAGGAATTTGAGCTGTTCTTCTGTATTTTACATGACCATTCATAAATGACAAATTCTGAAAACTGTCACTCTCCTTTTTCTCGCCTGTCCCCATCATTTTTCTCTACCAGGACAGCTTAATCCCACCCCTTCCAGAAAGATATGAACCAGAGGTATTGGGGAAATACGGTACGCTTGATGTGGCATTCGAGTATGACCCTGGCGAACAGCGACTTGCGGTAACGGTGACCGCCGCTACGGATATTCCAACCCTCAAGAGCACGGGGAACATTTCCTGGCAGGTGCACCTGGTTCTACTGCCCACCAAGAAGCAGAGGGCCAAGACAGGAGTGCAGAGGGGACCCTGTCCCATCTTCACAGAAACCTTCCGCTTCTCGTGTGTAGAACAGGAGGCCTTGTGTGATTATGCTGTCCGATTTCGTCTCTACAGTGTGCGGCGTATGAAGAAGGAGAAGGTTTTAGGGGAGAAGGTGTTCTACCTCACGAAACTCAACCTCCAGGGGAAGCTGGCTCTTCCTGTCACTCTGGAGCCGGGCACAGCAGTCCCGGTGAGCAGTGTGTGTGTGTGTGTGTGTGTGTGTGTGTATGTGTGCAGTGCTTACTAAAATACAAATCCCTGCCACCAGACCATTTTTGGATGAAATGTCTACAGGGTTGTATTCGAAGTGCTCTCCGTCCACACTGGCATAATCGTTTTTAGATTTCTCCATTTTCTCTGTCCACACTACAATGCGAAGACGGCATTTTCAAATGGATCCACTTGGGAGAGCGTTTTCAAAAAGCTCAGTTTTCACTGTCAAAAACGCCATCTTAGTTTGGACGGAAGGCCAAAACATAGAGGAAAATAGCCGTTTTCAAACCATAATAATTAGTGTTATTAGTGCAGACACTGCACTACATATTTTGGATGTCTCCTGTATCTAACACACCCAATTCCACTAATTAGCTTATTAGTAGTGTGCTCCATGATCTGATTTGAGTGTGTCGAATAAGGAAGACATCCAAAATGTGTATTGTTAGTGGTCCTCCAAAGGACTGAGAAACACAGCCCAAACCCCAACTATCCCCAACTTCCCCTAAACCTAACTATCAGTGGAGTAAAAATTGTATTTTATACTGAAAATGCAACCTCCAAATCATGCTCAAATTATAAACCATTGTTTATTTGAATGCAATTACTTCCTGATTCTCATGGGACCAGAACCCGTGCAATACGCGATCAGTAGGGCCACAAGGAAAGTTGAACACATTTGAAAAATATTTGTCTAAAAATATAAGATCATTTACAAATATCACTGCTGAAATATCAATGCTCAGATCCACTGTTTCCAAGTGTAAAAGCCTGGGCCTTTAATTCCATTAATACCAATAATCGCTTGTCAACTGTCACAAAGCAAAAGTTATCTCAAACTGGTTTCATGAACATGGATATGAGTTCAATGTTCTTCAGTGGCCTTCCCAGTCGCTGGATCTGAATCCAATAGAACCTCTTTGAGATGTGGTAGAATGGGAGATTCGCCGCGTGAAAAATGCAGCTGACAAATCTGCAGAAATTGCGTGATGCAATAATGTCAACATGCCCTGCGATGGACTGGCGACCTGTCCAGGGTGTCCCCCGCCTTTCGCCCAATGTTAGCTGGGATAGGCTCCAGCCCCCCGCGACCCTGTACACAGGATAAGCGGTTGACGATGGATGGATGGATGAATAATGTCAACATGGACCAGAATGTCAAAGGAATGTTTCTAACATCTTGAGGAATCCACAAGATGCCACAAATAATTGAGGTTGTTTTGGGAGCAAATGAGGTCCTATCCAGTATTAGTATAGTGTTCCTAATAAAGTGCTCTGTTAGGATATATATGCATCATAATATGTTATCATTTACTCACCCACATGTCACATTTAAGAGAAACATACATTGAGTCAGGTATGTAAAAACCTTTCACTGGTACTGTATTAGTAATCAGTAATGTCACTGTTCTGCAGGGCTGTGGGTCAATAGTGAGTGTCTCTCGTAGTGCAGGAGCTCTATCGCACCGATCCACTGGTGAATCCTCCACTCCAGAACTCCTGCTCGGCCTCCTCTATAACTCCACCACAGGCAGACTCTCCGCCGAGGTCATTAAGGGCTCCCATTTTAAGAACTCTGCCACCGATAAACTGCCCAGTAAGAGATCTAACAATCCACCTGCATAATTCCCAACTTAACAACCTATTTCATGCATGCTTTTTCGTTTCTGTGTTCTGCTTGTTGTTGAACTGCTCTCTTTTGATCTGTCACTCTATCATATTGCTTTTTTCTGTGTCTGTCCTGTAGTTGGCCTGTTTTGTTGTATAAAACACTTCTTTAGTGGTCAACTGTATATCATGAGAGGTAAGTTTACTGCCATTTCAAAGGTCCAAAACCGCCTACTTGAATAGACTCCATCTTTACCTGCTTTACTTAACAACCTATAAATGTAACTTCCATTGTGCTATATATCAAGGCTCCTCCTACAGTAATATATACTGTATATATTATGTAAAGTGGGATCCAAAAGTCTGCGACCACTAGTGAAAATGCCTCTATTTTACTTAAAACTTTACTTAAAAATTTGCATTATATAATCATAACAATTTGTGCAAAAAGTGTACGTGAATTTCAGAATTTCTTGAATTTCTAGGCTATATCCCCCTTTTGATTTAATGACAGAATGCAGTCGAGATGGGATGAACAAAACCTGATGATCATGTTATCCAGCATAATCTGAGAATGTTCCAATGAGCATCTTGTGTGCTTCATTGCCCATGGCTGTGTTCGGAATAGCAATCTACCATAATAATCTTTCCTTTTCTGCCATATCTCTAGTATAGTAGTATAGTAGTATGTTATACCCAACACAGACCATGTTTGACTTGGTGCATGAGCTAAACCTCACCACCAGATAGTGCTAACTCACTCTACTCTCTATCAGATACCTATGTCAAGTTGACAATGCTGGATTCCAAAGGGAAGGAGATGTCCAAGTGTAAGACTTCAGTATGCCGTGGTCAGCCCAACCCCACCTACAAAGAGACATTTGTATTCCAGGTGGCACTGTTCCAGCTGTCTGAGGTTACCCTGCAGGTGTCGGTGTACAGCCGACAGAGCAGCATGAAGAGGAGAGAACAGGTTGGCTGGGTCGCTCTGGGCCTCAACAGCACTGCAGAGGAACAAGAGGAACATTGGACCCAGATGAAAGAATCAGAGGGACAGCAGGTCTGCCAGTGGCACACTCTCCTCGTCTCATGAGGGGGAGCTGAGATAGCCCTATTAAAATGACCAGCTTAGACCAGTATGAATTTCCAGGCTGCTTTATGCTGATTAGTGCTTGTTTGGTGATGGTCTAGCTTAGGGGTCGGCAACCTATGGTGGGTTAATCACTGACACGCCATTAACAGCGAGAGAGAGAGCAGTATGTATTTTATTTATATGAAGTCCCTCTGCACCTGCACGTGGCATGCCAATCTACCACTTGTTCTAAACTGTCATAATCACGCAGAATGTTTATTTTTTTATGAGCTGAATGGGAAGCTAAACACTATTCAACTGTGACGAAACCATGCTAGTCAACAACAGATACAAACCATTCGTGCTTCACGAGCCACTGTTATCGCAGCACAGCTTTTTGCTTCGCTTTTGGAGAGTCGTGCAAGTAAACACGTCTGCTTCGGTCACATAGAGCAGTTCACAGCCTATATTTTCTTGCTTAATTCCTTTTTTTTAAGCATACCAGCTCCTTAAACTACAATGACAGTGATTTTCAGACTACATAATTAAGGGACAAAGGCAAACACAAAAACACACATAGCGGAGATCAAAAGTAAAAATGAATTGTGCCCCTTAAAAGTGCCAGTTATTTGCACGCCTTGTCTGTGCTGGTTTAGCGGCCAATAAAGTAATTATGCAGATCAGGCAACGTCGCAAATGCACCCTCAAAATCTGTGCTGTGGGCTGGGCTGATTCTGAGCACTATATAGTGGAGAATGCAGCAGACTACCATTATCTGACACACTCCGCCAGTACTTTACAGTACTGTGATCCAGACGCCGGAGTCATCACTTTTTGCTTGACTACACCGCACATCTGGAAATATGCCAGTCTATTATGCTCTTCTCCATCATTTGTAAATGGAACCAGGCAATTTTTGTGAATAAAGCGCAATCTATAATAAGTAGCACTATCAGTCAATTAATATTTTTAATCGTGATTAATTGCATTTTGTTTTCTTTCTTAGGAAATAAAAAAAGAATGAAGGTTATATTTATATAGCGCTTTTCTGACACTACACTCAAAGCACTTTACGTACTGGACAGGAGACCCTCCTCAGCCACCACACTCCAGCTGTTGGTGGAGAGGAGAAAATACAGTGATGTAGCCAATTCAGGGATGGGAATTATTAGGAGGCCATGATTGATAAGGGTCAATGGGGGGTAATTGGGCCAGGACACCCCTACTCTATGCAAGAATTGCGCTGGGATTTTAATGACATTTAATGTCTCATTCAAAGGATGGTACATTTTTGCAGTGTAGTGTCCCCATCATTATACTGGGGTGTTAAGACCCACACAAACCACAGGGTGAGCATCCACTGCTAGCCTCACTAACACCTCTTCCAGCAGTAACCTTAGTTTTCCCCAGGAGGTCTCCCATCCAGGCACTGACCAGGCACAGCCCTGCTTAGCTTCAGTGATTAACCAGTCTTGAGCTCCAGGGTGATATGGCTGCTGGCCAAAAGAGTGGATTGATGCACTAAAATAGCATCAGTCCAAGTATCATTAAACATTTTCCAAAGTCTAAGTGGGAGTTTGACTAATTGAAAGAACTAATTCCCACATAGTTTACATATTCATTCCAATGGGCATTGCCTTTCTTAAACTCTCATCCTCACAATATTAATCAGCCGGCAGACTGTGGCTATTTACTTGTTACAGGTTCATTATTTGCGTCAGGGCATCAGCACCAGCGTTAAGCGCCTCTTTGAACTCCATATGAAGAACGCTTGCAGACAAAAATGACTCATTTTGCATTTTGGTGATAGTTAAGACTTGGCACGCTTCTGTGGTAATTAAAATGTGCCTTACTTAGGCTGAAAAAGACTTCATTTATGTCACAAGTTCCATCTTATGTCACAAGTTCCATTTTCTTCAGCAAATAGCATTTAGAGCTTCTTTCCCCATCACTTTATTACTGTTTTACATGCATTGCGAATGCAACTCTGCAGTTTCACTGTATTTTTTCATTATAATTCCAGATATGCATTATCATACAAAACAAAGGGCATGCAGCAGCGTTGGGACTCCAGGTGAATTGTCCTATGTAGTCAGAATAATTCAGTACAGATATGGTACTTGAACAAGAAGTTCGGCACATTGATTAACAAGGAAAATTAAAAATGGCACGTCATGTAAAAAAGGTTGCCGACCCCTGCTCTAGCTGGGGGTGAAAACTGCCAGGCCTTTGGGTGCAATTTGGGGCAGAGCTCCTGTTCTTTGCTATGGGTAGTTGAGTAGGACTTGGTTATGGGTACAGATTCAAGTTTAGATTGTAATGTGTACTGCAGTGGAATCCTCTGTGTTGGAGGTGATAGAAAACTCTACATGATCCTTGGATGTTCTTCAGGATAATGAACCTGCTGTATTTCCCAAAGTTGAAGAGAAGTCACAGGGGAATGACTTAGACTGCCATACAGAACATTTAACTGACCAACTGCTAATGGACCTGCCATCATTATTGTTTGTTCACATCAAAGCATAATTACAGTGCTTGCAAGATAGAACTGTGTTCATATTCTTCAAACATTCTGGTTAGGTTTTTTCTAAACCTATAACCCTAAATGCTAAGCTTAAGCTATAGTTTATTCAGACGTACAGACTCTATTTAAAGGTGCAGTATGCAAGATTCAGAAGCCCTTGTTATTAATGACACCTGTGGCCATTAAGTGAACTGCAGCCAGCTACCTGTTGCTCGTGCTCTCGCTCGTGCTCCACACTCCATAGGCATAGCATCGGCCAAATCAATGACTTAACGTACAAAGAGACTGAATGTGATTCACCGGCATCATGCTGCCAGATGAGGTAGCATAGTTAAAATTCCACAGTTATGATTGTTTAACTAAATTAAAACTACTTATCAGCTAACATAGCATACTGATATACACATACAGCTACATAATACCAAACTATACCAGAGAGTTTACTGTTGCACTGCACTGGTATGTTGCACTATTGTATGTTTTGTATGTCATATGTTGTACTACGATCAAGAAACCAGCGTATTTGCTTAAATTTGTCCTGTTTACCTGACTTTTAGTATAAAGAGAAGATCATTTGTTTACTTGAAAGTTACAAAGCAAGGTAGCTCGCTATTCGTCAGCGTTATTAGGCAAGATCATGTTAGCTAAAATTATACAGCTCAATCCTTATGGCATTAAATTTCACATGCTTTGCAGTTATGTAAGCTTACCCGTCTGATAAGAAGAACGCCAATTCAGGGTCAGTTTTGATCCCCAAAACCAAACAAAGGTCCCTCCAGGAATCAAATGCCCTGCCGATGTTCACTGTAGTTTTTGTTCGACCACGATCACGTTCCTGCTTAGCCAGGCAGGAATCAGTAGATCAATTTGTGTGTGTGTGTGTGTGTGTGTGTGTGTGTGTGTGTGTGTTTTGGCTTACTCAGAGTTTGTGTAGGATTCGGTGTTGTGCTGGAAGCCTGACGTTTGCTGGATTCCATCTCTAAGATAAAGTTTTCCTAGTGTTGCTGTTTGTTGTCACTGTTGAATAGCTGAAGAGAAGCACTGAGGCAAGGATCTCGGGAGCACGCATAAACGTCACATCCTTTGGATTTTCCCGGCAAAACCGACCCGCTCCATTCGCATGAAAATCAGCCTACAGGCTTTACTAGGCAACCTAGGAAGTCCGGCAAAGTCTCGTTTTTTTAAGGTGCGTTATAAGCCGAATATTGCTACATACTTGCCTCAACTTTATTTGTAGCTAACTTCAGCTGTAGATGTGCTGTTTATGTATTTTTTGTCAATTTTATACTTTTTAAGAAATGTAAGATTAAAGTTTGAAAATCTCTCATCGACTTACATTAAAAGAATGTTGACAACAATCATGACATCTTAATATTTGCACTCTGAACTGTGATTGGTCTCCTTTATTACACCTATTTGCAAACTGAATTGTGATTGGTCTTGTTGAGGCCCATATGTGCATTCCGCAAAAAGATTTCTGTTCTACCGATTCCCTACCCATCGCCTGTTAGTTTATTCAATATTTGGCAAATTGCAAATTTTATGTGGCTTTTAGATCTCAATAAGACTCACAGCTCCATTTAGCACATTTTACAATGTTTTAATCCATTTCCTCACTAAATCAGCAATATGAAAAAAGGGCTACACTTTACATTATAGTTCCCTTTTGATAAGTGTTTATAAATGGGATTATTAATGACCAAGTCATTTACAAATGCATTATTAATCACTGATATGCAGTTATAACAATGTTAATAAAACAATTTCATGCAATACTTGCCAAATAGGGAGCATTTTAACTTTCATGTTATAAATGCTTAATAAATATAATTATTAATATTTACATTAATCAAAATGCATCAAAAAGAGATTACTATAGTGAGATTAAAAAAATGGATTATGTCAGTCTGGTTTATGATTTATATCATACAATAAAGCCTGATGACCATTAAACAATACTGAACTTTTTGTACATAGTTTGCTAATGTTGAATAAGTGTTATTAAGCATATATTACCCAATGTGAGGTAAACCGGCTCACTATTTGGCAAGTATTGCATGAAAGTCTTTTTATGCATTTTGTTTTAACCGCATATTAATGATTTATAATGCACTTGTAAATGAATTATTAGTGAATATGAACCCCCTTTATAAACTATTAACAAAGGAAACAGTAATGTAAAGTCTTACTAAAAAATGCCTGGTCTTGTCTCCCTTGCATATATTTAACCATTTATAATCGCTGCACAGTGACTATGTGCGGATTCTTGCATTCAGCTGACAGAAAACAAAGATGCGACCAAAACCTACAACCTCAGTTTCAACACTATTCTGTTGCTGCCTTGCAAGCATTGGGATTTCCTTCAGCAAATGCAAATCTAGTTGCAGCCGTATTGTAATGTTTGCAGTTGCATTAGCTTTCAAATGGACAAATATGCAAATAGAAATATGCACTGTGTGGTATAGCTAAAGTATAAAGTTAAACTTTCAGTATAACAAGTAGAGGACCAAAGTGCATGATCACATGCATAATTCTGTTTTATGAAGGAACAAAATGACTGTCATACCAGCAATGCTGCAAAATATTTTGAATAATGAATAAGTTAAATACAAAGTAGGGCTGCTGCAGGCTGTTATGAGAACAGCAACTGGTCTAAATGTAGCTTTACAAGATTACTGATGCAAATATGAGTGACAGAGTAACTGAGCTCATGATTTTTGTCCTCAATGTTTTCATATCACAGAAGCAATGCTTCATTATGGATATATTTGCACTCATTCAAGTCATTTTTAATCTTTGAACACTGCGATCATTTAATAAAATCTACATTTCTAAACATTCTTGTGCTGCAGTATCTGTATAATGTATTTTTTTCAATTTGTGCATGGATGTGACATTAAAAGTAAGAACTTTAAGTAAGAGTTCAAAGTCATGTTTAATAACAAAACAGTGTTGTGGTTTTAGTCCGGTTTCCTCACTCCTGCCTTCAGACAGGATGAGGCTTATCAACTAAGAGTCTGGTAACAGCAGATAGAGACAATGTGGAAAAATACTTTTTAATATCAAAACTGGCATACAAGAAATAGTAACAAAAATATAAAAAGGCAAAATAATAATAATAAGTAAAAGTCCATAATCTGTCAGGATCCCATGACAGAACATCAATAATCAAATCTTTCATAGGTTGGCAATTTTGTGGAAGCCTGAGAAGTTGCTATCTCCGTATGGCAAATGAAGCCTACTCAACAAATACACCGGTTACAGTGTTAGCAGGACGTATACTGTGCATGGTAATGTATGCAAATGTATATGTCTGAAACCGTGTCGGAAATTAACTTTTTTTATAGGGCACCATGGAATTGATTTTAAGGAATACAAAATGTAACCTTTATAATTGAAATGGTCACTATATGGTATCTAAACCCAAAAGATATAGAAGCCTAAAATAAAATTTGATAACATTTGAAGCCATGCACTAGTACACTTCCATTTGAATACACATTAAAGGTGCTGCAAGCGATTTTAGCGTTCGAAGCCTTCACTTGACTGAGCTGTTGAATTAGCCACGCTCCCTCATTCCAAAACTCCGCCCCCCAAAGATAACTTTGAGACCAAAACCGAACAAATAAGTAACATTGTGTGTTCCTGTGGCTGTTAAATTCAACAGTGGAACAATAGTGCCCTCAACTGACAAACATTATGAATCATAGCCTCAATGATTCGCTTTTAATGCAACACTATGAGAACAAGCACTTCATGAGTGGTGGTGGTGTAGTGGTCTAAGCACATAACTGGTAATCTGGTAATCAGAGGAATGCTGGTTCGAGCCCCACACCCACCACCATTGTGTCCTTGAGCAAGGCACTTAACTCCAGGTTGCTCCAGGGGGATTGTCCCTGTAATAAGGGCTCTGTAAGTCGCTTTGAATATAAGCGTCTGCCAAATGCATAAATGTAAATGTATGAGAATGATTGACAGGTGAAAAGCCTACAAAGTCTACAGAAAGATATCTCAGGACACTTATTTCATTAATATCTTTAAGGGTGTAGGACATTTTTTTGCATCCTTTTCCATTACAAATTTTAATTTAGCTATTTTTACACCTCTCATTCACACAAGAATGGTGTTTCCTCTACTAAAAAAGGGGCGTTTCGTAAATGCTCTCCAGTACCACACACTTTATAAAACAATGACATTAGGAAACTGACAACAGAGTTTTCAAACAAAAAATGGCTTAGTGTGAATGTACATGCATAAAAATAAAGAAAAACAGGAATTTACTACAGGTTCCACATTATAAATATCTGGACTATTTTGGTCATTTTTTCACATCTCTTTGCTTCCCCCAAATACTGGCTAATATATTACCCAGACATGGAATACATGGATGGCATACTACATTTAACAAAATGTTCAGTATAAATAAAGTACACTTTATACTGTACCAGTGCATTTGTATACCCCAACACACTACTCTGGATCCTATATTCCGCAATGCACTCATCTCGACCTTCCATTCCCAGTATGAAGGATGAACCGATAGCGATATCACTTATTTGAATGATGATCAATGAAAACGTATTAACATCTCCCAGCCATTATTTGATCAGGCTCAAACTGACTACTGTTTGAAATGTTTAAACATACCATTTCACATACCATTTTTTTTATGATCTGCAAGGTATGCAGCAAGCAGTATGCTAGTATTCCATTCCAAACATTGGCAGATTTTGACCAAGCAGACATTTTGGTAACAATTATCAAGAGAAAGAAAAGACTATGATCGAAACCATGCACAGCCAAAGATTCCAATGTCATTTGTGAAGGTCCAGGCGTGGCAGGAAATCCATTTCATTTCCTCTGCCAACCCTCTACATCCTTATCTTGGTCACAGACTTGTCTCAATACTCTGAGTGTTACCTGAACGTTTTTCAATACTGTAAACAGCAATAATCACTTGAGTGTCATAAAACTGCAGCCATATTTAGTTAGGAAGAGGTAGCATTAGTAGCATGTCTTCCTTTTTTAGAGTTAGAGTCCTCTTAGTTCTTCAAGTGCTACTGATAGCATCAGCTTTACCCCTTTCAGTAATTCAACTCCACCATAGTAATCTTCGACTTTCAAAATGAATTATTTAAACAGATCTGAATAACTTTGATAAGGAATTATTTTTAAAATGTAGACCTTTTAGATCAATGTCGTCTTCAACCAATGCTTTTCCTCTTTCCTAAAATGTTGTCTTCTGATATTTTGGACACTGAAAACCTTGAATCCCTATTGTTGATGGTACTGGTAGGGCTTTGGACAGGACCCTGAGAGAGTGATGGACAGGAGTCCCATGCACAGCGTTCAAGGTTCTCAACAAGCTTGGGGTCCTTAGGATCTCCGTGGGGCTCCTTTTGTAGTGCCTGATCCTCTTGGTTGTTGTTAAGTCCTTCTGTTGACTCTCCAGATATGACCATGCACATGTTGGCGCTGACGCTGAATCTCCGTTTCAGACGAGGAGAATGATCGAGAGGAATCACCAGGCCATGCAGAAGGTCACTGCAGCTTTTGGACCGTGCCAGTTCCTCTTCTTGCTTCTTCTTCTTCCGCATCTCCTCCGCTCCAATGGCTCGGATGACGTCGCTGTAGTCCTCCACCTTCTCAGACATGAACTGAAAGATGTCAATGACTCCAGATAGAGGTGGTGGCTTTGGGGCTTTTTTTATTTCTTTTGATATTGGTACATCATCCATGGGAATCTTGAGACGTTTCAACCTCCTTTTCTTCAGGACTTTATGGGCTTCGACCACCATATGCACATTCCAGCTAAAGAACAGAGACAACCAGGCCAGACCCAGAAAAATCCACAGCTGCACAAAGAATCTGTAGAGTGCTGGGTAGTTTTCTTCTGGGTTCACACCTGTACAGAAACACAATGTTTGTGAATCATTTCCTTACTAAGGAAAGACATTTTATTTCTCAATTTTTACGTTTTTAGTGGTGGAACGCATCATTATTGTTATTGTTCATGCTTAGAGATTTGTTCTAAACATAACATGTTCCACACCATTCGTGTTATGGACATGAATGATTACCTCAAATCCAGGGTTGGGGAGTAGTTAACTAAAAACTGCAATGCTACTATCATTAGCTTTTCCAGTGGTAGCTACATTTTCCAACAAGTAGTGGTGTAGCGCCACAAAATGCTTCATATGTCACATTGTATTGCAAACGCAGCAGTGGGCCCTTGGGGAAACTCCTGCTAAACTGTCCTCTCTCTCATATGTATCATTTGAGACATGTCTCAGCAGAACAAAAATGGGCATTTCCCAATCAGTGGGCTTTTCAAACCAGGATGGCTGTTTTTCCAACCATTTTACACATTTTGCCAACTTGTTGAGAAATGCAAAATTCTGGTTTGAAAAAGCCCAAAGATTGTGAAACGGCCATTATTGTTCCACAGAGGACTATACTTCAATCATTTGATTGAATCGGTTCTTTCGGACAGTGAACCTTTAAAAATAAATTATTCCCTTATATTTAGCATTGGGATTTATATTAGCGAGTCGGATCTTTCAGACGTTCATGTAAATGAACTAGTTCTCATTAATGATTCACTTATGATGACTTATTGAGCCCCACACAGCCTTACAAGGCTTTGCCTTCTTTTTTTATGTGAAATATTTAGTGTATTGCTGCCACACTTTAAATATTTTTTTTCAATTCAGTTATATAAAGAAAGGAAAATGGTTTTCAAGTATAATTTATGTTCAATTTAATGTGGTCACACTTCTTGTTTAACCTTTATGAAAACCATGGTTGAACACATAGTAACACCCTGGCAACCACCGACAATACCAATACCCAATTTATTTGCAATTGAATAGTTACCTGTTACATAGTCTCCAAAACCAACAGTTGTCATGGTGGTAAAGGAGAAGTAGAGTCCTTCTAAGTAAGTCCATTTCTCATAGACCATGAACACAAAGGACGGGATGATGAGGTGAACCAGAAATCCCCATAAAAGGAATATAGCTGTACAGATGAACTGAACTTTTTTCTATAGTGGATGGAAAAACAATGAATTGTAATGTGTACTCCGCAAACAAATCATCCATAACTTGTTAGATAGCAAGGGTGTTACAGGGATAGTTCTTTCAAAAATGAAAATTCTGTTATTATAAACTCACCCCTCATGCCGTTCCAAAAATATATGACTTTCAAAAGGAGATGTGAGGCAGAATGACTCAGTCGCCATTCACTTTCTTTGCATATTTTGTTTTTCCTTACTAAAAAATGTGAATGTGATGGAGTCTTTCGGTCTAGCATCTCCTGTCCAAAGGAGGAGCAAAAAAAAAAAAATCATACAGGTTTAAAACAACATGAGGGTTAGCAAATTAGGACAGGATCTTCATTTTGTTAGAGAGCTATCCCTTTAAAATATTGATGCACAAGCAAACAACATTGATAAATGTTTTTTGTTTTTTTTGTTAGAAGGACGAATGCGCTGATATTCTTACCACAGTCAGACCTTTATGGAGAAGCACCTGACTCAGGCGCTTTGATCTCCCACCAAAGAATGTGCCCAGCTCACTTATCCATGTGAGGCACAGCGGAATACCACAAAGTCCATACAGGATACAGAACACACGGCCGCCGCCTGTCTTTGGAGCGACATTACCATAACCTGAAATCATTGAAGAAATCATTTAAATCATTGTTATTGTATTTAGACATCTAACTTACATTACATTCTAAGATGAAATCTACAATTTCATTACAGGTCTAAATCTTTGATACAAGTATGCTGACAATTTACCAGCTGAAAATGCTGTAATTAAAAAAATCTTCTGCCACTGTTTGGATGTTTCTTAATAATAGTATCAAATGGGCAGATTCAGTTTACATCAATCTTTATTGGCAAGATAAACTTAAGTATGCATGCCAATGCACAAGACAATATACATTCAGATGTAAAGCAAATGAAATGCTGAAGTTTAAAATCGCAAAACTATTATTTCTCTGGCTGCCGTTCAGTCTCTTTCACACACGCTGGGTTTCGCTTTTGACACTGGTTCGGATGATAGCGAGTAAGCATTATCGCATGATGCGAAGAGATACGGAAGCTTGCTCATATCTCTCCCACACCTGGCTCTCAACTTGTGGGTGAAGTCTCCATTCTCCATACTGTAAATCCACTAATGTGTTTATTATGCCCGGAACATGCTTTGCACGTAATAAGAGTGTACTGCTCCACAAAAATAGTTTCTGTGCTAGGATGTGCAGCCGAGTGAAGTGTGTACTGCCTGGAAATTTACATATGCCAATTTTAGCCACAGAAAGTGGGGAAAAACATTAGTGAAGTTTCAGGAGGTTGAAAAAAATGGATGGGAATTGTAACAGTGGATTTATTCTTTTTCTGTTTTAGCTGTAAGGTTTTATTTTAAGGAGGCGATTGTGACATCTATTAAGTATAATTTGGATCCTGAATGTCTACTGCATGACATTCATGTTTGTAATGTTTGTATTCTGAGACAGTATTTTTTTACAGTATTACTTTTGCAGATCCAACTTAACAATAAGCCTTTAGTAGGTCTCTATATCTGTATAGGAATTTCTACCTATGGTAGTGATAACTGTGGCTGCAAAAATAATAGCATTCTCCCATTTCCAGTTGTTGAATTCTTTATTTCCTGTGATGGCCACGCCTCTTCCAGCTGCCTCAGCCACAACCTGTTGGTGAAACATACAACAAAATATTAGCTATAATATATATATCTATAGCAGCGACCCTACATAGGATAAACAGCTACAGAGAACGGATCGATATACAGTGGCAAGAAAATGTATGTGAAACCTTTGCAATTACAGGCATTTCTGCATTAATTGTTCATAAAATAATTGTATTTTTTAATGTCTTTATTGAACATTTTGTTAAATTATTTACAGTCCATGCTGGAAAACGTATGCGAGCATCTGGGCTTCTGACTTCTAAAAAAGCAAATTGGAGGCAGGTGTTCCAGTCAGTGAGCTGACATTGTTGGTTTGGCCCTGCTGTATAAAAACAGTGCAGTAGAACCACGCCTTGACAAAGAAAATGTCAGAGGTCCTTAGAAGATTTGTAGAGATGCGTGAAGCCGGATAAGGCTATAAAACATTTCTAAAAGACCTGGATGTTCAACAATCAACATATGACAAATTGTCTACAAATAGAGGAAATTCAGCACCGTTGCTAGCTTGCCTAGGAGTAAGCATCCTGCACAGTTCACCCCATGAACACAACATACAATGCTGAAGAAAGAAAAAAAGAACCCAAAGTTAACAGCAAAAGATCTACAAAAATCTATTGCATTTTCTAAAGTCTCTGCTCATGTGTCAACTATGAGAACAACATTGAACAAGAATGGTGTTCATGGGAGTACACCACAGAGGAAAACATTGCTCTCCATACAAAACATTTCTGCACGTCTCAAGTTTGCGAAAGATCACCTTGATGCTCCATAAAGCATCTGGTATAATGTTCAGCAGAGAGATGGAACAAAATTGAACTTTTTGGCAGAAACCCCCCAAAACTATATTTGCAGGAAAAAAAAAAAAGACACTGCGCACCAACACCAAAACCTCATCCCAACTGTGAAGCATGATGAAGGAAGCATCGTGGTTTGGGGCTGCTTTGCTACATCAGGGCCAGGAAAACTTGCAAACATTGAGGGAACAATTAATTCAAAAGTGTATCAAGAGATTTTACAGAAGAATATCAGGGTAGCGGTCCGTCATCTAACAGCTGGGTGACTCAGCAAGACAATGACCCAAAACACATAAGTAAATCAACAACATACTAGTTAAAGAGTAAGAAAATGTGTTTAGGAATGGCCAATTTACAGTCCAGACCTTAACTCAATTGAAAATATGCGGCATGACCTGAAGAGAGGGCTATTCAAGAAAACCCAGAAATAGTAATGAACTGAAAGAAATTTGTAGGTAGGAATGGTGTAAAAATCCCTCATCCATGATACAAGGTTGATTAACAGCTCCAGGAAAAGTCTGGTGGAGGTTATTACGGCTGAAGGTGGTTCTACCAGTTATTAAATACAAGGGTTCACATACTCTTTCCAGCATGGACTGTGAATAATTAAACAACATGTTCATTAAAACATGAAAACTACAATTATTTGATGGTCATTACTTTAAGCAGATGGTGTTTGTCTATTATTAGGACTTGAAGATCAGACCACGTTTTATGAATAATTAATGCAGGTAATTCCAAAGGCTTCACATACTTTTTCTTGCCACTGTATCTATAGATAAAAACTAATGCACTTACTATCAACAGAGTATGAAATAAGCATCCAAATAATGAAGTGGAATAGACTACATTATGTTTGTATGTAAACAAAACAGAAGATTCTAGGCCTACAGGCACAGTCACACACATCCTGGCACAGCAAAATTCTGTGGACACATGCGGAGCATGTGAAATTAGCAAAAACAATAACTGCCTCTTTTTAATGCTGCACTTCATTCTCTGGTTGAGTGAAGCTAAAAAGAAACTAGTCGCTAAAATGATATCCTTGTCAATTGTGAACATTCAGTGTAGCTGTTTACAAAGCACTGCCCACACAGAAGTCACTGTCAAACCAAGCAACTTCTTATTGGTCAACGCGGCAAAAGTTCACCTAACTTGAACTTCGCGAGAAATCTGCGAGGGGATTTTCTTCGCCACCAGAAGTCCGTCGCGCGAAATTCACAATCGTGGATTTCCATTGAGATGACTGTATTTCTCCTACGAAATTTTGCTGCACTAAGGTATGTTTGACAGCGCTTTATGTCTATCAATACTAAAGCAAATCTTTATAAAAGATAAAAGCTTTTAAATTCACATAAAGAACAGCATAAAAGTTTAGATTTGCAATATTGGAATTATTTTTAAAAGTAGACTACCATTAAAAGTTGTAACCGAGACCGGTTACATGTACACCAATACGCTGATTACTCCCCAAAATCAGCTAATTAATTTTTTTTTAAAAACTCAAAACAAGAAATCCTGGTTTACATGATATCTGAAATAATCGTGTTATTCTCTGCTTTTGGTGTTCTAACGGGAAAGGGCATGCGCACAACACGTGAGCACATTGGATGAGCCAGTAAAGGCAAAAGTTTACTTTGGCGGTCAACCTTGCTGATTGCTCTTCGCACAGTATGCGTGATGCAAATTTCATCATCAGCACAGTCTGTGCGGACTGTCCATGTGGGCCCAGATTTTCTCAACACGTGGACAGTCCTCGTCAATGTGCCTGCAGTTGACTGCACTAAAAAGAGTATCAAAAATTACACACACATCAAACGTGTTCGTATTCTCTCACAGTAAAGAGTATACTTTAAAAGCAAATCCGATATGGAACGCAGACAAACAAAACATGCCAAGGCCTTATGAATGGCGGTTAAGGTGTTAACATGCAAC
This sequence comes from Xyrauchen texanus, assembly GCF_025860055.1. NCBI lineage: Eukaryota > Metazoa > Chordata > Actinopteri > Cypriniformes > Catostomidae > Xyrauchen > Xyrauchen texanus. Next base: position 32,951,811 of record NC_068303.1, read on the forward strand.
GCGAAATCGGGGAAATGGCCAAAAATCTAATTGTGTCAATCAGTTTATTCAGAAGCCATTTATGACCTTACGCCGATAGCGGAAAGCTGTTTAATGCATTAGCATGTAAACGTGCTAACATGCAAATTTTTACACCGATGAGCGTGTTTACATGGACGTCTTTACACCGATTACCGGTATGCTAAATAAGCCAACAACATGCTTGGTCATCGAAATGCATTAAGCAGCTTTCCTTTAAATGTTTTGCGTTGCATGTAAACATCTTTATCTTTGGCTTATCCAACATATGCACGTGTTGGGTGTATGCATCTTCACAGTTTGTTGTCAAAAGCAGAGAATAACAAGATTATTTCAAATGTTAGGCCCTTCCACTGGACTCTTTTGCAGTGATTTAAAAACCACTTTACGACAGCAGGTATAAAAAGTACCTGTTAAACACAAATCTAATACATTTTTGTTTCATAAAATGGCTATTATCTGGAAAATAATTTGATGTTCCACTATATTTTCAGTTTATACTGTACATTAACTTTATTACCACCTGATGGTGGAATTGCCAAACTGAAAATGCAGGAACGAACTTTGGACATTGCGCCAAGATAAAACCTGCTTTTGAAACGTCTTGGTGCAATGACCTACAACGATCAGTCACAACATTAAAACCACCTGCCTAACATTGTGTAGGTCCCCCTCGTGCCGCCAAAACAGCACCAACCTGCACCTTAGAATAGCATTCTGAGATGATATTCTTCTCACCACAATTGTACTGAGCTGTTATTTTACCACAGTTACCGTAGACTTTGTCTGTTCGAATCAGTCTGGCAATTCTCCATTGACCTCTCTTATCAACAAGGTGCTTCCATCAGAACTGCCCCTCACTTGATGCTTTTTTTTTTTGGCACCATTCTGAATAAACTGTAGAGGCTGTTGTGCTTGGAAATCCCATGAGCAGTTAAAGAAATACACCCACAGTTTGCGCGCATACACCCATAGATAGTGCAAACATAAAGTCCCACGCCCATTTGCGCTTTGTGCTGACACAAAAATTGGATAAGACAATTGCGAATGGTCTTAGTGCTGCACTTCGCTCGCTCACAAAAATTTAAACAGATTTCTTGGTTTGTCCAATTTTTTTAAATAAGCTGACTTTTGGGAATAAAGAGCATATTGATGTGCATGTAAACAAGCTCATTGTAGGATAATCGCAAATTCTGAAAGAAATCCAATAGTACACATGTAACAATGACCACAAATGATAAACCAAATTCATTTTATATTTAAGCTTCTTAAAAGTGAACCACCCTCGCCTGGATTTTACAGCAAACGAAGCATTTTCTCAACCGACTAAATGAGGTGTATCCTGGAAAACATTTAGGACAGTATTGAAACACAATTAAAAATGGCACATATCACCATTCCTAAAATAATTCACTCCTCTTCTTCGTGTACTCTCAGCATGGCTGCAGTCAGCCTTTTTCTGAAGACAGTAAACATAGATTTATAAAACGCCTAAATTATCCTCCAAACAAACACCCAAACCAAAAGAGAGTAACCTAAATCTCCTTCTGGTTTAGTATCGTATATACTGTGTATATATCATATACACAACTTTTCATATCCTTTTAAATAACAGCAAAACATCTTTTGAGCATCTTGTACCTCAGACGTGCAAATATTTGGATTTTGACAACAGTTTTATGAAATCCTGACGGGCTTTATTTGTCACAACTGTGGCATTTAAATGTAACCGTGCATTGTTCTCATCTTCAATACATAAAGCACGTGGACGCGCTTTCTCGTGGTTAGTAAAAAGTTTAAAGTGAGTGTGAGACCTACAGGGCAAACCATAATGACTGGAAAAGGCACATTCCTAAGGATGAATTCGCCACTTTTATTGGCGATGGGGTTTAAGTCCACAAACACAGAACAATCGCGTCTTAGTCTTCGATTAACATCTCTTAGTTGGACAAGGTTTCGTTTTGTTTCGCTTATGTATTTGTGAAAGGCTCTCCATAGGGAGCGTTTCAGGTTACAGAAATGATGTGTTAAAAGTGTGTTCTAAACCTCTTGAATAAGTTAATTCTAAACTTCCTCAGTATTCGTTGCTCCTGCGTGACACGTTACAGGCACCATAGCAACAGAAGGGGTTTCCAGCAGCACGAGTCTGTGTTCACAAACACTTCACACAACTTATGCCACACCAAGAGCTTTTTTTTTTTTTTTTTTTTTTTTTTGCTTTTACCAAATTGTTTTAACTACATTTAAGACATCACATATGATATCTTACCTGAATTATTTCGTCCAAATCTTTCTCACTTAAACAGGGATATTTGTTTAATATATTGTCCGTTTGGTTTTTATAATCGTCCAGAGCTGATTTCCAATGCGGCTCCTCGAGGATCTGAAAAATCGCGGCTCCGATGGACAAGTAGAAAATGATGACTGAAGTTAGGATAGGTCCTTTATCTGCCATAATATTGAAAAATATCCAGTTCTGTGATCGGCTATACTACTGTAGCAAAGACTGCTGAAGTTGGTAAACGTCTCAAGAGAAGTGTACACAGACGTGATGAGGGTGAGGAGGAGGAAGTGGGACCAGGAGCCACGCCTGTAGGTGTGAACACGAGGAGTATCGTTTAAACCTTCTGAACAGTTCCACCTGAGAAGCAAACTTTGAGTTATTTTACTGGGGGCTATGATTTTTTCATGCCTTTCTTGTGTGTGTGTGTGTGTGTGTGTGTGTGTGTGTGTGTGTGTGTGTGTGTGTGTGTGTGTGTGTGTGTGTGTGTGTGTGAGAGAGAGAGAGAGAATTTACCTCAGGTTCTTTTCTCTTTGTTCTAATTTCTCGAGTAGGTTGCCAAAAATTGAATTTAGCCCAATAAAAATACTGCTTTCTTTCTATTTTCTCCTTACACTGTAAAAAATGTTTTGGCAGATAGCCTAAAAAAGTTGTGTGGTAACATCTTAATTAACTGATTTTTATTCAAGTCAAAATTGGTATTTAATCTGACTAATTCTTAATTCAACCTGACAATTTAGTTTACACCAACAAAAGTCATTTTTGTGGGTTAGATTTGGAAATGGTTGAGGTAACAATTGCTGGTTACATTTAAAGGGATAGTTCACCCAAAAATGAAAATTCTCTCATGCCATCCTAGATGTGTATGACTTTCTTTCTTCTGCTGAACACAAATTAAGATTTTTAGAAGAATAGCTCAGCTCTGTAGGTCCTTACAATGCAAGTGAATGGTGACCAGAACTACAAAAGATCCAAAACGAAGATAAAGTCAGCATAAAAGTAATCCATAAGACTCTTATGTTGGTTTAATCTAGTCAAGTAAAGTGTTTTTTTATTGTCGTTTCAATCATATACAGTTAGTATAGTACACAGCGAAATGATCCACATGAGACTACACAGACTAAATAACATACCTATATAAAGTGCACGTTCAAATTTGTGCAAAAAGTACAAGACAGTACAATAAATTACTAACAATAGAACAGGACAATAGACACAGTAAGGGACAGTGTAGCACCGACCAGTACACAGTAGTGCAAAAAGATGCAAAAAATGAAAACATAACATGAGATTCTATGCACATAGCAGTTATTGAGGTAGCAGACAGGTATAAAGTGACAAAATTAAAGTGCAACTTAGGACATGTGTGTGTCAAACCAGTCTCTGAGTATTGAGGAGTCTGATGGCTTGGGGGAAGAAGCTGTTACACAGTCTGGCCATGAGGGCCCGAATGCATACCGAAGATGGAAGGAGGGTGAAGAGTTGGTGTGAGGGGTGTGTGGGGTCATCAACAATGCTGGTTGCTTTGCGGATGCAGTGTTTTTTGTAAATGTCTTTGATTGAGGGAAGAGAGATCCCGATGATCTTCTCAGCTGTCCTCACTATCCTCTGCAGGGCTTTGCGGTCCGAAACGGTGCAAGTCCCAAACCAGGCAGTGATGCAGCTGCTCAGGATGCTCTCAATAGTCCCTCTATAGAAATGTCCTTCAATGTCTTCTGAAGTGATCCAGTTGGTTTTGGGTGAGAAAAGACCAAAATAAAACTCCTTTTTACTATACACCTTGTCATTGCGGCATGATTTCAAGCTCGATTACACTTCCTAGTGCCTGTCTCATGCGCAGAGCGCTAGATGGCGCTATAGGAAGTGTAATCAATAATCGCCAAAGATCCAAAAGCGATCCAAAATCTGCTATCATCATTTACAGTGAAAAAGGAGTTATATTTTGGTCTGGTCTCATCCAAAACCAACTGGACCACTTCTGAAGACATTGATTAAACCAACGGAGTCTCATGGATTATGTTTATGTAGCTTTTGGACTTCTGGTGAGATATTCTTCCAAAATCTTCATTTTTGTTCAGCAGAAAAAAGTGATTGAATGAGGGTAAATTATGAGAGAATTTTCATTTGTGGGTGAACTACTCCTTAAAAGGAAAGTTTTGGCTTTATTTACTCACCCTCATGTAAATCCAAACCTGTATGACTTTATATGTGGAACCAAAAAAAGGAATTTTGAAGGAAGATCATGCTGTTACGTTGAACAATGTTTTGTGCTTTTGTCACTTTTGGCTTTTAGTGTGTGGATAAGGGCAGAATTCAACATTCCTCAAAATGTCTCCATATGGTGTTCCACAGAAGAAGAAAAAAGTTATGTGACTTTGGAATGAGGGTGAGTAAATGATTACAGAATTTTCATTTCATGGGTGAACTATCCCTTTAAGGTTTACAGTTTGCATTTAGTCATTTAGCAGACGCTTTTATCCAAAGTGACTTACAAATAAGGAACATAGCAAGCAATTTCTCATACAAAGTTCAACATCTACAGTGTCGTACTGCCAATCTCTCAAGGTGGCTTGAGTACTATAGTTGCTAGCATAGAAGAGACAGGGAAGTGTGTCTGTATATATATATATATATATATATATATGTTTGTGGCTAGATGTTGCTAGATTTAAAATAACAATAAATGTAATAGAATGTCAATGAAACAATTTAATAATAATGTTTATAATTAGCATATACAGTGTTTTTACAAGATACATTTTATTCTGAATTGTTTTTTATTGTCTTCCTTATATAACATTTATGTAGAGATCCTTTGAAGTGACTGAATACAACATTTCTAATCTGTAAATGTCATTAAAAGGAAATGTTAAAGTTCCTTTTCTGTGTGAACGCAGGACACAATTCTTCTTCCGTTACACCTGAAAAAAGCTATTAAAAGTTTGTGGGATTCGTCACAATATCCTGTGGACTTTAAATAGAAAAAAGTGAGGGCCACTTTGAATTGCAAGTCCCAAAACAGGAACTCATGCCCACAGCAAACTGGATGTCCTCCTCCTTTTAATGGAGGGGCATGCATGCCTGAGCAACACTACTCCTTTGTAGTTGTCAAAACAGCCCACAGTCATTGCATGCAATGTGGCATGTTGTATCTTGCTATGTGTGGATTAAGCTTAATGCACACATACCCTCAACTGTTTAGCTCTTGAAACAATCCACTTGATTATCCAATATGATTCATGTCTCCTTTTCCATTTGACTATTAAACCAAAACTTTAATGTATGTATTATTTTAATTATTTATATTTACTCTTTACTAGTTATTTGCTGAATTTCATATGTTTTAAAATTTAATTTATTTTATAATTCACTCACCTTTATGCTGTTCCAAACTCACATGACCATTTTCCTTCTCTGGAGCACTTCTGGTGGCTATTTTCCATGCAATTACAATGTGTGGGTACTCAATCTTCAGAAAAAAGCACTTCAACATAGTAAAAGTGGTCTATACGTAAGTTTCACTATATTTTGTCTCAAGCCTTGTGATATAGAGTGAGAAACCGACCAAAATGTAACTGATTCACTAGTATTCACTGATAATCTTCCCTACCAACATAAGTGTTATCTTGAGGACAACTGCGACCAGATAATAATTTGGATAAATCAGACATACTTCTCTCATGCCAAGAAAAACTAGAGCGGATATCAAGATCTTCAGTGAATAACAACTTAAATTTCAATCAATTCCTCTATCAACTTACTTTAAAAGCCTCAAAATATAGCAAGTCATATGGACCACCTTTATGGTTTTATGGTGCTTTTTCATCCTTTTTGAAGTTTGAATGCTTCGGTCCCCATTCATCGTAATTGCAAGGACGGAGCAATCAGTACATTCAACAAAAAAGGTTTGTTTTCCATGGGAGAATTAAGTTTTTAGGATTTAATTTCTAATCCTTTATTTTGAAAGAAGTGTACCCAACACAGTGCATAACCACCATAGACATTGATTAATGATCAACCAGTATGTAGTTTTTCATTGGATGAAACATTTGAATTTTATCTTCATCTAAGTTACAATAGTGAACAAACACAATCTGTTTTAACTCATAACACACATGTATTGTTGTTTTACATATTGAATACGTCATTCAAACATTCACAGTGTAGGTTGGAAAAAGTATTTGAACCCCCTAGGCTAATGACGTAAACAAAAGCTAATTAGAGTCAGGAGTTGGCAAACCTGGCATCTAATTAATGAAACGAGATTAGGGGTGTGGGTTAGAGCTACTTTAAAAAAAGTTAAACATTTTGAGTTTTCTTTTCACAAGAAGCATCTACTGCCTCACAAAAAAGAGAATAATTGGAATTGGTTAACATCTCTGTTGATGCGTCTGCAATACAGAAAACATTAATCAGGCATGGTGTTCATGGCAGGACATCATGAAGGAATTTGCTGTGTGCCTGAAGTTTGACAAAGACCACCTTGACACTCCACAATGCTACTGGGAAAATGTTTTGTGGACTGATGAAACAAGGTTGAAATGTTTGGGAAGAACACGCAGAACTATGTATGGCGTAATAAATACATTGCATACCAACATAAAAACTTCATCAAAGGTGCAGTACGGTGGAGTTTAGGGTTGCTTTGCTGCTTCGGGGCCTGGACCGCTTGCCATCATCAATGGAAAAATATATTCTCAAGTTTATCAAGATATCCTCAGGATAATGTCAGGGTGGCTGTGCACCAGCTGAAGCTCAGTAGAGGTTGGGTGATGCAGCAGGCGAATGACCCTCAACATCAAAGCAAATCAACTAGAGAATGGATTCAGAAAAAGAAAATTCATCTTTTGGAGTGGCCCAGTCAGAGCCCAGACCTTATCCAAATAAAGATGCGGTGGAATAACCTAAAGAGAGCCGTTTACAAGAGACATCCTAAGAATATTGCGGAGCTGAAGCAATTCTGTATGGGAGAATGGTCCATAGTCCATTCTACATACATATCAAATAAAATATGAAGTTAAACTTACATTATAAAAGTGTATAAAACAGATAAAAAAAAAAAATCACTTGTATCTTTTGACACTTCCTTTTCCAGTTAGTTGCATTGCTGTTGGTTCACAGCTCTTATGTGTATTTAACAGCTGTGTGTCCAGACTTTCTCTGCTTTCTTCTTCAGAGACAGTTTCTTTCAATTGTTGTAGCTATTTGCCGTTATCTCTATTCAAATTCAATGGCATTTTGCCCCTTTATTTATTTACATGAATTTGTTTACATTTAGTCATTCAGCAGAAACTTTTATCCAAAGTAGTAAGTGCATTAATACTGACACAATAATCAAAAACAATGCAAAAGCTATTTAACATAGTGTTGCAATGAGTTACCGTGGTCAGTAAGCTTTTTTTAATGCTGGATAGAAATGTTGAATTTCAAATTCCTATCTGTGCAATTTTCAATCAGTGGAGCAACAGCCACTGGCCTAGTGTTGAACTGAGATGAGTGATGAATGAGTGGTGTTTAACCAGCACAGACAATTTGTTTCAGTGTTATGATATGATGAAAAATAATTTGCATGCAGCAGTGCTTGGGGTTTAAATATTCTATATACAAGCCTCTGTGTCTATGCTGGACTTAATGGGAAAGAGCACAGACTGTTCTTAGATTAAACACACAAAGACCTTTGCCTGCATCTGTGAGCTCTTGAGGGTGTTTATGTATGTGCGTGTATGTTTATGTGTGTTTTAAAGGGAACAGCATGTGCTCAGCCTGGCTCCAGCAGTTGTGTAGGAGTGAATGTCACCCAAGAATACTCTCCGAAAGCTCAGTATTATCTCTGTTAAGATGACATTTTTTAACTGACATTTCAAAGATTCTCACTATATCATCCATTGCAGAACACACTCACTGCACCTTTCCTTTCTTGGCTGAGATGCATTATATTATACGTTACAAAAAATACAAATGTTAAATAATTAAATAAATGGCATGTCCTAGGTTAAGTGAACAATTTGGTATTACAATTACACGGCCTGAGTAGCTCAGTGAGTATTGACGCTGACTACCACCACTGGAGTCGTGAGTTTGAATCCAGGGCGTGCTGAAGGACTCCAGCCAGGTCTCCTAAGCAACCAAATTGCCCGGTTGCCAGGGAGGGTAGAGACACATGGGGTACCCTCCCCGTGGACACGATTAGTGGTTCTCGCTCTCAATGGGGTGCGTAGTAAGTTGTATGTGGATCGCAGAGAGTAGCATGAGCCTCCACATGCTGTGAGTCTCCGCGGTGTCATGCACAACAAGCCACGTGATAAGATTGTGCAGACTGACGGTTTCAGAAGTGGAGGCAACTGAGAATTGTCCACCACCACCCGGATTGAGGTGAGTAACCGTGCCACCACGAGGACCTACTAAGTAGTGGGAATTGGCCATTCCAAATTGGGAGAAAAAAGTGGGCTAAAAAAAATTATGTGGACTTCCGGCACATACTCTGCTGTTTGAAACACACTGAAATGTTGAAAGAGTATGTGGAGCAAAGTTCACCAGGGACATGTCCTTAGGATGTCTCTAGTGGGAATGAAGAAAGGAAAGAAGAAGAAAGAAGGGAAGTTAGTCAAGAGACTCAAAGGTGCATCAAAGTTGACACACTTTTATTTTCTCTTAACGCTCTTTTTCCACAACATTTTGTGAACGTTTTCTGACACAGTAGGCCTGTTAAGAAGGTGTTATTTATCAGGAACATATTTGTAGAATGGCATAAACTAAAGGAAGTCCTTTTCCAAATTGTTTGGAGAGACTGAGCTTTGTGCGAACTTGCAAAGGAATTATACTGGCCGCTGCATCAATATATGGAGGATATTCAGCAGTTGCCGTCTGCGAGATGGTCTTCCTACTCTCCACTATCCACGCACAACTTACCACACGCCTCATTGTGAGCGAGAACCACTAATCGCAACCACGAGGAGGTTACCCCATGTGACTCTACCCTCCCTAGCAACCGGGCCAATTTGGCTGCTTAGGAGAACTGGCTGGAGTCACTCAGCACACCCTGGATTGAAACTCACGACTCTAGGGGTGATAGTCAGCGTCAAAACTCGCTGAGCTACCAGGACAAGTTAATCTCTGAAAAATGTCAAAAAGAACCATCCTCCTTAATTAGCTATATAGCCCATACTATTTCTTAAATAGGTCTTTTTTAAACCAATCTTTTAGTAACATTTTGATCTGTTATGTTTTATATCTCTTTTATTCCAGATTATATATTTGTGAGGTGAAAAATAATTTTTGTAAGTTAGGGTCCACATAAGAAGCACCTTTCTGTGAAAATTTGACAGTTTCAACATTTAGGCCTCCTTTTTCTTGGATGTTACATATTATCTTTTTTTTTTTTTTTAGATAATGAGGTTTATTCCCCCATATAAAGTTAAATAGTTTGGAGTCAACATTTTTAACAATTGATGAGGGATCATCAAGGGATTCTCTGCTAACCTTGTAGGCTCGACCTTCAGACAGGCTCTAATATCCTTTGGTTATGAGGGTCGAGCAAACCGAAGGTAAACAAACTCTCTCCATCATGCTAAATGAAGCAGAAAGATGTTGCCTCCATCCTGTCATTTTTTAAACAGGGGCCTTAATCAGACCATCGGACTGGACAAATTTCCAGAGTAAAGTTTTCCAGTGAACTCCAGACGAGGTCAAATTATAATTTTTTCAGTACATTTTCTGGAAAACACTGTATGTGTGAAAGGGGCTATAAAAGGTATTTATACAGCAACAGCCAGCCAGCCTTTTTTTCTTTCTTTTTTCAGTTTACAAAGCTACTCTAATAAGCAATTACTTAATGGTGTTGAGATATCTGAAACAGAAAGTTTTTTCTGCCAAGGCACGCTTTTTATGACTAGAAAATTCTACGGCACACCACTATCCCACATAGGCTAACCTTCGTCAATATTATTCCTTTTCAAGAACTTGTCCATGTTTTCTGTCCGTCTTAGTAGCGTGTTTACTTGATATGTTTGAAATTCGGCTATGCAAAAAAACTAAAAAAAGTCACATAGGTAGGCTACGCTGTGTGAGGTCACAGGTGGCAAGAGCGCTAAATAGGTAATGAAAAAAACAACCAAATAGATTTTTTCTTACAATGCCACAATAAATTACAGGGATGCAAACTCATGAGGGGTGAAAAAGTTAAGACAATCACTGGTCCACAAACATTTCTGGGGATTTTTTTTTTCTAAAGAAGAAAATAAAAGCACAAATTCCAGCTATTTTAGCAATTCAAGTTTATTCAAGTTTACAATTGTGCAGAATTAGCTGCAAAATAAAGAGTATTTTGGTGAGGCTTGCTTCTGTTTCATAATTTTTTTCAAGTTTATTAACTGATTAGGTCAGTGAACCCTTCTGAAAATGTCACTAGGTGGCGACAAATGAGCGTCTTAAATGCTACGTGTGAGTCAGTGAATCATTTGAGTCTTTCATGACCAAAATCTACCAAGATACTTCATAGTGTTTAATCATTAAAAGAACAAAGCAGATCTATAGTTTTCCTTCAGTCTGAGCATTATTTTTCATCCAAAAATGCAACAATAATAGTCTAATAATAGTGAGTTTCAATAACGTCCTTACCTCCTCCTTTATTGAAACTTGCATGGCAACAAATCAACTGACTTCAGAATAAGAACTATAAACACAAAGCAAATCTACGGTGTCATTTTCGACAGTATTTAAACTGCTGAGCATGGCTTTTATCAGAAAAGACCACAATAATAGACAAATAATAATCATTTTGAGTTTCAATAATGTTCTTTCATTGTAAAGCACATTTCACGTGAAGAGAGAAAAAAGCTTGCAGTCTCTTTGATAGCAGAAAGTAATAAAAGAAAGTGATAGGGCAGTGGTGGCTCAGTGGTTGAGGCTCAGGGTTACTGACCAGAAGGTCAGGGGTTCAAGCCCCAGCACCACCAAGATCCCACTGTTGGGCCCTTGAGCAAGGCCCTTAACCCTATCTGCTCCAGGGGGATTGTCCCTGTAATAAGTGCACTGTAAGTCGCTTTGGATAAAAGCGTCTGCCAAATGCATAAATGTAAAAGCACTCGTTTAGGTCGAAGTGTTTTCTTGGTGAATTTAAATTAGTTCAATAACTGTGGTCTCTGATATTCGGAAACAATAAGGTAATATTTAATTAAAAGAAATTATGAGACATTCAATGTCTCCACAGATTTGGACAGTTTTTAAATATGTATTGATGCCTCACACGTAGCATATAAGACGCTCATTTGTCACCACCTAGTGACATTACCAGAAGGGTTCACTGACCTAATCAGTTCATAAAATTGAACAAATTTGTGAAACAGAAGCAAGCATCACCAAAATACTCTTTAGTTTGCATCTAATTCTACACAATAGTAAATGTGAATAAGTTCATGTTTTCAAATTCTCATATTGACGATGGTTAGCCTAAGTAGGATAGTGGTGTGCCGTAGAATTATTTAGTTATAAAATGTGTGGCTTGGCAAAAAAAAAGGTTGGGAAACATTGCTCTAGAGTACGAAACCATACGTGGTTAGGAACCATTACGACAGGTGGCGGTAATGTACCATAAATCTTTAAACCTCCTTTGACGAGGAAGAGGGAAGGAAACGCGCTGACGTAATACGCCTGTGATAGCGTCATCACGGTCGAACGCAGGCACAGTCGTGCTCGCACTCGGATTCGGCATTCAGACAACAAAAATTGTGTATTTCAACGACCAGTTTCTCGCACATCTGTAAACATCAAATATAGTTGTTTTTATTTTCAATTGGTGCTTAGATTTCGTGCTATAATCCAGCCCACCTATTTACAGATAATTGTAGTTATTTATACAAAGTAAACGGCTTTATGCGATCAGGCGGCTAGGCCTCGCCTGGCCTGCAGTGTCTCGGCGCGATCATGCATCCCACCTGGGGCGGTTATGGAGCAGGACACCAGCCTCCTCCTCCTCATTTCGGCCCGCGGCCTCATCAGTTCAGAGGAGCTCAGCCTCCATCAGCAGCAGCAGTACCATCACCACCACCACCAGTAGTTGGAGGTTTTGGGGGATATGGAGCCCCATCAATTACAGCGTCATCCAATTTCTCTAGTTTGCAAGAGCAGCATTTACAACAGATGCAACAGTTGCAGCAGCTGCATAAGAAGCAACTCCAGTCTGTGCTGCATCACCCCGGCGGTGGTAGCGGTGCAGGATTCGGCGGCGGTGGGGCTCCTCCATACTGGCAGACAGGTAGTGCCGCCGCACCACCCAACAATTTTCAAGATCCATCATCCGTAAGAGGTCCGGCTTGCCCGCCTCAGCCCGCGCCGCAAGAGGTGAAGCCCCCACCCCCCGAGCCTTCATCATCATCATCTCCTGCAACGAAGACACCAGCTCCAGTTCCAAAGGTTAGCGAAGCCAGTACGTCGGAGGCGCATGAAAAGCCCGACTTTTCGTCGATGTCTCAGCAGGCAAGCTTCTATGGCATGTTTTCACTGTAATGACGCAGTAGCCGTCATCACAACATGTGTCAACTTAAATGTCATCAAAAGCCTCCGCAGTGACCATTACATCTCATTTGCATTTGGGGAGGGGAGGGGAGGGGAGGGGGGTCAAATAAACAGATGCTCTTTAGAACCCTTACAAAGAAACGCCATGGTACAGAGATGTTTTATTTAAGGTTCTCTTGGTCACAGAATGTTCCAGATTTTATGCAAGTTGAGCTCAATTGACAATATTTTTTGGCATTATGTTGACTTGTCCCTCGTTTGTTTACCAAAATATATTTATATATGTATATGTCGGTTACAATGAGGCACTTACAATAGATGTAAATGGGACAGTCCATAAACATTAAAATACACTCTGTTTTAAAAGGATAGGCCCAATACTTAAATATTATATGTGTTAACATGATTGGAGACAGATAACTAACCTTATCTGTTTAATGTTATGTTGAATATTACAACTTTGTAGTCATGGCTTTTTAATGCTGGCATACCCTGTAATCTGGTAAATGCTGTAACGCTTTACTCAGAGGTCCTTTTGAGGACAAAAATGTCCATGTAAAAAAATCTACCTCCATAGTATTATATATTAATATTATTTTCCACTTTCACTGACCAAAATCAGTCCTGATCATAACTACCAAATATTCATTCATTTTCAGGATGTTAACCCTTTAAATGCCAGTTTGTTTACATAATGTCACTGTTGTTGTTTTTTTACACACCTTTGGCAAAATTTATGCTGTTGACATTAACACAGCCAAAATGATAGAAATGTAATAATAAATTGAATAAGACAAAAATGTCCTGAAGGTCGCACACAGGTTAATCCTGATTTTATCACTCAAAAATTGTCAACATGTATATGTGTTTACGTCTTGTGGCTATACTTTTGAAACCGTGTGTTTTAACGTTTATGGACTGGCCCTATTGACTTCCATTGTAAATTCCTCACTGTTGTGTCAGTCCATCTCAAATGGTTGCTTGACCATTATTAATTTTATGATTTTTTTCTTTTGATAATCAACATTATGCCACAAATGTTGTCGATTGAGCTTAACTTGTAATGAACCTGGAATATTAATTTTTAGTTATGGAGGTTTATATATTAAAGCTCAAGTATGTAATACTTCTATCCAAGCTTTATTTGCAGAGACAACTATAAATAAGCCATTCATAGGTACATTTTCTTGAAAACTTTAAACACTATTTTTGCCATTCCGTTTGGTTGCGCTAGTGTCACAGAAATGATATACTTCAGCTTAATATAACCATATTGTAATAAGCAGTGAGTAAAGAATATTGAATTTCCGAACTTCATTTGAACAATCAAGATATCAATCCTTAAATCCCAAGATCTATCTTTTACTCATGCTCAACTCGGAACTACAATGAAAGGAAATCACTCGCATTTGCAACCAAATTTTGTGCTATGTGACTAAAAATGTATATACAGTGGGTACGGAAAGTATTCAGACCCCCTTTAATTTTTCACTCTTTGTTATATTGCAGCCATTTGCTAAAATCATTTAAGTTCATTTTTTTTCCTCATTATTGTACACACAGCACCCCATATTGACAGAAAAACACAGAATTGTTGACATTTTTGCACATTTATAAAAAAAAAAAAACTGAAATATCACATGGTCCTAAGTATTCAAACCCTTTGTTCAGTATTTAGTAGAAGCACCCTTTTGATCTAATACAGCCATGAGTCTTTTGGGAAAGATGCAACAAGTTTTTCACAAAAAAAAACTTGTTGCATCTTTCCCAAAAAGACTCATGGCTGTATTAGATCAAAAGGGTGCTTCTACTAAATACTGAACAAAGGGTTTGAATACTTAGGACCATGTGATATTTCAGTTTTTCTTTTTTAATAAATGTGCAAAAATGTCAACAATTCTGTGTTTTTTCTGTCAATATGGGGTGCTGTGTGTACAGTAATGAGGGAAAAAAATGAACTTAAATGATTTTAGCAAATGGCTGCAATATAACAAAGAGTGAAAAATTTAAGGGGGTCTGGATACTTTCCGTACCCACTGTATTTGGAAACTGGCTGGTAAATGTTTAAGTCTCACCAGTGAGTGAATTGTGTAGTGTAGTGCTGGATTATTCAGTAGCGAGATCCTTTGACTGCATGTTGAGAGTAAAAGTTGTTTTGTGTTATGTGTCCATGTCCAAAGACAAGATCCACACAAACCATTAGTCATTAAACTAAAAAGTCCCTCTTAATAACCTTTCTGTTCTTTACATTCAATTTGTGATCAAAAACAACAAAATAAATGTTTATTTCTAATCAGGCATTGCACAGATGTAATAAAACCATTTAATTTAAAGATATTGTTTACAGAAATGCTGTGTTTCCTTAAAGAGACAACAAATCAGTGCAAATACCTGTGTATATAGTACAAATTATGCAATGTGTTTCTAAATTCTTTTTTGATGAATGGCTGGTTTGTTTCATAATATCTAAGATCATTTGAACAGAATTTCGACAGGTTTATTGTGTCTACCGATATATCGGCCACCCCTATCCTTATTCAGTAAAAAGTTATGAACATTTCTGTAGACCATTTCAAGGACTGTTTGTGGGTGACGTCAAGTGATGTCAATGTTCCATGAACATTTCCTGTGTTTCAAAACAGAGACTATTTAGCAGAGACAGGCCACTTCTATTAAAATTAATGGGAGAAAATGGAATGGTCAACAGATGTAGAAAGGAAGTCCTGCCTTACAGGCAAAATATCCAATCACCTTTTAGGTACAGAAATCAATGTGAGAACGCACATGCAATTTAGCTATACAAAATATACGGTAAAACTGCGTTTCTTAATCGGAATTAGAGTTAAAGACGCAGAATTTATTATACCAGTTGTGACGGACCGACACTCCCCTCCTGCAGATCATCGTCACCCACGATGATTTTTTCATGCTGCTCGAGTGAAGCCGCAGCACTTTCATTACGCTTGTTTACATAGAAAAATAACTGCCCAAGAGCTCCAAAGACAGCCACCGAGTAGCCTGACTTGCCTTGAAAAAGAGACTTTGTTGAAAGGATCTGGAAATACGTTTGGACTGTTCTAGTTCCTCTGTTTATATTCTTGAAATGGTCTATAGCGAATATAAATTTTTTAATTGCTTAGAAATTGCTACTTGTGAGTAAATGGCTATTCAATTTGTTTTAATAAATCTGTATCTTGTAATCACAAACGATGAAGGTGTGGGAACCCAGTTTTTGGTTATTTTTTGTAAGTATTGAGTGCAATATTGACAGATTGATGTTTCCCAAAGTGGGGGGAAACAAGTCCTGAATATTTTTGTTGAACACAGTATGTGATTTTTATTTGTGTTCATGGCCCCATGTTATGGACAGTCAAATGCTGAAAAATATTTGTAGTAACAGCTTTATTTGCTGTTTACAGGAGCAACAGGACTATTGGTACCAGCAGCACCTTCAAAATTTGCTGAAGCTGAAAAATGACAAGGCGAAGCAGAATCAGATTTCAGATAACTCGTCTAATGGAAACTACCAGAATCCTGTTCCACCACCCCCAACTGAGCCCCCCAAGAGCGCCCCTCCACCCCCACTTCCTAAAGAGGAGCCGCCTCCTCCCCCACCACCTGAGGAAGCAAAAGTATGATGCTCTTCTATTATTTGGTTGAACGCTTTCCTTGTAAATAAAAATGCACGTTATCCTTTAGATGCGTATGTTTGGGCCCACCTGTTTCTAGTACTAAGTATTACTATTTCTGTGATTTATTAAGAAATTAACACAAAAGCTGAATACATAAAGAATATCCTGGCAGCTCTTTTTCTATGTAATGAAAGGGGTGGTAAAGCTTCAAAATGACATTCACTTTGGCATACATGGAATAGCCGCCTACTACCTCATCAATTGATTTTTTTCAGATCCCTATGTAAAGGCATTATTGTAGTGTAAATGAGTTGTAATTGATGTCAACTTATCAACATTTCATTTATTTAATTTCCTTCACAGCCCAGTGGCATCGGTGATACAGGAGACCCTGCCGAAGCAGCACGTCTTCAACAGCTGCAGGCAGCAGCTGCCCATTGGCAGCAGGTGCAGCATCAGAGGGCAAGCTTTCAGTACCAGGCACTGATGCAAGAACATGGTCAACTACAGCAGGTCCTGCAACAATACCAACAAGTTATTCAGCAGCCAGCGCATCTCCAGGTATGATCTTTACGTAATTGTTTAAAAGATGTTTTTTTTGTTTTTCATTGAGCTGAATCATATGATGTATATTTGGCGTAGGCTCTTAATTAAATGTGCAAGCAACACATAGTTTACAAATACAGCCATTGCAGATGCATTCTGTGAAAAGTTGTAAAAATAATCAAGGATTTCAAGCAAAAGTTAATAAATAACTTATTTGTAATATTTCTCTCACTTTTCAAAATTGAAAATGTTGCCATTTACTCAACCTCATGTTGTTCCAAACCTATATGACTTTATCTCTTCTATGGAACACAAAAGGAGAAATTTAGCAGCACTAGAACAATCCAAGGTCAAATAAAAAGCAGTAGACTTTCTATGTACATGCATTAACTGTTCAAAAACACACCTGAGTAATCTGAAACCATAACTTTCCATAAACTTGATAGTCTCAATTGCTGACCTGAAATGGATAGGCTGTGCTTTATCTGGAAAAGAAGAATTTAGTGAAATAATAATCTCTATTACAATACCGTAGTCTAGTAATTCAAACATTGGGCATACATTTTTTGTTTGAGCATATTTTGAGCATATGGAGTGGTGGTGGTGTAGTGGTCTAAACCACATAACTGGTAAACTGGTAATCAGAAGGTCGTTGGTTCGATCCCCACAGCCTCCACCATTGTGTCATTGAGCAAGGCACTTAACTCCAGGTTGTTCCAGGGGATTGTCCCTGTAATAAGGGCTCTGTAAGTCACTTTGGATAAAAGTGTCTGCCAAATGCATAAATGTAAATGCATAAATGCATACTGTAATAAACGTAATAACACTGCAATAAACTTATTATAAAAAGTTGCCTTCAAGCACAGTTTACCTGAAACTGTGATAAAGATTATTACACACAAAATAATAGATTCAGAAAAGAGCAAAATTGTGGTTTGATGTTATTTAATTCATATTATTTAATTATATCCCCCAGACAATGCCCATGGACATGCAGTTGCAACACTATGAAATGCAACAACAGCGGTTTGTTCCATTGTTCCAAGAATGGGAGAGACACTTTAATTTGTGGTTAGAACAGTTTCAGTCTTACCCACACAAAGACCAGCTACAGGATTATGAAGCCCAGTGGAGGCAATGGCAGGAGCAAATGAATTCAACTTCAGCTCATTTGCAAGAGAGAGTTACGACTCTAAGAGCCATGCAGCATCAGTATGGTACTGGTCCTTCCTATGGAGGCATGATGGGGCCATATGGGCAGCAAAGACTCCCTGGACCAGATGGAAACATGCATTTAAACAGCCAAGGGGTTCCATCTATGCCTCCGCCAGTTAACATGAATGCCATGTCAGGACCTTCCCCACAGGGTCCTCCACCTTCTGGACCAGTTATTCCACAAAGGCCATCACCTTCAAATGCTGCAGAACCCTACCCATCTTCTGGTCCAGATTCTGTCTCTGAAATATGTAAAACAGCTGGACCATCCGGACCAGGGGTTAGACCTCCTGGATATCGTGGAAGATTCGATGGCCCAAGGTAACACTTTAAATATAAGGTTTACTTTGGTAACACATCTCTCTTGAGCCAGATTACTGATTTATTTTAAATAATTTTTATTTTTCAGATTTGAAGGTCCCAGAGGCCCACGTTTTGAACAGCCGCCACAGCAACGGTTTAGTGGACCACCTAGATTTGACAACAGTCAGCGATTCAGCCAACCTCCAAGAGGTAATCCTCCGTGGCCAGGGGCTCCAGCAAGACTTGAGAATCCTCCTGTGCAGAATCCACCCACATGCTTTGAAAGACCCCCTGCACCACCACCACCATCACAACAACCAGGCTTTGGTCCGCTATCCAGTCTTGGCACTGGCAATCAAACATCTAAACCTGATGCTCCATCTTGTCCTCCATCTCAAATAGATCCAGAAAAAGACAAACTGCCCCAAGATCAAATCAACAAAAAAGATGGTGCTGCTTCTGCTCACTCACTCTCAGATGACATATTGGACTCGGGGGATGGATTTTTTATTCATAGTGGACCCATTCCTCAAACTCAAGATAATAAACCTGAGATTGCCACTGCAGAGACTAGTAAGCAGAATAAGATGACAGCAGATTCTAGTAAAACAGCATTGCCTATGAAACCGAACAGCAACATTAAAAACTCTCCAAATTCTGGCTCACAGCCTCCTAAAACTGGTCAAATTACTAATGGGCCACCACAACAAACAAAGCCGCCTCCACGTGAGCAGTTTAACCCTGATACACCAAAGGAAGTTCCTAGGGGCCCACAGGTGAATCAGAAAGGTCCGCCACATGCCACACGAGGGAGGGGAAGAGGCCAAGGACCAGTGCCTCTCCGAGGCAGGGGACGTGGACGTGGTCGAGGACAGTACGGAGGGCAAATGGCTGATCCCATCTGCCAAAGAGAAAATTCGGAGGATGTTTTCTATGAGAATAAAGCACCAGATGACAAAAGTCACCAAGATTTGGACTGGAGAGATCCTTCTTTAGATGAGTCTGGAGAAATGGATGACCAGGGAGCACCCCATGAGATGTGGCATCCAGAGGAGCATCACTTCCCAGAAGAGCACTATGAAAAACCTGGAATGCAAAGACCTCCAATGGGTCACATGGAACACCCAGAGAGTACCCATCCAGAAGAACCCTGGGAAGAAGAACAACAGGATTACTGGGAAGAAGATCCATACTGGGCAGAGAGAAGACCTCCTTTGCATGCTAGACCTCCTTTTCCTTCAGATGGCCCTAGAAGACCCCCTTTCCAACCTCGATTCATGCCTCATGGCCCAAGACGCCCCCCTCCTCCAGGGAGTATGGACCCTCATGGACCTCCACACATGGTTCGTGGGGGTTTGGTTCCTCGATTCAGACGTGGTGGCGGCCCATGGGGACCACCACCACGTCATGACATGAGACAGCCACCTCCCGCTCATGAATTCTTGAATAGGGAACCAGGATATGAAGAGGAAATGGACAGAGAACCTGGATGGCCACATCCCCATTTAAGAGAACCTAGACATCCTCCTTTACCTCCCCATGAAATAATGGAGAGAGATATAAGAAGACCACCCATGAGGCCACCAATCCCAAGGGACAGGTGGCGTCGACCACTACCCCATGAAGAAGAAGTGTTTGAAGAGGAACACCCTTATGGTTCAGAGGATGATGGATACAGAAGACCAGCTCATGAATATCATCCAGATTATGAGCTAGACGATGAATATTACCATTCTCGGGAGGAATGGGGCAGGGAGAATCCTGAGCAAGACTATCCACCACATGTCCCCCCAGAGCACATTAGAAAGGATCGTTGGGGAGAGCAAAGAGAAAGATCATTCGTATATGAGGAAGAGGATCGGTATAGAGATGAACAAAGAGGACCTTACCCTGATGGTCCACCTTATCGAGAACGAGATAGGGAGCCTCCATATCACGCTCGGCCTGATTGGGAAAGGCCCACACCAGAGAGGGATTATTCCCATCCAGTTGGTGATACAGAGCCCCATTATGAAAGAAACCCTGAGCCCCTACCTGGCCTGGCTCCACCTCAAGCATCAGAAACCCCACTTGAACAATCTTCACCTGGTGCCACTAAAACTGTTCTTGCTCTTTCTCAAAGGCAACATGAGATCATCCTCAAAGCTGCTCAGGAGCTGAAAATGATAAGGTAATTGGATTTACTCAACTGTGTATCAATGTTATTTCATCATGCTGCAGTTGGCTGAGATTTTATTAAATGAGTTGTAAACCTGGATAACGAAATGGCATATTTGCTCATAGAGAGCTGCAGGAAACTAAGAAGGCTTTGGGAGAAACTGCCAACCCAGACTCAACTGGGTTGCTTTCAGAACATCCCCCTGGAATACTTGGATTAGAAATTCCACAGGATAAAAGTGCTCTTCAAGTGGGTTTATAATTACGATCCTTGATTCAGATATTGTATAAATGTTAAGTAGTGAAGTAGCATGTTGTGAAACAGCCTTTGACTTACATGACCATTTCTCCCTCAAGGCTACCAATTTATTGTCAGAAACAGAGCAGAATGTTCCTGTTCAACCATTGGAAGCTGGTTTTTGCCATTTAAATCAAACTTCAGACTTCTTTCATACTTCCACTGCACCTGCCCCTACACCCTCATTCATTGCTAAAACAGTGGATTATGGACATGGTCGTGGTAAGTATATATTCTGCCACTCAGTTGAATAACTTTAAATGTATCTACTCGTACAATTTGTTTTTTGATTTAACAGATGGAGGCACAACTGTGGAAAGGATTTCGTATGGAGAGAGGATGGTGTTAAGACCTGGCCCAGTGCCATCTGAGCGACCTTACGAGAAAGGTTGGTTCTGTTCTTTAATGTGAGAAAATGTGATTTTAATTTATATAATTTTTATGTCTGATGATCTTCACTCTTTGTTAGAGATGCTTGGCCGAGACCCGTACTTTGACAGAAGACATGACCCATATGGTGTACCCAGAGATTATGACAGGGAATGGGAGAGAGATCCATACAGGGAGAAGCCACCTCTGGATTATGAAAGAGAGCGATATGAAAGGGACCATTACCTACGTGATGAACGGTATGTAGTTCTTGACTTTACTGCTGGACTCATTTCTCATTTGTTGCATTTAATGGCAGTGTCGCTGTACCATATTCTATTAATTGTATGTATATTATACCATGTAGTTCATTACTAACAAGTATAGGTGGGTGATATGACCAAAATCTAATCATGATACAAGGAATTTTTATTTTGCGATTGCGAAATATATCACAATATAGTAGGGCTGGGTGAGTAATTTAATTTTATTTTCAATTACGATTTTGTCTTCCAACGATTATGAAAACAAGATAATCAAGATAAAAAGATTATTGTGCTGCATTTCGTTTTGCAATGAAACACCCTGGCGTTATATAATAAGGAAGCGGGTTATGAAAATAAACTCAGAAACGACATTTCTCTGTGCTGTCAGCGCCGCATCTATGAGTTGTGTGAAGTGACCGGGGAAGAGATGTGTGGATGCTCGTCACTCGCGCGCGTTTGCAGAAGCTAGATTATAACGTGATGGCTAGCGTTGTAGTGAATCATAATGTACTGTATGTGTCACAATCACTGTGTATCTTATCGTGAAGAAAACTGCCGATACACAGCTCTATTAAGAAGAGAAATATGTTTTTTGTGAGTTAAAGATGGATCAAAGTGAACAAAGGTGAGAGCGTCTTAGCCCATTATACAGAGCAAAATACGTTTTTCATTAGACTTTTTTTGGCTTGTTTTCCAAAATTATATCTGAAACTCCTTTAAAACAATGTACATTTAATTCAGGAGCTATGCTGCAGCTCTGTTTGATTGACAGGCGGTGTATTTATGTGTGCTGATCATGCATGTGCGTTCTGAAAATGTTTGTGCTAATGCGCACCTGAATGGTCAAATACATTACAAAATTCCGCCAGAATGCCTGTCTTGGTGAGGTATTCATGTAAACACAGAGAGTGATGTCTAAAGTGAATGTAAACAGCAGAGAAAAAGCTGATTTGTATTAAAATGTTGGACTTATTTATATAAATGTAAGCTAATAGACCAGCTGCTGTCTAGTGTGTCATTATAATAATCAAACAACCATAACAAGATAACCACTCACTGCTCTTGACTGGGTAACTTTAGTAGCTTAATGTATTAATGTATTATAATCATACAGTGCAGACCAGTAGTAGTTTTATGTTACATTTCATTTTTGAATGTTTACTTGAATACTTGATTACCTACTGCTGTTAAAAACTTTAAAAGTGGTTAAAAAAGCACAGAATTTTCTTAATTTGTATTTTTTGTTCTAGTATTTGTAATCTTTCTATTCATTGCTATTTTTTATATTTATTTTATTACTGATTGTTTACTGGTCTTGAATAATTAGTTAAGAACTTGAAAACAGTCTTCCATAATTGTCATATTAGTGTTATTATTTGTTGTGGTTTTGAAGCTTGTATTGAGAATCGTCAAATTTCACTACCGACTTCTGAAATTTTGGTATTGTGATAATATATATCCTTATTACATGGTAGATCTTGCTGCAATAATATGATGGAAAAAGTAGATCTAATTTCATAGAACTATGAGCATCCCTGCTCTTAATGGTGGTGATGGAGGCTTTTCTTTATTTGATTACCATATGTAACATAAAAACATGATTATGCGACAGTAGCCTCCTCCCCTACCCAGTGCAGTTTACATTTCAAGTTCAAGGAAAGCTTATTTTACCCACATCACTAAAGCTGTGACCTTGCTTAAGTATTTGTAGTGTTGCCAGGTCTCTCCCAACAAATTGATGACATGGCACAAGCAGGTTGCATGCACACTGTTAGACCCTTCAATACATCTTTGTAGGCTTTGAGACAATATGATGCGTTGTCAGTTACCACTGCCAGAATGTCATTTAAGTTCACCTGACTGGTGTGGAGAGACTGCAGCACTGCCTGAGAAAATGATGAAAAGTTGCAGCTCTCCATAAAGATCACATCGGTTAGAAAGATTTTGCCTTCAGTACCTGTTGAATTATATAGAAAATAAATAGGAAAATTACTTCTAATACTTCTTCCAAATAGACAAATGTGCCTTAGGTGTTAATATTAGAAATGTACCTGAATTACGAGCAGCAGTGAGCTAAATCAAAGTTATAGAATACCTACAATTGAGTTTAGGGATGCACCGAAATGAAAATTCTGGGCCGAAACCGAAACCGAAAATCCAGGATGCACTTGGCCGAAAACCGAAACCGAAATTTTTACCTATTTAAAAAAAAAATGTTGTGCATAATTGTATTAATTTGATACTTTTTCATGAATTTCATGAATTTAACTAATCTGAATTGAAAAACTAAAAACCAATAAAATAAATCACACTTTTATTGAAAGTAGCACAACAAAATTGGACAAAAAATATATTAAAACTATATTAAATATTATTCTTCTTTCAGTTCTGTAAAAATCAAATTTTACAGATTTTATTAACAATTATCCAAATAATGTAAAGTTTTAGAAAACTATTATATGCACAACAACAGTCAAGTAATGAACTTAGCTAGCATCTTTCAAAAAGTTTAAATATGCAACAGTAATTTTAATTAAAACAACAGGCAGAACACAGAATGGCAGAGGGCCTCTATTCCACTGATCTATATATAACTATAATATATAATTATATATATAGATCAGTGCTCTATTCTGTTTATGTAAACGTATGTACACTTTAAGTGAAAATGATTGTGCAAAACAGCAGTAATTGAACTAAATCCAACCTCAACTGTAAACGACAGATGTATCCTCGAGTGAAGAACAAGTGTAACGTAATTGCTATACACATCATATTGGACCGCTTTCTATTTAAGTACAAGTGACAGGTTTCTCTTCAAGAACAAAAGTTGCTAAACTTTCTGACAGTCTCTCCTGTCAGAAAGCTCATCAAGAACTTGAGATGCTGCACTGAACAGTCTCTCACTCTCTGTGCTGGTGCTTGGGCAGATAAATACCTGTGCGCAATCCGCGCAAGCAAAGGAAAGCGGTCTTTGTTTATGCGCCCGTAGTCAAGGGGATTGTCCCTTCTGGCGTAGTTCAGATAAATACGTCTCAAGTTGTGGTGTAGCTGCGCTAGTTGTGACATTTTCCTGTAGAATCTCTTGCTGTATTCTGTATATATATATATATATATATATATATATCTTGAAAGTTCTGCTGAATAAACACTGCAGATCGCAATTTGATGTCCTTATCAGAAACTTTGAAGAATTTCCACACCGCTGACATGATCGCCTTTGTTTGGTAGCGCCATTGTGGAATTCTCTAACAGCCGTGATAAGGGCTAGATCGATCCAGATTGAAATCTGAGCACTGAGGGGCGGGGCGAGGAGGTATATATTTTCGGCTCATATTTTCGGCCTTTTCTCTCTTTCGGCCGAAAACCGAAAGTGCCATTTTCGACCGAAAATTTTCGGCGGCCGAAATTTCGGTGCATCCCTAATTGAGTTACTACAATAAAAGCCAATGCTAATTTTATAAACTCCTATTACAATGTCGAGGACACTCCGATCTCGGTTGTCTGAGGTTTCATCGACATCAACGAAGATTTTATTTCCACGGAGCTCTTGCAGCACTTTTTGTATGTGTTGGTCAAAGACGCGTGGCAGGTGAATCTTTCTCAGGCTACTTTTGTTTTCTGGGAGTGCGACCCCTGTTTGCAATGCTTCACAAGAAGGGGACGCATCTTCATTTTCTCAAGCGGCATGTCTGTCTCCGTGCACATTTCAACAAAATCCTCTACACACTTAGGTCTAACATCTATTGATGATGAGGTAGCTTCGATAGAAACCTGGAGGGCTGAGCTGCTGGTAGTTGATTTTGCCTTGTTGACTCCTGATTTTAGATGGTCATTGTACGTATCTTTACGAGTCCAGTCAATAATGTGTTGGCAAAACTTAAAGAAAGCTGTTGGCGAGAATCATAGAAGTCATAGGGATATTGTTCCGCCCGGTACTAGGCAGTTAATTGTGTGTTTCTTAATTTTTTAGATGCGGTTGTCTTATAGAAGGGAAGTCATTTAGACATGTTTCTTATCAATGATGGCAATTCAAGTGTGAACGTGAATATTCGAAACATGGTTATTAGGCAACATTGACTCATTTGGCCATATTTTAGCAGGATTCAAAAGTCTCTGGATGGTTATCTTTGTGAGTATTTTACACTATCATGAGTTATGTGAAACATTTAGGTTTAGAATAACCATTACAGAAAGACAAAAAGCATTTTTGAATGAGCATGATCTCAGATCCCTCAGAAGTCACTGTCTTAAAAAACGCCATTCATCTGTAATGGATGTCATGAGCATGGACTTGGGATAACTTAAGTAAACCTTTTGTTAATCAACATCACTCACCGCTGCATCCACAGATGAAAGTTAAGACTTAACTATGCAAAGCAGAAGCCCTACATCAACACTATTCAGAAGTGCTGCCGACTTCTCTGGACTCGATTTCATATTAGATGGAAAGTAAAACAGTGGAACTGTGTTTTTTGGTACGAAGAGTCCACATTAAAAAAAAGCAAAGCCTTAGTGTTATCCAGGCCAATGAGGAAAAGGGCCATCCAAGCTATTATTAGCTTCAGGTCTAAAAGCCAGTGTCTCTATGGGCCAGGAATATGTCAATGCCCATGGCTAAGGTAACACCATGAATGCAGACAGATATGTACAAATTGTGGAGCAACATATACTGCCATCCAGCACCGTTGTTTCCAAAGACGTCCCTACATTTTCCAGCAGGACAATTCATTAATTAATCTCATTCTACCATATCAAATGCTTTTTTGGTGTCAAGATGGATTTCTTTTTCTCTGTATGTGGCAACACCTCACCAGGGCGTGATCTGAGACTGATGTTTTCAATTGAGCAATCCACAACAGATGAAATGAGGGACTTAGATATATAAATATAGGAATTTCACCATATCTCTGCCTTTGTCCTCAGGAATTCCAACAATTCGGACGTTGTTTCGCTGGTTACGATTCTCAAGGTCTTCCAACTTTTCCCAAATGCGCTCCGAGTCTGTCTTGTTTGCTAGCGGGTTAGCCGGTAATTCCCTCTCTGATGACTCCAGAGAATCGATCTGTTTCTCAACATCTGCCACTCTTGTGGGCTTGTGGGGCTGTCCCTCTATCCTTAGTCCCAGGATGCGTTCATTTAACAGGCCCAAAACTAATTCGGGCTTTGGTGACTAGATAAACTCAGGCAGATCACACGCCCTTCGTGGCAGTGATGACTCATTTGAATATCTGCCCTATCAAATTTCGATGGCACTTTAGGTATCTACCGTGGTGATCATGAGTTTTGGGAAATCAAGGTTTGATTCCGGACAGGGTGTCTGATAACCCGCTTCCACATGTAAGGCAGCAGGTGTGCAAATTATTTCTTTCCACTTTGAGCATTGCATTGTTGACCACACGTATAGTTTGAACCTGTGGGCGATGAGGCAAAGATAAATGCACAAGCAGCGCTCCAAGCATGCTTTTAGTTAATCCAATGTCTACAGTGGTACATATTAAAAAATCTTTCAAAATTGTTATTCTGTACTGCAACGTTTTATAGTGTGATGGTTTTCCGGCATTTGCAACTTCACAGGTTTTGATGCTGATAGCTTGTTCCATGCAAATTACTAACTGCAGGCACATGCACTTTTATGTAGAATAATCCGCATTCATTAACATTAGAATGAGGGAAAGAACACATTTTTGTGCATTAGATCTGAACTAAAGAAACACAATTTGATACCATAGATTTTAAATGTGTTATATTATCATAATCTTGACCAACCGTTTTGGAGGTTTCAGTCTTTTCTGATTCAAGTAGAAAAGAGCTTTACTAAAATAGCTGCCTAGATGCATTACGATCATGGCAGGGTTTTTCCTGCATTTAAAATTTTTCGGCGACCACCCAAAGAAAAAATATGCTTGTCATCTGAGAAGCACGTTTGGCAGTTTTTTTTAATTTTTTTAATTTTTTTGTCCGAATGTGCTCAGTGTGGCGCAACTCACACAAGCCATCACAGATCCACTGCTAAATTATTTTGACATGCACCAATTATAAAGGCTTTTCAGATACACATCGTCACCGTTACTAGAATTGATCACAATTTTACAACATTAACAGAGGTATTTTCACAAATGTCCCTTGTGCGACCTTCGAGACATTTTTGTCTTTCTCATTTTTGTTTTTTCAATCTTTTTGGCTGTTAATTTATATTTTGATATTTCAACCTCAGTTCCTTAAATACATCTATAATACACTGTGTAGTTACACTCAGGACCATAAGGACAAAAATGTCCCCATTGAAACCCATTAAAACTGGAATATTTGATCCCAGTGCCATTAAAGCATAAAATCATGAATTCTATGATATTATGCTTTCATGCTGGAGCCCTGGCTTCAAAATCTATATTTTTTTATATTTTCCACCAGATGGCGCCTTTTTTCTCATGTTTAGCCTATGGAGCAAATACATGCTTTTTTCTTATTTTCGGTTTGCTGTATTATAGAGCACTGCATGCCAGTTGAATAAATGATGCAGCTAAAATTAAAAAGTGTGGGTGTGTGAAACCAACAGTTGCATTATATAAACTGGCATTTAAAGGGTTAAAATCCTGAAAAATAATTAATATTTGGTTATGATCAGGACTGACGTTGGTTAAAAAAAAAAAGTATTAATTGAAAATGGAAAATAGTATTAATATTTAATATTATTATGGTCGTTTTTTGACATGGACATGTTTGTCCTCTAAGGTCCTCTGAGTTTTGACGCACAAGGATTTAATATGCCAATCTATTATACATTTGTATTACAACTGTGGCAGTTGAAATTAAAGTTTCAAATTAGCAAGACTAGTTATAATATTCTGACTGTTCACATCAGTAGAACACTACTGATTTAGGACTGTGCTAGTGAAAATGTTTTCTCTAGAGGCCATGTTTTTTGGGGCAATTAATCTGCAAAT
This sequence comes from Xyrauchen texanus, assembly GCF_025860055.1. Classification (NCBI taxonomy): domain Eukaryota; kingdom Metazoa; phylum Chordata; class Actinopteri; order Cypriniformes; family Catostomidae; genus Xyrauchen; species Xyrauchen texanus. The sequence goes on from NC_068303.1 coordinate 32,980,355, forward strand.
ATGATAAACCAGTCAACCTCATGTCAAACATTGACACACACACACACACACACGTGTGTGTGTATATATATATATATATATATATATATATATATATATATATATATATATATATATAGTGTACATGTATTTATGTGAATTTGTGTATATCTTGTATATAAATATAGTTGGATATCTTTTAAATGTCTGGTTGCAGCCCTCCACTTGGGCCTCGTCCAGGATACAGGGATAGAGAAAGGGATCACCCAAGCCGCTCAAGCAGGGATCGAGAGGATTATAACCGTCCAGGCTATGACAGGTCTTCATATGAAAGAAGTCTTGACCATGGATCCTCTGGCTATGGAAGTATGCAAATACAAATGAATATGTTTAGTTACCGGTATATAACCACTGCAAAATGATCAGTTTTTCTGTATTTACTATTTATTGGTATGTGTTTGAGTAAAATTAATATTTTTGTTTTCTAAAATGTACTGACAACATTTCTCACAAATTCCAAATAAAAATATTTTCATTTAGAGCATTTATTTGCAGATATGACAACTGGTCAAAATAACAAAAAGGCTGCAGTGTTTTCAGACCTCGAATAGTGCAAAGAAAACAAGTTCACATTCATTTTTAAACACAATACTAATGTTTGAACTTATGAAGAGTTTAGAAGTCAGTATTTGGTGGAATAACTCCACCAGCTTTCATGCGTCTTGGCATACTCTCTCTACCAGTCTTTCACATTGCTGTTGGGTGACTTTATGCCACTCCTGGCACAAAAATTCAAGCAGCTCAGCTTTGTTTGATGGCTTGTGGCCATCCATCTTCCTCTATCACATTCCAGTGGTTTTCAATGGGGTTCATGTCTGGAGATTGAGCTGGCCATGACCTTGATCCAGTGGTCCTCCATCCACACCTTGATTGGAGCATTGTCCTGCTGGAAAAACCAATCCTCAGAGTTTGGGAACATTGTCAGAGCAGAAAGAAGCAAGTTTTCTTCCAGGATAACCTTGTACCTGGCATGATTCATGCGTCCTTCACAAAGATGACTGCCCGAGTCCAGCCTTAATAATTAATAATTAATTTATTTTTCAGTGCTTTATAGAATAAAACAAAAATGTTAATTATACTCCAACACAACTATAAATAGTAAACCCAGAGAAACTGATCATTTTGCAGTGGTCTCTTAATTTTTTCCTGAGCTGTATATACTGTAGATTTATTTATAGTTTTCTTTACACTTAGACCATATAATCACCAAAAACACAAAATTGAGGTCTTTTAAAAGTTTAGACCTGTGTAAAAGACCTGTTATACTTACCCAGGTGATCGTAGGACCTATCCAGATGAGCGCCCCCCTCCAAATGCATCGCTGCCCCCTCCTACACCTGTTGCCCCTCCACGGGTGGAAAAGAAACCAGAGACAAAGAATGCAGAGGACATCCTCAAACCCCCAGGACGAGCAACCAGACCTGACAGGGTATGCCACCATTTCTTCTTCGTCTTTCGATTTATTATTCTGTTGTTATTATTGAAGTTTACTCATTCTTTTTTCCTCTAGATTGTGGTCATTATGCGTGGACTACCGGGAAGTGGCAAAAGTCATGTTGCAAAACTTATTAGGGTAAAACAGTTTCTTTCTACCTCCAAATTTGCAGCTGAACTTGATGTTGATTTTTCAAAATGTAGTATTAAAGTACATAGTCTTGACGTCTTTAAGGCCAGAAACATAGACCTGAATGGTCAAGGAGACCTGAATTCTGGACAAATGGGTTTCAAGCACTTATTCCTACTCTTGTGTTGCTCTGATAGTAACAAACCTCAAAACATTCAGTCTTAGTGCACCTTTAAGCTTATGATCACTGTAGTGCCCTGTGCAGCAACGTTGAGAATGCACCACATATTTACACTGCATTATTATTACAATCTTAAACATTTAAAAGCAAAACAACATTTGCATTCACAATACAGTGCATCCGGAAAGTATTCACAGCGCTTCACTTTTTTCACATTTTGTTATGTTACAGCCTTATTCCAAAATTTATTAAATTTATTAATTTCCTCAAAATTCTACAAACAATACCCCATAATGACAACGTGAAAGTAGTTTGTTTGAAGTCTTTGCAAATTTCTTAAAAATGAAAAACAAAACAAAATCACATGTACATAAGTATTCACAGCCTTTGCCATGACATTCAAAATTGAGCTCAGGTGCATCCTGTTTCCACTGATCATCCTTGAGATGTTTCTACAACTTGATTGGAGTCCACCTGTGGTAAATTCAATTGATTGGACATGATTTGGAAAGGCACACATCTGTCTATATAAGGTCCCACAGCTAACAGTGCATGTCAGAGCACAAACCAAGCCATGAAGTCCAAGGAATTGTCTGTAGACCTCAGCGACAGGATTGTATCGAGGCACAGCTCTGGTGAAGGGTACAGAAAAATGTCTGCAGCATTGAAGGTCCCAATGAACACAGTGACCTCCATCATCCGTAAATGGAAGAAGTTTGGAACCACCAGGACTCTTCATAGAGCTGGCCTTCTGGCCAAACTGAGCGATCGTGGGAGGAAGGGCCTTAGTCAGGGAGGTGACCCTAGAACCCGATGGTCACTCTGACAGAGCGCCAGCGTTTCTCTGTGGAGAGAGGAGAACCTTCTAGAAGAACAACCATCTCTGCAGCACTCCACCAATCAGGCCTGTATGGTAGAGCGGCCAGACGGAAGCCACTCCTCAGTAAAAGGCACATGACCGCCTGTATGGAGTTTGCCAAAAGGCACCTGAAGTACTCTCAGGCCAAGAGAAACAAAATTCTCTGGTCTGATGAAACAAAGACTGAACTCCTTGGCCTGAATGGCAAGTGTCATGTCTGGAGGAAACCAGGCACCGCTCATCACCTGGCCAATACCATTCCTACAGTGAAGCATGGTGTGGGGCTGTTTTTCAGCAGCAGGAACTGGGAGACTAGTCAGGATCGAGGGAAAGATAAATGCAGCAATGTACAGAGACATCCTTGATGAAAACCTGCTCCAGAGTGCTCTGGACCTCAGACTGGGGTGAAGGTTCATGTCAGATTTCAAACAAACTTCTTTCAAGTTGTCATTATGGGGTATTGTTTGTTGAATTTTGAGGAAAATTATGAATTTAATCCATTTTGGAATAAGGCTGTAATGTAACAAAATGTGGAAAAAGTGAAGCGCTGTGAATACTTTCCGGATGCACTATACTATTCTAATGAATTCTATTTTGTATTTGCTGCTTTGTCATTTTTCAATTAATTTAATTTGCTCTTGCTCATATAGGATAAAGAGGTTGAGTGTGGTGGTGCACCACCTAGAGTTCTTGGTCTTGATGATTATTTCATGACTGAAGTGGAAAAAGTCGAGAAGGACCCTGATACTGGGAAGCGTGTCAAGAACAAGGTTTGAACATGTTCCTTCATTTCAAATGAGCAACCTCAACTTGTTTTCTCCAGCTGATCATGCATATATTCATCAGGTGCTTGAATATGAATATGAACCGGAGATGGAAGATACATATCGAAGCAGCATGTTGAAAACCTTCAAGAAAACTCTGGATGATGGATTTTTCCCCTTCATAATCCTGGATGCCATCAATGATAGAGTGAAGTACTTTGATCAGTTCTGGAGTGCTGCCAAGACAAAAGGGTTTGAGGTAAGCTGTTTGTAATTTACTTGCATTTAACTTGCACAATTATAGCAAGGTCAGTTAGAACGTTTGAGCAACCTTCTATGTGAAGTGCCTTCGGACACAATGATGGATGTATTGTGATGATGTTTTACTACATCTCATTGGTTGGTCACCCTCAACCTGTGATTTAAAGGTGTAGTGTGAAGCTTTTAGTTTCTCACCACTATCATCAAATGGAATTGAAAAAATAATAGTTATGCACTGGACAGGGTTCTTACAAGGTGCTTGAAGTACTTGAATTTGTGTTTTTCAAATGTAAGTCCTGGAAAACACTTGAAAAAAGCCGTTTTTACCAAAAGGTGCTTAAAAACTTCTTGAATTATAGAAAATCTTAAACTACAAATGTATAACCTAATCTTTAATAATATGAAATGGCTTGACTGTTTTGCACATTTTTTTAGAAAATATATTTGAAATTGTTAATTGCCTTAAAAAGTCCTTGTCCCCTTCTTCTGGTACACCACTTCTATGACATGTGAAGTCATTTGTGTGTATTTATTTTGTACTTTTTTGAACAAATGTGCAAAAAAGCTAAACAAAATTATTATTAATAATTAATTTTTTTTTAAAAAGTTGTTTAAAAAATAATAATAATACAAAAAGTTGTGGAAAATAATTAAGGTCAGTATTCAGAGGCTGCTTAAATACGCATATAGTGATTTTTCCCAGCATGTTAAAAAGTTATTAATTCACATTTTAAGTAATATTTTCACACAAAAATGTTTGGTGTTGTAAAAATTTAACCTTCATTAGTGTTATCTTGCTTCGTTCGTGAAACTAAATTAAATAATAAAAGAAAGAACAACAGCCAAGTAAAAAATAAAAATTAGGCAACATGTTACAAAATATTTACCTTCAGCGTTTATAGGCAAAAACTGAACTAAATGGAAAATTGCAATATTTGTTAATTTGGAAAGTCAAACATTTTTGAGAATGACTCATTTGCAATTTCGGACAGTTCCTCACATAAATCTGTTGTGTGACTTTAGAAAACATAAACGCAGCATGAGTCATATGGACTACTGTTTACGGACCCAGTTATTCACTATTGTTGGAAAGCGAAGTGCATTTTAAGGGAGCACACTACAACTGCACATCAATTTCGTCATGTATGAACCAAGAATTGTTACTGTGAGAATATGTAGTTAAAGATGCTAATAAGTGGTCTTTTATAAAAAATAAATTAACTGTATGGTTAATTTTTTTAATGACATCTTGAGCATAGTCCTTGGAAACTAATAAAAATGGGATTGAAAAGCTGCCAATATTTATCTGCCAAATATCTGCAAATCAGTTTAAGCATGAAAATGCTGATATGAAGAAAAAAAACATGGTTTATTTATTATCAACACATTTTGTAAAAATTCTGTTAATTCAAATGCACAATCTAGAAACAATAATAGCCACAGAATGTAGAAGGTTTGGTACTCCTGAGAAGATATAATATTGCATTATTTCTCGTTCTCACATTGAGGAAAAACCATTGTTACAGATGTGAGAGTTGTGAAAGTGGTACTTGCCTATGCATGATGTGGTAAAACCATAAAAAAATGCTTTGAAACCAGCCGACTTTTTAGAGATTGTTATGGTATCCATTAAGCCTACACGATTGATTGAGTTACTATTGAAATTGCAATGTGGTCTTGCGTGATTAATAACCAATGTGGCACTTCCCAAAGGCATCATAAGCTTGAGTTGATTGTATAGGCCATTGGCGCAAATGGTTTCTACGATCTACTTGGGCTTAAAAATAGACTGCATTTAGCGATTCAGTCAGAGATTCAGTCAGCATTGTGTTAGCAAGCGGCGCCCTCTAGCGGTCTGGACAGCATTATCCATTATACCACAAAATAATTTAAAAGGCTGTTTTGTTCATTTGGTAAATCATTTCAAGCATACTTAGCCTTTGCTTATTGTTCCTGCATATTAACCTTGGATAGGAGAATTTTGCAATAGAAAATGTACACATTTCAACTGCTGTCTTTCTAAAATCTAGCTTTAGGCCACCGCCATGCGTACTTTTAGCTCTGCTGCACTGGAACTAAACTGAGTTTTTCTGACTTAATTTTTTTTTAATTCTCAGGTGTACTTGGCTGAAATCACTGCTGATCATCAAACATGTGCAAAGAGAAACATACATGGGCGGACACTGAAGGATATTACAAAGGTCTAACTTGAACATCTGTTTTTTTTAACTAGACATTTTGAGCAGCTGTTATTTTATACAGATGATCACCACTAGAACTATTTTACCTTGTTGTTCATAAACCTAACTAATAATATACTGTTTGTCCACAGCTGGCCAATGGTTGGGAGTCTGCACCACCACATATGGTACGGCTAGATATCCGATCTCTACTGCAGGACGCTGCTATTGAAGATGTAAGTCTCTTGATAAAGACTTGTGTAACGTTATAATTATATATGTGGTTCACTGTGAACATACATCATCTCAAGGAGATGCCATGTGTGACATCACGTCCTGCACTTTGATTAAAGGAATTGTAAACTTGTGTTTTACATCATCTTGATGTAATTAAATTGTTTGTTTTTTTTGATAGGTGGAGATGGAAGATTTCAACCCATCTGAGGAAGAACTGAAAGCTGAATTGAGAAAGGATGAGGAGGATGAGACAGATCTGGTAGGACCTCTCTTTTCATGCATGCTTCCTTTATCCAATAAATAAAACTGTGACTTTGTAGAGAATTTATACTTCCATTTTTACGCAATATTTCACCAAAAGAAGGTATGTACACTTAAGTTTTAGAATTCTTTCTCAATCCAAGTGGACAAAAATGAGACTAAATGAAAATAACAGTTTTCCTGAAGTAGTGGGGTGATTAAGTGTCATGCTCTAGATCATCTTTTTCATTAATGCACTTTGTAGATGTTGGTGTTATTGTGAACTTCTTGATTTATGTCTTACTCTTCATTAATTTGAATCATTAAATTATTTAAGCAAATATACTGGCAACAGCACACTTAATGTTATCTATCTAGATGCAGTCCACACAATATCTCTCTGAAGTGCTAGATAATTTCTCTCATATTTCTACTCTCTATGTGTACAGCATAATTGTGTCTGTAAGGAAGAATTGACTCTCTACATTTATTCTCCCATGCCTTTATACCACATTTTTTACCTCATATATGGTTCCACTTCGGTAACTATTAAATAAGTAAATAAGAGGTTGACCATTTCGAAATCTGAACCTCTTTCACAATAGCATCGGTTGAAATGTGCATGTTATTTTGGGTCAATTTTTGTACATTTTTGGAGTGGTCAACGTCAATGAGGATTTTGAAAAATCTCTAGCATGAAATCTTTAAAAGGAAAAAAAAGAAAGAAAATATATATATACTCATACAGTTGAAGTCAGAAGTTTACATGCACTTAGGTTTAAGTCATTAAAAAATTTGTTTAGCAAACTATAGTTTCATCAAGTGATTTAGGACATCTACTTTGTGCAGTTAAAGAGTCATTTTTCCAGCAATTGTTTACAGACAGATTGTTTCAATTTGAATTGACTATATCACAATTACAGTGGGTCAGAAGTTTAGATACACTAATTTAACTGCCTTTAAGCAGCTTGGAAAATTCCAGAAAATGAGGTCAAGCCTTAAGGCAATTAGCTTCTGATAGGAGGTGTACTGAATTGGAGGTGTACCTGTGGATGTATTTTAAGGCCTACCTTCAAACTCAGTGCCTCTTTGCTTGACATCATGGAAAAATTTAAAGAAATCAGCCAAGACCTTAGAAAAAAATTGTGGACCTCCACAAGTCTGGTTCATCCTTGGGAGCAATTTCCAAACACTCCACGTTCATTTGTAAAATCTGTCACAGCTTGAGTAAAACATTATTGATCACTGATTGCATGCAGATAGAATGATGACATTACATACAAGAACACTTTCTGGCCAAGATGTTTTATATTTCTTTCTTCTCTAGTCTTACACTCTTGTCTACACCAGGCACGAGCGGCTAGGCGCGATGCAACAAAAGCAAATTGCTCCCATTATAATGAATGATGTTGTCAACACTGGATGCGTCTATCACGTTGTGCCGACAGTAAACGTCTAATTTTATTTTGCACTGCATGCGCTGGTGCTGCTACTGCCAACAAGACAAATAAACAGTTTAGAATGTTCGCTTTGACGCGTCCAGTGTAGACAGCCTCAAGATGCATTCAGCACTTCAGTCAGCATTGTGTAAGCAAGTGGCGCCCTCTAGTGGTCTAGACATCACTATCCAGTATCCATTATACCACAATAGAACTTAAAAAGGAGTATTGTTCATTTGGTGACTTTTTTTATTTTTCCATGATGAGGTTGACATTTTTGTAGAATCTCCCAACATATGCATAATATGAATTTGTGATATTCTATTATAGACAGTACTAACTTGTAAAATGTGAGTTATGTTGTTTTGAACTGCAAACACAAGATTTTGCGATGCAATGTCACTCCTATCCGGTGTAGACAATATGTTAGAGGCAATAAAAATGTTGAACAATTGAAAGGTTGTGGTGTTAAAGAACAGCTGAACTGAAAAATGGCTTACCTGTTGTTGTTTTTTCCCATGAGATTTAAAAAAAAAATTATATTATTAAAATAGGCTTCTATAAATGTCTACATTTTACACAGCATGTCTTATGAAACAACATAATTGCTAGTATAAGTGACAGATTCTTTAAATTTAAAACCAGTTAATGTAAAACTGAATTTTTTATATTTCTTAATGCTCAACCATGGCCTACTTTGTTTGCAACTTAAGCTTTTTGTGTCAAGTGAAGTCTTGCAGAACAAAATGTATATTCATCGATTTGCCAAAATTTCAGTACCAATGAACCAGTGAAGTTCTCAAGTAATTATTCAAGACCATTATAAAAAAAGAAGGAAACAAATTACAAGCAATGGAACAACACTGTAAAACAGACTTTCTCATGTGTCATAAAGCTAAACATTTGGGAATTTCAAAATATGTGCTAAGAAGTGGGAATTTATTTATTTATAAAGCCAGATATTGGAGGGGGAAAAAACTTTTTTTTTTTTGTTGTTCCTGCCAAAGGCAGTCATTTTCCTGCTCCAAATAATCTGACTTTAAACAGTTTTTAAATGTATTGTAATTCAATGATATTCAGGCCACATTCACACAAACATGTTTTCATTTGAAAACACATTAATTTTACCAAGTTTTGGCCTTCCGTCCACACTGAGACAGGTTTTTGGCAGTGAAAACAGAACTTTTCTAAAACGCTCTTCTAAATTGATACAGTGCATCCGGAAAGTGTTCACAACGCTTAACAAAATGTGGAAAAAGTGATGTTACAGCCTTATTCCAAAATGGATTCAATTCTTTATTTTCCTCAAAATTCTACAAACAATACCCCGAATGACAACGTAAAAGAAGTTTGTTTGAAATCTTTGCAAATTTATTAAAAATAAAAAATTAAAAAAATCACAAGTATTCACAGCCTTTGCCATGACACTCAAAATTGAGCTCAGGTGTATCCTGTTTCCACTGATCATCCTTGAGATGTTTCTACAACTTGATTGGAGTCCACCTGTGGTAAATTCAGTTGATTGGACATGATTTGGAAAGGCACACACCTGTCTATATAAGGTCCCACATTTAACAGTGCATGTCAGAGCACAAACCAAGCCATGAAGTCCAAGGAATTGCCTGTAGACCTTTGAGACAGGATTGTATCGAGGCACAGATCTGGTGAAGGGTACAGAAAATGTTCTGCAATATTGAAGGCCCCAATGAGCACAGTGGCCGCCATCCGTAAATGGAAGAAGTTTGGAACCACCAGAAGGGCCTTAGTCAGGGAGGTGACCAAAAACCTGATTGTCACTGACAGAGCTCCAGCATTTCTCTGTGGAGAGAGGAGAACCTTCCAGAACTACAACCATCTCTTCAGCACTCCACCAATCAGGCCTGTATGGTAGAGTGGCCAGACGGAAGCCACTCTTCAGTAAAAGGCACATGACAGCCCGCCTGGAGTTTGCTAAAAGGCACCTAAAGGACTCTCAGACCACGAGAAACAAAATTCTCTGGTCTGATGAAACAAAGATTGAACTCTCTGGCCTGAATGGCAAGTGTCATGTCTGGAGGAAGCCAGGCACCGCTCATCACCTGGCCAATACCATACCTACAGTGAAGCATGGGGGTAGCAGCATCATGCTGTGGGGATGTTTTTCAGCGGCAGGAACTGGGAGACTAGTCAGAATCGAGGGAAAGATGAATGCAGTTATGTACAGAGACATCCTTGATGAAAACCTACTCCAGAGTGCTCTGGACCTCAGACTGGGGCAAAGGTTCATCTTCCAACAGGACAATGACCCAAAGCACACAGCCAAGATAACAAAGGAGTGTCTACGGGACAACTCTGTGAATGTCCTTGAGTTGCCCGTACTTGAACCTGATTGAACATCTCTGGAGAGATCTGAAAAAGGCTGTGCACCGACGCGCCTTATCCAACCTGATGGAGCTTGAGAGGTCCAGCAAAGAAGAATGGGAGAAACTGCCCAAAAATAGGTGTGCCAAGCATTTAGCATCATACACAAAAAGACTTAAGGCTGTAATTGGTGCCAAAAGTGCTTCAATAAAGTATTGAGCAAAGGCTGCGAATACTTATGTACATGTTTTTTTTTTGTTTTTTTTTTAATAGTACATTTGCAAAGATTTCAAACAAACTTCTTTCACGTTGTCATTATGGGGTATTGGTTGTAGAATTTCAAGGAAAATAATGAATCAAATAAATTTTGGAATAAGGCTGTAACATAACAAAACGTGGAAAAAGTGAAGCGCTGTGAATAGTTTCTGGATGCACCGTAAATAAAACAATTACACCACTACATATGACTATAGTTTTTTTTCTTTTTTGGGTGCGTTGATCCATTTGTAAAGCAATGAAGTGATGATATGCACTCTGATAAACTTTTGTTGTTTTAATTACATAACTTTACAAGGGACTGAAGACATTTCTGTGCGTAGTCGAAGATGTTTCTTCCTAAATGTGTGAAACAATCATATCATATTCACACTCTTTTTATACAAACAACATCTCAGTGACATCACATGACTACGTTTTCAATCATGATTAGAATCAATCAGTGCTTAAAAGATCACCAGGTGCTAACAATAATAGATACAATTAACAAATAAACACAAGAATCACAAAATATACATGATTTTATATAATCACTAAACAAGAACAATCAACCAAGTGTGAAAGATTCAAACATTGAAACATCAGATTTGCACCATCATAAATCAACATTAGTCATCACAGTTTAAATTCCCATAGATGTCCAAACCAAAAAGCTAAGTTATTTAAATTACCTCCTTTATGAGATCTTTGAATTGTTTACTACTGTGACCCATCTCATTAAAAAGTCTTGCTACTGGAGACGTTATATCTTGACATCTAATAGTTGACTTATGTTCATTAGTTCCAAGTTTTAGGTGTCATGATCATTTACTGATCTATATATTTTTGCAAGGACATCTTATCATATCCATTACAAATTGAGTTGTACAGGTTATCAATGACTTGATCGTATAATATGTTTTTGTACAAGGACATACAAACTCTTTACATTTCAGTTTTGGCAGGCAGCGCCATTTCTACATGGGGAACAGCCCAGTGAAGGTGTTCCAAGTACAGTCTGAAACAACAGCACTTGTTGCACTTCTGACTTTTTTCTTCTCCTTTTTTTTAACACATGTGCAGTAAGGGGAATTATGTGTGTTCATATGTTTCGATGTGGACTAGCAACCTTTGGAAATGTTTGAAAATGGCATTGTGGACAGAGAGCGTTATGAAAATGCCATTTTCAAGATTACTGTGGACATGGTCTAAATGTGATTATAATCATAAAGTTAGGCAAAGTATTACAATATTCCTGAAATCCCTTGGGACATTTTAATGTATTCTTCTACTGGCCTCAACACGTGATCAGCCTGATCAATACCTTTTGCAAATTCTTCCCTCTTTATTGGCATCAGCAGAAATTGTGTAAAGCAGAATGAAGTATGTCAATACAATTTTCAGTGTCCCTTATCTTGGACGGATGCACAAATTTAATGCATTATAGATATTCACAGATGTCTAATGAACACCTGGGATGTTAAGACACTTTTTCAGATCTTTGTAAAGCGTTAGATCTCTAACAACCTGGCTGTTCATTCCCAGACCTCAGAGATCTAATTCATATCTTCAAAAACTGCTAACAGTATTTTATTTTTTGCAATGTTAGCAGGATCATGTTAAAGATAGGGTTATTTTCTATTTGTTGATTGAATTTAGTATTTTTATACAGTTGAGCAACTGATGCTATTACAGGAATCCACACTAAAAAAATTACTACAGTCATTGAACCTAAAAATGGAAAATTCTGGCACCAAATGACTGTTTTTAGAAACTACATAGAAAGCTGAAGAAAAGACAGCTATTAAATAAAAAACGTGTGTCTTAATGTCATGGGACATCTCATACACAGTGGCTACAAGAGAACAAATTGAATGATATCCTTAGCTACCAAGTTTGGGTACACAATATGGGACTTTAAATTATATAAAGCCCAAAATACACTGGGGACAGAGTATGCACTCATATAACCATTTACAAATTACTACGAAATAAACACTACAAAGTGAGCATTTTCATTTGACAACAAAATGAGTAATTCATCAACGATAGGGTGTCAGTGATTCTGGTAGTCAGTTGTAAATTCACTGACAGCTAATTCGATGTATGATTTACAGAGATGATGACACTGATTTAAACTGCTAACCTGAGCTCATCAGTTTAAACCAGTTTCATGATTCTTTTTGGCTGATTCATTTAAAGCCTGGTTCGAAAGAGTCATTTGTCCACAAATCGGGCATCATGGCTCACACTGTGTTTGTTGTTGAGTACAGGGAACTTATAAAAGCAGCATAACATCACATTGACACAGCATTTAATTCAATACCTCACAAATAAATCAAATCTGACGAAACTGCATATGAAAGCAGATCTTAAAGATCTTAAAATTAGTGTCACCTTATTTTTTGTCGCATTTGAGACCATTTTAGTTGCAGTCTGAAGCCCTGTATTATATAACCTGTACAGTGATTTTGAACTCTCAAACATTACTTGCATTGATGTTCAAATGTGTTTGAGGCATTCACAATCTTGTACTAGTGTGTATTTACAGCTTAAACTTCAGTATTGCAACCAATCAAGGCAAAGTGTGTGTGTTTATTTCTTGGCTATGCATTTTCACAAAGTTATAAATGTAGTGAAAATCACACTAACATTTAGTTTATTCTTCCAGGTTATAAGTCACTATACTTGAGAGGAATCATGTGATTTATAGTTTATTGTGGCCGAAAATTCTTTGACCAATAGAAAATACAATATAAAACTCTGTAATGGGAAATGTACACATTAGACTGCCCATTCCAGGAATAGGTTTATTAAATGGTCCCAAAAATGTAATAAAATGAATGTAGCTGTAGCACTGTATTTAGAAAGCATCCAATTAGAAAGTTGTTGAGATTTATGTCAACATCCTAAATGTGCACTGTTGGAGACCAGGATTAACAAACACTGCATAAAGTCCTAAGAAATGCAATTTCTTATTGTAAGTTCACAAATAATCACATCAAACCTTTAAGCATCCCATTTATCTTTAGGTTCAATACATTATCTTGGATGCTTATGTCTGGTGGTAGTCTTTAGATCTAATTAAGCTAGCTATATATATATATATATATATATATATATATATATATATATATATATATATATAACTAACCAATTTGAATGAAAATGCAATCATTTTACATGCAATTGGACTCCTTGCCTCTATTTCCCGTGTGTCCATTTCTCTTGGCTATTTTGTTTTATCCTCTTGTAACATAGTAACAGATCTCTGCATCAAAAATATGTTGTGGCTTTGCGGTATAAAGTCAAATGAACGTATATGAATGAAGCAGTCAAGGATGTACGAGTTGCCCTCAAGTAGGGTATTAAAATCTGCATGCTGTTGCATTCTGTACCCAATAGAAATTCCCTTGTCGTATACAAGGACTGTTTATCAATCAGGTTTCTGTGAGCTCATTGTTGTCTTGTTGTGATTTATTAATGATCTCTTTTCAAGCTATTCTCTTATCCAAAGCATCATCATTGCTTCCCAGCCCCTATTCTGTCCCTGTCTTCTGTCAGTCGCTCTTGTCACACTGTCTGTCCCCTCTGTCCCTCATCCCCTGAGGATTAACAGCCGGAGTGTCTCTCTGTAATATAGGGATACCTTCCGAAAAGCAAATGGGAGATGGACACTTCAGAAGCAAAACTCGGTAGGTATTTCTGTCTTGTGGTATTTTTACTCAAATTTGGTTTTGTTTTTTTAAAGACACTTCTCCGCAAAATATTTACAGTAAATTTCATTTCTCCTGCACATTTTTATTGGCTTTATTTTATATTTGTTTTTATCCATATAACATTTTTTTGGTGATCTCCATGGAAAAAGGTAAAAATGAAAGAGTTACACAAACATTTAAAAAACTGTCATTTACTCACCCATATCTTGTTCAAATCTCATATGCTGTAATTTTTTCTGTGGAATACACAAAAATAAATGGCTTTAATATCAGTGAACTTCATGTGTATTATACACATCTCATTGGACACCTATCAATCGCAACTGAAAATAAACTATAACCAATGCTTGGTCAGATTTGTACATAGATAACTAGGGATTAGCAGATTTGACACAAGGTAGTAAACATACCTCTGATGTGGAATTGGTGAAGACTCTAGATGCTGTTTTGTCCTTCCAGACAAATTGGACGGTTTGGCAGGTGGAGGCAAGAGAAAGCGCAACACTATGTCCGGCATGGAGGACTTTCTTCAGCTGCCTGATGACTATGCCAGTCGAATGTCTGAACCTGGAAAAAAGAGGGTAATGTTCTACACTTCACAATATTGTTTTATACATGAAATAATTGAAAAGTTGATCTGTATTTTTATTCTGCTGTACTATAATCCCAGTTGGTGACGAGGGTGGGGTTGTAGTGTGTATACTACAAGGAAAAATGTTGCACTCATCATAACTTACTGATGTTTCAGGTGCGCTGGGCTGATCTGGAGGAGCAGAAGGATGCAGATAGAAAGCGCGCGATTGGTTTTGTAGTCGGTCAAACCGACTGGGAGAAAATCACAGACGAGAGCGGCCAGATCGCTCAGAGAGCTCTCAACCGCACAAAGTATTTTTAGGAGATTTTGTAAAGACTTTGTTAGTATAGCATTTAAGGTGAGTTTCTAGTTTCTTAACTTTCTGGGTAGCCAAAGTCAGTGAACTATTATAGATATTCTTTATATGGATAGACAGAGACATTGACAGTGTACTTTCCTATGAGTATTCTGCAAAATGTTAGAACATGATTTGAAACGTCATGCTCATGATAACATGTACATAAGTAT
Source organism: Xyrauchen texanus (assembly GCF_025860055.1). Lineage (NCBI taxonomy): Eukaryota > Metazoa > Chordata > Actinopteri > Cypriniformes > Catostomidae > Xyrauchen > Xyrauchen texanus. The sequence goes on from NC_068303.1 coordinate 32,995,535, forward strand.
TCACAGCCTTTGCCATGACACTCAAATTGAGCTCAGATGTATCCTGTTTCCACTGATAATCCTTGATGTTTCTACAACTTGATTGGAGTCCAACTGTGGTAAATTCAATTGATTGGACATGATTTGGAAAGGCGCACACCTGTTTATATAAGGTCCCACAGTTAACAGTGCATGTCAGAGCACAAACCAAGCCATGAAGTTCAAGGAATTGTCTGTAAACCTCCGAGACAGGATTGTATACAGGCACAGATCTGGGGAAAGGTACAGAAAAAATTCTGCAGCATTGAAGGTCCCAATGAGCACAGTGACCTCCATCCAAAAATGGAAGAAGTTTGGAACCACCAGGACTCTTCCTAGAGCTGGCCGCCCGGCCAAACTGAGCGATCGTGGGAGGAAGGGCCTTAGTCAGGGAGGTGACCAAGAACCCAATGGTCACTCTGACAGAGCTCCAGCAATTCTCTGTGGAGAGAGGAGATCCTTCCAGAAGAACAACCATCTCTGCAGCACTCCACCAATAAGGCCTGTATGGTAGAGTGGCCAGACGGAAGCCACTCCTTAGTAAAAGGCACATGACAGCCCACCTGGAGTTTGCCAAAAGGCACCTGAAGAACATGACTCTCAGACCATGAGAAACAAAATTCTCTGGTCTGATGAAACAAAGATTGAACTCTTTGGCCTGAATTGCAAGTATCATGTCTGGAGGAAACCCCTCATCACCTGACCAATACCATTCCTACAGTGAAGCATGGGGGTAGCAGCATCATGCTGTGGGGCTGTTTTTCAGCGGCAGGAACTGGGAGACTAGTCAGGATCGAGGGAAAGATGAATGTAGCAATGAACAGAGATATCCTTGATGAAAACCTGCTCCAGAGTGCGCTGGACCTCAGACTGGGGTGAAGGTTCATCTTCCAACAGGACAACGACCCTAAGCACACGGGGTAACTCTGTGAATGTCTGGCCCAGCCACAGCCCAGACTTGAACCCAATTGAAAAGGCTGTGCACCGACGCTCCCCATCCAACCTGATGGAGCTTGAGAGGTCCAGCAAAGAAGAATGGGAGAAACTGGCCAAAAATAGGTGTGCCAAGCTTGTAGCATCATACACAAAAAGACTTGAGGCTGTAATTGCTGCCAAAGGTGATTCAACAAAGAATTGAGCAAAGGCTGTGAATACTTAAGTACATGTGATTTATTTTTTTTTTTTCCTCACTCCATGATGTAATTATGGGGTTTTGTTTAATCCATTTTGGAATAAGGCGGTAACATGACAAAATGTGGAAAAAGTGAAGCACTGTGAATACTTTCTGGATGCACTGTAACTCATGTAATTATGGGTGCAGAAACGAAACCCATTTATTGCAGTTATTTTCATAAGCAAAAAAAAAAAAGCTCTTCAGTTATGTACAGTATTAGTAACTAACTTTTTTTTTTTTCTTCACAAGATTTGATTTGATCTGGTTTATGTTATGTGTAAATACGCTATTGTTCATTGCTAGTTCATAATGCATTACCTAAAAACTACTTTGTACATTTTAGACTGTTATTATACAAGGTGTGAAGATTCTTTCTTTTCAAATACTTATACGTTTTAAACAAAATAATTCTCACTTCGTGTCTTTCAACCAGTCTTTTTCTTGTTTCAGGTCACCAGTCCATGAAAATCTTGATGTCTTAACTGTACTGACTGCTGAACAAACAGCTTTGTCCCTTATGCTCAGATACAGAAGCATAGTGAAGATCTACTCTGTACTACATGTAATGGCCTTGGTGTAATATCTTGGAAAGCCCATTTTGTTTTATTCTCAATCTTATTTTAATAGGTTAAGCATTGTGTGACGTTTTGTGACAGTGATACATTTGCTTGTAGGTAATATCCTTACTTTTTTGTGTTTTTTTTTGTTGTTGTTGTTTTTTTTTTTTAAAGATTTTTATTCCATAGATCTGATGTATTCAGCTCTAAACTGTAACGTAGTTTACATAAACATATACACTCTTAATAAAGGTTACAAAACAGCTTCATAAAAAACCTTTATACAATTACCCTTTCAGTCTTTATTTATGTTGCCTTTACAAAACTCTGTCTTTCTCTTTCTCGAATTGTGAAACTTCTCACTCGTCTGTAATTTAAACATTGATGCAAGATACCTTACCAATAAGCTTAACTTATGAAGGGGTTTGCTGGCTTCTCATGTGGATAAGAATGATGATTGACAGTTCTGTTCCTGCTGTTATTGGAATGCTGTCATTTGGTTAGCCACATAGGTTGCCAGGAAACATTTACAGGGATTTTGCACTAAAGACTGCTTTTGGCTCGGACAAGCTCTGTATTAGAGCCTTCTATTTTTTACTTGGACTAATGTCCATCACTTTGGCGAAATGCCTTTTTATTGCATTTACAGAGACTTTAATATCATTATTTGTTGCAATAGCATAATTGGGTCTTTTATTGAATGCACACTGGGTATTAGTACACTTGTTTTGTCAAGTGGTACACCCAACAGTGATGTTCATTAAATCTTAAAAATGACAACAGATTGGGTGGGGCCTGGTAGCTCAGTGGTAAATACACTGGCTACCATCCCTGGAGTTTGCGAATCCCAGGGTGTGCTGAGCAGTGGTGGACGAAGTACACACACCATGTACTTGAGTTAAAGTAAAGATACTCAAGGTAAAATATTACTCAAGTAAAAGTAGAAGTGCTGCCTTTAAACATTCACTTGAGTAAAAGTACAAAGGTATTTGCCTTCAAATGTACTTAAGTATCCAAGTACTATGATTTTTTATGGCCATAATGTCCTATTATAATTTGTCACAAGACTCTTGCTTAACTCAGTCTACATGAAGACTAATGTCACTCTTGGCACACCAATCTATTAATAATATGACATTAATTAGTCAGATGTGTGTATATATATATATATATATTTGAATTGAATACATTTTTTTGTGTGTTTAATTTTGGAGGGAAGGGGACTGTTCCCATAAGGTATAATACATTTACAGTATTTACTGTATATATTTTTCTCGAGTGTCTATGGTCATAATTATTAACATCCTAATGTTGTGATACATTCACATAAACCTGCACAACGCCATTAAATCTATATATATATATATACACACACACACATACATAGAAATATATATATATATATATATATATATATATATATATATATATATATATTCTATGTTATGGGAGCAGCCAATTTCCTCCAAAATTAAACACAAAAACGTATTAATGCAGTGTTTCTGCTACTCCCCAGAAAAAAATGCTATTATATGTAAGTCATTTTAGTGTCAACATAATAAGCAATGTACATTATGTGTCAATATTTACCGATAATTGCTGCAATAATAGCTGCTGCTCTCTGCCCCGCTTAAAATCATTGGCAACGCAATTTGTTTGGAACTATTGAGAGCTACACGAATCACGTGACCGCGCGGCGGCAAGATCACTGTCGCAACCGTCTATGTTCGCAACTCTCATATTTAACGGCTCTGGGGTGCATTTCCCGTACAATGACGTAACTTGCTGCTCCACTACCTTAGTACGATGCACTGTTGAAGAAATCAACTTGCTAGTCACGACTGTTTCCCTAAACCGTATTGTCGCAAATTGGTTGTTCAACCACGTTGGTTAATGATATCACACATGTGGTGGAGTAAAAACTACTTTTAATTAATCTGTTTGCGATCGAATTAATGCTAGATGTTTTGCTATAAATTACGGACATGTCATCTGAGGACTATCTCATATTTTTCTCAGTTATTTGCTTTATTTCCAGATTCAATCATAGGCTTGTTCTTACGCACTAGAGCACGTTCACAAATGCGCACTCTTCAAAAACGGTGCTTTAAATCTATTGACAAACTAAAAGACATAAAGGGCATTTGTATGTCTTCTAAATAGAAGATACTGATTGTACTGAATGTCATCTTGCTTATTTGGCTCAAGATAATAATTTATTAAGCCCACATGTTGTAATAACAAGAAACTCTGCTTCTAACCACAGGTCGAGAGCTGTCGTTCCAACCACACAACTCTGCGATGCTGTTTGCGAATGTTCGTTGGAACGATGGTTTCGGTAAACACCGACTCGTTGAACTATGATGATAACGACGGAACTTGCGACCATAGTTGGCTAACGATGCTTTTGGGAAACGCACCTCTGGTTCGCGCTTAGTAGATGCCGCCAAGGCAAGTTCAAAACACGCGCTGTACTGTGATTGGTGGCTCGTTTGACCAGTTACGTTTTTATCCACTCATAAATAAAAAGGAACGACTGATTTTTAAAAATGTAGTAGAGTAAAAAGTAAGATATTTGACTTGGAAATGTAGTGGAGTTAAAGTAAAAGTCTCCCCAAATTTAAATACTTCAGTAAAGTACAGATACGCAAAAAAGCTACTTAAGTACAGTAACGAATTACATTTACTTCGTTACTGTCCACCACTGGTGCTGAGTGACTCCAGCCAGGTCTTCTTAGTAACCAAATTGCGCCAGTTTCAAGGGAGGGTAGAGTCTGATGGGGTAACCTCCTCGTGATCGCTATAATGTAGTTCGTTCTTGGTGGGTGCATGGTGAGTTGGCCGTGGATCCTGCGGTGGATTGCGTGAAGCCTCCACACATGCTATGTCTCCGTGGCAACGCACTCAACAAGCCACATGATAAGATGCGTGGGTTGACGGTCTTAAAAGCGGAGGCAGATGGGATTCGTCCTCTGCCACCTTGATTGAGGCGAGTCACTATGCGACCACAAAGACTTAAAAGCGCATTGGGAATTGGACATTCCAAATTGGGTGAAAAAAAAAGAAAAGATAACAGATAATTATTGTTGAAATAAATAAGATGACGCAAAAGGTAAGTAGAAAAAGACTGCTTCTCAATCAGTGATAAATATACATTGTGAATCTAACGTACATGGATGAGCCAAAATATTGACCACTCACAGGTGAAGCGAATAATGTTGAATATCTTCTAACAAGGCCACATGGCAAGGTCTGGGTAGAGTAGATGGCAAATGAACAATCGGCTCATGTAGTCAACATGTTGAATGCAGGAGTAAAGACCTGAGCGAATTTGACATTGTTCTGACCAGAAGACTTAGTCAGAGCATCGCTGAAATGGCAAGGCTTGTGGGGTGCTCCCGGTCAGCAGTGGCGAGTACCTACCGACAGTGGTCTGAGGAGGGAAAACCCATAAAATGACTACAGGGTGTTGGGCACCCAAGGCTCATTGATGCACAAGGGCAACGAAGGCTATTCCCTCTTGTCCGAACCGACAGAAGGTCATGCATGTGTCCCAACAAACAGTGCATCGCACCTTGCCGCTTATGGGGCTGCGTAGCCGCAGTCGGTCAAGAGTGCCCATGATGACCCCTGTCCTCCGTCGAAAGCGCCTACAGTGGACATGCGAGTGTCAGAACTGGATCTTGGAGCAGTGGAAGGAGGTCATTGGTCTGATGAGTCCCATTTTCTTTTACATCATGTGGAGGGCCATGTACATGTGCACCATTTGCCTGGAGAAGTGATTGCACCAGGATGCACTGTGGGAAGATGACAAGCCAGAGGAGAGAGTGTGATGTTCTGGGCAATGTTCTGCTGGGAATGTTTAAGTGTACAATAATTTGACACGTGTCACCTACCTAAACGTCGTTGCAGACCAGGTACATCCCTTAATGGCAATGGTATTACCTGATGGTAGTTGCCTCTCTCAGCAGCATAATGCGCCCGCCCTGAACACATTGATTGGGAGTGGTTTGAGGAACATTGAGCATTTGAGTTCAAGGTGTTGCCCTGGCCTCCAAATTCCCCAGATCTTAATTCGACTGAGCATCTATGTGGTATGTGCTGGACCAACAAGTCTGATCCACGGCACCTCCACCTAGAAACTTACAGGACTTGAAGGATCTGCTGCTAATGTCTTTGTGCTTTATACTGCAGGACACCTTCATGGGTCTTGTGAGTCCATGAGTCCTGTTTTGGCGGCACGCAGAGGACCAACAGCATATTAGGCAGGTAGTCATAATGTTTTATACCAGTTATTGTTTGATATGGACTTATTAGGTGCATCTATAATTCAGTTATAGTACAAGTTACATTTGCAATTAACAATTTCAGAGCAATTGTTATTTGTGTCTATGGAAAAATTATAAATATACATATATATGGAGCTTGACACTCACTAGAAAAGAGCAGCCTGGACAAACTGCTTAATGTCTCCTTTTGTGTTGCATGGAAAGTATAAAAGCAATGCAGGGAATCAACATGGGGTTGACAAAATAAGTGTTCAGTTTTGGGTTAACTATTCATTTAATGCATAATGATGGTTCAACTGCTCCCTCTAGAGGGACACTGCACATTTTGGATATCTCCCTTTTTTTGACTCACCCAATTCAGGTCTTGGAGTCTCCACTAGGGAGCGATGAGTTATCTAATATGTGATATATCTAAAATGTGTAGTGTTATTTTGTAGTAAATATGTACTCGCACTACCTATCAGTATTATATTGGTTGCCTCCAGGTCAACCCTTATCAGAATCATTCCAGTGCACTGAAACGTCCTTAGAAATTCCCAGAATACCTCATAAAAACCTGTGAGCATTGCTGCTCCCTATGGCCACATACACACTTCAAAGTTTCAGGAGTGACAGCCTCATTTCAATGCTGGAGTGAATCTAAATTTTCATTCTGTGTGTATATGGAATACAGGAGTCAACGATTGACAAGAATTAACCATAGCAATGCTGCAGCTTCTCACACCTGTGAACAAGAAACAAAAATGCCAACAGTTTAACCCGTTTTGTGCTCATTATTTTTGAGCAAAGAGATTAATGTCTGGCAGTGTTTAGTTAGGTGCCATCAACAGAATAACTGTGTTTTGTTTATGTGCCTTTAAGTGGTTGCTTTTAAAGAGCAAGGTTTTTGGCTAGTAATGTACCGGGTTGGTTGTCACTACCTGAATGTTTCGTGAGTTACTTTGATTGTAAAATTTGGTTGTCACGGTGTACAAAACAGGATTAAGCACTAAAAGGTGAACTGGCAACCGTATTTAGCTGCAGTGTGTACTTGGCCTGTGTTTCCTTAGTGGAAATGTCATCATGTCTTCTGAAGTTTCTCAAGTCACTAGAGGATGAGTGCAAGTGTAAATGTAGGAAGACAAAGCCTTGATTTCTCTTTAAAAGAGACTGTGTTTGTTATGATTTTTATCCCTAAGATTCATGAATGGGAAACAAGAGATTAACAAAACACCCCCTTTACTATAGATTAATTTATGTGTATTCTCTTTCATAATGGTACTGTATTTTTTACATCTATAACTGAGATGCTCAATGATATGTTATACAGCTATGTTAATATAGCAACTATGGAAAAATGCCAATGATGTTGCAGGTAGTTAAGTCATCAGTAACAGGAGAACGGTGTGAACATTATTTTAAAAAATGCAGTTGATGGAAGAAAGCTAGGTTAGCATTTCTGTTCATCTCAATGTCTGTCACATACAGCTCAGAATGTACATCATTTTAAATGTGTCCCCAATCTAACACCTGATTCAATTCATCTCATTAGTAGAGTGCTCCAAAAACTGAAGTGGGTGTGTCGGATAAAGGAGACATAAAAAATGTATACATTGGTGAGCATTAGAACAAGTTTGATAAAACCCTGGACAATCAACTTTTTCATTCCGGAAGCACTTTTAAATTTTCCGAGCTCTAATATTTTGACTTGCATCAGTATATGTAAATTTAAGGAGTTGGTATATAACATGAAGCTATGGCCTGAGGTTAGTTACATTGATATCATCAACTACTTCGAGTTATGTCAGCCAACAACTGCACAATTTGAGCCTGAATTTATTTTTACTCCAACAAACACTGCTGCAACCCTGCATCCTCATATGAGGACTTTGAATTTTGGCTTCCCTGTTTCCTATACATTTAAATTAATTTAAACCCAGTGTCCTCAAGTCATGAGACTTTAGGTTTTCATTTTTAGTCCTGTGAAGTGCCTTGACAAGCGCAGTTTTCTTTGGCCTGTTGACGTTTCCTACTAAAACATGAAGCTGGGACAGGACCAATAGGCTTCAGCTTACATCACAGCTCCTGGCAGAGCCATATATATATATATATATATATATATATATTACCAATGCTGCTGCTTCTCATGCCATAGCCAAAGTTCAACAGGAGAAACTGAGAAGCGTTTTCAATACAGATTCCAACCTTTTTCCACTGACTTGAGAACGAACAATGAACACGTTAACCACGTTACGTACGTTTAAATAATTTTGCCATTGTTAAGAATTTCGCTAATATATAGATGTCATGAAAGCTAATGGACATAAAAGCAACAAAATATAAATTTTATGGGTTCCTTAAGGGATTCATTATCAAAGCCTGAAGGCACATGACAAAACAAGATGGCGGCAATTTCATTAAAGTTCTTCTATGGGATCCTGTCTAGAGGGTACCCTCCCTGTTACCTAAAGGTTTATGAGAGCCATATATGACATTCACACACTGATTGTGTTTATTTTGAGTCCTATACAGAAACCTTACACCTACCCCTAAACCTAACCATACCCTTCCACTAAATTTAACCCTAAACCTAACCTTAGTAACAGTGAATGAGACTCTCATGAGACGTAAGGCTGAAACATACTCTACGCAAGTACATGAACATAGACGCTAGCCCTTGGGACACCACATTGCCAACGCATAGTCCGGTCGAAGTTGTTTAAAGTGCGTTTTTGCATTAACGTGTGAACAAATTTCAGTACTCAACGGGGCGATATAGTTACATTTAAATGTCTGTGCCATTAAAATGGGCGTGTTATTCAGGTAAGTTGTTGTAAATATATTGGCTTTTACTTAAGACACATTTCAGATCCAATGACGCATGTAATTGAGCTCAGTAGGTTAAAATGGTTGTTCTATGTCTGGATTTCTGTCTTCTCCTAAAGGGCTGGTCACTACATTTCACTCTCCATTCAAATGCATTCGAATGCTGCATTCGGATGACTTGGTGAAATCTGAACAGTGGATTTTTATGACGAGAGCACACGTGTCGAATAGAAGATCTAAATGTCACACGCGGACCTCTTGCCTCAATACAAAGAATTCATAGTTTAAAGCTTTGTTTTATTGTTGTAGGAAAGTGAGTAGACAATATTTTTTAACATTTGTAATATGTTATTTGTGATGTATTATTTACTTACACCAGGAGTCCTCCTGCATGACATCATATCCTGTTGTTGTAGGGGGGAAAAATTGCGTGCTCAAAGCCTAGTGTGAACGCCCCTTTATGGAGAGCGGAAACAGAAAACAGTGCAACAGCAATCAGAATCGTCTTGGAACAACCCAGTGGTTGAGCAAGAAAACTGTGGATACTATAACGCAATATTTGCAATTTATGTTGCTTATTTGTATTTAGTCAGAATACACGGCTGCTTTTGAATCACTGTAAATGGACAGATCATTTTTGGCAACTTTTTGTGTAGTTACGGCATGCACCAGCAATTTTCAAATGCTAATCAGCCAAACCTTGACCCCAGTATGTTCATTCATAGCGTCTTTTTATTCTGTTGTTATAATTTAAGTATAGCTGAACCCAAGAAACACATGATTATGCAGTCATCATGAATAACAAAGCTGTTTGTGATATGGCTTTGTGCTAGCTGAACAAATAGTTTGAATTGGATCCAAACAGTACAAGGGTGTGTCAGTTCTTCAGTGTGAAAAGCTCAATGTTCACTAGCAAATTAGCAATTTCAAACGTGTCAGAAGTTGTCTTTCAGTTGGCGTGGCTGTTAATGCCCACCCAATGAGAGAAGCAGCCACGCACACAGACTCCCTCTGATTTTCAAATGATCATGTACATGAAGCTTACTACTGAAATGATACACTTGAGATTGTCTTTGTTTGCATAAAGGTGTGCTGTTGCACTCGATAGCATAAAAGGAGAAGGTGGAAGAGAAATTAAACCGCACACAAACTTTCTGGGAATGCCCGAGATTTGAGAGTATAACATGGCATGACTAAGATGCGCTGACCTCTTGTTTCCAAGCTATAAAGACAAAGGGGATGTTGCATTTAAAAAGAGCTAAACTAGTTTTCACACTACTGTGATAGATTTAGATGTGTGAGAGAAAACCTTTCATTTTAGAGTTTATTAATTGTACCTTATTTATATTTATTAGTCACTTATGTTTTTTTGTTTTTTTTTTAAGGACGTAATTTTATTAACCAATTTTGCATTAATGTGATCAAAATTACAATATTACAAAATTATGATTCAATCTAATCGGAGGGTATTAAACATGTTTGATATTTTTACAATATTATATTTGGCATAATAAATACCCATTTTTTAATAACTGGGAGGTAACTCTGGTCTCTACCCATATAGCACACGTATATATTTTTTTAGATGTCTGTTATATAACATATGTGAAGCATCTTTAAAAGATCAGATTCAGAAACATCATAAAACATGTCTTTCTGACATCCGAGAGAAAGCGTCTCAAAGACTATTTAAAGATGAGCAAACAAGGTTAAAAATATGTCTTCCAGATCTAAACACACACATCAAATAGACGTCTGGATAATGTATGTGTGCCATTAGATTCAGGAACTTTCTAACATCTTTAATTATACTCAACATAAACTCAGCAAAAAAAGATATGTCCCTTTTTCAGGACATTGTATTTTAAAGATAATTTTGTAAAAATCCAAATAACATTACAGATCTTTATTGTAAAGGGTTTAAACAATGTTTTCCATGCTTGTTCAATGAACCATGAACAATTAATGAACATGCACCTGTGGAACAGTTGTTAAGACTCTAACAGCTTACAGACAGGAGGCAGTTAAGGTCACAAACTTAGGACATTAAAGAGACCTTTCTACTGACTCTGAAAAACGCCAAAAGAAAGATGCCCAGGGTCCTGCTCATCTGCATGAATGTGCCTTTGGCATGCTGCATGGAGGCATGAGGACTGCAGATGTGGCCTGGGCAATAAATGGCAATGTCTGTACTGTGAGATGCCTAAGACAGGGAGACAGGAAGGACTGCTGATCGTCCTTGCAGTGACAGACCACGTGTAACAACACCTGCACAAGATCGGTACATCCAAATATCACACCTGTGGGACAGGTACAAGATGGCAACATCAACTGCCCGAGTTACACCAGAAATGCACGATCCCTCCATCAGTGCTCAGACTTTCCGCAATAGGCTGAGAGAGGCTGGACTGAGGGCTTGTAGGCCTGTTGTAAGGCAGATCCTTATCAGACATCACCGGCAACAACGTCGCCTATTTATACAAACCCACCTTCGCTGGACCAGACAGGACTGGCAAAAAGTGCTCTTCACTGATGAGTCGTGGTTGTGTCTAACCAGGAGTGATGGTCAGACTTGCGTATATCGTCGAAGGAAAGAGCGTTACACCGAGGCCTGTACTCTGGAGCAGGATCGATTTGGAGGTGGAAGGTCATTCATGGTCTGGGGTGGTGTGTCACAGCACGAGAACATAAGAACACATAAGGATACACATTGAGAAACAGTCTATGTATTTGATCAAATAAAGTATATTTACCACAAAGCATGTGACCCATTATGTCTGCTGTCATAGTTTGCATTATATGAAATGTTGAGATGGCAAATTCCTTGGCTGTGTATTCTCAGGCTACTATATTTTGATAAAACTTGTTTTATGCTACTGTAACAGCCTTACAGTAGTCCTGGTATGTCTATATTGCATGGGGTAAATATCTCTTGCAATAATAACTGCAGTAAATAAAGCTAAACTTAACATTGAACTTGAAGCACTGTGCCTGTTAGCTCTTCTGTTACTTTACACGGTGATATTTATGGTTGCTGTCCAATCACTGAGCACAAGTAAGCAGCTCCTAATAACCAATCCTGACGCAGGAGGGGGCACTTATACAGGTGGAAAAGCAAGCGAGCACTCTAAAACCTCATTCACACTGGGCTTTGATCCCGGGAATTCCCCAGAATAATTGCAGAGGAGCCTTCTGTGTGAACGCAAGCTTGAGCCAGAATGTGAGAATTTTTTCCCCTCGGGATCAGACTCTTGTAACATTGCCAGGATCAATCTCTGTACGTGTTTGTGCAAAGAAAATGCAGAGAACGTGAAGGGTGTGTGAAGTTGTGATGACACAGTTACAAACAAAATATGCTAAAAGTCATCTAATTACTTTTAAGTAAACAATAGTGCAATGCATTACATTTAAAATTTTTGTTATATCATTTGCTGACTTTTTGCAATAATTTAATTACTTTTAAGTACATTATAGGGTCATGCTTCTGATATATTATTGATGTACAATACATGAATTATGGCCCCATAACGAGTCATTGTGCAGGAGAAATGTGAGGTGCTGAGTGTATGACTTTTGTGTAACTATGAACAATATAGATATTATTTTACATTTTTTGAGTGGAAATGTGTTGTAGAAAGTAACTTAAAGTAATGTAATTAGTAATGTGATAACTTTTTTTAATTAAGTAATTAGTAAAGTCATCTGATTAAAGTTTTAGGGAAATAATTTGTAGTTGATTACTATTTTTAATAACTTACACAACAGTGTTTGTGACATTCGAAAGTGATGTTGCCACTGTTAATCGTTAAATTTCTCGAGAACATCTGAACAAAACGCAGCCCCTTGAGGTCTCTTTATCCTCCACAGTCTTCCCTCTGAAACACCCTGTTGCAGAAGCAGAGTATACACTTGGCTGTGACAATTATTAGGCAAGTGAGTATTCTGATCATATCATTATTTCCTTGCATATTTTCCAACTCCAAACCATATAAACTTGAATGCTTATTGGATTCAAACATTTTCAGGTGATATACAGTGCATCTGGAAAGTATTCACAGCGCTTCACTTTTTCCACATTTTGTTATGTTATGGCCTTATTCCAAAATGTATTATAGTCATTATTTTCCTCAAAATTCTACAAACAATACCCCATAATGACAACGTGAAAGAAGTTATTAAAAATAAAAACAAAACAAATCACATGTACATAAGTATTCACAGCCTTTGCCATGACACTCAAAATTGAGCTCAGGTGTATCCTGTTTCCACTGATCATCCTAGAGATGTTTCTACAACTTGATTGGAGTCCACCTGTGGTAAATTCAGTTGATTGGACATGATTTTGAAAGGCACACATGTGTCTATATAAGGTCCCACAGTTAACAGTGCATGTCAGAGCACAAACCGAGCCTTGAAGTTCAAGGAATTGTCTGTAGACCTCCAAGACATGATAGTATCGAGGCATAGATCTGGGGAAGGGTACAGAAATATTTCTGCAGCATTGAAGGTCCCAATGCGCACAGTGGCCTCCATCATCCGTAAATGGAAGAAGTTTGGAACCATCAGGACTCTTCCTAGAGCTGGCCTCCCAGCCCAACTGAGCGATCGGGGTAGAAGGGCCTTAGTCAGGGAGGTGACCAAGAACCCGATGGTCACTCTGACAGAGCTCCAGCAATTCTCTGTGGAGAGAGGAGAAACTTCCAGAAGAACAACCATCTCTGCAGCACTCCACCAATCAGGCCTGTATGGTAGAGTGACCAGACGGAAGCCACTCCTCAGTAACGGGCACATGACAGCCTGCCTGGAGTTTGCCAAAAGGCACCTGAAGGACTCTCAGGCCATGAGAAACAAAATTCTCTCGTCTGATGAAACAAAGATTAATCTCTTTAGCCTGAATGGCAAGCATCATGTCTGGAGGAAACCCGTCATCACCTGACCAATACCATCCCTACAGTAAAGCATGGGGGTGGCAGCATCATGCTGTGGGGATGTTTTTCAGCGGCAGGAACTGAGAGACTAGTCAGGATCAAGGGAAAGATGAATGCAGCAATGTACAGAGACATCCTTGATGAAAACCTGCTCCAGAGCACTCTGGACCTCAGACTGAGGCGAAGGTTCATCTTCTAACAGGATAACGACCTTAAGAACACAGCCAAGATAACAAAGGAGTGGCTACAGGACAACTCTGTGAATGTCCTTGAGTGGCCCAGCCAGAGCCCAGACTTGAACCTGAGTGAACATCTCTGGAGAGATCTGAAAATGGCTGTGCACTGACGTGCCCCATCCAAGCTGATGGAGCTTGAGAGTTCCTGCAAAGAAGAATGGGAGAAACTGCCCAATAGGTGTGCCAATCTTGTAGCATCATACACAAAAGACTTAAGGCTGTAATTGGTGCCAAAGTTTCTTCAACAAAGTATTGAGCAAAGGCTGTGAATACTTATGTACATGTAATTTTTATATAATACATTTGCAAAGATTTCAAACAAACTTCTTTCACATTGTGATTATGGGGTATTGTTTGTAGAATTTTGAGGAAAATAATTAATTTAATCCATTTTGGAATAAGGCTGTAATATAACCAAATGTGGAAAAAAAATGAAGTGCTGTGAATACTTTCTGGATGCACTGTTTGTGTCATGAGTGAGGGTGTGGCGAAAGTGACTAACACCTCATATCAAGGTGTGCATAATTATTAAGCAGCTTCATTAACTCAGTAAAATGGTCCAAAAAAGAGATTTAACTGACACAGAAAAGTAAAACATTTTAAAAATTAAGATGGATGCAACACTCTTGAAATAGCTAAACTATTGATGCGTGACCACCGGACAATTAAAGCGTTTTGTCGCAAAAAATGCACGCAAATTAAGTGCAAAAGACTTGAGAAGAAATAAACGTGAAGCTACCAGGAACCCATTATCCTCCAGTGCCACTATATTCCAGAACTGCAACCTACCTGGAGTATCCAGAAGTACAAGGTGACAAGTGCTCAGAGGCATGGCCACGGTCAAGAAGGCTGAAACACGACCACCACTGAATAAGATTCACAAGTTTAAGCGTCAAGACTGTGGAAAGAAATGCCTGAAGACAGATCTTTCAAAGGTTTTATGGACATATGAAATGAGAGTGATTCTTGATGGACCAGATGGATAGGCCCGTGGCTGGATCAATAATGGACACAGGGGACCACTTTGAGTCAGGTGCCAGCAAGTCGGAGGAGGGGTACTGGTGTGGGCTGCTATCATTATGGATGAAGTAGTTAGAACTTTTTGAGTTGAAGATGGACTGAAACTCAACTCTCAAACCTACTAAAAGTTTCTGGAAAGTACTTTCTTCAAGCAGTGGTACAGGAAGAAGTCCTCAGCATTCAAGTAGGCCATGATCTTTATGCAGGACAATGCTCCATCACATGCATCCAAGCACTCAAAGATGCCCAAATAATGACTTTGCCCCCTTCCTCGCCGGACTTAAATCCTATTTAGGACTTGTGGGCCCTCCTCAAATGTGAGATTTACAGTGAGGGAAGACAATAGACCTCTTTGAACAGCATTTGGGAGACTGTGGTTGCTGCTTCAGTGAAAGTTGATCGTGAACAGATAAAGGAACTGACAGAGTCCATGAATGGAAGGCTCACAGCAGTTATTGAAAAGAAGGGTGGCTATATAGGTCACTGAATATTTTTGAAAGGCCAAAACTTGTAATTGTCATTTTGTGTTACTTATTTGTTGCACTTAAAAAAAAAATTAATAAACAATTGAGTTGGGAGAAATTATTTTGGTAATTTAGTTGTCTAATTATTGTGCAGACGTCTATATTCTATAAAGACAAAACTCACTTTTTCTTTATTAAACATTCAAGTTTGAGTTTCAATAAAATTTTGGATTGACAGAGCATTGTGTTTGTTCAACAATAAAATGAATCTCAAGGAATACAATTTGCCTATTAATTGTGCACACAGTGTAGATCTCTGTCTCTATCAGCATCTTGTGGCTCTAACCCTTGCTTTATATTCAAGTATTTATTGTCAAGTACCCACATACTGTGTACTTTCAGTGCTCTACTGGGTTGCACAATGTTTTGTTTTGTCTTGAAGTTAATAGTCATACATAAATATAGCAACAGGAGCTGTTGAAGGGACTTTATTTCCCTCCCCTTGCACACACATGGTTGAAAAGACTAACATTTTTGCAGAGAAATGTTTTCCAATATATAGAAAATGAAGATTTTTGCTGCTAATATAATTTTTGATTCATTCTTCTAATTTGAAGGGTATGTGACAAGTGAAATGACAAGTTGCATCTAAACTGCCCTGGGATCTTGTGAAGTTGGAGAATGTGTCCTGACTAAATGTCACATGAATAAAAGAAGTGCTTGTGCTTCATATTTCTGAACCGCTGAACAGATCATCTGCATTTGTTCTGACAAGGCCCTCAAGCTGAATCTGCTGATCAAAGATGTCAATTACTTTCCGACAGCATACGACCACAGGTAAGCCTTTGACATATCACGCACTAATAAAAATTATATAATTAACACTTTTTATTTTTTCATTTCACATTTATAAAAGTGTGTTTTGATACTTTAAATATTAATATGTAATAAAATATTTTTTATCTAACTTTTTTGTACTGTTTTCAATCAAACTGTTTATGAATAGATAAGTGGTATTCTTATTTAGTTAAAAAAATAAAAAATAATAATTAAATAATAATTTCAATCATAATACCTTGTTGTTAGCTTGGTACTCAAAACAAGAGTGACAGACTTGAAGGAATCATTGGAACTGGTTAACATCTCTGTTCACGAGTCTACTATAGGCCTGCAGCAAACATTAAAAATGCATGGTGTCCATGGCAGAACACCACGAAGGAAGCCAATGCTTTCCAACAAAAATTGCTGCACGCCTAATGTTAGCCAAAGACGACCTTGACACGCCACAATGGCACTGGGAAAATGTTTTGTTGACTGATGGGAAAGAACACTCAGCACTATGTATGGCATAAAAAGGGCATCACATACCAACATGAAAACATCGCAATGGTAAAGTATGGTGGAAAAAGGTTATCACATACCAACATGAAAACATAATTCCAATGGTGACATATGGTGGAGGGAGCATCATGATTTGGGGCTGCTTTGGGCCTGGACTGACTGCCATCATTAAGGGGAAACATTATTTCCCATGTTTATCAAGAAATCCTACAGGATAATGTCAGGGTGGCTGTGTGCCAGCATAAGCTCAGTAGAAGTTGGGTGATGCAGCAGGACAATGACCCTAAACATTGAAGTAAATCCACAACAGAATCCACCTTTTGGAGTGGTCCAGTCAAAGCCCAGACCTTAACCGAATAGAGATGCTGTGGAATGACCTCAAGAGAGCCATTCACACCAGACATACTAAGAATATGGCTGAGCTGAAGCAGTTCTGTAAGGAAGAATGGTCCAAAATTCCTTCTGAACGCTGTGCAGATCTAATACGCAGCTAACAGAAACACTTGGTTGAGGTTAATGCTACCAAAGGAGGATCAACCAGTTATTAAGTCCAAGGGTTCATTTACATTTTCCACAACACTGTGAATGTTTAATGAGATGTGTTTGATAAAGATATGGAAGATTATAATTGTGTGTGTGACAGGGCAGAGGGTGGGATCGGGTCGTGATTATACACACACATATAACAGACAGCTGCCCGTAAACGCTTTTTCTCTGTCGCACCACCGTTCACAGGCGACCTTTATTCCTCTCAGAGGCTTGATTAGCTTGATAAGGGGCTGGGTGTGTAAAATCACCACCCGGTGATATAACCATTATTATATAGATATTAAGATGCATGTATAGAAATATATATAATGTTAACAGTTATATGCTCTATATATTATATCAAGTAATGGAAACATACAAATATTTATTTGGTCCTCTAATGCAAATAGATCAAAACATGTTGTGGATGTAGTAATTAAATAATTCCCTCTTCTAAATCTTAACTGTGATAAATGTAAGCAATTATAAAATAATTACAACGTTTAGGAATTTGAATATGATCATCTTTGTTGTTAGATCAATCAACATTTTATGGCAGAAACACACTGCATTAAGGCATAACGCTTCAGAGTTGGAATCCATATCCTGGAATGGTTCAGTCAGAGGAAAGAGCTTCTTTTACATCCTGTGGTACTCTGCTTAAATAATACTGATGATCCCGTAGTGTCGCCAGCACCCCAGCAGAATTCATGTGCTTCACATCTGCATCATATCTATATGCATTACCATGCATGTCTGTCAGTTTACCTGTAGATGAAAAAGAACAGCTTTACATTTATAGAAACAACCAGTCAAAAGTTTGAATACGCTTGACTGAATTTACATTCAACATGATCTTTAATAGCTTTTGATATAAAGGTTTATTATCTTTAAAACGCAAGATGTCATTTGTAACAGCTGAAATATGGGACAAATTGTGTCCCATATTGATTCAATATTGGATGCATCATTTAATCTATAAATATAGGACAAACCTGTATTTTATGGGGTGGCTGGGAACCCTACATGGGAACTCACTAAATACTGTTTAAAACGAATCACAGGAGGATACTACATGAAGTTAGTTGAGAGAATGCCCAGAGTGTTCACAACTGTAATCTAGGAAAAGCATGGCTACATTTTTGGTTTCTACATAATTGCTTTACTTTCAACAGTGTTATTTCATAGTTTTGATGACCTAATTATTATTACAATATGTGGACAAGAGTAATAATAAAGACTGAATATGTGTGTCCAAACTTTTGACTTGTAACATATATAGCTTTACTAATTTTTAAGGATTTATTTTTTAAGAAAGGCGATGTGTAAGAAATAACACACCTCCAACTGCATGCAGAATGGCCTCAGGTGCACATGTGTCCCACTTCTTACAACCCGGACTGGCGAAAACATAAGCAGAGGCCTTTCCTTCCACCAACTGGATGATCTGCCAGAAAGAACATGTGATTAGTTTGATTTTTATCACAATATTGACTCACTGAATTATGGCTAACGACTCCCCACCTTATTCCCAGCTCCTCCCACTCTGATGACATCATGGGGCTCCATGGCTTGGATTGTGTCAGTCACTAGTTTATTGCTATGGGATCGTGTAGTGGTGACGATTCTTTTACCATCTGGGACCTGATGGAGTTGGAACCCAAATGAGCCCAAACCCAAAACTCCCCATAACGTCCTGCCCAAAGTAGCACCAGCCCCCATCTGAGTAAGCACAGAACATAGAGCAGGTTCATTAAACCCAGCCTCTTTCACATACACTGATGCAAGTATGATTGACAGACAGGATGGACCTGGTAGTTGTGGAAGGGTTGATTGATGACTCCAGCAATGGCTGTCCCACCATAAGCAATGCCTATTAGCACTGTGACATGGTCCAGAAGTCCTACAATAAAACGCCACTTCAAATGAATAAATACATTAAAAAAAAAAAAATCTATGCAAAGTGTTTATTAGATAAGCCCAACATTAAAACATTTCTCTCCTTTTGAACCCCTCAATACTCTTGTACATAATGATGGGAAATGACTTCCTGATGACATGGCTTAGCACTCGTTGGCTATATCCTCAATCAACAATAATGAGTGTATTTACATGTACATCGGTTTAACTACCTAAAAACAGCTTATTTATAAAAATCAAACAATGCAGGAATAATGTGTTTACACATTTGAAATCATCTGATGACTCACAGCATTTATATCAAATCATGAACAATCGCATGCACAACACATTGAATAAACCAATAAGAATGCTGGTAAAGGTATATACATGAAACATGACATCGGGGCAATGGGCTTTAACACGATAAAAGAAAACTGTTCAAGGCCTGACCATGCAGTGAGCCAGTAAACATGCACACCAATACACAGATAACTCCCCAAAATGTTGCCTTTTAAAAAATAAAATGCATTTACATGAGATTTGAAAGTCAAACCTTGAAAAGACATACACAACACATACAGGTGAAACTCGAAAAATTAGAATATCGTGCAAAAGTTCATTAATTTCAGTAATTCAACTTAAAAGGTGAATTACAAGCAAAGTAAGATATTTCAAGCCTTTATTTGATATAATTTTGATGATTATGGCTTACAGCTTATGAAAACCCCAAATTCAGAATCTCAGAAAATTAGAATATTACATGAAATCAATAAAAAAAAGGATTTTAAATACAGAAATGTCGGCCCTCTGAAAAGTATAATCATGCATATGTACTCAGTACTTGGTTTGGGCCCCTTTTGCATTAATTACTGCCTCAATGCGCGTGGCATGGATGCTATCAGCCTGTGGCACTGCTGAGGTGTTATGGAAGACCAAGATGCTTCAATAGCTGCCTTCAGCTCTTCTGCATTGTTTGGTCTCATGTCTCTCATCTTTCTCTTGGCAATGCCCCATAGATTCTCTATGGGGTTCAGGTCAGGCGAGTTTGCTGGACAATCAAGCACAGTAATACCATGGTCACTGAACCAGGTTTTGGTACTTTTGGCAGTGTGGGCAGGTGCCAAGTCCTGCTGGAAAATGAAGTCAGCATCTCCATAAAGCTTGTCTGCTGAAGGAAGCATGAAGTGCTCTAAAATGTCCCGGTAGACGGCTGCGTTAACTCTGGACTTAATAAAGCACAGTGGACCAACACCAGCCGATGACATGGCTCCCCAAACCAACACAGACTGTGGAAACTTCACACTGGACTTCAAGCATCTTGGATTGTGTGCCTCTCCATTCTTCCTCCAGACTCTGGGACCTTGGTTTCCAAATGAGATGCAAAATATGCTCTCATCAGAAAAGAGGACTTTGCACCACTGAGCAACAGACCAGTTCTTTTTTCTTTAGCCCAGGTAAGACGCTTGACATTTGAAGCCCATGTCCAGGACCCGCCTGTGTGTGGTGGCTCTTGATGCAGTAACTCCAGCTTCAGTCCACTCCTTGTGAAGCTCCCCACACATTTGAATGGCCTTTTCCTGACAATCCTCTCCAGGCTACGGTCATCCCTGCTGCTTGTGCACCTTTTTCTTCCACACTTTTCCCTTCCACTTAACTTTCTATTAATGTGCTTTGATACAGCACTTTGAGAACATCCAACTTCTTTTGCAATTACCTTTTGAGGCTTTCCCTCCTTGTGGAGGGTGTCAATGATGGTTTTCTGCACAACTGTCAGGTCAGCAGTCTTCCCCATGATTGTGAATTCAACTGAACCAGACTGAGAGACCATTTAAAGGCTCAGGAACCCTTTGCAGGTGTTTAGCTGATTAGAGTGTGACACTTTGAGCCTACAATACTGAACCTTTTCACAATGTTCTAATTTTCTGAGATTCTGAATTTGGGGTTTTCATAAGCTGTAAGCCATAATCATCAAAATTATATCAAATAAAGGCTTGAAATATCTTACTTTGCTTGTAATGAGTCTATATAATATATTAGTTTCACCTTTTAAGTTGAATTACTGAAATTAATGAACTTTTGCACGATATTCTAATTTTTCGAGTTTCACCTGTAAGTACATTGGATAAGCCGATAAGAACACCGGTAAAGGTGTTTAAAAGCAATGCGAAATTGGGGTAATGGGCAAATATCTACCCGTGTCGATATGTTTACTATTAAGTGGTTTATAACCCTATACCGATAAAATAAAGCCATTTAATGCACTTACATGACCCAAACCGTTTTTAGCTTAAGTATAAACGGTGTATGAACGAGCATGTGAATGCTCTCATTGTGGGATTATTAAGCATAATCGGTGTGCATGCACAGTCACATTTACCTTTGCACAACAAAATTCCTTTGGCGGATGTTGAGTGCACGTAAAACCAGAAACCAAATTAACAAGCACCCCTCACAGCGGTCACTGCCAAACCAAGCAACTTTCTATTGGTCAATGTGGAGAATTCGCATGTCAAAGTTCACCAAACCTGAACTCCAAATTAGTCGCCCCTCAAAGTCCATTTCATGAAATTCCCAAATGCGCGAATTCCCATTTAGATGACTATTTCACTCGCAGAACTACGCCGTGTGAAGGTAAATGTGACCGTGCCTTAAGGTTGAGCTTGTAAACACGCTCAATGATGACCAACTAAAAATGGATAGAAACTACATTTTCGGGAATTAAATAACAGGTACATTAGATTACATATTCATTATATACGTGTTCAAATGATACCTCAGACATACTATTATTCTTTGCCTTATCTTCCTCAGATTGCTGTTCCCTATAAGTAGAAATATTTTTTATTGACTACCTAGTAACTTTCTAATCTAGTCCAAGTCACTTGACATCCCAAATGAGCCTAACATGAACATAAAAAAAAAAAAAAAAAAAAAATATTAACAACATTAAATCACCATACTAGTAGGGGTTCTGTGGGGATGCTCTGGCTTCTGAATGTAAGCTGGGTGGTACATTGCAGCTACAGTACAGCAGAGACAGGAAAGAGAGAGAAAGAGAGGGACAGGGAGAGCAGATCAATAGTAGCAACAGTTCATAAGACAGCACTAGGTGTGTTAAGCATATGAATAAAAGGGCCTGCCAAATTAATACATGTAAATGCATATAGAATTCAAGTAGAGGTAAAGAAAAGAAAAGAATAAGGGAAAATGAGATTGATGAAAGCATCGTTGTGTTGCAGTGGGCATGCATGTTACACCTTTTCCAAACTAGGCATGACAAGTTACAAGCTTCAAGGGGAATTTTTCTGTCCTTACTGAAAGTGAAATTCTATGTAAATGACAAAAATTACAGCCAATCAGAAGATAATTAGGTTGGGTTGACAAAGGCCAAAATGATTAATTGTAACTCCTCCTAGAGCTTTTAAGACACATCCACCAAACTAGTCACAGACATAACTTTTAAAATACTAAGCATCACACACTTACCGAATGTGAAAATAATGAATATGAAATTCAAGCGCATTCCAACAATAATACCAAAGCAGTCGTTACAACCTTAAAAACACAAATAAGCTACGAAATGATTCAGTTTACATAAACTATACTGTTATGTCTTTGTGGAAACGAAGTTGTAAAATTGGATATAACTCTACACAGAAAAGATTAGCAAGTGATTTTATTACACTATGGCTAAGGTGTACTTTTGAAATAGAGTATTTTAAGGTTTACGGATTGGGGGGGCCTGGGTAGCTCAGCGAGTAAAGACACTAACTACCACACCTGGAGTTCGAATCCAGGGTGTGCTGAGTGATTCCAGTCAAGTATCCCAAGCAACCAGTTGTGCATGGCGAGTTGTGCATGGATGCCGCAGAGAATAGCATGAAGCCTCCACACGCGCCATGTCTCCGCGGTAACACGCTCAACAAGCCACATGATAAGATGCGCGGATTGACGTCTCAGACGCGGAGGCAACTGAGATTCGTTCTCCGCCATCTGGATTGAGGCGAGTCACTACATCACCATGAGGATTTGGAGCGTATTGGGAATTCCAAATTGGGGAGAACATAACTTTTTTTTTTTTTTAAAAGGTTTACAGATTGGCTCCATTCACTTCCATTGACAGTGACCCTAACACAGATTTGTTTTTTTTTTCTCAAAGAAAAGGTCAAAATTCCTTTTTGTGGTAATTAACATTATGCCCTAAATGCTGTCAATTGAGCTTAACTTGTAGTGAACCGGGAATATTACTTGAAGTCTCTCTCTCTCTTGCTTTCTTTTCTTTTTTTCTTTCTCTACCTATCTATCTATCAAGCTCTTTTTAAAACTTTTAGGCCAGGCTTTGTCAAGCCAACATCAAAGTTTGATTTCACAATCTTTACCTATCTAGTTGACGTTTACAATACGGCTATGTGGAGTGTGATTTTGGACCAGCGAGATTCTACTATGGTTGGGACCGCCTGGTCTTGCGTGACAAAAACATAAACCAAACTGTTAAAATGTCTTGTTGTGTGAAGCTATTGATGGCCACGGCTGATTAAGACAAAAACTACGTTAATAGATTGGAACATGGTCTTGACATTTATCACTTGACAGCGCTTTAGCGAGTCTGGTTAGGACAATTGAGGAGAATTGCTGATGAGCTGAAAGCTTTCCCTGCTTACCTTCAGTATATTCTTTAGTGCCATCAAGAGGGTCCACCCACACAACCAGCTGTTAAAACAACAGCACTACATTATAAAATGAAGAAATAGCTATTTCAACGAAATGTTACATTTGAGATTATCTACAAAAAATACAAAAAACAACAGACCTAGCTTTATAATAATAAAAAAAGATTAGTCTATATTCTCTTTGTCTTTTACCTCTTCCTCCTTCAAGCTGGCATACTGATCTGGACAGGACTTTTGTAAGATTACACTGTTCTGCCCGCTCTCTATCAGGTCCTCTTCAACGGCTTCATCAGGTAAATCCTGCCCAAATAAAGATGTGATATTATGATGTGTGGCAGAGGCAAACAAGCTATATATTTTCCTATTGGTCAAAACTTACCTCCTCCCCAATAATTGTGACTTTAGGGAAGCTTCTTGACAGAGATGTACATATACTCTTCTGCACTAGCCTGTCAGCCAGTGTCTGTAGATCATTGGCTCCTGTCTGTTATTAAAAAAGCATACATAAAACCATGATTAAACAATAGTCACGACTGAGTTCACCAATTTCTAAAAGTGCATAGAGTCACTATATTTAAAAACAATAATGTGTTATTCCTGAGTATTGACTCTTTGCTGTGAACTTTTTGGGAGTTATGATTTTTTTGACAGGCATAATTTTCCTAGACCAATGAAAGATGCTGATCCAGGTACAAGCTGCAGAGCTTTAGTACTTCCTGCCTCACCTTCTCCACAATCCCGAGCTCTCCACTATGAAGCACTTTCCTGATGATAGCTCCAGCATTCTCCCCCACAGCATAGGCAGAAGCCACCAGTCGCATCAAAACAGGGCTGCTCGCCATCACTGCCACATGCAAAAATCACACTTTAATACAGTGTTAAAGAGACACACCCCTGGTTTGTGAATAGGGAAGACGTCAGAGAACAACAGTGGTATAGCAGAGTCACCATTACCTGTTCCATTTACAGATTGACATTCTAGCCTAAATTAACGCTTAATTAAAATATAACTTGATTAAATACAGCTCTCCTCTAAAGGAATGTATTTGAACACACTGAAAAGCACATATATAATTCTACTCAAGAATTATATATATATATCAATATGGGTTTCAATTGGGTCATTTATGTCCTTAAGGTCCTGAGTGTAACTATTGTATACACGGTGTTTTATAGATGTATTAACAGCCAAAATGATCGAAAAAAACTGAAAATGAAAAAGACAAAAATGCCGCACAAGGGTTAATTCTACACCAAACTCACAACCTTTATTGTTATTGTTACCATACTCGCTCAAGCACATTTGAAGCTCTCCCTCTTCCCCACAAAAAAAAAAAACTAACTGCATTCATAAAACATATAAATCGTGGAATAATGTAGTGTATGCACAGCATTCGCCATACATTGCAGAGCGATACATTGCTAAGGTATACATTTAAGGGCATTTCTATATTTCAGTGACTTACTCTATTTCCGCGCAGTGCGTCTTGTCAACCGGAGCCCAGAGTTCGGGTTTGCACCGTTGGTTTCCAGCCGGTCAGCATGTATTGTAGAACCAGGAAGCTGTCAATGCGATGTACGACACCGCGGTCTTAGTGCCCGTTGGGTTCTATTCAGAAATTGTATTAATAGACAATCTCCTCTTACTGGATTTAAAAGCTTCTTTGAGGTTTATTGTTGTCTCCTTTCTTCTGTAATTCATCTGCTAGTTAATTTATTTCCTCTTTATATCTGTTACACTGTATTCATAAATGTTCCACTGTTTCTCTAACTCCACACCAATCACACAATCCTATAGGATGTTTTCTTATTATATACATTGTTGAGTTAAGTCCTGTATGTCCCAGTCTGAGTCTAGACAAAATACATTCTTCTTTCCTCCCGCCTGAATTTCTTCCTCTTCCTACTAATGGTTGTATTAAATGTAGATGTCTACCCTTTTGTTAATTTTCCAAATACAATTGCCATATTTGATTTAACTCCTTTTTCATTATTGATTTGATTTCTGATTTACTATACATTATATGCATATCTATATTTTCATTTGCCATTACTTTATCTGCTTTCTCATTCCCTGATACAACAAAAAAATGTGTGCTGGAACCCATAAAAACTGAGTCTTATTTGTCTGCTGCATTATATATAATATCTGAAGTATCTCTATCAATATATCTTGTCTAGATTCAGACTGTTGAGCTTCCATACATAACAGGGCGGAGCTCGAGTCTGAACATATGAGAGTTTTGTTTAATCCCATATCTTTTATTTTGTTAATTGCTAGTAATTCTCCTGTAAACACCGAAACTTTATCTGATACCCTTTTTCCTTCTGCCACTTTCAATCTTGGGATGATGTATGCTACCCCCACTTGACCGTTCCCTAGATCTTTAGATGCATCTGTAAAAACCTGTATATACCTTTCATACTTAGTCCATATACACTCACCTAAAGGATTATTAGGAACACCTGTTCAATTTCTCATTAATGCAATTATCTAATCAACCAATCACATGGCAGTTGCTTCAATGCATTTAGGGGTGTGGTCCTGGTCAAGACAATCTCCTGAACTCCAAACTGAATGTCAGAATGGGAAAGAAAGGTGATTTAAGCAATTTTGAGCGTGGCTTGGTTGTTGGTGCCAGACGGGCCGGTCTGAGTATTTCACAGTCTGCTCAGTTACTGGGATTTTCACGCACAACCATTTCTATTGTTTACAAAGAATGCTGTGAAAAGGGAAAAACATCCAGTATGCGGCAGTCCTGTGGGCGAAAATGCCTTGTTGATGCTATGGGCCGACTGATTCAAGCTGATAGAAGAGCAACTTTGCCTGAAATAACCACTCGTTACAACCGAGGTATGCAGCAAAGCATTTGTGAAGCCACAACATGCACAACCTTGAGGCGGATGGGCTACAACAGCAGAAGACCCCACCGGGTACCACTCATCTCCACTACAAATAGGAAAAAGAGGCTACAATTTGCAAGAGCTCAACAAAATTGGACAGTTGAAGACTGGAAAAATGTTGCCTGGTCTGATGAGTCCCGATTTCTGTTGAGACATTCAGATGGTAGAGTCAGAATTTGGCATAAACAGAATGAGAACATGGATCCATCATGCCTTGTTACCACTGTGCAGGCTGGTGGTGGTGGTGTAATGGTGTGGGGATGTTTTCTTGGCACACTTTAGGCCCCTTAGTGCCAATTGGGCATCGTTTAAATGCCACGGCCTACCTGAGCATTGTTTCTGACCATGTCCATCCCTTTATGGCCACCATGTACCCATCCTCTGATGGCTACTTCCAGCAGGATAATGCATCATGTCACAAAGCTCGAATCATTTCAAATGGGTTTCTTGAACATGACAATGAGTTCACTGTACTAAAATGGCCCCCACAGTCACCAGATCTCAACCCAATAGAGCATCTTTGGGATGTGGTGGAACGGGAGCTTCGTGCCCTGGATGTGCATCCCACAAATCTCCATCAACTGCAAGATGCTATCCTATCAATATGGGCCAACATTTCTAAAGAATGCTTTCAGCACCTTGTTGAATCAATGCCACGTAGAATTAAGGCAGCTCTGAAGGCGAAAGGGGGTCAAACACAGTATTAGTATGGTGTTCCTAATAATCATTTAGGTGAGTGTATACTACCTTGTTGATTCTGCCTCTAATGCATTTTGACCCCTGTCTTGTCTTGCTTGCAATAGGAACAAATCAACATTTGGCTGTGGTAAGATCCATAGAGTTATTGATGGTAAAATTACCACTGGGGTAACATTGTACTCGTTTAATTTCATATCCTGCACTAAATCCTTAATAATCCAGCCAAAACTGACCTTTTAAGTTTGCCCAGTATGTCAATATCAGTTGCTTCCTTCTTAAGTGGATTGGCATCTTTCCCATCTCCACCTGTAATGCTGCTACCGGAGAAGGATAAGCTCCACAACAAATTCTTAATGCTTGTGACTGGATTCTCTATTGTTTTCCTAATTGTGTCCATAGTCTATTATTGCTCTTATCTTTGCAGAATAAATGGTTTTCCATGCCATTCTATCAGCCCCCCATTCCTGACCTGAAACACACCTCTGCCCGTTGGGTTGCTTTCTTTTCACCATAATATACCTTACCGAAATTATCCCTCTATCCAGTATGAATATGATATTGATGAAAGACATAATTTACATGGTTTTCTTACCCAAAATTAGATGAAAATTATGAAAAAATAAAATGAAGGGTCGTAATAAAATCGAATATTGTGATAATGACCTAGGCCCAGTTTTTCAAAAAATGCAATCTGGATCAAATTGATCCGGATTTGGAAATCCCATGTTTTGCTATCCAGGATCACCTGATCCATTTTACTTTTATGCCAGTTTTTTAAAGGAACATTGGATTGGATCACTGTGATCCAAATACCAAATTTTAGGATTACCAAATCCTGTTTACCAGAGCCTTATATGGAACCAACAGTGTAGCCTACTGGCTTAGCAAAGAACAACAGGTAGGCAAAATACCAGTGGCCACAAATGTAAATTTTTAGACTAAACCTGGCCATGCTTTTCTTCTCTGCCAGCAAAAATTGTTCCAAAAGTAGCCAAGCATCAAACACAACTGTGCAAAGCTCTCAATACTCGCTTTTTAGAACTAGTGGTGTTTTGTTCATAAATGAATCAGTGGTTTGAACCAATCTTCTCAGTGAACGAATCATTCTAATTTACTTCCATTGTTGCAACGGTGATTGAATCAGTTGAGAAAATGAATAAATGATTAATTATAACATAAAAGTTGCCTGTTTGTTGCCACCTACTGGAGTAAATATGCCATTAAAAATCACCACAACCGTTTGGAAAGCCACCAACACAAAGAAGCAGAGTGATACAAAGAGTGAAGTCCCAGAATGCTGCTTGGCCAATCAGATTCAAGGACTGGACCTGTTGTCACTTTCAAGCCAATTCACTCGGTAGACATCTTGGAAATGCTCCAGGGCAGCAATTTTCTATTGAAACAAGTGGCATGAAAGTACAACATGAATGGGGAGAGACTGAAATCTCTAGAACGGTGGGTCAAGCTAAAAAAAAAACACTATTATTCAGGCTTGCCCTGCTAATACACATGCACATTCTGTCGTTGACAGACAGGTGATATCTGTATCTGAAAGGTGATTGGCTCTTTTACCTGAAATGCGGGACTTCCTTTTCTACATCCGCCATACTGGCCGTTCCAATCTCTCCCATTCATTTTAATACAAGTGCTCCTTGGAATAAATAGTCTCTGGTATTAAAGTGACTAAAAATGGTTCAAGGAACAAAAACCGAAAACTAACTAATTTTTTTGCAGAACGTAACTGAAAACTGGAGGAAAGTGATTTTCAATTGGTCAATTACTTCAATCATAATTGTAAATGCTGGAAATCACTTATAACAGGTTAATTTTTATATTGTTTTCATGGAAGGCCAAAGGGTTTATCAAAGTACATTTTTGGAACTACACCATATCATGTTGCTTGAAAAAATTAAACATGTGCTTTGAACCTGAAGGAAACTGCATCATACATTTCTTTGCCTTATTGTCCGTTGTGGATGTCACATTCTCTGAATGAATTCCTTTTTAACAACTGTGTATAATTACTTCATATACATGCACGGTTAATCCAGATACAAGGAAAACATTATTAGATGTAAAAAGTACATTTCTCAGTTGTTTCCAAGTCTTCACTGAATTATTGTTAGATATGATGCAATAAAACAGATTTGATGTTGCCGGGTTTTGACTCAGAAGCAGATCTTTAAAAATTTACTTAACTGCTAATTATGCTTGTTACGATTTCTTTTGTGATAATCGCAATTTTTGTTTATTTTGAGGCAAGTGGGTTATTTTGAGCTTGTTTTCGCAGACCAGATTGCATGTTTCTCTTGCAAGATCTGGCAACACTGCAATTGGTATTTCACCCACCCCTTAGCTCAGAGTACTTTTGTTCTAACAGTAATCATTTGGAAAAGAGGCTGCAGAACTTTTGAACCGGAACAAAAAGATACAGTTTTTGCTCAGAATGAACCGAAATGAAAAACATCTTGTTTTTACTCCCTGGTATTTAAATAATAATTCATGTTTTTTTCCTACTCACATGAAATTAGACATACACAATTGATGTGAGAAAAATAGCGGAGGGGTATTAGGAGGCTCCCTAAAATTCACAATGTTCTCCCAGTTTAGTAAGCCAAATTTTTTTTAACATCTATATTTGTCTGTACAATTATTATGAATTAAAAATATAGACATTTTAGATCAAAATAAAATAAAAAACAACAAAAAAAATATTTTTTACTTGTAAATCTTTTATTGTACAACAACAACAATCATAGAGATTCTCATATATTTCACTTTAATAAAACCCAACAATTTTATTTAAATGTAGAAATACCAGTAAATCATAAATCATTGAGTGCTACATTAATATAATGCAAATCGGTTGCACAAGTGAAGTCCATATTTAGCCTGTTTTCCTTATTGACCATTTCTCAAAGGATGATATGAATTCATAAATCTGAGACGGTTGGTTGCAAAGTGTTAATGCCTGCAATCAAGACCACATATGAATGGAGGGAGTGACCAAATATAAAAATTTAAGAACCAACCATTGAGTGTCCCCCTCAATGTCTATGTTGGTTTCGACCCTTCCTTCCATACACTACATGTTCTGTTATCTGTTAGCAATCAGCCAGTATCCCATCTCACCCTCCAGCTGTTCAGCTGTCAAAGTTCCCAGGATGGGCTGACAGTCAGGGTTAAACACAGAGTAAGCACTCATTTCATCAGGTTGACGTGCCTTTGGGCTTCGAAGACCTTCATAGAGCCAGTAGAATAAAGATATGAGGAAAAATGGCAGGCCGAACTCAAGTTCTGAGAAAAGACCCAACAGTACCAGCCATATCAGCACTTTAAACAAGGTAAGATGGGTAAGAGCCAACCGCTGAAACCAATGACCATAAGTCATGCCCAGCAAGTCATCTTTTGCACTGCCAACCTAAAAGAAGTGCAAACTGTTAGATGAGGTTTAATAGATAACATAATATATTAACAAGGAACTACACGGAAAGTTTGCATTTTTGTCTACGCTGGCAGTCTAGCATTGCACATTTAATAAAAAAATAAAATAAAAAAAAAAATAAAAAAAAACAAAGCAACTAAAATAATGTTGTTTATGATTTCTAAAGTAGAAAGTGTAATATCACACCTCTGTGTGTGGTGTTTGAGGGAAGGTGATGATGGACATTAGCTCTGGTGCGTCATCAGACACAGCTGGAAAATGATCGCTTGTGACTTTCATCTCGCTCTGGATCTCTAAATCGGCAGGTTTCTTCTCTTCAGTCTGGACTTACTTTCGGTCTCTGAATTCTGACAGTTTGCGCTCCATATTTCATAACAGGAAAACTTGAATGAAAGGGGAAATGTATTTAAATCGTCAATTTCACATGCCCAGACATACCTGACTTCCGCATTCGCTTCTTTGCGGTCACTGAATGAATCTGTCGGCAAATTTAAATAAATGTTTCAAGCTGTTCCTATGAGACAAATCCCAACACACGTGTCATACTCCAGGGGGCGCATGGCGGCTCAGAGAGCCAAATCCTCCATTAAACCGCTTTCATATTCCAGTGTTTTTGTCTCACTGGGATTTTTTTTGTATTATTATTTATTCATTCAAAACATTTGGTACCTGACATAGAAACGGAAACCCGACCCACCAACCGCTTAAAAAATGATTTCAATGAAACCACTTAAATCATAAATGACTATGACTGGTCCAGCCATATCAGCGCAGTGAAAAGTAACAAGTATCACGTGATAAATCTGTCCGGTACTTCAGCAACGGTGTGGAAAAATACTTAAAATTAAGTAAAATAAGGTCTGTGGTAAACATTACTTGACGAAACGTACACATTTTGTTCTACAACATAAATTACACACAGTCATACCACAAACAGGCTTATATACTTTAAAAGAAAAACATACGGCGGCTTCAAAATCCCGTTTGAGGTATGACTGTGTGTAATGTATGTTGTAGAACAAAACATAAACGTTTCGTCAAGTAATGTTTACCACAGACCTTAATTACTCATAAGTTCTAAAACACTATTATACAATTCCCCCATCCCAAACCACTTGAGCGAAAACCAGGCAGTCATGACTAAACCCTCAGGAACATTTTCATTCATTCATCCCTTCTATGCGATTATTCTAATTCTACTGTCGCAAAAACAGGGTTCGTTTCCACACGGTCCGTTTCCACGGCCGGAAATTTGTGCGCGTCACAGGAGAGGCTGTGTACAGGTACTGTAAGTACATTCAAATATTTAAACTAATATTTATGTATACAATTATGATACATTTGCCGCTTAATGTTTGAGGAAACGATTAACCAGTGGCTTCACGCTGAGCGGAACTAACGTTACATGAACGTGAATGTTAAAAGTGCTGGAAGCGATTTCTTTACTGGATCAGAAAATGTTCCTTCTCCCTGACAGAGATCACTTAAGTGTCCTGAGACGTCTCCCCTGAGACGTGACTGCAATAGACTGTGTAATCGGCAAATTAAAATTTGACCGCGAGATGGGGGCTTTGTTGTGCTTCTGTGCTTACAGCACATTTAAAGCTTAAGTATTTAATTTCGCCAAAACTAGCGCACCCAATGGAATAGCAAAAATAAACAACGTTTTCAAAACAGCTTTCCAAATATGCTTCTTGTATGTAGTTGTTCAAACAGGCAGATAATCCTGCCCCCACTCACGCCACTGGTTGAGTAATGTTTTTGTGGGGGGTTTGTTATCCTGTCTACACCAAACGTGATCAGCCCGGTGCAAAGCGACAAAAGAAAATGTCTCCCATTATAACCAATGATGCTGTCTACACTAGATGCTCAGCGACATTAAACGGCCATGTTGCGCTGCATGCGCTGGCAATAATCCTGCCAACAAGACAAATAAATAGTTTATATTTTTCATTTAAATGCGTCCAGTAAAGATATCCTCAAGCCATTGCGACATCACTTATGTCCTCTGTAGACATGGTGTAAGAGGGACCAAGAGTGTAGATTCCAGGAGGGATGGGGGGTAGGTAACCCCCCAAATGTTCAAGCCCAATCTACACCCTTGAGTGAGACTAGGGATGTCACGATGTTAAATTTGGATGGTACGATTATTGTCTGATAAAAAAAAAATCATGATCTTTACGATTATCTGCAAATTTACCTATTGTGTAACAATAAAACCCTCCACAAAAACTTAAAACTTAACTTTAATTGCAGCATTCGTCAAGACAAAAATATTAGCCCCCCCTATGAAATGTAAATTATTTTTCAAATATTTCCCAAGTGATGTTTAACAGAGCAAGGGGATTTTAACACAGTATTTCTTATTATATTTTTCCTCTGGAGAAAGCCTTATTTATTTCAATATGCCTGGAATAAAATAATTATTTAAAACAATAAAAAAAAAAAAACAGCTTAAGTCAATATTATTAGCCCCCTTAAGAAATTATCTGTTTGATTGGCTACAGAACCAACCACTCTTATCCAATGACTTGCCTAATTAACCTAATTAATCCCCCAAGCCTTTAAGTTGCACTTCAAACTGAGGATTAGTATCTTGCAAAACAACTAGTGAAGTAATATAAAACTGTCATCATGGCAAAGACAAAATACATTTCTTTAGACTAGAGAAAAATAATTGTTAATGCTCATAAAGCAGGAGAAGGATATACACGTTTATCAAAGTGTTTTCAGGTGTCAAGAACTGCCGTGAGAAGTATTATCAAGAAGTTTGAAGAGACCCACACAGTGGAGAACAAGACTGGCTGAGGCAGGAAGCGAAAGATTTCAAAAACCTTGGAAAGAAAACTGGTGAGAGAGGTTTCTAAAGACCCAAGAACAACTGCCAAGACACTAGTGAATGATTTAGCCAAGTCTGGGATTGATGTCTCAACGAAGACAGTCACTAGAGCCCTGCACAGGAATGGACTGCGAGGTTGCAGACCAAGAAAAACTCCACTTCTGAAGAAGAGACATCTCCAAGCTAGACTGAAGTTTGCCAAGAACAACCTAGAGAAAAATTATGCATACTGGAAACGTGTCCTTTGGTCAGATGAGACCAAACTAGAGCTCTTTGGCCATAGAGATGTTGCCATATGTTTGGAGAAAGAAGGGAGAGGCGCTCAACCCAAAGAACACCGTTCCCACAGTGAGACATGGCGGTGGGAGTATAATGCTGTGGGGATGTTTCAGTGCGTCTGGAACTGGGAATCTCATCAGGGTCGATGGAATCATGAAAAAGGAAGACTAAGAGAAGATTTTGAAAGACAACCTCAGGAAATCTGCAACAAAACTTGGTTTGGGTCGACATTTCGTCTTCCAGCATGATAACGATCCAAAGCATACCTCACTTCTGGTGAAGAACTACCTCCAAACGAGCAAAGTGAATCTCCTTTACTGGCCTGCACATGCCCAGACTTGAATCACATAGAAAATCTGTGGGACACACTGAAGACTAGAGTCCATGCCAGGACACCAACAAATCTGGAGGAGCTTGAGAGATTTGCTAAGGAGGAATGGGCTGCGACTCCTCAGGAGAAATGCCTAAAACTTGTTGAGAACTACAACAAACGACTAAAGGCTGTTATCAAGCAAAAGGGATGCACTATTGACTATTAACATCAGAGGGCTAATCATTTTGACCTGTAGATATTTTTATTCTTGGTTATGATTTTGTTTCTATTTGTATTATAACAATCTAAGGTGCCTAAATAAACTATTATGTTTAGAATTTTTTTTAGAAATGCTATGTTGAAAAAACTCTTTGCTCCATTAAACAGCACTAAACTAAATATTTCATAGGGGGCTAATAATTTTGTCTTCAAAATTGAAAACAAGTAGGTAAAGTACTTGTACTTAAGTAGGTGCAATTTTCTCTATCTGCCCTCTGACACCAAAACGTACTGTACCTTTTCAACAGTTTGTATACCCTTTCAAGAAATAAAAATGTAATAAAAAATAAAAACCAAAAACACCTTTAACTTAAACCATTTGTTTAAAATAAAACTGTGTCAGGCTAGAAGAACCTTCTTTCTTTATTGAGTAATCTAACTATCAGCCGGATAATCACAGCACTTTTACGTTCACTGAAATCTTATTCAAGTAGGAAAAACTATTTGGAGGCATTGAATTCACTATATGTATATATATATGTGTGTGTATATAATGTATGTTTTCATTTTGAGTGTTTCACGTGTTGAAAATTCATATTCTTCTGCATTTATATTTATGCATTTGGCAGACATTTTTATCCAAAGCGACTTACAGTGCAATTATTACAGGAACAATCCCCCCGGAACAACCTGGAGTTAAGTGCCTTACTCAAGGGCACAATGGTGGTGGCCATGGGGTTCGAACCAAGGACCTTCTGATTAACAGCCCTGTATTTTAGCCACCATGCCACCACCACTCCATGCGCCCAGCTTTACCTAGACAATCTGCATGCGCCCAGCCTTACCTAGACAATCACCTCGTGAACTCCGTTACCTTAGTAACAGTCTCACAGACCAGCCAGGCAGAGGGCATGACACAATTTTTCAGTACTTAAAAAAAAAAAAAAATAGACAACATGGATGTTTTTTCTGTTTTTTAACCGTAGCTTCCAAATTCTTACGGTTTAATAACCGTGACCATTTTAATCGCGGTTAATTGTGAAATCGGGGTAATCGCGGCATCCCTAAGTGAGACACTCTAAACAAACAGAGGAATTTATCATAGCACCACCGAGACAGTTTTCTAATGTGGCAGGGCGGAGGGCTGGGCTGGGCTGGGCTGGGTCATGATTCCACACACCCGGCCCTTAAATAGGCTGATGAAGCCTGAGAGGGATAAAGGTGACCGGAGACGGCAGTGTGACAGAGAGAGAGATTACGGGCCCGACACCTGTTTGTGTATTTGTCTTTTTGGTTAAATTTATAATTAAAATATTATTTATATTGTCAAGCCGGTTCCACTGAACTGTGTTACATCGAGAAAATGATCCTATTACTGTCTTCCTTTTAGTTGTCTCTGTATATTAAGCTGGTAAAGAAAAAAAGTATTTTAACACTGAAAGAGTTACATTCTTTAGCTTTAAACTAGCACAGATCTTATTTCCATTCACAACAACTACACCTAAATTGAATATAATACACACATCCATGGTGTCGCATGGATTGCGGTGAATTAAAAACAATGTATCCTGGAAGTGCTCTGCTGTTTAGTTTGTATATTTTATTACTTACTTATTTATTTACATTATTCATATTTCCCCCAGAATCAATAACAAAGGTGGTCGCATCAACGCAATGTTTATTTGAAATATGACGACAATGAAAACACAAGGCCACATATGGGCAACATATATAAAGTAGGCCAATCGATTAAAATATTTAATCGTGAATAATCGCATGATTTTTCATAGTTAATTGCAATTAATCGTAGGTTTTGAAAAAGCTGGGACATTGTCCGTCCAGCTGTTAGTGGAGAGACCACTTTGGACAAAATGGCAGTTACATTCGGTGAGTTGGCACGTTAACTTATCTTGCTAGCTGGCTAAGGTTTACGTTCGATATAAACTCGACTCAGCTTGAGCTTCCCTCTTGCTTGTGAAATGGGCGGGGTGTGTGATGTTGGCACCAGGGCACTATATTAAGGGTGGGTTTTAGGGCTATACTGCGGGGCCATTGGCCTAATGGTGGGAACGAATATCGATTTTAGTCTTTAGGTCAGAGGCTATTGGCCCTGTCTGGAAAGTTGATAGGCCTGGCTTGGACTGGCCCGACAGTGGAAAAGCAGCTGTTGATAAGAGTCGACCTATGTATAAACCATTCTATAGAATGTCACATCAGTATTGTTTTTACTCCTCAGGGTTGACATCATTTGCAAATCTCCACCGTGGCGTGAGCCAGCATGGCCTCTGCCCCAGCACAGCAGCCCACACTCACTGTAGAGCAAGCGCGAGGTGAGATATCAGTCCTTACCATATACAATCAGTGTTCACAGTGTTCACAGCACAATTTGGACGAAGCCAAACCATTGTCTCATTCATTGCAGTTGTTCTGAGTGAGGTGATCCAGGCATTCTCTGTGCCTGAGAACGCAGCTCGCATGGAGGAAGCCAGAGAGAGCGCCTGCAATGACATGGGCAAGATGCTGCAGCTAGTGTTGCCTGTGGCCACCCAAATCCAGCAGGAGGTCATCAAAGCATACGGCTTCAACAATGAGGGAGAGGGTGAGATGGAATATGCAATCAAAACCATTTAAAATTAAACATCATCATTCTAACTAATGTGTTTTGGCTTTCAGGTGTTCTCAAATTTGCCCGACTAGTTAAGATGTATGAAACTCAGGACCCAGAGATCGCAGCCATGTCAGTAAAACTCAAGAGTCTTCTTCTACCGCCTCTCTCCACTCCTCCAATTGGCAGTGGAATCCCAACCTCATAGAACATGCTTTTAAACGTATCGATCTTGGAGTCAGTTTTAACACTTCTCTTAAAGGAATAGTTCACCCAAAAAGGAAAATTATTTAATTATTTACTTACCCTGATGCCATGCCAGATGTGTATGACTTTCTTTCTTCAGGAGAACACAAACGAAGATTTTTAAAAGAAGATGGAGCTCTGTCAGGTCCTATATAATGGAAGTGCATGGGTGCCAGCCTTTGACAGTCCAAAAGTCATATTTAGGCAACATAAAAGTAATCCATGTGACTCCAGTCAATCAATGAATGTCTCTGAAGTGAATCGATAGGTTTATGTAGGAAACAAGTCGATAATTAAAAAGTTTTTCATGTTAAATCGGTGCTTCCATCCAGGGCACTCATGCAGCTTGAAATGTCAGAACTTTGGTGTGACGTTTGTTCTTCTGTTGTAAATAAGTGGCGCTACTGAATTCTCACGTGAACTCGCTGACACGCTTTGCGTCAGCTGCTGGCAGGAAGTGACATTTAAAAGTTAACTTTTTAATTCTCTATTTATCACATACACATTTGGGATGGCATCAGGGTAAGTGAATAATGGAATAGTTTGAATTTTTTGGGCAAACTATTACTTTAAAAGTGACTTAAACTGAGGACAATTAAACATTTCTTGGGAGACTTTGTTTTGATGATAAATAAACTTCTACATTCCCATTTACTTTCAGTGAATTGCTAGAATTAAAAACATTTGTCTTTTCCCCCTCATATTTATTCTTTTTCATTTCCATCTTTTATGCCAATGTTCAATTTGCATTTATTTACCAAGCAGAACACAAATTTGTAAGGGCCTTTTGTGTAAAGCTTTTTATACATTTTCCATTGATTAATGTCTTACTCATGGCTGGTATAATAATTAAATAGCTAACATCTATGCATGATAACCCAAGACACTGTTCTTATGCTCATTGCTGTTTGCAAAACTATTATCAGATCTGTGTTTATCCAATAAAGTGTCAATTTATAATAGTGTCACTATTTATAAAGACCTTTCCTTTAAAGAAATGACTTTCTGCATTTAGATGTACTGTACTCTATATTGCCATGTGTGCTCATTTTTGTATATATGTATACATTATTTTAGCATGTTACAGAGCAAATGTGTGTGTGTATATATAATATATATAATTAAAACTTCATTTCATTTTTTCCTCATTAAAAAAGTTTAACAAGAAATGTAATTTTGCAATGTATGTAGGAAATCATGAGCACTCACATTTAAGACTCCAGTCATATCAGTAACCTTATAAAAGTGGTTTTATTCTACACGGAGATGGTCGTATGTGGGGGTGGCCATGTTGGAATCACATGATCAGCTGAATCCTACTTAATCTCAGTAACCATCCTGTTATTTGACACTTTCACTCATTGATTAAAAATAATCATGGATCTACAATGGCATCTGAAATGGAAAACTATTGATTTTAAATGATGCTGTAGCCAAGCCGCTGTCAGTGTAAGTCCAAGATGACACAAAGACAAAAGTTACTGAGTGCCCCTTTTAAGAATTTCTTGCATACACACTACTTGAAAAAATAGTGTGATATTCTGCTAACTGCAAGGTTATGGTAATGACCTTCTGACTAAACGTCTTGATGCAAAACACAAATTGAGTCAGGAACAGACAGCTAATGACAGTTAAATGGTGTAATATTTAACTAGTTTATGCTAGTCTACTTTTAGACTTGTACTTAAACATATTTGAAAAACTCAAGCCACAATGTTTTTCTGCGTTATGTCACCTCTGATTCTGTTGTGCTACAAAAGAATCTCTAAGGATGCATACTAAAATTGCCCTTCTAGGAGTTCACACAAATTCTCCATTGTTTACTCCCCCTCATGCAATCCCAGATGTGTATGTTTTTGTTTCTTCTGCTGAACACAAATAAGGATTTTTAGAAGAATATCTCAACTCTGTAGGTCAATACAATGTGAAAGTGAATGGTGATCAAATATTTGAACCTCAAAAAAGCACAAAGGCAGCATAAAAGTAATTCAAAACATAACTCCTTTTTCACTATGAATCTTGACATCAGCAGTCTCCTTGACGATCATGATTTCAAGCTTGATAACACTTACTAGTGCTTTAAGCATGTGTCAATCACTAGGAAGTGTAATCAAGCTTGAAATCATGATCGTGCCTAGAGACTGCAATGACAGGATGTACAGTGAAAAAGGAGATTCATTGTGTTCAGTTCTCACCCAAAATCGATTAGATTGCTTCAGAAGACATGAGTTAAACCACTGGAGTCTTTTGGATGAACTTTTTGAACTAATTCCTAATATTCTAAGAACATTCTCTTTAGGTTCTATTTATTATCATCATAAACAAACAATACCAAAACATTTCAGGGAGGGTTTTAGTGTGACATCCTAAACGCATAAATTATACAGAATGTTTTAGGGTTAGGGGTGGGTCTGTGTGACAATGGCGAATTAACAGTATTCCATATTCATGTACACATGCATAATATTAATGTTATTTCTTACTCAAGGTGGCTCAGAGGTTTCAGTGATTGACTTGAATTACATTTGACATTGCTATTTGCCGAAGAAGCAACGTGGAAGTAAACGATAGCACGTGTAACACATGAACTGTATGATTTGGCTATTTTCAATTGGGTGTAGCCCTACTACAGAAATTATGTATGTTGATTTATTTATTTATATTTATACTCAAAAAGTGCCTGAGAAAATACATATGGGTAGCTTATGTGTTGATTATGTGTTATGTGTTGCTTAATATGTCTATCTACAGCTGAAATCAGAAGTTTACATACACTTAGCTTGAAGTCATTAAAACAAATTTTTACTAATTATTCGACAGATTTAATATTAGCAGACTATAGTTTTGGTAAGTCGTTTAGGACATCACTTTGTGCATGACACAAGTAATTCTTCCAAAAATTGTTTACACTTTTAATTGACTATATCACAATTCCAGTGGATCAGAAGTTTACGTACACTAATTTAACTGTGCCTTTAAGCAGCTTGGAAAATTCCAGAAAATTATGTTTATTGCCTTTAGACAATTGGCCAATTAGCTTCTGATAGAAGGTGTACTGAATTGGAGGTGTACCTGTGGATGTATTTTAAGGCCTATCTTCAAACTCAGTGGACATCATGGGAAAACCAAAAGAAATCAGCCAAGATTTCTCAGGAGAAAATAATTGTTGACCTCCACAAGTCTGGTTCATCCTTGGGAGCAATTTCAAAATGCCTGAAGGTATCATGTTCATCTGTATAAACAATAGCACACAAGTAAAAACACCATGGGACCACGCAGCCATCATAACGCTCAGGAAGGAGATACATTCTGT
Organism: Xyrauchen texanus; assembly: GCF_025860055.1. Classification (NCBI taxonomy): domain Eukaryota; kingdom Metazoa; phylum Chordata; class Actinopteri; order Cypriniformes; family Catostomidae; genus Xyrauchen; species Xyrauchen texanus. Next base: position 33,036,329 of record NC_068303.1, read on the forward strand.
CTCCTACAGATGAATGTAGTTTAATGCGAAAAGTGCAAATCATTAGCAGAATAACAGCAAATGACCTTGTGAAGATGCTGGAGGAAACAGGTAGACAAGTATCTATATCCACAGTAAAACGAGTCCTATATCAACATAACCTGAAAGGTTGCTCAGCAAGGAAGAAGCCACTGCTCCTCAACCACCATAAAAAGCCAGACTAGAGTCTGCAAGTGCACATGGGGACAAAGATCTTACTTTTTGGAGAAATGTCCTCTGGTCTAATGAAACAAATATGGAACTGTTTGACCATAATGACCACCTTTATGTTTGAAGGAAAAAGGGTGAGGCTTTCAAGTTGAAGAACCCCATCCCAACCGTGAAGCATGGGGTTGGCAGCATCATGTAGTGGTGGTGCTTTGCTGCAGGAGTACTGGTGCACTTCACAAAATAGATGGCATCATGTGGAAGGAAAATTATGTGGATATATTGAACCAACATCTCAGACAACAGGAATTATAGGTCAGTCGCAAATGGGTCTTCCAAATGGGCAATTACTCCAAAGTTGTGGCAAAATGGCTTAAGGACAACAAAGTCAAGGTATTGGAGTGGTCATCACAAAGCCCTGACCTCAATCCAATAGAAACTTTGTGGGCAGAACTGAAAAAGTGTGTGCGTGCAAAAAGGCCTACAAACCTGACACAGTTACACCAGTTCTGTCTGAAGGAATGAGCCAAAAATCCAGCAACTTAGTTTGAGAAGCTTATGGAAGACTACCCAAAACGTTTGACACAAGGTAAAAAATTTAAAGACAATGCTACCGCTAGTGCCTCTGCACTCACTCACCAAAGTCACTTGCTTTAAAGCTCAATTACATGCCCTAAATCATATAAAGAATGTAATTAATATCCGTGAGAACTCAATGGACCCCTATGTGTAAATACAGTTCTAAGCTGTGTCTTTGGGGCGCATCATGCGGAGGGTCTCCTGCGGGCTTTCTGCTGATGCGAGCGCACTGCAGCGATGGACATTGATGTGTTTACATTAAAACCATGGACTACTGATAGGCTTATCTGTCCCTGCATGCTTACAGACACCATAAGATCAAGGACCAAAGCAATGCTACGAGCCTCTGGAGAATGTCTGCTCTGAAAAAGGTATGGCAGCTGATGTTGAAGGGAATAATAGTGTAATAATCAAATAGAGATGTCCCAGTCGATTGCACCGGGCATGAGTATGGAAATGATACACGTGTGAGCCAAACGACTAGTCATACTTAAATTTCCAACTCACGTGCTTTTGCTAGTATTAAAACAAAAATGCTGTAACATATTTTTTACACGTACGTAAATAAAATACTTCGAGAGCCTGTTTGCTGTGGAATATTGTAAGAATAAGTGTATTCTCTCTTCGCAGAACAGTATGCTGAGGGTGTAGTAAAGCAGTGTTATAGATCATAGGGCTGTGTAACGCACTGGTGGATTGTGGAGGAGACCATTAACTTCAGTTAGCGTGGCACTACTAGTCAGAGTGAAATGGTTTAACTCATCTGCGGATCCTCTTCCCTCCACATTCACTGATTGTCTCATTCTCTGTGTGTCAAATGTATTCCACTGTACTATCTCCATCTTCATTCTCCATCTGCCACAGGTGTTACCATGGATACTGCAGACACATTGCTGCATTTTCCTTGACAAGAGTTCAGGTAAGAGACAGGATAGGATTTTTAGTACTTCTTTTCTAATCTCAACTCATGGCAACTTGTGATTTGTTGATTTAAAGGTATAGGTCACCAAAGATTTTAACTTCTGTCATCATTTATTCTCCTTCATGATCTTTCAAACCCATTTGACTTTCTTTCTTCCAAGGAACACAATAAGAGATGTTAGGCAGAATTTCAGGGACTAAAATATTTGGTAGAATTATTCTTTTAAATTGGTTTGGAGTGGTGTGGGTTATATTGAAAATCTTTGAAAAGCTTAAACCAAAAGCCAAATGTTCCATTTGTGCACTCGTGTAATTTTGCTGAATATTAATCATTGATAATTGTCATGGGTTTGGCAGTGGATATCCTACCACTGTGTGTTGATGAGTATGCATGGTTTTTATTAAAGGAATAGTTCACCCAAAAATGAAAATCCTCTCATCATTTACTCACCCTCATGCCATCCCAAATATGCATGACTTTCTTTTATCCACTGAATACAAATTAAGAATTTTAGAAAAATATATCTATGCTGTTGGTCCATTCAATATAACTAAATGGTGACCAGAACTTTGAAGGCCCCACAAGCACATAAATGCAGCATAAAAGTAATCCATACGACTCCAGTGGTTAAATCAATGTCTTCAGAAGTGATAAGGGTGGGTGAGAAACAGATCAATATTTATGTCCCTTTTTTACTTTAAATATCCACTTTCACTTTTACTTCCACTTTCTTCCTGTTTTGTTTTTGTTGATTTGCATTCTTCGTGCATATCACCACCTACTGGGCAGGGAGGAGAATTTATAGTAAAAAAAGGACAAAAACAAGTGACACACAGATGTGTTACAGTTTTTCTCAATCGGTTTGGCTAATTTTTTTAATCAGTCTTAACATTCTCTAAAGTGTAAGTGCAGTTATTACAACTGTTTTATGGGACATCACAGCTCTATTGCATGTCTGCAAAATGTAGTAACACACCAAAAACATTGAATTCATGCTTCAAAACGAATCGGTTACTAACGTAACCTCGTTTCTCTCTAGATGAGGGAACGAGTATTGCGTAAGCTAGCTTACGCTACGGGAAAGATTAATCTTTTCTGAGATATTGAAGCCAAAAAATTATCCTTAATTTTGTATCCATTGTCAACGCAGTGCGGCAGCTGCAGACCTTGAGCGGGCTAGCTAGCGAGCTCATAGGTTGCTCTGCGGCAACTGCTGCAGCCTATAGACGAGCTTGGGCGAACTCGCATCCAATGAGAGGCGTCCGCGCGCTCACTGCATCAAAGCCCGGAAAAATGGGCGTGACTAGAGTGCTTATAAGCGTAGTTCGTAGGCTGGAACCCTGGTTTTCATTGAATGAAGCGGAAAATCGCTCGTGGCGCGAGCACGGCCGGTTACACAATACTCGTTCCCTCATCTAGAGAGAACCGAGGTTACGTTAGTAACCGATTCGTTCTCTTACGAGAGGTTCTCTCGTATTGCGTAAGCTAGCTTACGCTACGGGAACCCTTTGTCAACGCCGTGCGCGCCAAGCATCCACTGCATGAGCCCCAGGGAATTAAGGGGGACCCGGGGGAGCCCTTGTGAGTGGGGAATTAATATTTGGCCGGCAAGAGTGCGGGCCAGTGTGTGTGTAGTACATAAGCACATAGACAGAGCTGCGGTGCCGGTCTGTGTGGAATGTGTCCCATTAATGCAGCTCACCAGGGGAGCTCTAGCGTATTAAACCGCTAGCAGTTTAGCCTGCAGAGCGGGTACTTCCAGATTGTAAAATCTGACAAAGGTGGAGGGGGAAGCCCAGCCCGCTGCCACACATATGTCGTGAATGGAAATCCCGCTGGACCATGCCCACGAGGAGGCCATGCCTCTAGTGGAGTGAGCCCTAATGCCTAGCGGGCATGGTAGGTCTTTTGACGCGTACGAGGCAGCAATAGCGTCCACTATCCATCTGGACAGTGTCTGTTTCGAGGCGGCGAGACCTTTGGTGCGCCCTCCAAACGAAACGAAAAGCTGCTCAGAGCGTCTGAAAGATGCGGAGCGCGCAGTTATACAATCTCAGTGCTCTGACTGGGCAAAGGAGATTGGCGTTGCGTTCGCTATCAGATGCTGGTAGCGCCGACAAGGAAATGATCTGTGCTCTGAAAGGAGTACCGATCACCTTGGGGACATAGCCGTGTCTAGGCTTTAAAATGACCTTGGAGTCACTTGGTCCAAACTCAAGACACGCAGCGCTAACAGACAGCGCGTCAAGATCTCCCACCCGTTTAACTGATGATAGAGCAGTTAGAAAAATGGTTTTAAGTGAGAGGTGTTTCACATCCACGGATTGAAGCGGTTCGAAGGGAGGGGCTTTCATAGCTTCGAGAACTATAGAAAGATCCCAGATAGGAACCGATGGGGGGCGCGGAGGGTTCATCCTTCTAGCTCCCCTGAGGAAGCGGATGACCAGCTCGTTTTTACCCTGTGACTGGCCATACAGGGGTTCAGCGAACGCCGCGACGGCCGCCACGTACACTTTGAGCGTGGATGGGGATCTGCCCTTATCCAGCAGCTCTTGTAAAAACACGAGCAGCGGCGATACCCCACATGTCCATGAGTCCAGGTCTCTGTCGGTGCACCATTTTGAAAACAGAGACCATTTTGACGCATAGAGTCTTCTCGTGGAGGGGGCTCTAGCGTGTATGATGGTGTTTATTACTCCTTCTGGCAAAGCGATGGGTAGTCGTTGATCACCCACGCGTGTAGCTAGCAGCTCTGGGTGGGGATGCCAGATCGTGCCGCGAGCTTGCAAGAGGAGATCTGCTCTCACTGGGATGGGCCACGGGGCTGTCAGTGACAGCTGCGTAAGCTCCAGGAACCATGTTTGATTCTCCCAGCGCGGGGCTATGAGGAGCACCGAGTGGCGCGTTTCCCTGATCCTCTGCATTACCTGTGGCAATAGCGAGACAGGAGGGAAGGCGTAAAGCAGGCGGTTGGGCCAGTCCTGGGCCAGTGCGTCCTCGCTTTTCGAGAAAAATAGTGGGCAGTGAGAGTTCTCTTCTGACGCAAAGAGGTCTATCTCTGCTCTGCCGAATATGCGCCATAACGTCTGGACTGTTTGAGCGTGCAGGAATCATTCCCCTGGGGGAATACTGTCTCTGGATAGTCTGTCTGGTTTGTGTCGTTCAGGTGGCCTGACACGTGCGTCGCCCTCAGCGAGCGCAGGTGGCACTGGGACCAACTCAGTAAGCATTTCGTCAGATGGAAGAGGTTCCTGGATCTGACACCGCCCTGACGGTTTAGATAGGATACCACAGATCTGTTGTCCGAACGGACCAGGACGTGGTGACCCTGAATGACCGGGAGGAAGCGCACAAGCGCGTACTCGACCGCTATCATTTCCAGACAATTTATGTGAAGGAGCTTTTCCTGAACTGACCATAGGCCAAAAACCGGAGAGCCCTCGCAGACCGCGGCCCAACCCGTGTTGGACGCGTCTGTCGAAATGACTTTTCGGCGCGATACAGCTCCCATCGTCACTCCCCGCTGGTACCATTCGGCCACTGTCCAGGGCTGCAGAGCTGAGATACAGGTCTGAGTCACTCTGATCGGCTGGCGGCCTGTGGCCCAAGCCCGGCGAGATGCGCGGGTGTTTAGCCAATGCTGAAGCGGGCGCATGCGCAGTAAACCCAGCTGAAGTACTGCTGCGGCTGAGGCCATGTAACCTAGCACTCTCTGAAATTTTTTCAGAGGCGTGAGGCTGTTCATCTGAAAGGACGCGGCTAGTCGCTGAACTGTGTAGATAAGCGAGCCGTCATTGCCACTGAGTCTAGTTCTATTCCAAGGAAGGAAATTGCCTGACTGGGCTGTAGTGATCTCTTGGTCCAATTGACTGCAAGGCCCAAACTGTTCAGATGACTGAGGAGAACTGTCCTGTGAGACAGGAGCTCCGTATGTGATTTTGCCAAAATCAGCCAATCGTCCAAATAGTTCAGAATTCGCAAACCCTGACTCCGCAGGGGTGCGAGCGCCGCGTCCATGCACTTTGTGAAAGTACAGGGTGCTAAGGACAGGCCGAACGAAAGGACGGTGTATTGATAAACCTGGCCGTCGAAGGCGAATCTCAAGAATGGCCTGTGACGGGGATTTATCTGAATCTGAAAGTATGCATCTTTCAGATCGAGAGAAATAAACCAGTCCCCCTGGCGCACATGCGCGAGGAGTTTGCTGGTTATAAGCATTTTGAACGGTCTTTTTGCAAGCGCTTTGTTCAAAACCCTGAGATATAATATTGGTCTGAGGCCGCCTTCTTTCTTGGGGACAAGAAAATAACGGCTGTAAAACCCTGACTCGCTCAGAGGCGGCGGCACTCTCTCTATGGCCCTTTTGCATAGAAGGTTTGCTATTTCTGAACGATGCATGCATGCTGCTTCCGTGTTCACAGTAGTTTCGAGCCGCGCTCTGAAGCGAGGAGGACGGCGATCGAACTGTAGCAAATAGCCCTGTTTTATTGTGCTTAACACCCATTCGGATATCCCTGGAATATCTTCCCACGCTTTGAAGCGTAATGTTAGAGGGTGAATGGCCAAATCGCCCTGATTGCAGCACACAGCGCGCTGAACAGAATGTGTGAGTGCGCTTAGTGTGTTTATGCATGACTGCTCGCAGACAGCAGAGACAGGCTGTTCTGTGAGTGACTTCCCGATTGGGGTAAATGGGGAAAGAGTCACATCTGATAAGTGATGTGCGAGCATAGTCACGGGCACGGGACTTACATGCAGAGAGGTGTTTGCTGGCCGTGTGACAGAGCGGGCAGAGGAGGGGCGCGCGCACGGGCTTGTGGGCACGTTTATTAACTCTAACACTCGAGCGGTTCGTAACCGCTTTTTGTGAGTGTGCTCTGATAGGGACACGGGATGTGTAATGCTTGTGTGTAGGGGTGAACACTGGGTTGTGGGCACATTTTCTACACATAGGGCATGTTTGCTCTTTACAAGATTTCTTTGGGTCGCCGTGAAAACGGCGTTTGAGCGCAGGCAAGCGGGTGTTAACACCGGCTTGTTAGCTGCTGAATCTACCACTGTAGTAGCCTGAGAGAAGGGGACTGACAGGGGGCGAAGCTTTGACGGTGGTCCGCCCTGTCGACGCTGAGAAGTCTGGCTTTGCTGAGCTGGGCGCTGTGAAGAGGCTCGTGCAGGAGGCTCACGTGGGCGGCCTGCAGAGGAGTTAGCGCGACGAGGCAGAAAGAGATTCATGGCTTTTTGTGTGGCTTTTTGAACCTCTGAAAACCGGTCAATGATACCACTCACCGCGGAGCCGAAGAGACCGGATGGAGAGAGCGGTGCGTTGAGGAACGTAGAGCGCTCTGCTTCTCCCATGTCGGCTAGCGTTAGCCACAGATGTCTCTCGGTCACAGTCAGCGCGGCCATGCACTTCCCTATAGCTTGGGCTGCAGCTTTGGTAGCCGGAGGGCGAGGTCCGTCGCACTTCTTATGTCTGCAACCGCCTCTGGATGCCTGCTTTCCTCATCCCACTCCCGTAGAAGGTCCGCTTGGAGGATCTGTAAAACGGCCATAGAGTGCAGAGCAGATGCAGCTTGGCCGGCGGCGGAATAGGCGCGCCAACACAGGCGGAAGTTGTTCTGCAGGCCTTAGACGGGAGCACTGGTTTAGACCGCCATCTCGCGAGGGCGGGCAAAGGTGTGCTGCTACCGCATCCTCGACCGGAGGGATGGAAGCGTAGCCCTTCTCGGTGGCGCCGTCCACCGAAGCAAGACAGGTGGAGACGTGGGATCGGACCCTGGTCGAGAAAGGCGTGCTCAAGATTTGGAAAGCTTGGCGTGGAGTTCCGGCAGGAAGGGAGCGGCCCGGTAGCGGGTGCTGTCGCGGCGGCTCTGAAGAAAGCAGCCGTCGAGTCTGTTGGGTGCCTGCTCAGGGGCGGTGACCACTCGAGACCGAGGCGGTCGACAGCCTGTGTGAGGAGGCGTGTTAGTTCCCCTTCGACTCGGCGCGGGTCCTGCTGGATTCCTGGGCCGAGGAGGAGGCGTGTGAGCCTGACCACTCCTTGTTGTCCGAAGCCATGATGGAACACGCTTCTTAGTCCGAGATGGCAGCAGAGCAGCCGCCGGGCGGCAACTGCGTGTCCCGGTGGGCGGGAGGGTGAAGTCGATGCTCGAGGGATGGGCTCCGCGAGGCAATCGCTTCTACCACTGGTTCCGGCAGCCTTTGAGAGCGGCGCTTTTTCTGCACGGCTGAATAGAAGGCGCGCGGCTTCGGTCCTGAGTGCTTCGAGTCGAGCCCGCAGGGTCGACATCGGCAGCTCCTCGCAGAGATCGCATCCGCCTTCAGCGAGGGCGAGCTCTGCATGCCCCAGTCCCAGGCAGAGAGCGCAGATGATGTGGCGGTCTCCGGTGCTGAGAGGGGCGCGGAATGAGGCGCAAGTGGAGCGAGGCATCATTAAAAAGACGCTCGTACTCTTTTGTGAAGTTCTTAAGAACTAGCTTGCTTTAAAAAGGATACATCGCCGGATGGCGTAGCTCGCAGGACGGCTGAAGGTGGCGAAGAAGGCTGGCTTCTTCGAGCGCTGTCCACGCTTGCTTGATGCCCCTCTAACGGCGACGCGGCTTCTGGTTTAGAGATGCGAAGAGCTTCGCTGAAGAAATGAAAATCAGGGTTCCAGCCTACGAACTACGCTTATATGCACTCTAGTCACGCCCATTTTGGCGGGCTTTGATGCAGTGAGCGCGCGGACGCCTCTCATTGGATGCGAGTTCGCCCAAGCTTGTCTATAGGCTGCAGCAGTTGCCGCAGAGCAACCTATGAGCTCGCTAGCTAGCCCGCTCAAGGTCTGCAGCTGCCGCACTGCGTTGACAATGGATACAAAATTAAGGATAATTTTTTGGCTTCAATATCTCAGAAAAGATTAATCTTTCCTGTAGCGTAAGCTAGTTACGCAATACGAGAGAACCTCTCGTAAGAGAACCTAGTTATTATGTCAGAAAATTGGCCAATGCCACCAAAATTATTTTTTAACATAATAGTCAACCCTAGAAATGTTTGTTATACAAATGTATTTTTTGTTCTAATTTTGTAGACACTGACTGCTCACTGTTCTATACAAGACTGTCAATTTTGTCTTGCTGAATGCTATTGTGTATCACACTGAGCATTTTAGAGACCGATTTTAACAGTAGTGAAATGTTTACTGGGAAAGGTCAATATTTTACAATACTGTAGTACACAGAAAAAGGATATGCATGTCCATTTTTACAAATTTCTTACATGTAAAGTCATATATAGTGAACAGAGATTGCCACAAAATAACATCCATGCAAAAAAACAAACAAAATCTTCAACAATGAAAAAACATTTAATGTCATATTTATGGAATATACATAGTGTCTGACAGATTGTGATAACAGAATGGATCATTTTGCATGTGATGGCTCACACAATGAAAGAATGTTTAGAAGTTGTGAAGAGTATGACACTGAGTATTCACTGAGAATTAACTCATCAGCAAGTCATGTGCATTTAGTTGTTGTGCAAATTGTAGACAATTGTACTTACTCTTTTGTACACATGTGCCAAAGCATGTGCAGTTTGCTTAAACAAATAAGGAATTCAAATCTGGTGTGAGCAAGAATCTAATTGTTCAAATATTTGAACTTATTGTTTTGAAAAAAAAAACAATACTCATTCGAGAATTGAGCCAAAGCGATTGAGAAAAACTGTAATTTTGAAAGTTATTCAAGATAACTAACATGTTTTTTCAGGAAATAATGTCCCAAAATCCACGTATGTGGACACGTATGTTTATCAGTGCGATGACACGTGAAAAATGAGTGAATGTTTTGAAACGCCATATAAAACGAATCTAAAGATGTAACTCTTTACACCCAAACAGGTTTCACTAATAAAACTTAAAGAGGTTTCTTACCAGAGGCACTTTTGTTGGCTCTGCGCCCATAGAAGCGCTTCACAGAAATCGATGTCATGTTGTTGTGCCACGTGACTCGGTGTGCCTTAAGTTTAACACTTAAATGAAAGTCAAATGTGTTGTGAACAGTATTGAGCTGGTTTAAATTAATTTAAATTATGCGTTGCGTATAGCGAAGCCAAAATACAACGTCCACGCATGTGGATGCGGGGTCGCACAAGGTTAATGGACCTCGCTTTGTGCGTTTTATTTGAGCATTTCGGGCAGGAGTACTGCATTTTTAAGATGTTGTGATGTTAAAATGAACTTCAACTGTTAAAAACACTTCTTGAGGTACATGCATTCGGTTCTGCTCTATTCAATGCATCTAGCTTTTCCACCGATGTGCTTGGTGGGAATGACTCCTAAGTTGTTTTGGATAAAAGCATCTGTGAAATGAATAAATGTAAATGTATTTGGCTGTGAGCTCAAAGTATGAGGTTGCATTCTGTTGCAGTCACTTGTAATTCCAAATATGATCCCATATGTAATGAATGATTTCACTGCTGACTGCATCCTGAAATTATGCTGATGAATATGATGTAACCTTGCCAACTGATAACCAGTAGACTTTTGTGTACTTACAGCATCTGAGTGGTAATGATGTCTCGATAAGGTTGAGTTGAGTACTTAACTCAAAATATATTATATCAAACTGTTGTGAGTTTGAGCGTGGCAACACTTATGTCAACTCTTGGAATGTCATGTTTTTCTTACCCAACTCTCTCAGTTTGAGTTTCTAACAAGAGTGCAGGTATGTCAGTGTTTATTCTCAAGGTTGCTGATGAATCAACTTATGAAATGTTTAATTCAATTATGATTGATGGCAAGGTGCCCAGGAGACTGTGCATCGATCCACAACGTCCAGCATGGCCGTAGTTTACTTCAGTATACTAGTGAATATTTTGAGAGTGCCCTGCTGCTGTTTCTATGGAGACGAGGGAGGCTGATGTCATTAGAGGTTATTATGAACATGCTCAGATTTGTTTGTTTGAGCCAGTATCTGGTGCTGATTATGTATTCAGCAGTACTCTATACACAAAATCATCAATATTCCTAAACTAGATCCAGGAATGATCCTTATGTCAATAATGTTGTGAAAGCATCCAGATGGATTTCTACCAGTGTTACTGTTCAGTCATTTTTATGGGGAGTTTTGTTTCTGAATTTTGCTCACCCCTTTCAATGAATTTATCCTGACACAGCATTTTCCAGAGGTCATGGCAGAGACTGCATGGTAATGCTGCTTTGTCTCTAAGAAGATTTGGAATAGTGGTCGACAAATATTTCAATGGCCGATGCCATAATAACAATATCTAAGGAACAGATTGGCTGATGCAATGCAGATATACATAGATGAGCCAAAACATTATGACCACTGACAGGTGAAGAGAATAACATTGATCATCTCCTAACAAGGCCACATGTCAAGGTCTGGGTAAATTAGATGGTAAACGAACAATCAGCTCTCATAATCAATGTGCTGAATGCAGGAGAAATGGGCAGGAGTAAAGACCTGAGTGACGTTGACAAGAGCCAAATTGATATGGCCAGATGACTGGGTCAGAGCATCTCTGAAACGGCAAGGCTTGTGGGGTGCTCCCGGTCAGCAGTGGTGAGTACCTACTGACAGTGTTCCAATGAGGGACAAACCACAAACCAGCGACAGCAGGGTGTTGGGTGCACAAGGCTCATCGATGTGCTAGGGCAACGAAGGCTATCCCATCTGGTCTGAACCAACAGACGGTTTACTGTGTCACAGAAAATTTGAATGATGTTAGGGGAACTATGTGTCACAATACACAGTGAATCGCACCTTGTTGCGGACGGGGCTAAGTACGCACATGAATACCCCTGTCCACTAGCGAAAGCACATATAATGGGCACGCAGGCATCGGAACTGGACCTTGGAACAGTGGATTGACGGTCTCAGATGCGGAGGCAACTGAGAATCATCCTCTGCACCTGGATTGAGGCGAGTCATTACACCAGCACGAGGACTTAGGCACCACGGGGAATTGGGCATTCCAAATTTGTGTTGCCCTGGCCTCAATCTTCCCAGATCTCAATCTTAAGATGTGCTAGACCAAGTCCAAGTCCGATCCATGGAAGCTCCACCTCGAAACTTAATGGACTTAAAGGATCTGCTGCTAAGTTCTTGGCGCAAGATAACACAGAACACCTTCAGGTGTCTTATACAGTCCGTAGCTCAGCGAGTCGGCACTGTTTTGGCAACATGCGGAGGACCAACAGCACATTAGGCAGGTTGTCATAATGTTTTGGCTCATCAGTCTATATAGAACGATTTAATGTGGCAAACAAGATGTAAGCAAAATGTATAAATTAAATGCACACCATATTTACCATATTTACATATCATATTTACAGAAAGATGTGCACAGTTATCTGTTGATAATGCTGTCGGTCGATTTTGGATTGGACACTTGTAGGTGGAATAATCACTTCTGTTGCTGCCTCACTGATTTATTAAAACACAATTTTAATGTCAAGCAAGAGAGAGTTAATGTTTAGGCCAGTGTTCTGATTCAGACTGAGTGATACTGAAACATCTTCACAATAATCTTGCTATAATTTGTCTGCTCACCTTTATGGGGATATCAGTTTTATTTCTTCTTCTTGTAATTTGTCTTATTCCTGCTGAGGTTTTTGTCTGTCAGGCACAGGTTTTGATCGTCAAACTAGTTTGGCGCCATTTTCATATTTTGGGGACATTTTATTGAATTTCATGGTCAATGCAGGGCAAAATGTCATCTTAGTTAGTAATTCTGTACTTCAGTGTGCTTCATCTCACCTCCAGAGGGAGTCATGCTACCGATTTTGTCTTTCATTGACAAAAGTATTGGTGAAGATAATGCAGTGCTGTTGTTTTTTCAAATTTTCACCCAGTTTATTTTTCACTGATCTTAATAGTAAAAACTAACACGTTGGTTTTTACCATAATCCCTAAACTAAGACCAAAATTTCCATTTGTAACTATGTATAAGGTACATAGTTTCAGAATGTTCTGACTCAGGTTGCTATGACTTTTCTAACTGATCGGACTTACGGTTTTCTTTTGATTTTTTTTTTTTTTTAATGTTGGAGATGGAAAATGTTTGGATTTGGGGAGGTGGATATTTAGGATTTTGTGATCACTTTGTTACTTTAATTGCTTTTGTGTTTCAATAAATTAATTACATTTTTAAGCAAAATCAATAAAGCAAAAATATTCACCCACACTCGGCAGGGGGGTTGATGATTTAATTGGTTTTTCACAATATTTCTTCTATAAAATATTTTCAAAATGGTTTTTTGCATATTGCCATTGGCAAGAAAAATACGTGAACCCTTTGGAATTACATGCATTTATGTGTAATTCTTTCTTAAAATCTGGTTTGAGCTTTATCTAAGTTACAATAATGAACAAACACAATCTGTTTTAACTAATAACACACAAATTATGGTGTTATTCTTGTACATATTAAATACATCATTCACACACTCACAGTGTAGGTTGAAAAATGTATGTTAACCCCTAGACTAATGACATCAACAAAAGCTAATTAGAGTCAGGAGTTAGCAAACCTGGCATCCAATTAATGAACGAGATTGGAGGTGTGGGTTAGAGCTACTTTGATTGTAAAAATCACTTAAACATTTTGAGTTTGCTATTCACAAGAAGCATCCGCCTCGCATAAAAGAGATCTCAGAAGAACTGCGATCAACATTTGTTGCTTTGCATAAAGCTGGAAAGGGTTACAGTTATATCAAAGAGTTTAGAAATTCATCTATCCACATCAGATGATTTAGTACTGTGGCTACTCTCCCTAGAAGTGACCGTCCTACCATGATGACTCAAAAAGGCACACCGCAGAATGCTCAACATTTTAAAAATCACAGATTGACAGCTAAAGACTTGAAGGAATCATTGGAACTGATTGAAGGTTGAATTGTTTGGAAAGAACACGCAGCACTACGTATGGTGTAAAAAGAGCACCACATACCAACATGAACACATCATCCCTTGGGGGAGTATGGTGGAGCTGCTTTGCTGCTTCGGGACCTGGACCGCTTGCCATCATCAAGGGAAAAAATAATTCCAATATTTATCAAGATTTCATACAATATAATTTCAGGGTGGCTGTGTGCCAGCTAAAGCTCAGTAGAGGTTGGGTGATGTAGCAGGACAATGACCCTAAACATAGTAAATCCACTACAAAATGGCTTAAAAAATCCACCTTTTGGAGTGGTCCAGTCAAAGCCCAGACCTTAACCCAATAGAGATGCTGTGAAATGACCTCAAGAGAGGCGTTCACACCAGACATCCTAAAATTATGGCTGAGCTGAAGCAGTTCTGTAAGGAAGAATGGTCCAAAATTCCTTCTAAACATTGTGCAGATTTAATCCGTAGCCACCAGAAACACTTGGCTGAGGTTACTGCTGCCAAAGGAGGATCAGTTTTTAAATCCAAGGATTCATTTACTTTTTCTACAGCACTGTGAATGGGATGTGAAAGGGATGTGTTCAATAAAGACATGAAAGATTATAATTGTTTGTGTGTTGTAAGCTTAAGCACATTGTGTTTGTCTATACTTGTGACTTTGATGAAGATGAGATCACATTTTATGACCGATTAATGCAGAAAACCAGCTAATGCCAAAGAGTACACATACTTTTTCTTGCCATTGTATCTAGTTATATTATAGTAGAATATAGTAAAACGGCATACCATACAGTCCTCTTACTTTTTCTGCCATGCTATATACTGTAGATATGGCAGAAAAATATAGAGTAGTAAAGTAGTAGGGGCCCTGTGCCAAGCAAATGCCACTGAGCTCAGTGTCAATGCTAACAAATAGTTTTCTTTGGGTATTGGTCCTCAATGGCCCACATTTACAAAGAATTGCATCTATAAAGTGTTTTTATTAGCATAAGCTCCTATTGTTGGAATACTGAATTAGTTTGCATATGACACAATATCCACATACAGAGAGTAAGTGTGATAAAGCCAAGGCGGCATCCACTGGGCTTCCCCTGGAGCAAACAGAATTAGCTGCACAGTGTGGATCCCAGCCCTAAAAGATTTGTGTCAAGCGTTTCAATAGATTCAATTGGCTAAACTAAATGGTTTCAGGGACGAAGAGACACCTGTAGCTGGTCTCTCAGCAATTCCCATGGTGACAGGAAGACTGTTTGAGGTGTTTGTGAGGGGGATTCCTGAAGCTTCGTAGCTATTATCTTCCACTGGTGACATACAGTATGTGAGTGACTGGTGAATTCATGGGCTTTGGAGGATTTTGGAGGGCTGTGATCTTTGATCTTTGGGTTTGGCTTTGAAACTGTATAATCTTGTGAATTCATCAGTATTTATCTAATGATTAAGATGAATTAGAAGAAGAGAGGTAGTCTCGCATAGCCAGACTTTTGACTAAAAGCGTGAAGTGTGGTCCAGATTGCAGTATATTCTGACCAATAACTGCCTATTTAGTCAGGAAGAGAGAGTCTGATTGACATGTATAGTGACCAACCATTGTTAATTTTTTACTAGTTGCTTAGGGGTGGGGTTTTGTGAAATGGTGGGGTGGGGGGTTGGGGTGGTTGTTGTTCAAAAACCCCTAAAAATAGCAGAAACGTCAACCTGCTACCTAGCGGTTTTGTAGTTCATAGATTGAAATTACTTCAGGGAATCTCAGTGTATGTAGTCCATCTGTCTGAATCATGTGTTTGCTTCTTTGGGATAAAAATGAACTGGTTTAGTGTCCCTCCTTATGCTATCTCTTTTCTCTCTGCCAGAGGTTGGTGAGGTGCTTTTAATAGCTAACTAATGGTCATATGGTGCTACACACTGATATTTGGCTTCTCTCCATACAGTCCATACTAGAGCTGTATAATAAAAATTAAATCTCAATCTTTTGATAATATTTGATATTTAGTTTTACATGTTTATGTATTTGCTCTGAAATGGACTAAAAGAGTGATTTATTTTTCCAATCAGAGGAACCATCATATGCTGTGATTGACCAATCAGAATCAAGTATTCAAAGGAGATAAGTAATATATATTTTTAATTAGTCGATTGAAATTTCACTTGAGCAAGATAATCAGTCTAATAATGCTTTGTCCTTGAGCCATGTACCATAACAGTAAATGGTTACCCATAAGGCCTTCTTTTTGCCCTTTGCCGTGATTAAGGTTCACCTTATTCAAATGGGATGCAGCAACAAAATAATGAGCAGCCCGACAGATCTACCCTCTGAGTAAATGAAGTGAATCACATTAAAGAGGAGGCTGTCATGAGACATTTCATGCACTCATATACCCATCCAGTCAAAACCTGTTCTTTACACTAAATGGCCAAAAGTATGTATTAAGATTTGAATTAAGCATTAAGATTTGTCTGGACTAGAATGAATGGAATAGCCAAACATTGTAATTCAAATGGGGTGTCCAAAATCTTTATACTGTATTTATATTGGAAAGCAAATAAAATGTCATCATTAGCACATTATACTTGGGCTGTCAATCAAAAAACTAATTTAATCAAACTAATTACAATTAATTAATATATTCCATCATGTGATTAATTTCACACATATTACAATTAGCTGAAAATAGCCCTCAAATAAAGATAATTTAATATATAACAATCTAAATAATTATAAATATAATATATAATACATACAGTAGGAGGCAGTAATGCTGAAGCTGTTAGTTTAATTACGTGTTTTAGTTATAGTGAAGTAGTCATGCGAGCGATAATGGAGTGAGAGATAATTCCGGATGACTAAAAAGAAGTTCAGACACTGACTGACAGTTTGTCAGCGTCAGTTCAACTCGCTCGTTGCACACATGGTGAAAAATACTTATCCTCAAAACAGCAAGATGCCACTCAGGATGAGCAGAATGAAACAGAGTGGGGTTACCTTTTAAAAGTGATAACTTACCAAAGCGTATTTTATTAGCAGTGCGAGATGCATGACAATGGTCAAAGATGTCTGTCTAGTGCATGTTCATATGCTGAAATAATTCAAAATATTCCAGATAGGCACAAGAAGGTGTCCTGTGTAAGTCTCCTTTGGTGTGCAGTAATAGTAGGCTTATTTGTCCTGCTCTCTTCCTTTCAGTCAACTGAGCACCAGTGGGTGGGTCAAGGGTGCAGTGGTGTAATAGTAGGCATTGATGTCTTGGTGCAGAGGTAGTGTTTAATTTATGAGTCCCAGTGTGACATTTCTGCAGCTTGGTTTTAATAAATGCCATGTTGAATTTGGAAGGTAGATTTTAGTTCTAAAACAGAATTTAGTATAATGACTTATATGTAAAAAATATCAAATATTTATTCCCCATTACTAGTAAAATGTAGTTTAAATCTTAAAAAAAAAACGCATATTGAGACCCCTACACTCTGCTCTGTCTGCTGTCTGTGATCAGCTATAATTGTTTTTGTCTGTATAGCTGCCCCATTGCCTGTACAGCTGGAGCTCCACTTACTGCCCCCTATGGAATGAGACATATGGTTGCATGATTAATTGGAATCATCTTTTATGTATCACTTTTTAAAAAACAATTAATCGCACTGAATTAACATGTTAATTTGACAACCTTAATTATAACATTTATTATGATTTATTATGATATTTTTTTTGTTCTGTGAATTAGTGCTGGGTGATCAAATGTATATTTATTATATATAGCAACATTTGGAATATTGCTGTGATTTTAAGTTTCCTAAAGACTGTGCCCATTTTTGCCTGTGAATTAGGGTTGGATGATATATTTAGAATATTCATGGCATATTTGTGCTGATTTTTCTTACAATGTATAATTTATCAGCATTGTGAATTTTTCGAAATACCTGTTTATGTTAATTTAGTGAAAAACATTATGGAATTTGTTTTATTTTTATTATAAAGGTATGCTTTTATTTGGATATTTTTGTCATGTTTATTACATCTGTTGGGTCAATATGATGGTTTCTTTGATTGCAAAATCAATCACCTTTTAAATCCATATAATTAACAATAAGATATTGCATGTCCTCAAAAGGCTGAAAATGCTGAGATTTGTTTAGGCCCTATTGTGACTGTGCACTTGATGAGTTGTGCTAATGTTGTATTTGTCACAGTGGGAGTGTAAATACACCCGGATGCTAATGAGTCTGAACCTGTTATAACAGCATATGTGCAATAGTCTCTCAGTTCAGGTTCACGGCTCTTGTACTTTGAAAACAAACAGGAGAAACGTGTTACACAGTTACATTCAACTGAAGTACAGACTTTCTGCATGTGAAGATCCCCAGTTGCTGAAACAAACATTTTATGCCATGAGTGTAAGTCAGGGAAGAGGTAGTTGACAGGTAATCGATTTTGTCGTGTATGGTTTGTCTGCAGTCGGCATTCAAAAGGGCAACACTGTCTTGTATACATAAAGCACAAAGACAGTGAGCTAACTTAACATTCAGTTAGTCAATAACACCACTCAACAGTGTGTGACATTAGCTGTAAACCTTATCAAACTTTGGAGGAATGTAATATAAAACTTATTTATAACTCAATACCGATTTATAGGATTCCTCCCTCATTCACTCATTCCCTAAAACAAAAAGGAAATGTTGAATACACACATTAAAGCTGAAGTGTCGAACAAACGGATGTATTTATTGTAGTTCAAAATTGCATCAAAATAGTGTGTTACATTTGAAAAGCTGATGAAAAGCCACTACTAAATATTCTTGCAACGATATATAAGCATGCTTTAATAAACCAGTAGGTAAGTATTTCCCAGTAGGGATTCAATTACATATAATAGCCTTTCAAGCCAAGATGATAGCTGCGTCTGATATCATGTCAGAGTATGTACTTCACTTGATGAAAAATGCACTTCTCAGCTGGTAGAAAAATCAGATCTTTAGGTATGCAGCTGAGTAGTATGAATACAGTCCAGGCATACTTTATAGGGATATCCACGGATAGCCGACATTTGTAAACCGTTCCACAGGCCCGTATTCAAATACCAAAATCACTATTCGGTTATTCTACACATGCAGTAAAGGTCTTCAACCTGATCCGAGCCTGACAGTACCCAAAACATGGTGGTTTTTTTCAAGTATAGAGCAAGATAGGGGCTGTTCACACGTTTTTGTGTGCATCTGCACTGTTTTTCAATTGTAAACACATGTTGGATGAACATCTGTGACTGCTGCACCTCATCTCAAATTTTTTTCAGCATCTCATGCAGTACCGCCACATTAGACACTGTGCCAATTTTAAAATAACATTTATAAATGCATATCGAGACACCTGCGTTTTTTTGTCGGGTGCACAGACAAGAAGTTTAATGTAAAACCATTTAAAAATCAAAGCATACCAATGAGGCTAATAAACCACAGCAGTGTAACTCTATGCACTCTATGTTTTTAGATATAAAATATGGATATAAAAATATGAAATGAATTAAAACAGGAAATTATACTTTTAAATATGAAACTAAATGATGAAATATATGCAAAGTTTAAGACTGCTCTAAAGCTGCATTTCATTTACACAGAACCAAAGCAGTATCAGAACTGCTTTTAATACTAGGGGCTGAAGTGGCTCAAAGCACTTCAGTACAAAAATTATTTTACAATATATTTACTCAAAGATTTAAACTGGATAAATACAATAAATAAATCGCAAAAAAATATGATTTTAGCTTGTTCTCTTTGATTCTGTTTTGTCACTCCATGATGGTAATTTTTTCACTGCACATTTTTTAGAATTGTGAAAAATATATATAAAAAATGGTAACAAGCAACATTGCGCACAATTATCTGGTATAAGTCATGTCCAACATGGGACATCAGCATGTTGCTTCTCAATGTTCTTGTACCCTAAAATCAATCCCATTCAGTCAAATTACTGGCAAGTGTCATCACCCATCAGACATTGCTTTAATCAATTCGAACATGATCATGTTTCTCTCTAATGCTATTGATAGCAGGTTGTGCAAACAACCCCTGAGGCGTGGGTTCTGGCCCCATGGGAACCTGGATGTAATCACACACACATATAGAATGATGAGTGTGTTTAAGAGGTTGCATTTTCATTCTAAAATGTAATTTTTACTCCACTGACGGTTAGGTTTAGAGTTGGGTTGGGCAATAAAGGTAATAAAATATACATTTGTTTTTGCTCTAAAATAAAATTTTACTCCACAGACAGTTAGGTTTAGTGTTGGGGTTTGGGTAAGTGGTTAAGGTAATAAAATATGCATTTGTTTTTGCTCTAAAATTACATTTGTACTCCACTGACATTTAGGATTAGGTTTGTAGTGTCATACATTCAACAACATTTCAAGCTTTGGCCACTGTAGTGTTGCAACTGTATGAGATTTACAGGGTATGATAACCGGTTTCACGGTATACGGAATTACACAATTACTATTATCAGTGAAAACAGAAGGGTTATTTTATTTATCTATTTATTTTTGAGCAAACACTTTATTATAATTGAAACTTGAAACCATTTATTTTATTGAAGTATGTGTAAAAAAAAAAAAGTCTCCCTTTTAGGAAAATAAAATAAATAGAAAAAATAAGAAAGCAAACAGAATAATTAACAGAATTATAAACATGATCAAAAAATAGCATGTAACTATAACATGTTATATAACTAAAGCATGTTAGCATAGCATGTTCAATGAACTACTAAATGAAAAATAACATCAGCTGTGTGAGCTTTTAAAGTAATGCCCTATGATTATTAACAGTTAACATATGTGTACGACAGCAGAGCCAGACGGCTCCTGTCTGTCCCTTTAACTCAGTACTTCTCAACTGGTTTTGCTTCAGGACAGATTTTACAGTGGACATAAAGTGTCGACCTGCCATAGATTAAACATAACCTGTATTTAATGTATCCTGGGTTGCATTTCCTTTTATGTTGCATAGTTTTGTTCATGGTTTTCCAGTACAAGGACATGCATCAAGTGTCATTATTTTTGTTGTTGATGTCAAAATCTACAGGAAGTTTCTCTCCCCCTTTTAAAAATTGAAGAGCATATTTACTTATATGGGCCCATTATTATCCCGTTTGTTACCTAATATTACATATTTATACACATATTACACAGAAGGAAATGCTCCTCATTACCATGGTTAGGTCAGTGTGCTAGTCTTAAATAATAATAATAGTAAATTAATGTATTTATGAAAAATAAATACTAGCTAAAACTGCCACTGTTGATATAAAATGAGGTCCAATACATTCTACCTGTAGATTATTTCATATGAAACTATAAGATTTTGTCAAAATATAACAGTTACTTTTACTCATGTAAAATCCTGAAACAAATTTGTAAAGGTGATGGTAATATTTTTATTTATTTATTTTTTGGCGCATAGCATAGTGTTGCTCTTTGCCTCCTCAGTGCTGTTTGGCATGTCAGGGCTGCTACTGTTTGAGAGGTTCGAATTGACAATCTCCGTAACACTTTAAACTAGAAAAGTCTCGCTAGAATTGAAATTGGTCACAGTTTTAATATCTGCGCTCCGCAATATCGAGGGAAGCCCGTTTATTGAACGCGCGCGCCAGAGAGAAGAGCAGATCATTAGCGTGAGCTCGCTACACTCGCGAAAGTGCAGATGAGAAGTCTTTAACTGTTTGCGAGATTATCATTAAATCTGCCTCGGCAGGTAAATACTCGATCACTTGGGCGGCCACCGAAATATCTTCAATTGGGAGAAGTTACCATGGCATTGTTATTTCCCTGCTGTCAGCGACCCAGTCCGAATAGACCAGTTGAGAAACACTGCTTTAACTCACAAACACACTCATGTCAGACCTCCTCGCCTCGCTTCTCTCTGACATCTGCTGCATGTGTGTGTGTGTGTGGCGCAAATTGACGAGTCTGACAGACAGTCGAGAAGGAAAGGAGATGCGCACGCGCACGTGAGAATCTCCGTCCAGTTGCATTTTTTTTTTATACCGTAGATAAGCTATTTTCAAACCGTGGTAGGCCTATACCGTGAAACCAGTATACCGCTGCAACCCTAGGCCACAGGGGGCAGTAATTCAAATTTTGGTAAGCACAAACCGATTTTAGCTGAAGAATTTTTGATCTATTGTCGATTTTAAAGTGTGATCGGCTGTGTCTAGAAGCTAACCTCACCACAGCCAAAGTCTTGCGAGAGTCTCATTCACTGTTACTAAGGTTAGGTTTAGGTTTAGATTTAGTGGTAGGGTTAAGGTTAGGGTTAGGTGTAGGGTTTCACAAAAAATATAGTGTGTGAACATCCAATGCGACATGACCAGTGTGATCAGTGTGTCCACTCTGGTAACTGTGACAGTAATAGACTGTATTCACGCAGAGCCGGCCCAAGGCATAAGCGAACTAAGCGGCTGCTTAGGGCCCCGGTGGCCACCAGGGGGCCCCCAAGAGCACATATATTTTATTTATTTATTTTTTTTTTTGTGATTATACTGTCAATGGACAATGGTAATTATACAAAAACGCAATATTAAATGCAATATTATGTTAACGGGCTGCAGGATGCAAGCACATTCAGACAGCAAAACAGCAATGTCACAAAAAAGGACATATCCTCTGGTGCAGAGAAAAGGAAAAAGAAGAAAACAGAGGAAGAGAAAAAACAGTACGATAAAGGTATGTTAAGTAGCTAGGCTAAGTTATGAGCTAACATTAGCTGGCTAGTTAGTTAACATAGCCTATGTAGCATATCTTCTTTTTTAGGAAAGTTTGATTAATCATCCGTAAATAGCCTTGACATCTTAATATATTATTAGTACAACATATTACTTAGCAAGTTTTAGATTAAAGTTTTTGTCTTCTGTGTAAAAATAACTTTCCTGGGTATATATTTTTGTAATAAAAATAAGCTTCTGTTCCATAAACTTTGTACTGATAACAACTTAACATTATTTACATTAGTCTACCATTTTGGGGTCTTTGCTAT
Source organism: Xyrauchen texanus (assembly GCF_025860055.1). NCBI lineage: Eukaryota > Metazoa > Chordata > Actinopteri > Cypriniformes > Catostomidae > Xyrauchen > Xyrauchen texanus. The sequence goes on from NC_068303.1 coordinate 33,058,922, forward strand.
TATATTCCACTATCATTATGCCTCAGTTAGCTAGTTATAGATTAAGAGTTGTTGTTTTAGGAGTACAGATGGCTTGCTGCTGTGTATAATAATTTGTGTTGAGAAAATATGTACTCTTATGAAACTTCCCTAGGAGCACTGTTGAAATATTTTGGACGTGGGGCACAACCAACGCCACCTGCCCCAAGTTCCAGTGCTACAGCTGATGATGATTTTTCAACAATCCCAGATCATTATATTTATATGGATAAACCATGCCTTTGTTTTTGACAGACAGTTGCATTACCTTCTAATATGACATCTAACATGGCTAGCTTTTATTATTATTTTCATCTTTCATCAGCTCCATCCTCTGCAGGCGAGGAGCACTTCCCATCATGTACATCCACTGATGTTGTCATCTATCCTGTCTGACTCAGAAAGGACTGATCTGGTAAGCAGAGGGCCACTGCCTATAAAGGAAAACTTCTCATTCCCTGAAAAACCTGATGGCCGAAGCTTCCACTACACCTACAGAAAGTTAATTAATGGGGAAAAAATTTAAGTGGAGCTGCTCGCTTACTCAAAAAGAAATGATATTGTCTACAGCTTCTGCTGCAAATTGTTCTCTATGAAGTACACAAAACTGGTAACAGAGGATCAACAGGATTGGGTAAATATAGGTGTGCTACTGTTGCATTTAAAACCGTAGAAGGGTAAAATCATGCCAGGCAGACATTGGAATGTTGTAAGTAACACAGCTACAACTAATACAATTTATAAGGGGTTTGTTAGATTTATAGTGTGCGAATAATCAAGCATTGACCATATTCAATCATATTGGCGGCACCGAGGGGCCCCCAAATCAAATTCTGCTTAGGGCCCCATAAAGGCTTGGGCCGGCCCTGTATTCACGGTATCTTTGATTATTAATGGGAATGACAACGAGGCTGTGAGGGATAGACTCTGCAATAGAACGCACAGTATAAAGCTATAAAAAGCTCCTAGATCACATCTGATTTTCCACAGCTCATGTTGTCTGGAGTTTTTTGTCTACTAATTGTTCTTGGACAGATATTTTTTCAATATGTTTTCTGCGGAACGATCCAAAAACACTTTAAATTGCAGTATAGCCCATTGAAGGGACTGTTCTATCCCTCACAGCCTCGTTGTTATTCCTGTCAAAGATGGCGCTGTTGTGAATATGGTGTATGTTTGAATAAGATTTTGTTGGATGGCTTTCTATTATTGTAGTTGCATTAATTTCAGATTGACAGTTTCTTCAGTGCTTTGATTTCGTGACTGTCATCCTCCAACAGTGTCAGGTGGCATCTCACAATGGCACTGTCTTACTGTGACAGCAGTTCAGTGAGGGTGATTACTGGCAGTATCATGTACCAATTTCCACATGCAGGTCTGATTTAAGGTTATAGATTCCGTCTAATTTCTTTTAGACAAACAGGATCTTGCAATATCTTTGTATATTTTTTGTATTTTTGTGGCTCTCATGCATGTAGGACTGCAGACCCTTGTCTTTGGAAATGAAATAGGCAGGGACTCTCATGAAAGCTTCCATACCCACCAACGTCCGAATGTCCTTTGTGAAGCTCACTGCAGTAGAATATCTGTTTTACAACTTGGCTGTAAAATATGTATGGGCTTCTGAGATGGTAGAATGCCTAGGCATAGAGTTGCTAGATGCCAGTGGCCTAATTAATTTTTTAAAACCCTCACCTTTGTTTTTAATTGGCCTCCTGTCCATTGCTAATTATGTTATGTAATCTTTAAATGCCTCTCTTTTGTCTGTCATTGGATTTACAGTCTCAAAGGTTCTTTGCATTGTTTGAAGGTGATGATTGTGATGTTTAGTGGAGATGCACTTTTTATATAATAATGTTAATAAGTAAAATACTAAAGTGTAGTCTACCAAAAAAAATGTCTAGGTCTAAAAGGCTTTTTTTTCCACACCGCACCCAATTCCAATTTCTTTTTCAGGTCACATCTTGGGGATAATTTTCTGCACTGTCATTTTGCAAATGATTAAATCAGATCCAGAGAGTGTAGTATAGACATTGTAGAGAGTGAGAGTGTAGAAAGTTCAGTCAATATCTGCTATATCTACATAGTAATAACTTAAACCAAGCATGATGCCAAAAGACTTCGCTTGAATTGGAAAGATAATTTTTTTTGCCTTTGCTCATGTCCATGATGACATCTTCAGGCCCCAATATACTTAATGAGAAGTTCTTCTGCATTGTTCACTCAGGGATAAAAAGAAGTTTGAAACAGCCGAGCAGTGGTATACTCTTTGCGAATATTCAGACTATAGTCAAGTAAAAGAAGCTGTTTTAACCACTCGTTGATGATTTAAAGTAATATATATGCAGTAGAAAATACACCATTTGTCTTTTTTACATTCTGAATTCATTATGATAACGCTTTATGCGGCCATAATAAGTGTTTGTTACACTATGTTATTGTAATATATACCACAGTTAGTTCCGGTCCTCGAATCTGATTGGACAAGAGATGTTCCATGACAGCATCAGCACTCCGACACTTCACTCTGTGTGTGTGTGTGTGTGTATCACTCCGCATTCATGCTGTTCTAAACTAAAGTGTATCTGTTAGGAGTTACTGGCTTTATTTTTGAAATTACATATGTTAGCCAGCAGGTGGTGGCAAAAGATACTTTTTGTGTGTAATATGAGCCAGTTGGTGACATAAAGTGAATCTGTTAGTCATTGTTTACATAGAACTGCGCTCTGTGATCACTCGTATTACTAATACATTACCAAAACTAGGAAATAGCTTTAAACGGCTTTAAATTGACAACTTCAGGATTAAGGCTCATGCTGAGAGACACAACAGACTGATTTATTACAGAACTCAAGTGCTTACCTTTTATCGGAGTTTCCATATTGGATACATACTGTTTAAAATGGCGGAGTACATGGCTGTTTCTGTAGTGAATGACTCTTGCAGACCGGCTACCATGAAATAGAGAGGAATATCCCCGCTTGGATGTCTGTTTTCCACTGTTACAGCTGACAGCATCTCTGATTTGGTGTGGCAACAGGTGATTGCACACGTGCTCTCTCACACACACACACAACACACACACACACACACACCCAGCCGTCCATCCTTGTTTATACAATGACTTGTTAGAAACAGCACAAGCCGTGATACTATTTCTGAAGTGAACTTTTTGAATTACTAACGAAGTCTTGGACGCATCATTTGTTTTGAACCAGCAACGGCAGATTCTGATTGGTCGCGTAAGAATGTAGTTCCATGCACAAATGCGTTTTTATGACCATACTCGGTTTTTCCTATTTTTTTTTAAATGTTAATTGAACTGTTGTAAATAAGCAATATATACTTACGTAGGTAATTACCTACGGCAATCGGCCTGTGGCTCAATAGTGCTGATGTAGGGCCATATCGCACTCTTGCTCGTGTGATATTGCTTAATTATGATGACACTGATACTACTGCAGATATGGGTGTATAAAAGATTGTTAGTGCAAAATACAGACAAAAGAATGATGATAAGAAAAATTTTCTACACGAATGATCGTAGAGATTGAGGTAAATTTTCACCAGCTTGCTAAAAACTGCACGGTGGTGTGTTCATTTTGAATGATCTTGACTGACTGAACTACAGAATTAGCTGACCGCCTTAAGATAGGTGGAGCTTCAGGTTACACACACGTGTGGACCAATGGCAGTAAGATGTTTAACAGCCGGTAAGATGTTTCATAAAAGTTTGCCAAGCGAGCTGTTACGAATCACCAAAACAAACGCAAAAACACCTTATTTTTGGCAATATTTTGTTCTAAGAGAAGTCACAACTGTTCGTTCTTTGATTTCATAGGAAGTATATCAGGGCCTTAAATATGGTGCTGAACTCATGATTGGCCACATGAAAGAACATAAGCGTCAAAGGCATTACTGTACTTTACACATTCTAGCATATGTTGTATCCAAAACCGTTAATTTATTCACTCAATTCACTATTCACTATATAGTGAATGCCAGCCCAGATAGAACATGTACATCTCCGAGATGTCTGTTTTAGATATTTTCATCTAAAAAGCAACAATTTAAGAAATACTCAAACCACCAACAATCATACCAAGATCGAAAACACTGAAATCAAATTTTTCCCCATTCTGATGGTTGATGTGAACATTTACTGAAGCTTCTGACCCATATCTGCATAATTTTATGCATTGTACTGCTACCACATATTTGGCTGATTAGATAATCACATGAATAAGAAGGTTAGTGATAAAGTGCTTAGTCAGTGTACGTCAATAAGTATGTCTCGGATGTCAATGTTTATGATTTAGAATGTTTGTAAATCTGATCTTTTAAAGATGTTTAGCAGATGTGAATTCAATTGTCATGCTTTGCAGATGAAAATATCTAAGACATCTCAGAGATGTAGGTGTGCTATCTGGACAAACATCTTTATAGTGAGGGATGAGTGAATTCAGAATTCAGAAAAACAATTACGTTTTTTAAAATCGTATTTAATATGTTTTTTTTTGGCTGTTAAGACAAAAAAAAACAAAAAACAGAAAAGGGCTGTTTAAACAAATAAACATTTAAGCCAATAAATCAATTTTCTGCTGCCTGCCTGAACAAGCCTAACTATATATTTGGAATAATTCAACAAATTTGTTGTGCCTCTATGCTCTACCAAATTCTTTATCGCTGCAGAAATAATTTATGGAAATAATTTGCTAGAGGGCAGACTTGATCACTATGTATTTGGTAATACAATTTAGGAGAGCAAACAGGGTCAATACTTAGCCAATGGTCGAAGCGAACATTGTCTCATTTTATTACAAGCTATTAAAATCAGTTTTGTCCTTCTTAAAATTAGGAGGTTCGAAAGTAAGAAGCCATGTAGCAATTGTTAACACCCCAAATATTAGCCTCTCTCCTGTGCGCTAAAGTGCTTTCCACTAAGGGACATTACTGGATTCCTAATATGGTCATCTCATAAAGCATCCTCCTCAATCTGTGATGACAATGATACAGAAATGAGAAAAGAAAATGCTTTCAGCCGCTCCACTGAAACAGTGACATCATCATCCTCATCAGAGAAGGAGGATTTCTTTTTTAACAGAATACATTTTTTCCCCTCGATTGGATATCAGGCTTGCCGGTGACATTTGCATTGAGAGCAGAAACAGATGACAAAAGACACAGATGAAATAAGAGGAATACAAATTGAGAGTGAGTAGGCAGGGACCAGTGGTGAGCAAGAGCGAATCCTGAATCCAGTGTCTGGTTCCACGTTTTGCTTTGTACCAACGGAGCTCGTGGAAGATGCCGAGATCGCTGCAGAGGAGCTCTAAACGCACAGCTTAACACCAGCGACGGGGAGATCAGCTCCTCTCCACTCCTCTGCTCTTGAGGAGGCGACGGGAAAGAGAGAAAGAAGAGAGGCAGAGAGAGGGGGAAACAGAAAAACGGGAAAAGCCAGAGACGAGCTGTTTATATCCAGGCTGGTTGGATTGGAAGTGTAAGCCTGTGTGCCATTTGGTTTTCCTGGCTCTCTGTCTCATAACTGTCCTCTGGATTTCGGGGATGGTTTGAAGAGGACCTGTATGTGATGCTTCCAGCACAGAGGTAAGTACACGAGTCAATCCGATCGCACGACTGAAGAACCAGTTGCTCTGGGAATGAATGAAGATGTCCTAAGTTGGAGGTGCGGATGGGATCTTAAGTGCTGAATGCGTCGGAGCTTATCTCTAACGTTGTGTTTCAGTGTGTCTGTATGTAGATTGGTATGTGTCTGTATCGCATCTGGCCCCAGTATGCATGTGTGTTTCAGTTGAAGCTACACTCAGGTACTGGTATCCGTGACATGCATTGTGATACCACTACCATGTGATATTCTAATTCAGTGAAGACGTCAACATCTGCTCAAGGGTGATGGATACATGTTGTCCCTGTACCTCTGTTTATGAATTGTCATGAATGGAGATAGAGTCGGAACATTGCAGGAACGTTGCCTAGCAATATTGCAACGTTCTCTGTGTGGAGAGATGTGCTTTTCTGCTCTGCTGCCTGGCGGTGGGGCATCATTCACGTGATGACACACGGTAGCTACACAGAGCACATCGAGTTCCTGTGTATATCAGGGTATGAAGCGGACGAGGCTTGCCGCGAGCTTCCCTTGCTTGTGTATGAGAAGTCATGTGAAACCCTGGAGCTGGCATTCACTTATAAATCTCTGTCTTGGTCTCTCTTCCCGTGTCTGCTCTATTATGCCAAACGTCTGCTGCGTCTGCAGCTCACTCAAAAGTCTCCACACTGCAGGGGCCGAGCATCTGACAGGCTTTAGCACTTGTGTGTGAGACTGTGTGTGAGTGTGAATGAGATTGCGTCCATGTGAGTAAGACAGTGTGTGAGTGGCTATGGTAAATATAGGCACTCTACCTGTGATCTGTCACTGCGTAAGTGAGCAGTTGGTTGTTGAAAGGATAATTAGGCTTTTGTTCTGTGGCTCTCTGCTTTCTGTGATGTTAGAAATCATAGCACACCTTTTATAGACCAAACACTCAGTATGTATCATTTCTGTGGCTTAGCTAACAAACACAGTTCTGAATCTCAAATACAGACGTACACAACATAGACCAGTCAGAAATACAGTCTTTCTGCGCGATACTGGCAAAATCAATTAGTGTATGTCAATTAGTTATATATTGGTGAGTTTTTATCACAGTTAAAGAATATTTTTGTACTTTGAACTATGGTAGTACAAAATGTACCATGTATTACTATGTTTTTTTTCTGTACCAGGCAGGGTTAGGGAGTAACGGAATACATGTAAGGGGAATACGTATTTAAATTACAATATATGATTAATTGTATTCCACTACAGTTACAATTTAAATCATTGGTAAATAGAATACAGTTACATTCAACAAGTATTTTGATTACTGAAGAGATTACTTTGCATTTTATTGTAATTTGTTTCATTTAATATTTAGTCCTTTCAGATGGAAAACAGTTATACATATAAATGATCCGATCCAAAGTGCATTTGAACAGAGTTACATTCATACGAGCCGACAGAGAAGTACTTTTTAAGTAAGTTTGGAGCAGAAGAAATAGAAATAAACCTTGTGTAAATTGTCAGATTTACGCTAAGCTAAAATGCTATTTATAGCCATTTTACAGTATAGATCATATTGTTTTATCAAGAAAATTCATGTCAGATCATATGTATTAAGACCTTTGATATTTGGGCAAAAATCATATTCTTGATAATAATTTTTGTATTGTTTAACTGTAAAAATATCTAAAAATCCTTAAAACAAGTTCAGTTTGATTTATCTTGTTTTAGAAACAACACTGCAGAAGATATTTAGGTTTTTCAGAGAATGTATTTTTAACATGTGTATTTTGTCTTACTGTACTGGCAGTTTTTACAGTCAAAACAAGTGAAAAAATATACCAGTGCTGAAGAAGTAATCCAAAGTATTTAGAATACATTACTGACCTTGAGTAATCTATCGAGATACGTTCAAGGTATTCTTTGTAGTACATTGGAGTACCTTGTAAATACCATGGCATATGAATATGATAATACTTGAGTACCATGGTAAATATTAAAATACCATGATATTATCAGAATCAGAAAGATCTTTTGCTTCAGGTGCATCTGGGAAGCTTCTATGTTGGGCATTCGTTATTACAACATATTAAAGTCAGAAACAAAAATATGGAAAAGCCAAAGTAAATCAAATACATGGTGATTAAGCACAAGTGAATAAATGACTTTTACACAAACTAAATGATTTAATGCATGTTATCTGGAAAATTAGTAATTTATTAACATAAAATAAACTGCGAAGGTTGAGTAATTAGCTTTTCATTAGTTGACTATAAAATATAACAAATTAATTTTATTGAAATAAAGCACTGAAATGCACACAAAGCATTGCTTTCCATTATCTTTCATGTCGGCACACCACTTCCAACCTCAAAACCAACGAAACAAAAGTTTCTCAATGGTAAATATGACTTTGCTTGGACATTCATGTGCTTGAAACTTGGAATTACAATATTCCCGACTCCACTTGACTACTGCATTTATTTGCCAAGTATGTTCACACAAAACGTTATGTCCACCATATCAAACTCAGTGTGGCCAGAGACAGCTGAGTTGGGCCAATTTTATTCAAATGAAATGTACATGGTTCAGTGTTTTGAACAGTGAAAATTAGAGGTGGGAGGAAAAAAAAGATTATCTGATGCATCACGATTCTGAATCGATTCTCCAAAAATCCTGAATTCATTCTGAGTTCAATTTAAATCCTAGCAGCGCGGTGGTACTTATGTGCGCACCAGAGACAGAGTGAGATGCTAGAAACCAATGGTCAGAAATGCATATACTAAAGCCAAGCACACCTACCGAACTGATCGCAGACTGTGTGTATACCAACCTCATGATCTTCATCCCTGACTGAATCTTCAATCCCGAAATTCATTCACAAACTCACACACATAGCAATGGGTGAGTTTATTTGTGATAACACGAAAGATGGGCTTGTGGCCGTTATTTCAAAGAAAGTGAAAAAACAGCTGAAAATAATAATAAGACAGCGACTCGGGAGATGTGGGTGATGTTTTTATTTTCAAATAATTTTTTGTCTCCTGCTTTCCAATGCCTTTCTTTCCTCTTGCGCTCTCAATTTCTTTGCTGTTGCTTATTGCCAGTCTCGCTCTTGTCAGATCCTTGTGCATAAAAGATGCTTGATTGATTTCTCAAGCAGCAACCCCACTATTTGTGTCACTTTACTTTCACCTTCGGTGTGGAAAGGAGAAGCTAACATCTGCACTCTCACAGAAGCAGATATCTCATGTAGCCATCCTGGACATGCAACCGATAGTTGTGGTTATAGTTATAGGCTAGAGATCGATTCATTCTAAATGAATAATTTAATGCTATTTAATACTAAGTGTGTGTATTGATATAACATTAGAGGACAAGATGCATCGTGATGCAACGAGAATCATTTTGTAATCGAATCGTTACCCTTTGAATCGGAATCAAATCGTATTTTAAGGCCAGTAAAGATTCACATCTCTAGTTGAAATATGCTGGAAAAGGTTGTATTTTAAGCAGTCCAGATAGTAAAAAATAAAATAGATGCCATTTAATTTAATAGGTTTAGAGTTGCTATTTCCTGTAGCAAAAGCAATTTACCAACTATTTAAGTAAACAGTAAAATTTGTTAAACTTATTTAGGCCTCCTAAATGGGGCTTCATGTTTAAACTGATAACTCAAAATCACAATGAAAATCATTAGCAGTTACGGTGTGGACCACAAGCGACTTCCAGCCCAATGATTGTTCAAAAGCAGCCCAAATAGTGTAAATAAAAAAATTAAGAACATTCTAACAATACTATCATAGCATAGTGTTTGCAATCTTAATGACACAATTAAACAACATAACAATAAAGTTTCCTAAAACCTTGAAAGTATGTCATTGTGCTACGATTAAAGTTTACAATTTTGCCATTCAATATTTTATGTCACATAAAGATTATATGTAATCTGTCCTACATATTCACACTGTTATGGCTCACTCCAAATTCCAACTTGAACATAACTGTAAATCTTGAATAAAGTAACTTGAATTGGCTAATACACAGAAGAGCCAAAGTACCCAGACAGCTGTCAGGGAGGACAGAAAAAAGCTGAACAACATCCATTACTTGTTCAGGCTTGCGCACACATCCAAAGAGGAGCGGCAAATTCAAGAGTCACTTTTAAGTAGTGTCACTCGTGAAAATGCTCTCTCAGCATGATTATTAGATGCGGGAAGAGTAAGCAATATGACCGCCATAAATGTTAAATCTCGAAATATCCTGCAGTGGTCTTTCTCATCCAGCATAATTAAACTTATAGTGAAAAGGCATCTCAGATGCAATTTCTCCATTGGATAGCAAGAGCATCATATGTGCATAAAAAAACACCACAGATAAGTTAACCATTAATCATGATTTGAGGTTCACAGTCAATTCCCCAAAAAGGTTTTACCACTTTGTCGTCGCTAAGATTCCCTTTTATCACTAAAATCCAGGGGCCACACCTTCTGGTCACGCGTTCGTGGATGTGGGAACTCGTAGCTCCTCTGAACCTGACTGAACACATTTTTTGTCTATCAGTGTTTTGGCTATTTTATTAAATTATTGTGTGTGGAGACATTTTCTTAATTTTTGTTACATGAACAATGCAGTTGCTTAATTTGATAATTTTTGAAACCTGCCAAAATCATTCCAAACCAACCCACATTTTGTCCATCCTCCCATGCAAATCCACCCCCCAGCTCACTACTAACACAACTGGGCAGGAACCCACCAACACTGAAGAGACTACAGAAATAATACATGTGTGTATAAATGAACATACAACTAAAGTAACTTTATACTAATAATATATTTATTTCATGTTGTTTTTTAGTAGATATTGAGAGAAATGCACACCCGACCGTAACTCAAGTGTTGCGTTGACTGAACAAACACTTTTACAGGGGAACACGGTAGCCGTGCGGCAGTTTTACTGCTTGCCACATCCAGTGTGAAAAGGCCAAAATCCAAAGAATATCCACTTGACACTCCAATCCTTTTGCCGACTCTTTCCACAGTCCTCATTTACATCCTCCAGACAAAAAAATTTGTAAAGGAGGTTGGTGGCTGGTAGTTTGGCGAAAGTTGGTAGAAAGACCTTTCGCTAAACTCAGTCTGTGCTTAATGAAATACGAACCACTGCCCCCATTGGCTGAAGCGATATCAGTAGCACCAAAAGAAAAGGTAAACACAGTTTTCACAGTAATTGATGCAAAGATCTCTATGTGAGATGACACTTGTCAGTAACTCGGCAGAATAGGGTCGATGTCAAGGTACCGAAACATTTGGTAACAATATGTCAAGTCCCTGTGTGATCAAGTTGAAGCAAAAAGGTTATGTAACCCTTTGTTTCAGATTTTATTACTAATTTGAAATATGTATTTGAAATGTAAGCTTGGCAGACAGCCTTTGAGTTTCCATTTTCTCCACATTCATGTAGATTAGAGCTGTAGCTACTTGTATTACTGAAAATAGCTTCCTGGGATAGTTCCCAAGATTTTGCAGAGTGGACAGACTTGCCTTAAAGGGACTTTGGTGTGTTGCAACCAACATGCAGGAAGCCATTTTGTTGTCATGTGACAAACAGGAAATTATAGACCAAATTTGTTTACAAACATTGCAGTGCATGCACAGTAAATGGTGGCAGAAAGCCGGCAAGCTGTTGGATTATATTTGACAGATTAGACATTTAGCTCTAGCTAACGAGCTCATCTAAATATTGCTAAAAGATAATATAGAATAAAATCAGCCTTCAAGTTCAAAGCGAGCTAGCTTTGGGTAGACTAGTAACACATAGGGTTGCCAACCGTCCTGTATTATACGGAATCATCCCGTATTTGAGGGAACAAAGTTGTGTTCCGCATGAAATCCATATGGAATGATGTTTGTCCTGTATTTTAGTCTCACATTCACTCAAACTGCCGAGAATGTTTCATAAATCAGGAAAATGGACCTGAAACAAACGCCAGAGGCATAACTACAGGGAGAGCAGGGTGGGCAGCCTCCCTAGGGCCCGGGGAGAGAAGGGGCCCACAACAGTCGACCAAAAGGAACCATAAATTACTGCAGGCCCAAGGGATGACGATAAATGACCCAGGCTACCCAAGGAGTGGGCCCGACAGGTTCTTTGCATGCACTGGGGCCCGTAAGATCCAAGTTATGCCACTGGCACATACCATTCAAGTGAGTTGTGTGAGATATCGGCTGTTTAAAGTTACACAGATGCCACACTTGACAGAAACGGCCAGGGAAACAATAAATGAAAACCAGCTCATGTCTTCTGTTGTGTTTACAGGCAGAAGCAGGAGAATTTTGTAAAATATATAGCATTCAAGTGCATGATAATTGTTTATCACCATTGTGATTTCAAAAACTCCAGTAATTCATGACATTACAAAACATTGCATATTTCAATGCTCATTCTGGAAGATAGAATCAGCTAAATGATGGTAGAATGTTTTTAAAGTTGGCTACAATACAGTATAGCCTACTTGTGATTTTTTTTACGTTCTCCTTGTGATAAATACTATTTAATGACAAAACAACAACACCGTAATCCAAGGAGAAATACAATATATTGTGTTAAGCATTTTATCTCCCATAAAAATCCATTATAATGTATGGTTACTACTGAGACTAAGACAAAAATTTTAATTAGTGATAAAAAAAATAAAAAAAATAATTATACTAATTATAAAATACTATTTTTGACACATTAGTCTTATAGTCCTACTGTCTACAAACTGATGACCTAAATTTGTTACAGGAAGACATTTCTTTGAGCTTTAAAAATGTTAAAGTCTTTAGTTAATTATGGGGAAAAAAAATGCTTGATAGAAAAATATTTCATGTGCCTATTGATTGCAGCTTTGTTCTTTTGACAAAAAGTAGTGTTTATTAAAAGTGAAGATTGATGGAAATGTGTTTTTCCTGGACATTGTTTTAAAGTGGTTTTCATTTTAAGCATATTAGGGGCTGTACACACCGAACGCGTTTTTGTGTCCGTCTGCAATGTTTTTAAATTGATTTCGATGTAAACAATCATTAGGTGGACCTCTTTAACCTTTGTACAGCGTCTCATGCTGGAGTCCATTAGAAAAAAAAGTTTTCTGTATTTAAAGCTGGAATGTCCCGTATTAGGCAGTGACATTGCCAAAGTATTGTTCTATATTTCAGTTGTTGTTTTTTAAATACAAGATATTTTTGACTTTTTTTTAAAGGCATATTTAGTTGATTAGTTCAAATGGAGTACCCCCTGAAAAACGTATTATTATTATTTAAAAAAAAAAAGTTGTATCCACATGTATTCCAAGTGTAAGGAAAGTATTTTTACAAATATATTTCTCGATTTTTACACCACTGGATATTTCAGAGTCATAAAAATGTTTTATTTGTCATTTACCCATCTACAGAACAGTTGTGCAAAGGGGAATTGGTATGTAAAAAGAAGTCTGATTACCATCTATATTGTTCTGAGACCTATTACATCTCACTGTTCTACAATTTACGCATGTGGCAAACGCTTTTATCCAAAGTACAGTGCATTCATTGTATACATTTTCTCAGTTTGTGTGTTCCCCGGAAATCGAGTCCATGATATTGGTGTTGCTAGCACCATGCTCTAGTAGTTGAGTTACAGGAACACTACCAAGACCACTGTACCATGATACCTCCACTGTTCATATTTTATAGGCAGCTCTGTGTCTAGGAAACTTACCAAAATAATTTATAAAGCTAGGCAGGAGTCATATATGTGAAATGGTGTTGCTTGAGAACACAGATTGTACATCAGTGCAAGCCAATCATATCATGGCTATTAGTATTCAGTGCACACAAGAGGGGGTTTCCTGGATCAGAAGAATTGCTGTATACATTAGAGCTGTGGTGCAGTGCAGTGTTTCCCACCATTTCAGATGTTGGATGTCAAGACAGTATTTGGCTTTGAGTTCTGGTTGGGGATAACATGTGTGTGGTGAAACGTGTGGTGGTCCTGTCTCTAACGGTAACCGAGCCTGATTTCATGTAATAGGACAAAAAAGTGATTCAACCATAAATTATTGCAGAGCTTTCTTGGTTTTCAGATCTTGCGTCTTAATTTCTCTCTCTCGGTTTATTGCATCTCTCTTTTTCATTATTTCTGTCTTTCTCTTTCTCATCCTTTTTATCAGTACACAAAAGAGAGTGGGACGGTCCGCTCTCCTGCTTGTTTCCATGGAGACCATGTGTGCGCGCGCTCTTGTGTGTGTGTTGTGCGCATGCATTCCCCTTTTTTGTTTAGCACATTCCTTGGAACGGTGCTGGTGTTTTTAGGATTCAGGGCAAATCACGGTTTCTGTTTGTGTGTGTGATTGAGGTTTTGCAGTGTGTGTGTTTGTGTTACTTCAGCTGCCTGTTTGCCATTTGTTGGAATTGAGATTAACTGCCAATAATTAGGCCTATGCTTGTGCGAGTGAGTGTGTGTGTGTGTGTGTGTGTGTGTGCGTATGTGTGTGGGTGGCAGCTAACAGGAGTGGGTGGCGACCAGCTCCACTCAACTCTGTATCCTCTGTAATACAGTGAATCTTCACCATAATGAAGCGGATGAGGCTGGCAGTTCTCTTCATTTATATTTACATTTACAAAAGACTGATGACACACTGGGTCAAAGGATCATGGCATCAGCCTTTATGCCCAACATGAGCTCACAGGATGTTGGCATGTTGTTTCCAAAAGTTCTTGTACCCTAGGATCGGCCACATTATGCTGACTCACCGACAAGAACCATTTTAAAATATTTTTTTTTTTGCATCAGCTCCAATGCATTTAACTTCAACTGTTGCATGAGTGGGAGTGTGTTGCATCACCAGCGTGGGATCCTTAGGTTCAGATCCTGCTTTGACACCAGAAAGTAATCTTGTTCACATAATCAGTGATGAGCGTGATTCGGCAGTTGCATTTTCCCCTCTAACGGTAAATTTTTACTCTATTGATGGTTAGGTTTTGGTTTGGGGTTTGGGTTGGGGGGTTGAGTTTATAAGATATGCATTCCTCTTTATTGTATTATAGCCTGTACAACTTAAAACAACTAGTTCAAAACCTGCTTTTGGGGCCCCTGCGTGGACATTACTCCCTTAAAATGGAGCTTACACGTGCCTATACGCCCAACAACACTTTCTGCTTTGGCCATTGGAGGCAGTGTTTCACATTTCGGTTAGCACAGAAAGTACATTTTACCTAAAGAAAAGTCAACCTAATGTTTCCAGTTTCACTGTGAGATCAGTCTGTTACTCCAGCGCTTTTAAATGACTCGTGGATAAGTAACAATAAGTGTCAGTGTAGTTGCTGTGATTGTGTCAGCTCTAGATGAAAATAACTAATATATATATATATATATATATATATATATATATATATATATATATATATACATATATTAAAGCTGTCAGAATTAACACATTAACTCATGTGATTAATTAAAAAGTTATTTTTTCATAATCGCGATTAATGAACCATCAAAAACACTTGTTGGAAGGGCGGAGCCTTTGAAATGAGTTCACCAGGAATAATTACACAGAAGCACACTTCACACACCAGAGCCCTTCTACCAAAGTGAGCCTATAAGCTTAGCATAAAATCGCAATACACAGCGGGCCCATAGACATTTTTTGGCCAGTACAATTGTAACACATTAGTTGACCACTACGCTCTCTCTTATAATAGCCTTTGAGGTTGTTTAAGAGATTTAATGGCCATTGTAATGAAAATGCAGCCTATGTAGGGACTAGTTCTTTGAATTAGTCAAACTCTCAGGAAACGTTTAATGATACTTGAAATGGTGCTATTTTAGTGAATTTCTATCTTTATACTGTGGAAGGCTTTGTTTGGAAAATGTTAATAAAGCATTATATTGTTAAATTATTTTCCGAAGATGGTAATAAATGTATTTTGACAGGAAAAGAAGTGTATCTATATATACTGTCAAATTTCAGCAATTCTTTTTCAAAATCTGCGATTAATTTAAATGAACTAAAACAAATTGTGTCAGTCGCCTACGGGCATTGAATATTTTATATTATTATGTGCCTCTCTGGAATACTTGATTCTGATTGGCCAATCGCAATAATGTGCTGTCAAATGTTTTTATAATGACTGCAAACTGTATAATTGACTGTTGTCCAATGCAAATGATTTGCTACATATCTATGTTAGTTTCATGTCTCTCACAACACTCTGTGCATGGGGGCCTGCAGGATTTCATGTGAGGGTACACACAGAAATCTGGGCAATACAACCTTATATCTGGGGGTCTGGGGACAGTGAGATTTTCTTTTTTTCTAAAACAACACCGACCCAAAGCATTCAATTCTAGTGACTTGGAGAGAAGAATTTTTTCTGGAGTATGAATAGCATTCATGTAACTACTGGATAAAAATCAGTAGCTGCTCAGAACAAACACGTTCTCACGCTAAATAAAGCAGAATGCACCACAAAAAATAGAGCAGAATGCAGGTGTCTCGAGATGCGTTTGTATCAGTTGAAATTCTTTTTAACTTGACACAGCATCTAAAAATGCAGTGCTTCTGTGGGAGATGCTAAAAACACAGTGAAACGTGGCGTAGCTGAAAAGACATCCATCTAGCAAATGTTTACATGGAAAACAGCCCCTTGTTCAACCTGATGTCACATAAAATTCAGTAAGTGTGTGCGGATTGTTCTTAAGCTGAAATCGGTATATGTTGACCAAATTTGAAAACACTGCCTCCAGAGGCCAAAACGGTAAGTGTTTCAGAGCATATAAACAAGTGTGACATCCATTTATATCCAGGAGATGTTGCCAAAAGCCAGTTGTAAAAATAATTTTTTTCAGCTGAACAGGGTTTAAAGCAGTGAAGATAAATGTTTTTTAATCTACCTCCCAACCAAAACCCAAATCTAACCCTAACCATTAGTAGAGACAAAATGTAATGTTAGGGATAAAAATGCAGCCTCTTAATCACACGATTTTTTATACAGATGTGATTACTTCCTTGTTTGAATGGCGATTGAACTGTAGTCTCCCATGGAACTGACGCAACGCACCACCAGTCGTGCCACGAGGGAAAGTAATTGTTGTTGAGCCATTCCAAATATGTCCAATGGGTCAGTGAGTCAGCATACCATTGCCAATTCTAGGGTACCAGAACTTTTGGAAACAGCATGCTGACTTCCCGTGTGATCATGTTGCCTTGTTCACATGAAACTTCACTAGCTGATTTTTCTCAGTTACCTCTTACAAAGACAGCCTTGCAGTTTATTGTAGGTAGATTTCCACTGTATCCAGTGTGGTTTGTTCACAATATTCAATGTTCTCCTCAGTGGTGCATTATTTAGTCACATTTGCATGTAGAGCAATGGGAGACTGGGTGTTTATTGGTTGAGTGTAAAGACTTTATGTGGGATAGATGGGCATGTGCTTGTCTGTCCTTACAACATGATCACACATGAAGTTGGCATATTGTCACGTGACCAGAAGCACGTTATGTCAGCAGCGAGGAAACCTGAGGATGGATCTCACGTTTAAACAAGGATGTGCTCGGTTGTGCTTAATCAGTGATGAGCTCGATTCAGAGGTTGCATTTGACCTCTAACATTACATTTTTACTCCACTGATGGTTAGATTTAGGGAACTCCGTGGACATTCCACCCAATTTGGTCACTGGGGGCAGTGTTTCACATTTCGGTAAGCTCAGATTTTACCTAAAGAAAAGTCAACTTACTCTTTCCAATTTCACTATGAGATCAGTCTGGTCCCTTGGCCACAAACTGAAGTGTCCCCTCCACTTCCTATTCTTTTGCCAAGAGCCCTGCCGGTTTTCAATAGGCTGCGTGTCTCATTCACACGAAAAGACAGGGTTCTGCAGGAAGCAGCCATATGAGAGACGACTGTTAGCAGGATGGGACTACGAGCATTCAAATGTCAAACAAGCAGCAGATGGTACTCATGTTAACTCTTTCTTGAGACATTTTTTAAAGATTATCTTAATTATTGAATATATTGGTTCACTTTAGACTTTAAACATGTTGTGAAATTAAATTGGTATAAATTTGTTCCAAAGAAGCAAACAGACTTATAGACGAAAAACAGCAATATTTCACTCAAAATGTATTTCACTACAAAAATGTAAAAAGTTGAAACTCTAAAAACAAGTCTCAAGTCTCTTGAGCCTTAAATAAGCTTAAACATAACACACCTCAACAGTAAAGTTCACATTGGACAAGACAAAAGTAATGATTAAGTGAGTTAGCAATTAGACTGTTTCAAACCAATTGTTTCAAGGAACTCATGTTCTTCCAAACCCATATATAACTTATTCTGTTGAACACAAAATGAGATATCAGGCAGAATATAGGTCATCATTCACCACTAATTTGCAACTAGTCCTTAAAAAATTTCATTCGTTTTCAGATTAGACTACACTGGTCATGCTGTATGTTTGTTGTTGGGTGCAACCAGCGAGGACAACTCAATCAGACGTGCCTTTTTATAGTCTTTATTCATTTGTGGAACCCATTTTTCCTCTCTTATCACATTCAATTCTGAATGCAAGCTCTCAAATACGTTAAAACATACTTTTTTTGACATTCCAGTTGCATTATCAGTGCAGGAAACACTGTCATATTATTGTGTTACAATGTTCAATCCAGACTATGTAATTTCAATAATTATAGTGGAATCAAAAGTCATAAAATAAATTTGATTCAAGTGTTTTTTATAAATGGAACCAAATCTGGATAAGAACTGATTCTCAGTTATCAACTCTATACAACAAGGACAACAAAGGACCAGTAAAAAACACTGCAGAT
Organism: Xyrauchen texanus; assembly: GCF_025860055.1. Lineage (NCBI taxonomy): Eukaryota > Metazoa > Chordata > Actinopteri > Cypriniformes > Catostomidae > Xyrauchen > Xyrauchen texanus. The sequence goes on from NC_068303.1 coordinate 33,077,388, forward strand.
TCTGCAAATATGCACATTTATCTATAATTTATTTTTCCAGCAGACAGAAAAGATGTTGTTATTTCCAGATTCTTTGAGACCGGTGTCCTTTTTGCCCAAATGTCCTATTAAAGCTGAAGTGTGTAACTTTTTCGGTGTTAAAATACTTTCTCCTATCCCAGCTTAATATACAATGACAACAAAGTAAGCCATTCATAGGTACATTTTCTTGAAAACTGTAAACACCGTGTCTCTGTGGCGCTATCAATATTCCTGTTTGTTTTTAGCAGCCTGTCCAGCCCTACACAACATGATTAACAATGCTGTGAGTTAGTGGCGGGACTACCTGTTTGTTTGATCAACAGAGGACGGGGGTCATATTCGGAAAGCTGTTTTAAAGACAATGTTTTTTTGTGCAATTCCGTTTGGTGGTGCTAGTGACACAGAAATTACCCTTTTGCACTTAAGTGTTTCCTGTACTGACAGATCCCCCAGAGTTCTTTAGTGTCCACTTTAATTAAAGAAAATGTCTCCTTACACTTTACAACAGATTCACTGGAGGACAGATTATATATTATCAAATATATAATGGGATTTTTAGATGTTTATGATGATTGTTTATGATTGACAAGATGTGATTGTGAACGCTGGCTATGTGCGTTGCCATGTTGTTTACATTGCAATACAATATAGGATTCTGAGTTCATCAAGCAAAGAAGGTTCTAAAAACCAAGCCCTTCCACTTGTTGCACGGAAGTGGTTAGAATGAGGGATGGATGGACTGGAAGAAGGTTCAAGTGGACTGACTAGTTTGTATATTCTTTTATTGACGTCAGAAAACATGGCCGCATTGCTGCATCAAAACAGACTTCTCCGATGGAAACAACATTACACTTTTATTTTGTGATAATTTGAATGTTTGCGACATAAAAAATAAAGATATTGTGAAAAGTTGAAAATAATATTTGAGCAGTTGGTTCATTATGACAACCGTTCCGGTTAGCAACGGTTTGATCGTTCACATCTGAGCCCAGCCTAGTGTAATTACACCAGTTTAATTGTATGTACAAAAACGTTAAAGCATCATTCTGAACTCTACGGTGAAAAAGCTTTTCACATTTTTACCTTATTAAAATAGCTAATGTTGTAATTCATCTGGCACTGGGATTTGCCGCAGGGTTGTAGTTTCTGCTCAAATGAGAGCTGCAAAGTCGTGACAAAACTTAATTAAAGGGATAGTTCACCAAAAAATGAAAATTCTCTCATAATTTACTCACTCTTTTGCCATTCCAGATGGGCATGACTTTATTTTCTTCTGCTGAACACAAATGTAGATTTTTAGAAGAATATCTGAGCTATGTAGTTCCATAAAATGCAAGTGAATGATGGCCAGAACCTTGAAGGTCCAAAAAGTATATAAAGTCTACATAAAATAATACAGACCAGTCGACTCCAGTGGTTAAATCCATGTCTTCAGAAGCAATATGATAGGCGTAGGTGATAAACAGATGAATATTTAAGTAATTTTTTACTATCAGTTCTCCTCCCTGCTCAGTAGGTGACAATATGCATGAAGAATGTGAATTGCCAGTAAAAAATTAAGATGAATGTGGAAGAGAAAGTGGAGATTTATAGTGAAAAAGGACTGAAATATTAATCTGTTTCTCACCACACCTATCATATCACTTCTGAAGATATGGATTTAACCACTGGGTTACTTTTATGCTGCCTTTATAAACTGTAGATTAAATGATTATTTAAATAATTCCTTGATCCTTCATTCCTTGATATAATGGTTCAGTCTATGAAAGCAATTTTCTGATCTCAAAACATTAATTCCAGTCCGAAAGACTGTCTATTGAAAGTTGCAAAATGCCTTGTGACAAACTTGTAATGGAAAATTGTAGATGACCACCAATAACTGCCTGTGTTTACTTTTGATCAGAATAATTTGTATAAATACAGTTATTTTGTCTTTGTCATATTTTTTATTCAGAAGCCTTTCAGAAGCAACATACCAGATATTATGTTATTCCACAAAACAAAATAACAACAATTCACACAATTGTTTCTGCTCAAAAGTTTAAACCCCCTTTTTTCTCTTGAGCATCAAGGAATGTTCATACCTTTTGTAATAGTTGTGTATGAGTCCCTCAGTGGTCTTAAATATCAAAAGCTGTATCTCAACATCATATAGCCACTGTTGGGAAGAAGTTCTTCACTGCTCAGTACAAAGCATAGACTCATGCTCAACTATAACAAAAGACACATAGAGTCATTGATCATCGAGGAAGCAAAACATCATATTAAGAGCCAAGGGGAATCATACGTTTGAACAGCTTAATTTGTTTAAACTCAGTTATCATTTTGTGTTGTGTAAGATATGTAAATATATATTATGTCGAATAGCATCATCTGGGCACCCTAAGACAAGGGGAGGTAAATGTATGCACTCTACTATATATATATATATATATATATATATATATATATATATATATATATATATATATATATATATATATATATATATATATATTCTGGTTCACCCTTGGAAGCATTTTCCAAATTTCCATTCATCTGTTCAAACAATTGTATGCAAGTAGGGACCACACAGCCATCATGCCACTCAGGAAGGGGACACATCCTGTCTCTTAAAGATGAGCATAGTTTGGTGCAAAAAGTGCAAATCAATCCCAGCAATAGCAAAATATGCTGGAGGAAACAGGTAGACAAGTATCTATATCCACAGTAAAACGAGTCCTATATCGACATAAACCTGAAAGTCTGCTCAGCAAGGAAGAAGCCACTGCTTCAAAACCACCATAAAAAAATCAGACAACAGATTGCAAGTGCACATGGGGACAAAGATCTTACTTTTTGGAGAAATGTCCTCTTGTCTAATGAGCATCACAAAGCCCTGGCCTCAATCCGATAGACAATTTGTGGGCAGAGTGTGAGCAAGGAGGCTTACAAACCTGACTCAGGTACACCAGTTCTGTCTGGAGGAATGGGCCAAAATTCCAGCTTTTGTTTTTGTGAGAAACTTGTTGAAGGTTGCCTAAAATGTTTGACCCAAATTAAACAATTTAAAGGCAATGCTACCAAATATTGTGTATGTAAACTTCTGACCCAATGGGAATGTGACGAAAAATAATAAAAGCGCAAATAAATCATACTCTGCTATTATTCTGACATTTATCATTCTTTAAATAAGTAGTGATCCTAACTTACCTAAGACAGGGAATGTTTTCTACGATGAAATGTCAGGAATTGTGAAAAACTGAGTTTAAATGTATTTGGCTAAGGTGTATGTAAATGTCACACAGTCACAGTTATGTTTTGAATTGGAATGAAAAATTCCTTTCATTCCAATTCAAATTCAATGTCCTGTGGGGCAGGGTCATTCAATTTAAATTCCAAATCGCGAATAGCTGTTTGAAATGACATTTTCAACATTTTCTCCTTAACTGACATCAGTTGGATGTTGGTGAGGTTGTGTATAGAGCCAGAGATCCTCTGTTTCATTTGGAACAAAGCAGTTAGCTAAAAGAGTTAAAGAACAAACAGACTCCAAAATGATTTCTCACAGAATTAAATTCAATTCAAAATGGTCAATAAAAACACTCTATTGTGAAAGTATCTGCTAACAGCTGGAAATCTGAGACATTTAGACCAGTTCACTCATGTGCCATCGACCAGCAGGAGTCTATTAATAGTGGCCAAGATTTTCAATCCTGTTACACCATTCTTGAAGGGGACTTCATACATTTCTATTTCATCATTTTGGTCGTTATCCAGTGTGCATTATCTTAAGTTCTTTACAAAGAAAGCAGCAATCTTGAAATGTGACACATTTTCTACTTTAACCATATTTAGAAGGGATAGTTTCCACAAAATGAAAATTCTGTTATTATTTACTCTTCCTAATGTCATGCCAAACCGTATGATTTCTTTCTTCTGTGGACCACAAAATAAACAAATTTGTAAAATCCTTACATCATTTTGCCATATAATGAAAGTAGAGACTCCAGGCTGTCAAGCTCTAAAAAAGACAACATTAACTTCCAACGGCACCACCGCAAATCCAATATGGTATCTACAGGTTGGACTGCAGGCCAGTTGGGTCTTGTGATCAAATGTCATGACATTTGTTAGCCAGCAGGTGGTGGCAAAAGATAATTTTCCGTGTGTAATATGAGCCAGTTGGTGATGTGAAGTGAATCCGTTAGACATTGTTTACATAGAACAGCGCTCCGTGATCGCTCGTATTACTACTACACTACTAAAGCTGGGAAATAGCTTTAAATGGCTTTAAACGAACAACTTCAGCATTAAGGGTCATCACAGCTGAGAGACACAACACTGACTGATTGATTACAGAACACAAGGTGCTTACCTCTTCTCGGAGTTTTCACATTGGATACATACTGTTTAAAATGGCGAAGGACATTACAGTTTCTATAGGGAAGGACCCTTGTGCACCGGCTACCGCGAAATAGAGAGGAATACCCCCGCTTGGATGGCTGATATCTGATATCATGAAGCTGATATCATCTCTGCTTGGGTATGGCAACAGGTGATTGCACATGGGCCATCTCTCTCTCTCTCTCTCTCTCTCTCTCTCTACACACACACACACACACACACACACACACACACACACACATCCAGCCATCTATCCTTTATCCAATGACTTGTTAGAAACAGCACAAGCCGTGATACTATTTCTAAAGTGACATTTTTTAATTAATAACAGTGGTCACGTAAGCAAGTAGTTCCATGCACAAATGCGTTTTTATGACCGTATTCAGTTTTTCCTAATTGTTTTAAATGTACTTGTTCATTGATCTGTTGTATATAAGCAATAATCACAAACGCGACCGTGCTATATGGCCCTACATCAGCACTGCTGTGATTACCTACAGCACTTGGCCTGCGGCCTTGCTTTTAAGAGTAAACTTTTTTCGCAATATAGCACCCCCCATTTTGACTCTACCTTAGAGTTTAAGGGGTGTTAAGCTGTGTTCTATAGCAATAAATACAGTAAACATATCATCCCTTATGTGCTAAGCTTTAATCAAATCACTTTTTGCAATCTATTGCATATGTATTTGACATTTAATGTTATGTTGTGTTTGACATTCCATCTAGTATTATTAGCATTTTCAATACTATCATTAGCACTTACATTTTTTTCCCATTATTTCTAACATTTGTAGGCTCAGGGTGCACATTAACATCCTGTTTCCTCGTGTATTAGGCCAGAACCAGAGCAGAGACTTCAATTACAGAGAAGAGTGACTCACTACTCTGATTATTGTAATTCATCTTAGTACTTGTGATGATGGACTTTGGTGCTTTATGAAAAAGCAATTCTTTCCTGTTTAAAATGTTTCATCTATGCTTTTGTGAAAAAGCACTGCAGGGGGAAATCTCTATGAGCGTGCTTACGCTTAAAAGAATTGCATTGACTGCTAAAATACCATGCACAAATTTGGCATAGATTTTTTTGTGAATATAACCCCATTTAAATGTTTTTCATCCAATGGGGGAAAAAGTTTGCATCAAGCATGTTGCTGAAGCTGGCTTTGCATTGAGAATTGTGTGCTTTGCTTGAGTAGTTGCTTAGCTACAAAAGTCTGAGACTGTCACAGATTTATAATAGTTTTGGCATAGTGTCAGAAGTGTCAAATTGTTTTGTGTCAGTGTGCAAATACATTTAGTTAATAAACCATTAGTTATTATCAACCATTAGTCTCAGCTCTTTAACTAAGTGTTGTGGAATGCATATAAATTAGAGAAATTTCCAACGTATTGTACTACAAGTCAAAACCTACAAAAGTTGCATTGTGATTATATTTAAACTTAAAATAAAATATTAAAATTTCACTTTTAAACTTAATGTGTCAGGATGCTCAAAAACAGAGCAATGTTTTGATATAATGTGTATTGAGCAGACAAGTATGAGACAAGTATATCTTCAATACTCCTCAGCTGCTGGTCTGAGAGCAGCACTGCTGATAGACACTGAGTGGACACACACATCTTCCTTGTCCGGGCACAGGGCATATAAAGCTGTGCTGTGCTGACAAGTCTCCAGTCCTGAAGATCATCCATTTGTCATTATTAAAGCACCTTTTTTTGTTTGTAAGCAACTTTCATTTTTAGACTGAACTCACTGTGAATTTGCAAAAGTTGGTGGAAAGTTTAGCTGCTGAAATCGGTCTGTGCTTACCTAATTTTGAAACAATGCCCCCAGTGGCCGAAGCCGGAAGTGTTGTTGAATGCATTTTGAAGTGTGACCTCCAGTTTCCAGGTAACATGGTTGCAGAGGGGCCCCAAAAGTGAGTTGTAAATGAAGTTGTTGTAAAGTCAGCAGGAATGCATATTTTATTTACTCTAACCTGACCATCAATGGATGGAGTAACAATGTAATCTTAGAGGGAAAATGCAACTTCTGAATAATGTTCACAATTGATTTTTGGAACATGATAACATCCTGGCTTCCACGGCACAAGAACCTGTGTCTCTGATGCTGCTCGTGCAACACGCTATCAGTATGATTTGATAAATCCATAACTCTTAATATTATGCTGCCTTTATTTGGTATCGGAATTATCCTACTTCCCACTTCTGAAGTGGTAATTATGAGTACGTCGTGTTCAAGTGGTTTGTTGTCGGAAAGAACAGTAAACATGGATGACGCCAGGTTCATTCATACAAAATATTTTTCTTAAGGAACTTTTATTTTGACACCATAATACATATTATTCAGTTAGCTTGCTGGTGATAATGGAATTTTGGTCAAATACAAGCTATTTTCATGGTGTAAAAATGTACAACATGCATAGAATGGTTGCTGATATACATACATAAATATGACTAAAACTGCAGGCACTAACATTTAGCTGTATTTAGAAAAATGAACAAGACCTGTCATAAACTGTAACCGTACTCTCCTCCACCATGTTTCCCAGTCGTCATTACGACGGAGGGGTCATTCATGTGCAACTTCCGAGTGAGAAACTCGTATTTGTTATAATTCTGATGTGAAGGCAGCATTAAACTCCCACACCAACTGTGCCTACAGACATGAATGAACTTAAACCATGCAGCTTATTGAGGAAAGGTGAATTTTTACTTTTCTAAAAAAGGTTATTGTTTAGTTCTATTTTTTTTTTTGGTTTGTCATTCCAATTTAGTTTTCCCTCTGTTACTTTTACAGTACTTCCTGTTTGGAGTATTTTCCAGTGCAGTTTGGAGTTTTTCATATTATTGAGAAACACATGAAACCTGTTTGCCTATTTTAAAGCTACACTATGTACGTTTTTTGATAGAAATGAACAAAATTGCATTAATGATCAGGTGCACCAACAATCCATCTTCCAAAACATGTATTTGCCATACCCCGATTCACTATGGTGAGCCTATAATAAGGATTTATATTTTAGAGCTGTCGGGACGGATTTGGCGGGAAATTGCTTACATCCTTCATTCGTCCGTATGTGTTTATGCCATGCCCGTAAATAAAGAAAAGAAGGTCCAGCTACTACAACGCGTGTATACAGTGTGTACGGTGATAGGTGTGGTGGTATTTTGAAGCTGAAAGCTTGTAGCCAAAACAACAAGGCAACCCTCTGGGGAATCAAAAGTTTTACAAATAAAGAAACCTAAAATGGAGAAGAGTCTGCAAACAAATAGGGAAAGTGCAGAGCCCGTAATAAAACATTGGCATTCAGAGGTGGCAACAATTCCGAGATCTTAAAAGATGTAAAACTGACCCAGAGATGGAGTTTTTCTTGCTGGACAGGTACGATATTTTAATGGACCACTAGTGAGCCAGGTAGCTCTCTTAACGCCGTAATTCATTAGGTAGCGTTAGCAACTTTAATTTAGCATTTTAATATGTTTTGTGAAAAAAAAAAATGCTGGTAACAATGCCAATCTCTAAATCAGTTACTACCTTTTTCTATTTAGCCTGCTAGCAAAGTTATAATAGTTTCCACCATTTTACTTTATCTGATATGACTAGCAAACGTTATGTCTAATATCATTGTTGCCTAACTTTTGTAACACTATTTATTTTAAAACAACTGTTTTCAAGAAGTCAAAACAACAGCGGAAGATATGCTACTTACCTGCTCATAAGACATATTTTTGGATATCTGTCTTTTTCTTCCTTTTGAGTGGAGGGGGTGAGTTTTGTTGTCGTTAGTGACATTTGCTCTAATAAGATCCCCTGTAACCATGGTTACACCAATACTCCTCAAACCTTCAGATTAATCTGCGCAGAGTCGTCGAAGTCCAACTCACGTAAATACCAAAATAATGTTCCTCCGCAAATAACCTGCAGTTTTATGCTTCAACAACTAGAGGGCCAAAAGTTACATAATGTATTCTTATTGTTTCTATTCTCTAATGTAAAGATCGATATTTTTGCAATATTTTTGTTTACATGTCCAATAACGATGTGATTAATATATACTGTATATATGCACATACAACAATAAAGCATACTAACCAAATTAGGTTTTTACATTTAAACCTGTTTGAGTCAAAAGATTATAGTTTCTAGTTTCATCCGATATGCCATTTTTTATATTTGAGCGATTTATTGCGTAACACCACGCTGCTGAACACAGTGTACACTAATGTGTACTCTAGTGCATTTTTTACAAGTCCTATATTTACTGTGCGTTATCACATTGAGAATCAATGGATTCATCCAAAAGCATTTTTATGGAGTTAGGATGAAAATAAGGTGCATTTGTAACTGTTCTGAGAAAAGCACAGACAGACAGCACACTGGAGGTTAAGACATTCACTAAATAGGGAGCAAGGGAGCATGCAGTTAAGTGCACTCTTTCCAAACTTCCTATTTAAAGTTCAGTTTCAGGCTGCAGATGATGTTTGGACCACTCAACATGTTTGGCAGATGTGGGACAATGATAATCAGAATTTAAAATGTATAATTTTATTTAACATGGTTGGCAGTGATTGGATGATGCTAGCCATGACATTGAATCAGAAGTAATTACGCAAATGTCTGATGTAATATCTCAAAAATATGAAAAAACAATGCTCCTGGAAACATAATAAACAATTTGATAAAAAAGAGAAAAACTTTCTATATCTTGGTATTATTTAAAATTGACTAAATTAGTCCCGCAGTCCACATATAACTCTTTGCTAAATCTTTTTTTCCCATGTTTATTAGGTGGTACTATGGTAGTTACAAATCAAAAAGGGAAATGGAAATGAATATGCTCAGGTATCAGGAGGTTAAAGTGATGGAAACGATGCATAAACGATGACGTGTTATGACCATTTGTAAAGCGCTAAGACAATGCGCTTGTCCGTTGGTTTGGGTGTGCAATAGCTTTATAGTGATTGACCCAATGAAAGTCCCTGACCATAGCACACAATTCAAACATAGCCCTGGATGGTTGGTGCTTAACACACAGCTTGTCATTAAAGTGCGTCCTCACAATCCGCCAGAACTGTTTGAGCGCAGGCACTCAAATGCGCATACAATTTTTTAAACCCAGCTAATGTTGCTCACTAGAAATCTGGTGAAACACTGTGAACTTCTTTTCTGTCATACCATATCCCATTTTTAGATTTGTATAATAACTTGTAGATGTTACAAATGTTGGGAACTTTGTGAAAGCAAAGTGATGCAGATTCACGTATTTCCAAACATCTGAAAAGCCGACCACTGAAAAGAGCAAATGAGTCCTGCACGTGCACACAAAACTGTGTCATCCATTCACTCTAAAGCACACACAGACCATTTATTCATTGAATTAAATAGCAGCCTTATGTGGTTTAAAAATCATCATAACAATACAGAGAATTTGATGCTATTTTGATTTACTGTGCGACCCTGAAGGAACGTTAAATTAGACTAATTAGACTAGCGCTCTTTAGCTTTTTGTTTTTCTGTTGGCATCTCTGGGCACTTAGGCTCTATTCTTTACATACTGTACTCACCAGATGATGCCATGTATTGGTCAATCCGATATTAAAAAAATTATCACCAGTTAATTAAAACAAAAGTGTAATTATCGGGAAAAATATCTGTTAATTCCGATTATCGGCCGATATCTGCTCTAATGAGAAACCCTCTGGTGGATTTGTTGGAGACCTACTGTAAATCAATGCTACAATGCCACTGACATACACTACTAGATCCTGCATGTTGCTTAGCAACCAATTACTGTTCTTAGAGGAAGGATCCCCATGTCCAAAAAAAGACACAGTGAGAGCACTTCCTTGATCTTCCTCTGTGGGTGTTTACATGCAGTATGTATTATACATCCTGATCAAGGCTTTTCTCTTCATACTCTTACAGTGAACCATTGAGGCTCTTGTGTGGGAGAGGCCAACTCAGGCCACCTTGTGGGACTGTGGGTCACTGAAACAGATTTAAGGCAGCTCTTAATATTTGAAACCAGTATCTTTTTGAAAACAGTATTTTTTTGATAATTATCCTAAATTTCTCAAACAGCTAAAACAAAATGGCTTGATGCAGTTTTATTAAACATATTTCCTATTGAAATAGGAAGTTGGGACAGGACAAATCGAAGGGCTCTTGCTTGAGTTATGTCACAGCCATAAACCATGATTTGCTATTTGCTTGTCAGTAACAGGTTGAGGGACGGACACTATTTTTCTAGAGAGCCTTTGATTGGACTGAAATCTGTTAAGTGCAAGATGAGTCATTTATAATTTTGGTCTGTTTGTCCTGGAAGAGAAAGTCTGTAAATGTTTCATTGAAAATACTTACTCTGCTAAAGGTACATTTTTTATCAACTTTAAGCAGTACACTAGCACGTAGATTACTTCAAAGCTAATCTACTTGGACTAAAATCCTCAAACCTTCATTGCTTTCATGGGGTCTGTAGTATTTGTCATGTAATATATGGGAGGTTTGTTGTAAAATTACTTTTACGTGGCTCATTGAATGTATTGTGGCAGTTTTCTGGTGAAATAAACAGTAGAGGTGCTTCAACAACGTTTTATATGTTAATTTAATTTTACTTTTCACTTTGTTCCTCAAACACCCTTCTTTTGTGATCAAATTGCGCAGTAGCACTTGTGATGCAAAAGCCTGGGGTATAAGTCCTGAAGAGCAACACGCAAGTCGAAATTGTCATAGAAGCACAATAAAATGATGTCGATGTTTTAGTAATTGCGATTTTCAGGGTCACTTTTGATTTTTAGGACACTGTTGATTAGGTTTAGGTTTAAGATTAGATTATGGAGGTCTGCATAATTTTCAAGAGATCAGGCTAAAAAAAGTACTTTGGAGTATCATATAAATACTGTGCGTTTTATTCACTTTCACAGTAATCACGAGTACAATGGCTGTTTTGACTTTAAAAAATACTTCTTTTTTGGTCTATTACTCACACCCTGTTTTCTTAATAATACATTTTTACGGTTGTATAGGCCTTTATCGCATTCCATAGAGCTGTCTATGGGTGATTGCCTGTTTTATAAATAACTTAAACCAACTTGGATGCACTTGGCAGTAAAAATCATCCATTTAATTGGTTCTTTGGCTTAACACAGCACTTCACTGTGTGCATTATCTACTACTTTAATGAAAAATAGTGTCTGATCGAGGCGATTATCAGGGCAAAGTTTTCCCAGATCTTGAAGAGCTACACGATGTTCAGGTTTTTCCCAGAATATTAATGTGCTCATCTGAAGTCCGAAAAGACAGTGTTTAAGTCTTTTAATGTAATTGTTTTCACTATTGCAGCATGTTCATGCTTATTTTAAATATAATATAGTTAGAGACACTGGGACATTTTCATCTCTATGATTTATTTACATTGCATTCGGTCGCATCTCGCGAATGAACTCATCTCCAATAATCGTACTCAAACCGTGAGGATATATCTCAGCGTTTACAATTATTAAACATGTTATTTTCTGTAATTGGACTCTGGGATGCAAATGTTACTTTATTTGAACATTTATACAGTAAATGGATCTTACAACATACATGGAGATTATAAAAAGTAAGTACATAAAAGCAATGTGATCATTATCATCGCAAATGCTCTGTATAATCTTTACTCAGAATAAAACTATTGTATCCCATACTGTATACCCCTGTCTTGTTCTAATTGTCATTAATGTGTAAATGATCTCATATTTATACTATGTTTTTGCATTCCTCTAATAAAAAAAACTTTCTAATGCTCTGAGAAGTGCTCCCTGCTCACATGCATACTGTTTAAAATAATAAAATAACATGACACCGTTTTTCTTTGCTTCTTCATCCATGAGTAATGATTGAAAGATGAGGTAGGTCTGTTTAAATGAAGTAATTGAGATGAAATATACATAAAATAGACCATAATAGTTAGGCACTATGGACACTGTCATTGAAGCTGTTTTACGCTACTAAGCAAGGCTTCCGCTTTGCGAATGCGGAAGTGTGATAAAGGCCTATTACAGACTGAATGACAGTTACACACTTATTTCAATGAGATAAACTTCCGCAGTAGCTCATCTCATTGAGTGTTAGACTTAAGACATGGACACTCCAAATTAAAGTGTAAGTGAAGCGAATGTGCCATACAGAAGCGACAAGAAATTGCTTTTAAAACACTATCAGTTAGGTTTAGGTGTCGTTTTAGGGTAAGCATGTTTGTTTTGCTCACCTCTATTTTATCTTTTTGATCACCATTGGTTAGGTTTAGGTTAAAGTTTTAGGTCAGAGAGGTACATTTTACAAATTAAAACATCTATGTAATAATCTTCTTAAAAAAATTGTCTGATTACAACATCATTTCACTCACTCTGTATTTTGCTGCATTCAGCTTTCCTTCAACCCTGACTAGTCCCCAAGTCCCTGCCACTGAAAATTACCCCCACAGCATGATGTTACGACCACAATGCTTCACCGTTGGGACTGTATTGCGCAGGTGATGAGCAGTGTCTGGTTTCCTCCAGACATGATGCTTGGAATTGAGGCCAAACAGTTCACTCTTCATTTTATCAGACCAGAGAATCTTATTTCTCACAGTCTGAGAGTCCTTTAGGTGCTTTTTTATGTATCTTGCACTGAGGAGAGGCTTCCGTCTGGCCACTCTGTCATAAAGCCCAGATCGGTGGAGTGTTGCAGTGATGTTGTCCTTCTTCAAGTTTCTCCCATCTCCACACATGATCTCTGGAGCTCAACCAGAGTGACCATTGGGTTCTTGGACACCTCTCTTACCAAGGCCCTTCTCTCCAGATTGCTCAGTTTGGCTGGGTGGCCAGCTCTAGGAAGAGTCCTAGTTGTTCCAAAGTTCTTCTATTTAAGAATTATAGAAGCCACTGTGCTCTTGGGGACCCTCATTACAGCCAAAATTATTTTTTAGCCTTCTCCAGATCTGTGCTTTGACACAATCCTGTCTCTGAGCTCTACAGGCAGTTCCTTTGACCTCATGGTTTGTTTTTGCTCTGATATGCATTTTCAGCTGTGAGACCTTGTATAGACAGGTGTGTGCCTTTACAAATCATGTCCAATCAATTTAATTTGCCACAGGTGGACTCCAATCAAAGTTTAGAAACATCTAAAAGAGAAATGGGATGCAAGTAGCATTACTGAGATACATTTCAAGTGTCATAGCAAAGTGTCTGTATACTTATGTTAATGTGATATTTCAGTTTTTCTTTTTAAGTAATTTGCAAAGTTATAAAAAATCTGGTTTTTGCTTTGTCATTATGGGGTATGGAGTGTAGATTGATGAGAAAAAAAATTATAATTCAAAGCATTTTAGCATAAGGCTGCAACATAACAAAATGTGAAAAAAATGAAGGGGTCTGAATACTTTATGAATGCACTGTAATGCTAACCGTAACGTTTTTTTTAGTTAATGGTTATTGATGGCAGAATGTTTTTTGCTGTTTCTCTGTAGCTTCTTAAGCTTACTGAATCATACCTCAGTAAACATTCAGCTCCTATGGCACTATGATTAAAAGCTTCTCTAATTAGATCAAACTGATAGCACCCTGGCGTCATTCCAAAGCATAAACCCTTGAGGAATCTCATGTACAGTCGTACACAAACGAGTGTTAGTGGTAATGCTCAAATGTGAGCACATGCTGTGATTCTGCTTGGCTATTTGTGACTCAATGCTGTTTTACTGTTGTATTCAACCCAGGTGTGATGAGCCTAATCAATTAAAAATGGGCCGTGCCTCATTGTTGATGCTGTGCTGTTTCGGGGGTGTCTCACTAATCGAGATAAATCACTATCTGACTCGCTCCGATCAATATGAGTTGCACATCACACACATCCACTCTCAACAGTCATGCCCGGATTTATGCTGTGCATGCCTATGGCTCACCGCTGCTTGGTGGATTTCACATTCAGTGATTTTGTTTGCTTGGTGGGGAACACTCTGCAAATAAACAATGTTTGATTTGATCTGTAAGAGGATGAGAGGAAATTAAGAGTGAATAAAGTGTGTAATGTGCAATTGGTGTTTAGTGTCGTCGATAAAATGGCAAACATCAAAAATGAAACATTGGCATTTATTGATATGACCATGAACTGCATATAAAGGTCCAATTATTAATGTTACTAATCGTACTCACTGGCAGAAAAGTCGTTTTTAATGTAATCTGGGTTGTATTTTATTTGACCTTGTCTAGTGTTGTTAATGGTTTTCAAGGATTAGGGCATGTCATGCAACCTGTTCATTTTGGCATATACATAATTTGGCTGGCTTCTACCAAATAACATAAATTTGTGCCAAAATACTTTAGAGTTTGATTGAATGCATGGCCTTTGTCATCAAAAACGGAGGCTATGGGAAGCATTTTCTCCCCCCTTTTAAAAATTGATAAGCCTATGTATTTTGCTATCCTAACAATGCATTATTATATGGTTATTTGTATTTAGCATTGTTTTTCCCTGCTGTCCGTGGCCCTATCTAAACAGGCCTATGACCGATTTTGGGTTTTGACCCATTAAATAAGAACCTTTGATTTTAAATTTGTAGAATCTTTGCCAGCAATGACAGCTTGAGATCTTTTGGGGTAACTTGGTACCAACTTTGCTTGTTCATTTGTGATATGGTTGAACAATATGCATTCATTTAATTCTCAAATAATCCACTGTGCAACACTTTCAAAGTGATCATTGGCTTCTCTATCACTTATCTGTTATGTTCCCTCAAGACATAAAGAACATACACAAGCAGCATCCTCCATGAGACATTTTTGCATAATTTCAACAATGATCACATTTCCCTCTAGCGCTACTGATATACATGGTTTCTGGTCCTGTGAAAACCAGAAAATAATGGCGTTCACATAAACAATGGTGAATGTGATTCGGAGTTAGCATTTTCGCATTTTTACTACACTGATGGTTAGGTTTAGTGTTGGAGTTTGGGTTGGGGGGAGTGTTAATAAAATATGAAAACTACAAATCCGGCTCACATTTGGCACCACTTTGTGGGCACTTCACACGGAAACTTGAGCTCACATGTGCCCATACGTTTGACAACATTTCCAGCTTTGCCCACTAGGGGACAGTGGTTTGAACATCTGCAAAGATTGATTTCAGCTGAAGAAATTTCGATCTTCTGCCGCCAAATTCACAGTCGCTGGGTCCCAATATCCATACTTCCCTACAATATATCTATATATACTAGATACAGATATAGATATACTATACATAGAATAAATATCTAAGGATTCTCATCCCTTTAGTTTACAGTACATCACAGCCATAAACCATGATTTGATACTTGCTATTCATAGTCAGCTGTAGTCAGGTGTTCAAAGGGTCAGGGGGTCAGAAATTGGATGGTAAGTCACTGAAATGAATGGGAAAGTAAATGGGTATTTCTAAGCTGTTCTTAGACCAAAAAAAGTAAATAGAGCTGTTCAGCCGTGACGTCAATTTTAGGGATGTCACTATACTGATATCGGAATTGGGTCCAATACCACACTCATGTACTCATACTCGTGCTCGTAAAAATGCTTCTATACCAAAAAACTATGCTGTTTGAATGTCATTACATAAACAATCATCGCACAAATCACGTTATGTCCTAGTGAGATTATTTAACCACATAAGCGGTCATTTAATGAGATAAATATATAGTTTACTTTGCATGTGTAGCACGCTTCAAATATGAGCAGAGCATTAATGAATATGTGGTGACAGTGTTGTGCTGACGCCTGCTGCACATACCTTTTAAACTCCATGGCTCATACTGGAAAAACACCATCATGAGCATCAAGCTATCTGTTTATTGTAGATGACAGTGAACAGAGCGCAAATAGAGAACATAATTTTTGTTGCTTTGTTGGACTGAAAAGCTTGACTGTAGCTTTTCAGTCCAACAAAGCAACAAAAATTATGTTCTCTATTTCCGAAACACTTCAATATAAATGCGCCGTCAAAATAAAAGCTCAATTTAAATGAAAAAATATGACAGAAGTATATCACTATTGAAAAGTTATGTAATATTCACTGTATTACTACTACTACTAATAATAAATCAATGGTAATTGTATAATATTTAAGCAATATAGCACATATGTGATGTTCTGTATGTAGCACTTTATTTGACAAAATATAACTCCAATGCTGTATTTTGGATTGTGCTGTGAGGTTCTGTATCATTTGATAATAAATAATACATTATGTTGATTTTTTTTTAATGTTTTCATTTGATTAAAGTTTTAATTAATTGATTTATTTAAACACCATTTTGAAGATAAAATCTGTTGATATGGCCAAAAAAAAAAAAAAAAAAACTGGTATGGGACTCTATACCTGCGAGAATCAGAAAGAAAGTATTGGTACTTGTACTTTTTTTTATAAAGTATGCAATTCAATACATTTTCAAAATTCACGTTTGAGGTATGACTGTGTGTAAGTTATGTTGTAGAACAAAACATCCATGTACTGTCAAGTAATGTTTACCACAGGCCTTATTTTGCTCATAAATCCCAAAAATCCCATAGGAAAATCCAGATGGAACCCATGGCGAATTCTCTTCCGGGTTTTTGGACAACGACCTGAACAGCTCTATGCTGTAAACACAATCTAGCTTAAGAAGGTGTAATCAGCACTGAAATTCTTGAGTATTTAAATTAAGTCATTAGCATGTCAATTTGGCTTATTATAGATTGCACTTCATTTGCAAAAGTTGCCTGCCGCAATTTAAATCACGCTATTACAGGCAAATGAAAGCAGGCAGTAAAATAAATTGTATTTAATGGAGATGTTTTTGTACATTTTCAACCAATCATATCAGCAGTAATTCATCAAATAATGATCAAATTATGGAGGAGATCGTACATCCTGGCATATATCCAGAGGCGATGTGTATACAAGGACACTTTTGATATGTTTAAGAGATGTTTCAGGTGTCTGGATAACAGTAGTGCTCTACAGTCACGATGGCATGTCAAAAAACGGTGGCCTGCTGCATCCTCCGCTATACTGTATATCCCTCAGAATCGGACCACAAGGTCTGAATTTGTACGTGCAAATTGCAATCAAACAGAGTTTTGGTTTATCACCCAGATAGCACACATACTGTACATTTCCGAGATGTCTATTTTAGATCTTTTCATCTGGAAAGCATCACAATCTAATTAACATCTGCTAAACATCTTAAAAAGATCACATTTACAAACATTCTTAATCATAAACGTTTCAAAGATATCTGCTGAATGTCTTTGTGGCAGGGCGGAGGGTGGGGCCGGGTTGTGATTATACACACCCGGTCCCTTATCAGGCTAATTAAGCCTCGAAAAGGGATAAAGGCCGATGGCAGACGGTGGTGCGACGAGAGAGAGATAGTTTACGGACATGTCCGTCATGTGTGTTTGTGTATTCTGTTTTAAGTTTCTCATTAAAATATTATTTATATTGAAAAGCCGGTTCTAACCTCCTCCTTCCCATTGAATCCTTTACAGTCTTATTGACATCCAAGTGGAACGTCTTATAGATGTATTGCAGATGAGCAAACAACCTAAAAAATATGTCTTCCAGGTGTAAACACACACATAAAATAGACGTCTGGGAGATGTTTGTGTGCTCTCGGGGAATTTGTCCTTTAGGGGCAGGGTTATCAGAGATATGTCATACCATAATGGATGCTATGTAGAATATCGTGAAGCCTCCACACGCTCTTGGTCTCTGCGATAACGTGCTCAACAAGCTACGTGATAAGATGCGTGGATTGACAGTCTCAGACGTCAACAGTGCATTGGGAATTGGGCATTCCAAACTGGGGAGAAAAATTTTATATAAGTGGTCTGCCTCAGGCTAAACATTCTCTGGTTACTCCCCAACACTGGAGACCACACACAAAAATGTAAACTCCCAGGACTACAGGTGCCATTGCTCGATATATTTGGACTATTTGGGTAGTTAGACAGTCTGCAGCATTAAAGATCTTTACATTTATCATGGTTCATGTTTTTGTGCTTGAAATGGCCAGTAATCTCATTTTAATTTAATTTAATTTAATTTAATTTAAACTTGCAAGCTGTTTTCGTTGGAATGATAGTCTCTGTTGAAACCATTCAGGTGTTTCAGCTGTCTTGGCCTCACAGGTGGAACGGAACATGACGGAATATTCTAATGAACCGCACAGAGCTCTTCTCGGATCCCATGGGTGGAGTCTCGTTTTCTAGCAGCTGTATGTCTTGCTTGATAAGAAAATTGCAGTTTCATCTACCAGCAGTATCATTAGTACAGATGAACACTGCCCGAGGGAGACAGAAGAGAGACAAACTCAGGCATATTAGAGTTTAGTTGTCTCTCTTGGCACCAGTTGAAATCATATCTGTTTCTCAGGAAGTGTTCTCAGGAGAAATAAGGCACAAAGGAATTTAATTGGATAAACTGTTGAGTAAAACTCATTCCATGATTTTCGCAGTCTAAACCATCACACATTCAGTAATAGGCTTCAGGTCCCAGCACAGGCCCCAAAAAGAGTAACCACAGGTGTAGTTCATCACAATTACTATGGATATGTTCCTCTTACATCTGAAGAACAATAATACAAAATACTTAACATGTTAATGATGAACAATATACACTCAATGAGCACTTTATTAGGTATACCTGTACACCTACTTTCTCATGTGATTATCTAATCAGCCAATCCTGTGGCAGCAGTTTAATGCATAAAATCATTCAGATACGGGTCAGGAGCTTCAGCTCATGTTCACGTCAACCATCAGAATGGGGAAAAATTTGATCTCAGTGATTTCTGAGTTATACCAACTATGATGACTTATGCTTTGCGAAAGTGGACGTGTGAAACCATGGCATGATTGTTGGTGCAAGACGGCTGGTCTGAATATTTCTGTAACTGCAGATCTCCTGGGATAGAACCATATTCCTAATAAAGTGCTAGCTGAGTGTATATGTTGTTTTATCGTTTAAAACATGAAACGTTTTTATGCCTAAAAAGTGTGCTTGTCCTGTCTTTCTTTAAAATAAATGCCACTTGGTTTGATGTGATGTCATATTATACAAAGACATTCACAAATTTTAAGTGTGGCTAAAGGATCCAAATACTGTTTGGGGCCATTGCATGTCATTTATCAAATTAGTGATACAGTTTACACCCAACCGATTAACTTTATGAGACAATGTTTGCAATTCAGCTTTCAACCTCCATGTATGTCCTTGAAGAGAAGCTGGATGCTAGTTTACGGGAGAAATAAAAGAGATTTTATAGTTCCCATAGAAACAATATCCCTTAAATACTCTCAGTATTAATAGTCTGACTGACTGAACCCGGCAAGAAAAGACAGAAACAAAAGCTGCAGTTAACATATGCATTACTCAGTGGTTTCTCTTTAATTTATAGAACATGTGTTCATCTTTTTGTTGAAAAATGTAAACTTATTCACAGGGCATAATTTGGCCAACTGGCATAGCTTTATGGCAGTGTGCAGAAGTTTCCAAGGCAATAATATGACATGTTCAGCTATACTGTAACTTGATGAGTATAGTTGAAATGTCCACTTATTTAATTCCTTCTTCATATTATCCCCTTTTATCCATATCTCTTTCTCAGGTCTGTCTTTCTCTTGCCTAGAGTATATATATCGCTCTTGAAGATTCATTAATCATTTCCCTTATCATACAGAAATTACAATAATTTATAAATTCTTTTTTGGCATTTTATGTCAAATCCCCCTTTGAAACAGTAATGTATATTAGAGTTCTTGTTGGATGTTGGCCAGGCATTGGACAAAGATTTAATCATTTAATTTGGGTTGGTACTACCTACAAAATGGCTTCGAGGGGTTATTCAGACTGCAATTCATAGAGAGATCAAATCTTCCTACTTTCAAGCATGAAGTTGTACCTTAAAGAAATGCATGCATTTCTTTTATGGAAGATTTTCCTATTACATGATGGATATTACTGAGTTAGTTTTCCTGATATATCACATGTGTCTGTGACAAACCTAGACACTGTAAACAACACTGAAAAATGTGACCGGGTTAGATTGGGTGACATTGTGGCACATTCTGCCTGTCAATCCTTGAGCAAATTTACAAGGCAGCCCATATATGGGCAGCAGGAAGCTGAGAGTGAGTAATTGAAGCGGATCATTCAAAGTCGATGATGCTGTGCTGCTTTCCTCACTTACAGCACCAAGTCTCAACATTTCAAATGGAAAATGGAAAGAATGAAAGCAAGGAAAAATCTAACAGAATACACTACAAGTAAAAAGTTTGGACACACCAACTCAGTCTCTATATTTTAGAATAATAGTTAGGTCCTCAAAATTATGCAATAACACAAATCGTGGTATAATAGAAGTATGGAAATTATATTGTAGCCAAAATACAGTATGTTAACCCTGTATGGTATAGTCATATTGAAATGTATTTTCTTTCACTTTCTCAGATTTCAGAAAATGCTAAAACGTAATGCATTGATGGACATAAAAGAGCAGTCTTTAAAGGATAGTTCACCCCAAAATGAAAAGTCTCTCATCATTTACTCACCCTCATGCCATCTCAGATGTGTATGACTTTATTTCTTACAAACAAAGATTTTTAGAAGAATATCTCAGCTCTGTTGGTCCATACAATGCAAGTGAATAGTGACCAGACCATTGAAGGTCCTAAAAGTGTACAAAGACAGGAAAAAAAGTAAACCATATGACTCCAGTTGTTAAATCCACGTATCCATTAATCCTATCATAAGCGTGTGGGTGAGAAACAGATCAATATTTAAGTCCTTTTTTACGATCAATCCCTACTTTAACATTCTTCTTTTGATTTTGGTGATTCACATACTTCATGTACATCGCCACCTAATGGGCAGGGAGGAGAATATATAGTAAAAAAAGAACATATATATGTATCTGTTTTTCACCCACACCTATCAAATCACTTCTGAAGACATGGATTGAACCACTGGAGTCGTATGGATTACTTTTAAGCAGCCTTTATGTGCTTTTTTGAATCTCAGTTCTATCCATATTTACTTGTATTGTATGGACCTTCAGAGCTGAGATATTCTTCTAAAAATCTTTGTTTGTGTTCTGCAGAAGAAAGTCATACATATCTGGGATGGCATGAGGGTAAGTAAATTATGGGATAATTTTTATTTTGGGTGAACTATTCCTTTAAATTAAGCAATACTATGCTATTTTTAAGACAAATGAAATGGGATTTTGTCTTCTGACACCAGCAGAAGTGCTCCACAAATTGCTCTATATATCATTTTTTGATATGTTTCTTTAATAAGCATCTTTAATAAGTTAGTCAACTTTAATTGATCAACTTTAACATAGTTTTGCAGAAATGTTATAAATATATGACAACACTGTACACAGTGGAAAAATTGCTATGTTGCCATATGGTGATTCTGTACTACAATGGAATTGCACTAATGCATTTTTTCTTGGGGAATTACAATATAAAGTAAAATCTATTATATTATTGCATTTATTTGTTTATTTGGATATGCTTGCCAATATGAATTGCAATTATCATTTACATTTATGCAGACCCCTATTTAGGCAGACACCTTTTATCTAATGCGACATACAAATGAGGAGAACAATAGAAGCAATTCGTCCTAAGTGTGACAGTAGGAATTGACGTTCTGTAATACAAGTTTCAAAATGATTAAGAGAAGTTCACATAGCAAGCAAGGTGAGAGACAGAGGTAGAAGAATTAATATATATTGTAGAGGAATACAGTCATAACTAGTAATGAGACCAGTATGAACAATGAAGACCAGGAGTTAAAGTTGAAGTTTCAATCTATAGAGAAAGAGTTTACTGAAGAAAAGTTTACAAAGGCAGAAATAGAAATTAATTGGAGCATCTACCCTCAAACTAACTGAAGAACCACCAGATAACAGAAGCAACCATCATTATAGGTAGAGGCAAATACATTTACATAATCTCTTACAAGTACAGGGTTTTGACTGGTTAAACTTATTTAAACAACAGATTTAGATACTTATGGAAACTTTCCAAATATGGTGAACTGTTGATCTACGCAGAAGATGTAAGAAACATAACACTGATAAGCTGGAACCACAAAGTCTCAGTTGGTCTGCAAATAAGGGGTCAAACATAATCGTAAATCTGACAGGACTTTTCTTCTTTCTCCAATAATTCCTGAAATCGATTTAGATAAAGACTATAGGAGAGAATGAGAAATAAAAAGATGGAAAAAGAAAACACTGAATCTTAAGAGAAAGAAGAGACTGTATCGTCTTAATGCATAATGTCATCAATGCTGAATGTTGTACTTTTCTTCTAGAACAAACATTGAGATAACTCACAGCTTGCACGTGCACACATCTAGGGCCTGAGAATTTCAAGGTGAAAGAGTACAGAAGGGTTATTCTTTACCTAAAACTTAAAAACAATAAAACTTAATTTTTTTTATTTTAACAATTGTTAGTGAAAGTAATCAACTGATCAATAGCTCTAAGAGACAGGGGTATATACTGTGTATATATATATATATATATATATATATATATATATATATATATACACAGTGCATCCGGATTGTACTTCACTTTTTCCACATTTTGTTATGTTACAACCTTATTCCAAAATTTATTAAATTCATTATTTTCCTCAAAGTTCTACAAAAAATACCCCATAATTACAACATGAAATCTTTTAAATTTATTAAAAATAAAAAACGAAAAAATTCACATGTACATAAGTATTCACAGCCTTTGCTCAATACTTTGTTGAAGCACCTTTGGCAGCAATTACAGCCTCAAGTCTTTTTGTGCATGATGCTAAAAGCTTGGCACACCTATTTTTGGGCAGTTTCTCCCATTCTTCTTTACAGGACCTCTCAAGCTCCATCAGGTTGGATGGGGCACGTCGGTGTACAGCCATTTTCAGATCTCTCCAGAGATGTTCAATCAGGTTCAAGTCTGGGCTCTGGCTGGGCCACTCAAGGCCATTCACAGAGTTGTCCCGTAGCCACTCTTTTGTTATCTTGGCTCTGTGCTTAGGGTCCTTGTCCTGTTGGAAGATGAACCTTTGCCCCAGTCTGAGGTCCAGAGCACTCTGGAGCAGGTTTTCATCAAGGATGTCTCTGTACATAACTGCATTCATCTTTCCCTCGATCCTGACTAGTCTCCCAGTTCCTGCCACTGAAAAACATCCCCACAGCATGATGCTGCCACCACCATGCTGTAGGGATGGTATAGGCTAGGTGTTGTTTCATCAGACCAGAGAATTTTGTTTCTCATGGTCTGAGAGTCAATCAGGTGCCTTTTGGCAAACTCCAGGCAGTCTGTCATGTGCCTTTTACTGAGGAGTGGCTTCCGTCTGGCCACTCTACCATACAGGCCTGATTGGTGGAGTGCTGCAGAGATGGTTGTTCTTCTGGAAGGATCTCCTCTCTCCACAGAGAAATGCTGGAGCTCTGTCAGAGTGACCATCTGGTTCTTGGTCACCTCCCTGACTAAGGCCCTTCTACCCCGATCGCTCAGTTTGGCTGGGCGGCCAGCTCTAGGAAGAGTCCTGATGGTTCCAAACTTCTTCCATTTACGGATGATGGAGGCCACTGTGCTCATTGGGACCTTAAATGCTGCAGAAATGTGCCTCGATACAATCCTGTCTCGGAGGTCTACAGACAATTCCTTGGACTTCATGGCTTGGTTTGTGCTCTAACATGCACTGTTAAATGTGGGACCTTATATAGACACATGTGTGCCTTTCCAAATCATGTCCAATCAACTGAATTTACCACAGGTGGACTCCAATCAAGTTGTAGAAACATCTCAAGGATGATCAGTGGAAACAGGATACACCTGTTGTGTGTCATGGTAAAGGCTGTGAATGCTTATGTACATGTGATTTTTTCGTATTTTATTTTTAATAAATTTGCAGAGATTTCAAACAAACTTCTTTCACGTTGTCAATATGAGGTATTGTTGTATGTAGAATTTTAGTGTTAATAAGGCTGTAACATAACAAACTGTGGAAAAAGTGAAGCGCTGTGAATACTTTCCAGCTGCACTGTGTATATATATATATATATATATATATATATATATATATATATATATATATATATATATATATATATATATACACTGGCAGCCAAAAGTTTGGAATAATGTAGAGATTTTGCTCTTATGGAAAGAAATTGGTACTTTTATTCACCAAAGTGGCATTCAACTGATCACAATGTAAAGTCAGGACAGTAATAACATGAAAATGTATTATTACAATTTGAAAACAACTACTTCAAAGTGTTCTCATCAAAAAATCCTCCACATGCTGCAATGACAGCTTTGCAGATCCTTGGCATTCTAGCTGTCAATTTGTCCAGATACTCTGGTGACATTTCACCCCACACTTCCTGTAGCACTTGCCATAGATGTGTCTTGCCGGGCACTTCTCACGCACCTTACAGTCTTGCTGATCCCACAAAAGCTAAATGAGGTTAAGATCCATAACACTCCAATTATCTGTTGTCTCCAATTATCTGTTGTCTAATGTCAGTTTCCTTTTCTCTTTGTTTTTCTATTTCAAAAGTGGCTTTTTCTTTGCAATTCTTCCCATAATGCTGCACCCTGAGTCTTCTCTTTATTGTTGTACATGAAACTGGTGTTGAGCGGGTAGAATTCAATGAAGCTGTCAACTGATGATATGTGAGGCGTCTATTTCTCAAACTAGAGACTCTGATGTACTTATCCTCTTGTTTAGTTGTATGTCTGTCCTTCCACATCTCTTTCTGACCTTGTTGGAGCCAGTTGTCCTTTTGTATTTGAAGACTGTAGTGGACACCTTTGTATGAAATCTTTAGATTTTTTGGCAATTTCATGCATTGTATAGCCTTCATTCCACAAAACATTGACTGACGAGAAATCAGTATTTTTTTGTTGTTGCCATTTTTGACCTAATATTGATCGTCTATTGCATACCGTGGCAACTCAAAAACAAATACAAAGACAATGTTAATCTTCATTTAATGAACCAAATAGCTTTCAACTGTGTTTGATATAATGGCAAGTGATTTTCTAGGAACAAATTAGCAATTTAGCATGATTACTCAAGGATAAGGTTTTGGAGTGGCTTGTGGAAATGGGGCCTACGGAATATCTTCTAGTCATGGTCACAAACAGGCGATGTCCAGGTAACCTCAAATCATGAGATTAATTAGCCAGAGCAGTAGTGGCGAAACATCACACACTTGAAGAATTTTGACTGATATTCTTACATACTTTACCCTACACAATATATATATATATATATATATATATATATATATATATATATATATATATATATATATATATTGCCAGTCAAACTGTTGCTGCTACTGTACATCTGTCACAATGCACTATTTCATATCATATGCATAATTTTTACATATAGTATATTCTCTTTCCCCTA
This sequence comes from Xyrauchen texanus, assembly GCF_025860055.1. NCBI lineage: Eukaryota > Metazoa > Chordata > Actinopteri > Cypriniformes > Catostomidae > Xyrauchen > Xyrauchen texanus. The sequence goes on from NC_068303.1 coordinate 33,103,275, forward strand.
TTTTATTGTGTATTTTCTTGTTTTTTAAACAGTGGTTTTACTTCTATTTCTATCCTTATCTCCCTCTACTCTCTCTCTCTTTCTCTCTCTCTCTCTCTTTATATATATATATAATCTTTATCGTAAACTGTGGGGAGAAAAGTCGAGAATTTCACTACATGTCTGTAAAGCAGTCAATGGAAAGGAGGAGGCGAGAACCGGCTTGACAATATAAATAATAGTTTTAATGATAAACTTAAAAAGACACAAACACACACATGACGGACATGTCCGTAAACTATCTCTCTCTCCCGCACAATCCTCCGCAGTCGGCCTTTATCCCTCTCAGAAGCTTGATTAGCCTGATAAGGGACCGGGTGTGTATGATCACGACATGGCCCCGCCCTCCACCCTGCCACATTCCTCCCTCGTTCTCTCAGGCAGGGGAGCCCCCGGCATGACGTACACCCCCCCATTCCCTGGGGAGGGGCATGCCTCTTGCCCCGTCTGCTGGCAGGTCATACCCGTCTACCTGGACGAGGGAGGGGACAAGGGGAGGGAAACAGAAATAATTAAATAGGGGGGTACTTCCTTAACAGTGTAGTACCCCCCAAAAAAAAACACTGTAAAATTTAAATGAGAGGGAAAAGGCCAATGCGGAGCAGCAGTGAGAGAGAGAGAGAGGAGAGAGAGATTAAAAAAAAATACATACTCGACAGTTTTCCGATACTCGTAGCTTGTTCCTCGGCCACTCCTCCACCCTCTAACGGATGACAGCCACGCCTCTCCGGGCGGATCGGAGGCAGACCTCCAGCCCCTGGCAGACGGAACGCCCCCCGCGTTCTTGGGGAACAGAAGAGGTCTCCCCCGCCTCTGGAAGCGGTTCTCCCGCTCCAGGCGGTCGGCAGCGAGCCCCTCCCCGCTCAGCGGTCTCAAACCCGCAGCATTTCAGTGGCTGGTAGGGGACTCCTCCGCCACTGGCTGCGGCCCTGACCGCTCCAGGCGGTCGGTTAGGAGCCCGTTCTCCCCTCATGGTCGGCGGGTTTCGTCCGCTTCTAGGTGGCCGGGCTCCTCATCCCCCGGCAGATGGCCGCGGCTGCTCCGTTGGGGTGGATTGTGGTTGCGAGAACCCTACTATGGCGCATCCCTCCTCCTTCCCGGATTTCGGCACCAGTGTCAACTGGTTGGTTTGAGCAATGGAGGAGTCAGGAGACAGTGAAGCAGGTTTTGAGGTCAGTACCTTAATTTGGGGTTCTCGGTACATTCGATGTTAACCGCCGTTAGAATGAAACTTTAACATAAAAGTAGCACACTCGGGCTGTCTTGCTTTCTGGACACTCTCTCTCCCGCACAATCCTCCGCAGTCGGCCTTTATCCCTCTCGGAGGCTTGATTAGCCTGATAAGGGACCGGGTGTGTATGATCACGACTTGGCCCGCCCTCCGCCCTGCCACATTTTCTTACTGTGTATGGTTATGTATGTGACAAATAAAACTTGAAACACAATGGACGTAATGTATTCTTCTGTAAAAGTCATGCCATTTTTTATATAAACCACAGATGTAGTTAGAGAGCACAAAGTCACATAATGCAGCTTTAAGAAAATTATTTATTTAAAATGCCGTTCTGAAATGTCATGTAAACTAGGATGAGCATTTTCAAGTAATTTTATAGTCGAGTGTTCTATCCACAAAAAACAAATAATTGATAACTCGTAAATTCAAATGTAAAAGTAAATGTAAAAATTTTAAATGAAAAGTATGACACACTTTATGTTTTGTTTTATTCATAAACGTTACTAAGAATGGTTTCAAAGTAAGGTAACTTCAACAAACTTTGCCTTTCTTTTGGGAAAAAAATGTAATAGACAATTTGCAATAAAAACAAACTTTTAAATGTAAAAAACATTTGCACTCACCTGTAGCTTAGATACCTTAATTCTGTCAGCATTGGTTATGCACATAAATAAACTTTGAGTCTACATAAAAGCCATCATATTTTTTTTTATAATTTTGCATGTCATTATTTAAAAAAGAAAACAAGTGGTGAATGTTGGCTTTTTATAAAATGCGCTCTGCCCATGTTAAAAGATTTAACATGTACACACATACTGGTATGATCAGCTTCCAAGATTCTTGTACCGATTTGTAATTTCTTTCCACCTTAAAAGCAGATCCTCATTTGTTGGGTTGCATGACTCCAACAAGAATCGAATATCAATAGAGTAATTTCAGTAATAAAAAAATATTACAAGTATTAGTGGTGTTACACTAGGCTTTGCTTTCAAAAGCACATCCAACACCTCGATGACACATCCACCGCGCCCCTTAGTGGAATCAATTGTAACTGCAAGATTTGGTGAGAGATTCAGAGGGAAAGTACAGTATTCAGCTGTGCTCACAGCAAATGCGCAAAGTAAAATCTATTTGCGATATTCAAGTTGTGTTTTTAATTGTCCACTGGCTGGTCCAGAATGAGAACTCAATTAGTCAATTACTCGTGCACATTCCTAATGTAATGCTGAATGCAACTAATGCAATTAATGAGCATTTGGGAACCCCAAAGCCTGATGTAGAGGGAAACCCCACTATTGCAGTGCAATGCATCTGTCGCATTTCACAGTGCATGCCGCTTTCGTGTTTTCAGCAGCTTTCTCACATTAAATGGCATTATGTGTACGTGTAAATAAGTTTTCAATTTGATATCTAATTGATCTCTGCAGAAGTTATTTCTCCAACCCCAGTATAACGTCATTAACGACAGCTTTATGTTGTTGAGCCCAGTGTGGTTTGAACGATGTTTGTGGGGGGTCTCCCACGGTTAGAACCGCCACTGGGCACGTGCAGGGGCTCATATTTTTAGTATTACATTTACATTTACAGTATATTACATTTTACTCTCCCTTGTGTTCATTTATTAAAAAACGGTGGAAACATTTCTTAATAATTTATAAATAGATTTTTATTTAATGCCTTTGAAATATAAATTTGACATGGCTACAATGGCTGTTTAGATTAAATTATGGTTCCTCTGATTAAAAAAAAACAACAACACTTTTATGCTATTTCAGAGCAGAAAGAGAATTATCGAGTTATATATTGAATATCGCCAATTGGCTGAAAAATAGATATATAAATTCTGAAGCCATATCGCCCAGCCCTAGTGACATAGTTACTACATTTTGGGATACAGTTGTGACCAGCTAGTTTTTTTTACCAATGATTCATCGTACTATGGTGGTTAAGCAGTGATTTCTGTTGTTGAATGGAAAACTTTTGTGTGCCAGTGGGCGTGAGTGGGAGACTGAGTCAAAGGTGAACTCCTTCTCAGTCACCCAGCAAAACACAACTGAACATGGTACATTTACCTGATGAAAAAAACCCCAGCTTAACCAGCATGCAATTCCCAGCAACACCTAGCTGTTGAAGCTGGTTAAGCTAGTTTAAAAGCCTGGCAAGGTCACCAGCATACCAGTGTTCCCTGCGGGGGGACCAGCACACAAAACACAAAATAAGCTGGTGACCAGTGGTGAAATAATTCTCACAATGTGTGATAAATCCAGCTGTATTTTCTCTTTCAGATATTAGGGTAGATTACCATCATTTTGGTTAAGAGGACCAAATTCCCTGGTCCTATTTTGGTCCTATTCCCTGAGACTACTTTTACTACTATTTTACTCAAGGGCTGGTTACTGAGCCGAGCTCAACTGAACTTACTCTTTTAGCTGTTTGCCAATAGCAATGTGAAACCCCAATATATGCAGTAATGGCAGACACACAGTGTAGAGATTTAGAGGGAACTCTCACAGGAACGCAAAACCCCCTCTTGTGGTGATATTTTTAGCAGAGCTACTCACGTTCTGGTGGAGTGATGTCTGTTACTCTCCTCTTGCCTCCAATGATCTTTTGTTTCACTTTAGAGGTTTGTTGTGGAGGTGGAAAGACTTGATAATGCTGCATTATGCAACTGGCACTGGAGAAGGTAGTGGTGCAGCCCAGGGGTGGACTGGCCATAGGGAGAACCGGGACTTTTCCTGGTGTGCCATCCACGAAACGGGGTTGAACATACGCACACCAATGTATCTGTTTCTAATACCTACATAAAAACTATTTATTGCAAATATTCATGTGGTGCCACATTTTGAAATAGATTCATATTTTGCTGATTGAAGCTATTTTTACTTGACTCATACTCTTATTAATGAGTTATTTTTTTCTCAGGAACTGAGTAATTGTTGCAAATTGTTGTTTGACTTACAAACAAAAGTAAGCCTAACCAAAGGTTACATATTTATTGCAATGCACATCAAATTTCTTTATTTCCATTCCCTATCTGTCACTCACTCGACGTTGTGTCGATGTAGTGACACTAGGGGTCACTCTTGGGAGCCCGAGACACCTCTGATCTTTGATAAAAGGCCAATGAGAATTGGCGAGTTGTATTTGCATGCCACTCCCCCGGACATACAGGTATAAAGGAGGGGGCATGCATACCGCTCATTCAGAGTTTCTCTTCGGAGCCGAGCGGTCACTATTTAATTGAGAAATAAGCGAGCTGAATTCCCACGGTTTCCGTTCACCTCTGCTGGATCCTTACGGCGCATTACAGCGGCTTTCTCCCCTCTCTGTACGGGTGCACTGTAGAGATCACCCCTGGGCATTTCAGCAGATCATGTACAGTGTATTCTAAAAGATATAGTGTATTCTTAAAATAGTATATTCTAAAAGAGCGGCACACATCGGAATATCTTTTTAAAGACATGCCTTTTTAAAGATGCCCTTTCGGTTGTGTGTTATTCCTGGATGCGGTCGATATCTCTTGCCTTCAGATGGCCACGATTGCTGTCTTTCGTGCCTGGGCGCTGCCCACACCGAGACATCTTTCGTAGATGCGTCATGTCCTCATTGTGAGGACATGACCATGGCAACATTGTGGTTGCGGCTCACCTTCGCAAGAAAGCAAGCGTGATGAGTTTGAGCGCAGCACCGGAGAGCAGGCTCGTCCAGTCGAAAACTCGGCCGGGCTTTTCCCTTTGGGTGAGATCGCCCAGTCACGCGCTGACGTGGAAATGATGGACGTGCTTTCACTGCTCACATCTCACCTGCACTCGTCTCCAGTCTGCCATGAGACAGATGATGTGATGTTCGCTGTCTTCACTCTCATTGGTAGTCGCTTGATATGTGCATACATTTAACATTTTCTGAACTTGTCTTGTCTCTCCCACGGCAATCTCTGTAATATATTACAGATAATATATTTAACTTAAATAAAAACTGTTAATTTTGTTAATTAGTTATTTCTTTCAGGAATTGAACAATTGCTGCAAATCGTTGTTTAACTAATGTTTGTAAGAAAGTGTGGAAAGGAGTGTAAATTGATACGTAATCAATAAAGTAAATTATAAGTAATCAATTTTGGAATACCTTAAGAGTGTAATCTATAGATTAGATTACATTGCTGTTTATAGTACAGATGACGATGGCGCTGGTGGTGTGAATGGGGCTTTAAACTCACATCCTCCACAACAGAGGTGGGTAGTAACGCCTTACATTTACAGTTTTTTTTAAATACTTTTAGAGTAGGTTTAAAAGTCGGTAATTTTTGCTCTCACTCAAATACATTTTGAAAGAAATATTTGTACTTTTACTTCATTACAATGGGTGGCATTCCTGTAGTTGCATTACTGGGTTTAATTATAATTAATATGTAATTTATTGAGAGATTATTGAGTGGGACATTTACGACAGCAGAAGTTCACAGCGTGTCACAGAGTGTCATCAAGCGGAGTCCATCATTGCTGTAGCATAATGCACTTGTGAAACACTTTCTTTGCTCTGCATAGTAAAAATAATCGTTTCGTCATGCAAGTGTACTGAAACTACAGCAGCTACTTTGTACTGATTAACTGTATAAATCCATGTAAACATCCACGTTAAGTGTACATGCCTTTTGCTTTGCCAATCGCGTTATTGACAACAGGAACACGTAAAGACAGCATTTTTGCACAGGTGCCCTAAGCTGGCTGCATACTCTGTGTTTAGGGAGCAGCGGTACTGTGTACAGAACTAATTATCTTAATTCTTTCAATACTGAAAACTGTAACTACACTGAACTAACAACTAAAAGCTATGAAATAGCAAAAGCAGGCATTAATAAACATAATCTTGCTTTGGTTTATATTTACCTGTGGGACATTGCTAAGGTTTTTACTGTATTAGAAAGCTTTCAAAATCTCTCTTCTTATTGACAAATACATCCAGATCTGACAGGAGCCAATGAATACAATGCAAGTGAATGGGTGCCAACATTTAACAAAGCTAAAAAAAACAAAATAACATAAATCAGCCTAAAAGTAATCCATAAAACTCCAGTGGTTAAATCCATATCTTCAAAAGCGATATAATAGGTGTGGATGAGAAACCGAGAAACAGATCACTTTCACATTATTTTTGGTGATTCACATTCTTCTCTGCATATCTCCCACTGCTGGGCTGGGAGAAGATCTTCTAGCCAAAAATAACTTAAATATTGATCTGTTTCTCACCCACACTATCATAACACTTCTGATTTAACCACTGGAGTCGTTTGGATTACATTTATGGTGCCTGCATTTGCTTTTTGGAGCATACATTTTTGGCACCCATTCACTTGCATTGTACTGACCTACAGAGCTGAAATATTCTTCTAAAAATTTAAATTTGTGTTCTGCAGAAGAATGGAAGTCATACACATCTGGGATGGCATGAGGGTGAGTAAATGATGAGAGAATTTTCTTTTTTGGGTGAACCACCACTTTAAAGTGATAGCTCAGATATAATTTAATATTTCAACACACATTCACTGAAAGAAAATGGTGACCGAGGCTAACATTCTGTCTAAAGTCTCCTTATTGTGTTGCATGGAAGAAAGAAAGTCATACGGGTTTGGAACAACATGATGGTGAATGAAATTATAAATTTGCATTATTAATAATAATAATAATAATAATAATTCTGTAATACATGTTAAATGTGTATAATGCAATGGAATTTTGGGAGTTAATGTCCATTATGCCATTTGTGAAAGTAACAAGTTACTACTTGAGTACTCTTTTAATTGGATTCTTTTTTACTTTTACTCAAGTAATAATTTATGTTAGTACTTTTACTTCTACTTGAGTAATTATTATTTTTAAAGTAATTGTACTTTTACTTGTGTACAGTTTTTGGCTACTCTACCCACCTCTGCTCCACAATATAAATCTGCTGGTAGACTGTGGCCATCTGCTTTCCTACAGCAATTTTGAAGCTGCATTCATGATTTGTATCATGGTGGCAACACCAGCATCGAGCACTGCTTTGACCTCATGCAACTTACATAGGCTGAAAAATACTTAATTTCTATCATAAGTCTCATTTGGGCTTGTTTTGTACATCAAATAGCGCTAAGAGCTCCTTTCTCCATAATTTTATCACTGACAGGGAGGTGCTATCAGAGATTCTTTTTTTAACGAGATAACCTCTGCTGATCTATCATAGGAGAGAGCGTAGCAGTCAACTAGCATGTTAGCTAGTTAGATTGTCTTTGGGACCGCCATGTTAAGTGATTTTATGCCAAGCTTGTAGGCGTGTGCGTCAATTAATTGCATATGTTAACATGTTAATTCTGACAGCTCTAATATATAATGATTAAAATAATTATAAATATAATTATACAATTAATAGAATTTAGATAATTCAAAGATATTATTGTGGCAGATGAGTAAATCATTGATAATGCAATAAAAATTGGCTTTAGATGTCATGATATTGATTGGCTTATTTTTATATGATTGAACATAAGCCTATCACTGACCTACAGTTCATAGCAATCTATTTTACGAGTTCAATTGAGGTAGACTTTAGCTGTTATCACAGGACTTGATCTTCAGTTCTGTCTGTACACGTGTCATACACATGCAGACGTTGGTAGGAAAATTCTGGTGGAATGATTAATTTAGTTAATTTTTTATATAATTTATCACACTGAATTAACATGTTGAATCGACAGCTTATACACTGATGAGCTAAAACATTATGACCACCTGCCTAATATGCTGTTGGTCCTCCATGTGGCACCAAAACCGCACCGACCCACCAAGGCATGGACTCTACAAGACCCCTGAAGGCGCCAAGAATTTAGCAGCAGATCCTTCAAGTCCTGTAAGTTGCGAGCTGCAGCCAACATGGATTGGACTTGTTGGTCCAGAACATCCCTCAGATGCCCAATCAGATTGAGATCCGGGGAATTCGGAGGCCTGGGCAACACCTTGAACTATTCATTATGTTCCTCAAAAAATTTTGTGCAGTGTGGCAGTCTGCCATCAGGGAATACCTTTGCCATGAAGGGGTGTACTTGGTCTAAAACAATGTTTAGGTAGGTGGTACATGTCAAATTGACTTCCACATGAATGGCCAGACCCAGGGATTCCCAACAGAACATTGCCCAGAGAATCACACTCCTTCCACCATCTTGTCATCTTCCCATAGTGCATCCTGGTACAATCATTTCCCCAGATAAACAGCGCACATGTACTTGGCCGTGACCATTGTAGGCCAGACAGTGACATATTTACTCTGGATCACACTGCAAATCAAAATATTCCTCATTTCTGGGGTACTACTCAAGCTCTCACACAAAATGATACATTCAGGGTGTGTCAGGCAAGATGCTACACGTGGGATTACATGGTTGTCTTTCTTTGACTCATTTAGTTTCTACGGCAACCACATGTTCTTCATAATTTCTGCAGCAAAGTGTTGCAAAAATATAGAAATACATGGAGGGAATGTTGGGAACATTGCATATTTAACCTCGCTTGGTGTAGTTAGTTTGTCCCCAAGCTAGTACACTCTCAAGATCCATGTATACTGAAGTTTGTATGGCTTATTGAGATCTTTATCACATAGATGTGACTGAAGCTGCCTTTAGTATTCTTGTAGTTCAACTGATAGAGTATGATGCCAGAAATGCAAGGCCATAGTTTTGATTCCATGTAAATGTATGTTCACATAGTAAATGTATATGAATGTAAATGTACACACTAAATGCAAACAAAATCATTTTTAGGCTTACATGGAATATCAAGGAATTAAAAAGCCTAAGTGTAAGTGACTGGCATTCATGTCTGAAATAATAAAATAGTTGTAATTTTTTTTTTACAAAAACCTTTAAAGGCTGTAAACAGCAGTCCTGCTGTGCATTACTATCATCCCTGTGTAACAAACTATGAAATATGGTTATCATGGTCAGAGTTCTCAGCAATGGTTACCATGACAACTCGTGTTATATCTCGTCCTCTTTAATATACTGCTGCAATGGATTACGGTCCCTGGACATTATGTAAGAGGAGATTAATCGCTAAAGTTGTTTCCTGCTCTGATTTATCCTCTTGACTTTCCAGCATCTTTGCTTTAACTCAACATTTACTGATATTAGCTGTTGCTTCATATCATGAGAATAAAAGTTTTGAATGATGCTGCATTTAAAGGGGTCAAGAAGTGCTAGTTTTTATAGTTTTATTATCTTCCCTGAGGTCCACTGATAAAGTTATTGAAGTTTTTTTGGGGGACCAAACAGTCACAATTTAGTAATATACGATCATTTCCACCCTGCCTTTGGCCCTCTGGCTGAAATGCTCGGTTTTGGCCTAAGTGCACATAAGCCCACTGATCTGATTGGCTAACATCATGCAGCCCCTCAAATTCAGCAAGCTCAGTCATTATAAAAGACAATTACAAGGTTTACACATAACACACATCCAACACATTGCATCTGAATATATTAAACTGTTCATTTCAAGCACAACTGTTAACACTCAGCACCATATCAAACAGTCATGACATTTGAACTATTCCTGAATGGAATGGTTTACTTGTGTTTTTTAGGTGTTTTTAACTGCCCCCTCCTTCAAAAAAAGTTCCTATGCAAAGCTTGTATCGTATTTTGTCTGTTCACAAGCAATCCATGCTGACATGAGCCAAAAAAAAACCACACATACATACTCCAAAGAAAGGTGAAATGAAGCACATACATACTGAAGGTGCACTGAGGCACACTGAGGCGGAAACACACCGAAACTGTCAAACACGTCCATCGTCCCATATAGCGCAGATGGGTGAAACAATGTGTCCATGACATGTTTGTGCTCAAAGCAACACAGGCAGCAGCTGAATGAAAGAGAATTGCTTCTCCATTTTAGAGTTGTAACTTGACATTGCGGCTTTTAAATGAGGAACGAGATATGTATCAAGCGGTCAAAGATGTCTGTCTAGTGCATGAATATATTAAAAAATAATCCAAAATAGCCAAATGGGTCCACTTAGGTGTTATGTTAGGAATAGTTGGCCATGGAAGGCCTGCTCTCTTAACCTGAATTGTGCTCAAGTGGGCGGGGCAAAGGGTTCGAAGATGAATGTTGTGGGATGTGTACATACAAATGAGCAATGTGTCATGATGCCACGAACAGACAGATTTAAAAAAAGAGACGTTTCAGCAGGGTGGTATCTATAAATTATCTTTTTAGTCTGGGGAGGAAGTTCTGAGTTTTGAAATTTACAGTATGTTTTTAAAGTACATTTACCTCTTACATGTCTAAATATCAAGGACAATTTGATTCTCCATTTCACAAGTACAAAAGGCAATTTTTAGTAAGCCCCTCTGTGGCATGGGGGGGGGGCATGTTCATGTGTCTGTCTGCAGGAGAGGGAGAGCGGTAAGGCTCGTCACCTGGGTTGTGATTACTCTAACACCCTCTCATTATAGTGATGGCGGAGGGAGACCTGGGGCACATTCAACACCGACAAAACATAGCAAAACATTTATTTAAATGAAAACGGTGGTGCATTGAAAACCCTGTTGTGTTACGCAAGAGTTGCAACTATGGCACCTGAGATAGCCATTCTTTGCGTTCTTTTCGAAGAATTTTCAGAGCCTGATGAAATCGGTTTAAATACATGTTTAATACTTAAAAATACGCTCAATGTTTCAGTCACTGCCCTTGCTGTCCAGAATAGCAGAGAACATCCCAATGGAGTGAAGGGATATGTGGAAACTGGTTTCTAAATATGGTGATCCAACATTTGTCTCGTATTTCAGGATGACAAGGCAAACATTTCTTCTAGTGTCTTCAATTGTTGCATACACCAATCTGCAGTGGACACATTTGTAAAGGACTTTAGTTGGATACATTGTGCGCACTGCCTTTTTAATATGGCAGGGTTTATATACACATCGCTGCTGCTGGGTAACACCTCTGACACACCTACCAAACTAGAGAAAACATACCTCAAACCTGTTGCACTCCGTTTCAAGGAAACATGTCACATAACCCAGAAACCGTAGCAAAATGGTGCATACCATTTTGAGATTGAACGTGCCCCTGATAAGGCATGCCAGAGCATCAGTGTGAGAGAGAGACAGCAGAGAGAGTTGTGGCAACATGTGCCTGTCTGACTAACAAAGACTTGTTAGTTTGTATTTGGCCACTAAGTGCCCTTTTTGTTAAAGTTTTTGGTGTGATGCTGAAGAGTAATAAAATATTCACGCTGACAGTTCGTTACCTCCTGACTCCTCCATTGCCCACGAATTTAAACCTATCACACCCTCAAAAAGACAAGTAGGTGTGTTGCATGAGTTCAAATGGTAGTGCATGTTACTAACAATTCCAAGGATGTAGGTTTGATTCCCTGGGAACACACATACTTAACAACAGCGTTGGATGTAATGTTACAAAGAACCAAGTTTTCTTGGTTGCCACGGTTTAAACTGTGTTCTGCAGCACTAAGGAAGGAAACTTGTTGATACTGTCCATGACACACACACACACACACACACACACACACACACACACACACACACACACACACACACACACACACACACATTTTTTTTTTGGATTTTCAGAATAATATTGGTCATATTGTTGACTTTAAATGTTAAATTTAAGCAACATACAGTGCCTATAGTAAATCATAAAAAAGGCAACAGATCCATAACATTTTAAAAGATGAAAACTTGAAAAACAGGGGTTAAAAAGTGATCACACCTTTTGCTTTAATCACAGCCATCAGTCTGTTTGGATATGTCTCTACTAGCTTTGCACACCTAGATTGAGGAATATTTGCCCATTCTTCCTTGTAGAATTGTTCGAGTTCGGGGTGAGTGGCAATGGACTGCTCTCTTCAAGTTCATTCACAGGTTTTCTATTGGATTTAGGTCAGGGCTCTGACTTGGCCACTCATGGACTTTGACATCCTATCCTTAAGTCACTGCGATTTTTTTTGGCGGTGTGTTTAGGGTCATTGTGCTGAAAGATGAACCAATTGCCAATCTTCAATTGTTGAGCAGAGGGCCACAGATTTTCCTCAAGAAATTAGTTGTACATGGCGGGCATCCATTTTTACCTTCAATCCTGATCAATTGCCCAGTCTCCGCTGAAGTAAAACAACCCCACAACAAAATGCTTCACAGTTGGTAAGGAAGGTTCTGGGTGGTGTGCTGTGTTTGGTTCTCCAAATATAGCACTTGGAGTTCAGCACAAAAAAGTAAAAAAAAAATTATCATCTGACCATAAAACCCTTTGCCACAAGGCATCAGAAGTGTTTTTTTCACCAAAAGTGCAAACGAGACTTATTGTTGCACTTTTTTTTTAGTAGAGACTTTTTCATTGCCACCCTACCATAGACCAGTTTTGTGTAAAGCTTGGAAGATTGTTGACACATGCACTGACCGAGCAATCTTAGCCACAAGAGCTTGTAAATCCTTCAAAGTTGCCTTTTGCCTCATGATATCTTCCCAGACCAATATCCTTCTGGCACAGTCATCTAGTTTGGAGAGACGACCCAATCTAGACAGGGTTTTGGCCATGCACTTTCCACTTCTTATCAAATACGATGAACGGCACTCAGAAGGATAGTGAAAGCCTTTGAAATCTTTTGTACCCTTATCCTAACCTGTGCCTTTCCACATTTATATCCTGGAGTCCTTTTGAAAGCACCTTTCCAACCATGGTGAATTCTTAAATACATTGACATGCACTTCTAATAATGTTATATATAATCAAACCATCTACAATTGATGTCAGTTGGGGCCAGTTAGATAGATATGTGATCTGAAAGATGATTGGCTGCACCTGAGCGAGTTTGTAATGGGTACTATGATGGGGCTGATCACTTTTCACAACCAGGTATTTTACCAATGCTTATTAAATAATTGTTCAGAATTTATGCTAACAGACAGCTATTAGTTAGAAGGCTTCTGAACCATCCTTTCTGTTTAAAGACCTCATTCTGTGGTGTTTGTGAATAAAAATACTTAAGACTGGGAAACGCTTTGTGGTGACAACTTGAATCAGGTATTTAGGCTGCCATGAAATACATGCATCGCTTATCAACAATATTTTTTTCTAGTATAACAACAATCACCTGAATCATATCTTTAATATGCTTAAAGTGTGCTTGGCAACCTCTGTTTTTTATGTTAATTTATAAAGCTCTTCTCAGTGTTGTAGTGCTAGAGACCGGATTCTGCCTTGAACTAGGTCTCGAGACCATATTGTCTTGTAATGGACGCGGGATAATTAAAAAAAGCCCTCCTTTTCCTCCTTCTTTTCTATTATTATTCTTTCTCTAAATTGATGATTTGATGTACACACCCTATAAAACATCTAATAGTGCTGACAACTTTCTCCACTGGAATGTTCTTAACCTCATCTGCTTCTCATTAAAAAATATTTTTTCACTATAACATTCATCTCCAGCATAACATTGCCTGTAGTATAAATCATCATCATCTGAGATCTCGGCCCCCCCTCCCCCCAATATTTCTTCCATGATTAATGGAAACGAGTAAATGCGTCACGATGCGACCTCCCCCTACAAACCTACACCCTTGTTTTCACCTAACCTAGTATGTGATATTTATTTATTAATTTTTTCCTCGACTGGTAAGTATTGTTTAAACCAATTTCAGCCCATTTTGTTTACAATTTGTCATTTAACACATCATTCTTGTCTTGGACTTAACCTACACTAGGGTGCATTTCCCAAAAGCATCGTTAACCAACTATGGTCACAGGTTCCATTGCTACCAACATACAGGTGAAACTCGAAAAATTAGAATATCGTGCAAAAGTTCATTAATTTCAGTAATTCAACTTAAAAGGTGAAACTAATATATTATATAGACTCATTACAAGCAAAGTAAGATATTTCAAGCTTTTATTTGATATAATTTTGATGATTATGGCTTACAGCTTATGAAAACCCCAAATTCAGAATCTCAGAAAATTAGAATATTACATGAAATCAATAAAAAAAAAGGATTTTAAATACAGAAATGTCGGCCCTCTGAAAAGTATAATCATGCATATGTACTCAGTACTTGGTTTGGGCCCCTTTTGCATTAATTACTGCCTCAATGCGGCGTGGCATGGATGCTATCAGCCTGTGGCACTGCTGAGGTGTTATGGAAGACCAAGATGCTTCAATAGTGGCCTTCAGCTCTTCTGCATTGTTTGGTCTCATGTCTCTCATCTTTCTCTTGTCAATGCCCCATAGATTCTCTATGGGGTTCAGGTCAGGCGAGTTTGCTGGCCAATCAAGCACAGTAATACCATGGTCATTGAACCAGGTTTTGGTACTTTTGGCAGTGTGGGCATGTGCCAAGTCCTGCTGGAAAATGAAGTCAGCATCTCCATAAATCTTGTCTGCTGAAGGAAGCATGAAGTGCTCTAAATGTCCCGGTAGACGGCTGCGTTGACTCTGGACTTAATAAAGCACAGTGGACCAACACCAGCCGATGACATGGCTCCCCAAACCAACACAGACTGTGGAAACTTCACACTGGACTTCAAGCATCTTGGATTGCGTGCCTCTCCATTCTTCCTCCAGACTCTGGGACCTTGGTTTCCAAATGAGATGCAAAATTTGCTCTCATCAGAAAAGAGGACTTTGGACTACTGAGCAACAGACCAGTTCTTTTTTCTTTAGCCCAGGTAAGACGTTTGACATTTGAAGCCCATGTCCAGGACCCGTCTGTGTGTGGTGGCTCTTGATGCAGTAACTCCAGCCTCAGTCCACTCCTTGTGAAGCTCCCCACACATTTGAATGGCCTTTTCCTGACAATCCTCTCCAGGCTACGGTCATCCCTGCTGCTTGTGCACCTTTTTCTTCCACACTTTTCCCTTCCACTTAACTTTCTATTAATGTGCTTTGATACAGCACTTTGAGAACATCCAACTTCTTTTGCAATTACCTTTTGAGGCTTTCCCTCCTTGTGGAGGGTGTCAATGATGGTTTTCTGCACAACTGTCAGGTCAGCAGTCTTCCCCATGATTGTGAATTCAACTGAACCAGACTGAGAGACCATTTAAAGGCTCAGGAACCCTTTGCAGGTGTTTAGCTGATTAGAGTGTGACACTTTGAGCCTACAATACTGAACTTTTTCACAATATTCCAATTTTCTGAGATTCTGAATTTGGGGTTTTCATAAGCTGTAAGCCATAATCATCAAAATTATATCAAATAAAGGCTTGAAATATCTTACTTTGCTTGTAATGAGTCTATATAATATATTAGTTTCACCTTTTAAGTTGAATTACTGAAATTAATGAACTTTTGCACAATATTCTAATTTTTCGAGTTTCACCTGTAGTTCAATGATTTGGTGTTTCCCGAAACCGTAGTTCCAACGAATATTCGCAAACAGCATTGTAAAATTGTGTGGTTAGAACTACAGTTTTTATCTGTGGTTAGAAGCATAGTTTCTTGTTAGTTTGCTGTGTGGGCATCTTTTGACATACTGAGGCTTCTATATCTTTAATTCTGTCAAAACTTTGACCACATTGACATGCATTTAAGAAAACGATTTATTCCGGGGTTTTAAAGAAAGTGGCTTTCTTACACATCACACAATGTCTCGAGTGCAGCCATTTAAGGGATTAAAGGCTGTTAAGAGAAAACAGTTTAACACAGTTTCTGTTGGAGAATGTGGCTTTTATGTGTTTATGTTAATAAGTTTTTGAAGAGCCTGCATGTGCATATGCTCAAATGTGTCAGGGGAACACTGTAGTCTAATGTAGAGGGAATCCCCACTATTGCAGTGCAATACATCTGTAGCATTACAAAGTGCATGCTGCTTACATGGCTTCAGCAGTTTTCTCTAATTAAATGGATTTCTGGTGTACCTGTAGATGAGCTACAATTTAATATTTGCCAAAGTTATAACTTCACCCCCTGAGAAACATAATTAAGGACAGCTCAACCAATGGGGTTCGAATGATGGATGTATGGTGTAGTTATTAATGTTTTGAGAAACAGTCATGACTAGCTAGTTAATTTGTACAATGATGAATCATACTATGGTGGTTATGCAGTGAGTTCCGTCGTTGTACGGGAAATGCACCCCTGATCTTGGTCTGGACTCATACTTAAATAAGCTGGTCTCAGTTCCAGTTACCCTTGCTGCTATTCGACACAATCTTTTCTCTAATCTACTAACAATCACTAATCAAATGTTCTCTTCTTTATTTTTCTAGACCAGCAGTATTCCCCCTGGTCATCATCACAAAATTTCAATGAGGATAGTGACGTCGCTTCATTCAGGAACATGAAGGGCTTATCAGGTGGTCGTGCACCGCACCAGATTCCCACACTTTCCCCGTGTGAGCTGGCGGAGTGCGAACATCTCCACGACCTACATGGCATGCATGTGTCTGACCTGGGTCACTCCTACCTACTCAGCCCCACGGAGACCTGCGTCATGGACTTCCATCACCGTCTTTCCCCCCGCAGCTCCATCCACTCTGACTGCATGATCATGTCACCCATGGCTCTAACATCCACTGCCCCTGTCGAACATGTCTCTAGCAGCACCTTCCCCCGAATGCATTACAGCTTGCAGTACTATGACCCGGCTGTGCGGGAAGACTACGCAGCCATCCCCACATCAGCTACTGCAGCTGCCGCAACACCTGTATCTCACCACAGCAGCAGCAAGAGCAATCGCATCCCTGCCAACCTGCTGGACCAGTTTGAAAAACATCTTCCGCTTCATCGTGATGGCTTCCACACACTGCAGTACCAACGCGCGTCTGCCACCGGTTGCGGCGAGCAGCGCAGTGAGAGTCCCGGACGTATCCGACACCTGGTGCACTCTGTCCAGAAACTCTTCACCAAGTCACACTCACTAGAGGGCTCATCCAAAATGAACGGTACTAAAGGTGACAGTGGGAGCGGAGGAAGTCATCACCATCACCACGGAAATCATCACTCATCCAAGCACGGCAGCAAACGCAGCAAAAGCAAGGAGCGCAGGCATCGGACAGGCACAGGGGGCTGGTGGAGCTCAGATGACAACCTGGACAGTGATAGCACCTACCGCACAGCCAGTGCCATGAGCCGCCACCATTACGAGCTTGTTGGTCACAGTTTCCCAGAATCCATGCACAGTCACTTTGGAGATCACTCTCTCAAAACCTCCAAAAGCAACAATGATGTCAAGTGCTCAGCCTGTGAAAACCTGTCGATGGCACCTGAGGGAAAATTCACGAAGAGGAGTTCGTGGTCCACCCTCACCGTCAGTCAGGCCAAAGAGGCCTATCGAAAGTCCTCGCTTAATCTGGAGAAGCCCATGATACATCCGGACCTTAAACCTTCTTTCCGGTCCTCACATTACCTACAGGTAAGACATAAGAGTCTTCCTTGATATGATGGTATGGTTGTTGCCGAAATAACAGGTAAAAGTTAAAAGCCGAGATGAGCAATTGGTTTATGGTTTTATTGTTAACTGACAATATCTTTTTGTTGCATGTGGTCAAAACATACAGTACTAATCTACATCTTCTTAAGCAGATAAAGTATATTTTGACAGAGAAATTCCCTAAGAGATAGAATAATTGACAAAAATGTGAAATTCACTTGTGTGTTTAATTAATATTGATTGAAAACCCTGATTTTAGATAAGTACACTGTTATGTATTGTTTAAAACTGTGTGAAAAAGTGTGTAGTTTGTGCCACTAGTGTCACCAAAGCAATGCTTATCATAATACACAATATTGATCAACTGATTGTACAGTGGTGGTGGTAGCTTAGTGGTTACATTTCTGTTCTAGATATTCAACAATAACCACTAGTTCAAATCCCATAAGGGGTGATTCATGAACTGAAAAATTATTGGGAACTCCTATCATGATTGTGTCCATGAGCAATACCCTTAACCACAGGTTGCTAGTGGGATTTTCAAGTAAAAGCCCTATGGATAAGAAACATGCGAACGTTTAACTTTTATAGTCCAATCTGGCAAATGACTAATGTACTGTAATATAATTATTGCTTTTGAAAAGCTCTAAAGAAAATGTGTCCCAAGTAAAAAAATTTTCTTGAGATGTTTATTGGGCAAAATGCAAATAAATCTAGTAAATTATTGTCTAGTTTTATTTTTAAGCCCATGGGCATCATTGTGGTCTATGAATGTCAGGAAAAATCTCGGGACTCGGCACATTCTTGTGGTGGGTAAGACATCTGAACTTGTTGCGTTCTTTCAGGCAACTGCCATGACTACATTTTATTAGAAATCAAATTAAATAAGTCATGATATTTTTTTATTAATATTTACATAAATGAAATTAACCTTAAAAAAATTACATAAATTAGCAAAAAAAGAAAAGAAAATAAACTTTGTTTTCTTTTTAACCTGTAGCCTATACTTATTTAGAATAATTTATTTGTTGCTTTTTTTTTTTTTTTCAAAGAATAGTTTTTCCCCAACTCGTTTTTCTAGCAAAAGTGCTTGACATGGGGTGAAAATTTCATGGAAAGATGTAGTTCCCCTTCTGTCACTCACTTGATGTTGTGTCGATGTAGTGACACTAGGTGTCGCTTTTAGGAGCCCCAAAACACCTTCAAATCTTTGAGAAAAGGCCAATGGGAATTGGCAAGTGGATTTCGCATGCTACTCCCTCGAACATACGGGTATAAAAGGAGAAGGAATGCCCACTCTCATTCAGATTTTTTCTTCGGAGCGGTTGTGTATCAGCGAGCTGAATACTACTGCTGTTCCATTCACCTCTGAAAGAAGCGTATGCTGTTGGACATAAGGCGCATTCCAGTGGCTTTCTCTCCTTCTGCACGATTATTGCAGATTACGCTCTTGGCGCTTCAATCGCTAGCTCTCCACCTCCAACGGCCACGGGCGCTGCCTCACATGTCTGGGCCGCGATCACACTGAGATAGCATACGCGGATTGTTTGTGTTCTCATTGTGAGGACATGACCATGATAACATTGTGATCCCGGCTTTCCTTCTTCCAAGGGAAAGCCACTTCAGCCACCCCTGCTCTGCGCCTTCTACCCATGGGTACAAGTCCGTCCCGGCTGGTGCTGAAGGTAATTTGGGGAGTTCAATGGCCGCGGTCTCGCCAGGTAAATCCTTGCGGACCTCCCATTCCCCAGCACGCATGTTTTCCCCGTTGAGTTCCAAGATGAGACCAGCTCGGCTCATGGCCAGCTTTAACCTGTAGCCTATACTTATTTAGAATTATTTCTTTGTTGTTTTTTTTTTTTTTTTTTCAAAGAATAGTTTTTTTCCCCCAACTCGTTTTTTTAGCAAAAGTGCTTGACATGGGGTGAAAAGTTCATGGAAAGATGCAGTTCCCCTTCTGTCACTCACTTGACGTTGTGTCGATGTAGTGACACTAGGTGTTGCTCTTGGGAGCCCCAAAACACCTTCAAATCTTTGAGAAATGCCAATGGGAATTGGCGAGTGGATTTTGCATGCTACTCCCTTGAACATACCGGTATAAAAGGAGAAGGAATGCCCACTCTCATTCAGGTTTTTTCTTCAGAGTGGAGCGGTTGTGTATCAGTATGCTGTTGGACATAGGGCACATTCCAGCGGCTTTCTCTCCTTCACCTTCACAAATCCGCTTCACCTTGATGCCTTCCTCTTCACCTTCTACGCAAGGGTGCGATAGAGCATGTCCCTTTAGCCGAGATGAGGAAAGGGTTCTGCAGCCCTTACTTCATTATACCAAAGTAAGGTGGTGGGTTGCGGCCAATCTTGGACCTGCGAGTTCTGAACCGGGCTTTACACAGACTCCAGTTCAAGATGCTGATGCAGAAACACATTTTGGTGTGCATTCAAGATTGGTACGTGGCGGTAAACCTGAAGGATGACAACGTTCACGTCTTGGTTTTACCTCGATACAAACACTTCCTATGGTTTGCTTTCGACGGCCGGGCGTATCAGTGCAAGTTCCTCCCCTTCGGCCTGTCCTTTCCCCTCATGTCTTCAAGAAGGTCGCAGAGGCAGCTCTTGCCCCGTTAAGGGATGTGGGCGTCCACATACTCAACTATCTAAAAAACTGGATGATCCTAGCACACTCTCGAGAGTTGCTGTGCGCAAACAACCAGGTGCTCATGCACCCCAGTCGTCTAGGGCTTTGGGTCAACTGGTAAAAGAGCAAGCTCTTCCCGGTTCAGAGCATCTCTTTTCTCTGCATGTAGTTAGACTCGGTGTCGATGATTGCGCCTCACATGTAGGGCCGGGCGATATGGCAAAAATATTATCATGATATTCTTTTTCATATCATTCCATATCAATATTTATCACGATATTTAATCACATTTGCACATTGAAAATTTTTTTTAATTTCCCCAAAAAGTAGAGAAAGTTTAATCCTAAAAAGTCTAAATAGTCTTTGCAAAACTGCATTGGGGGCCCAGACACCACCAATGCAGCTGTGTCTGAGGGATCTTCTATGAAAATATTACAATATTTTATAGTTTATCAATTGAGTGCTGTTGTATATGAATGTTATAAGATGATCTGTTAATTTTGAATCATAATGACAGTATTTTTCATATTTCTTTACATTTCACGATGTATGCTTTGCACATCTACTTGGATCGCATGCAGAGCTTTAGATGATCTGAGATTCTCTTTGTCTGCTTTGGTGGACAGAGGAAAGGGAACGCTGTCTCCTAAAAGAAGCTTGCATCGCATTGGCCTACAGTTCCCATGTGATGCCCACCCCCTTGCTGGTTCAAGCCAATGGTATCTCTCAGGCAGACATCTGCAGAGCAGCGGGCTGGTCAACACCCAATACCTTCGTGAGATTTTGCAATCTCCGGGTTGAGCCGGTTTCGTCCCATGTTCTTTCAGGTACGAACAGGAAGGCTTTGGTAATACGGAACAGCTGGCCAGGTGTATCGCATGCATATAGCGCCTTTCCCCTCCCCTGAGGTGAAAACAATAAAATAAATTTTACCCCCGGCCTATTTCACGAAGTCGTGGACCCTGTATGTACTTCCTCCCTTGCCCTGTGGCTCACGAATTCGGCGGTGGAGTTCACAGCCAGATTCACTATGGGTACTATAATGCCCTGTCCTGGGATAGGTGCTCCACAGGTGCCGATTACTCTGGTAACCCCAATGTGATGTATTTTATGCGGTACAGTCTCCCTGTCGGCAGATCCGCATCTCCCTTGGTCAGAGCTCTCTCTGCCCCCAGTCACCGTGTTTGTATAGAAAAGAAAAAGAACACATTCCCTGAAGTGTATAATAGCGTTAGAAGGCCCCAGTCGAATCTAATACTCTGTGGAGAGAAAACATAGAGAGAAAAGGCTGCGGCTGGCATGGCCTGTTCCCATGCTATTTATGTTGCTCACCCCCCTCAGGGATGTGGGGAACTATATGACATCTTTTGGGGCATTGAGGGAGGTTACGTGCAGTCTGATGCACCTGCTATTACGAACGCAGCAGCTTGCTTGCACCTGCATCGGCAGTCACGTAACACAGTTCAGCTGTTGTGGCATTTTCTATAGGGATCCCTAGTGTCACTACATCGACACAATGTCGAGTGAGTGACAGGGAATGTCTCGGTTACATTTGTACATACAAAACCTGAATGAGAGTGGGCATTCCTTCTCCTTTTATACCTGTATGTTCGGGGGAGTGGGATGCAAATTCCACTTGCCAATTCCCATTGGCCTTTTCTCAAAGATTTTAAGGTGTTTTTGGGCTCCCAAGAACAACCCCTAGTGTCACTACATCGACACAACTTCTCGTTCACTCCATCAGGGAATGGAGGTTACGACAGTAACCGAAACGTTTGCGTTTGATTTTTTAGAGAAAAAAAAATAATACCCTCTAACATTTTAGGTTTCATAATTTGTTAAAGGCATCGGTAAATTTGCACAAAATAGGTGAAAGCATAGTCGTTGATTGATACACAAACAACACTCCTTATATAAACTTATGTATATTTATTGTACTGTATATTGCATGTTCATACATTTTGTGTGGTGAAAATATTTAAAGGTTTGTTTATACATTTCACAAATCCCAACTCCATGTTATGGTCGTCAGTTGCTGCCATCTTTCAAATGATTCTTCTCTCTCCGAGGTTGGGGTTGTTCGGTCTACCCCAATTTCACAAGTCGGATGTCCAAATTTGAGAGGCGTTCCAGTAATTTTTTTCAAGTAAGAGGTGGGAGTTCCAAGTTATCTGGAACGCAGCATTAATCGCATGCCATTTACACTTTTTTAAAGCTTTAATAATGAATTGCGTGCTTCCAGGTGCCATGAATCAGCCAAGCATCTGCCATTGAGATTAACGTGAATGCTCATGTTAAAATAAAGTTAATGTAATATCTGTATGATGTTCTTAGTATTCAATAAACGTACTTAGTGTTTAGTAT